>NC_088101.1:43387905-44003000 GCF_036370855.1 Dromaius novaehollandiae | reverse complement strand
CAAGAATGCATCTAATGGGACATTCACCTAGGAAACAAGAGCTGAAGGTTCATTCTCCTTTTCTAATAAATATTTCATGTTTTAATTTAATCCTTGAGCTACTGGATAACTGGGAGACCACAGTACCAGTGTGCTGTAGTTCTCTTCAGAGGATTCAGCGTTGTCAATGCCTAAAGGGAGGGTGGTCTTTGCACATCTCAGAGCCATTTTTAAAGATACGGGGCTTTAAGGCATCCTCTATGTGTAGCATTTTCTAATGGTGATTTTAGCAGAAATGGTTGTTTGGATGTGGTGCTGTGCTGCTTTTGGGGCTAGCTCTGTAGCTGATGTGTTGCCTCACGCTGTCCCCTTGTATCTAGCAGACATATCCCCAGGCAGTTCCCATGCTTTTATCCTAGCAGTAGTGAGAGTCTAGGGGGACTGTAAGGGAATAAAGGAGTTTCCACTCGCATCTTTACTTCTCGGACTAGAGAAGTGGTTGGTGGAGCCATGCGACCTGTGTGCTGGCTCAAAAACTCCTGGAGGGAATAGGGTGGGGAGAGTGGCATGCTGTGCAGCTCATAGGCTTCTTGTCTTCCTGCCCCGCTCTCAGACTCCCCCTGCTATCTGTCTAACTACAGGGCTAAACAAATGCATAGCACCTGGTGCAGTTTACAAAGTGGCATCAAACCCAGCTCTGCTGCCATCCAGATAAATAATGCCCTGGGCCAATATGAGCTTGATGAAACTGCTTGGTGAGGACTGCTTGGGGTGGTCTTAATTCTCTCGTCATCGGTGAGAGACCAATAGTAATGTTAACGAACACTGTAGAGCCTAAAAGAAGGCAACAATCTGAGTCCCACTTTTTTTGTTGTTGTAGACTCAAGGTTCAACGTAGAATCTTTTAGTCACCAAATAACTTCTGTTATTCACTGAATAATTTTAAGATTATCTTTCTGTAGAGATGTAAAAATGTGCAGCCAGACTGTGCTACTAATTGCTTATTTTGAATATTACCTCATATACAGTGGGCACAGAAAACAATATTTATGAATGCCAGCAGGAAATGATTAGTGGGACAATATCTGAAAATATTCCTAAGTATTGAGAAGATTTTAGATTGTGATAACCTTATTCATATTAAGGAAAATGTTAGTGTGTGGGGCAGAACCTCAGAGGTGAGTAAATAAGGTATATTACCTGAGGTTTGAGAAATATTCATCCTAACTAATATCAAGGAGATGTCCAAAGAGATTTTACTATAATTGGCAAGAGCAACCCTAGCCACAGTAAACTAGTAAAAAAACAGTGGGAGATGTGATTAAAAAAAAAGATAGTATTTACTTTCTATCTGTTGTAATATCTTAGTGCGAACATTTCTGAAAGCATAAAACTGATAAGTGGCACACTAAAATCAGATGAAATAGATTCCTCGCAGTCAAACTGTAGGTAGGAGATTTGACAATACCATAAAATATAACTAGCCTGAAAGAGCTGTGATCACGCCTTGCTTTAATAGTTTGGTTTCTTCCTAGTAATTAAATGAACTTTGGTTTACTTATGCTGCTGGAAGCCCATGCTCACTGCATTGTCTCCGTGCATTTACGTATAATTTCTATATACTATTATCTCAGTTTAGTACCATTTATGTTTTAAAACATCTTTCATTACTGGCACTGGGTCACAGATCTCATCCTCTTGTCTCACTTTGCAACACAAAACTGCTAGCATGCTGTTTCACTATTTGCTCTTACAGTTTTCAGTCATGTGTATCTTCCACTTATTTTGTTGGTTGGTCAGCAAAGAAGAATGTTGTGAAATGAGATAAAGTTGATGTGCCTAGGAAATAATGGTGGTGTTTAGGTATCTCAGACAAGACCCTTTTTTCCAGGATGCACGTTGGTCTTTCTTTTTGGTGCCATAATATACATACAGTAGGCTTAACTCATATGTCTTTGCCATATATAGTTCTGGGCAAGATAAATCTCTGGGAGCTGGTGTGTACAATATTTACACAATAAATGGAATTCACCTTGCTTAACTCTGAAAATTCTAATGACAAATGCTCTTGAAATTATCTCATTTATTTAATCTTCAAATAGAAAATCATTCAAGTAGAATTGCCTGTGGAAGTAATCTTGAGGGAGAAGACAAATGGCTTTATGCTAATGTCCATTTCTCTAAAGGGAGAAGGGGGACGTTCAGTATATTGATTAATATATCTTTCTGTTACCTGGCAGAAAACACAGAGAAAATGATTTTCTATATAGAGGTTTTTCACAATAGACTTTCAAAAAAAAAGAGACTTTTTCATGAGTTAATAACCATTTCTGGTATCGCTCTTTACCATTGTTAAGCTAGTCATTCCCTCAGTAAAAACAGTTACTTCATAGAAAATTGATTAATTTTCAAGTGAACTAGGTTAGATATTCACATACTCAGATAGGTTTTTCTGGGAATTTTGATGAGGTTATCCACGCACATAGTATTTAAAAGAAGAGTCTTTTGCTTAGTTCAATAGCATGATGATCCATTTTTTATTTTAAAGGACATCTCTTATTTCCTTGTTTTTTTGGAACAAGAGATGCTGAATCAGTCAGGCCATTGCAAAGAAACACAAAAAATGTAAGTAATTGTTAAACTGAGGTTCAACATAAGTTGAAGCACAGTGGTAAGTCCACTTGTTTTGGCAGGATCTGGAGAAAGATCTTTCTTGACCTCTGTAGAAATTTCTCTGCAAGTTCAGCGGACTTTAAATACAGATGAACTCTAGTCCTTATAGGACTTACCCATCGGGTGCTGCTGATGTGTTTGGTATTGCTGAAAGTAGCGCGGAAGGAAAGTTTTAGACACCTGGAGTAGAACTAGCTAAAGAAATGAATTTTCTTTTTTCCTAGGATAAGGATTGTATTATATATGATCCGTTTAGATGAAAACTGAAGAACCTGGGTGGTGTGACGCAAAGAACACAAAATGAATAGCTTATGAATAGCAGACAAGAGTGATGATAAACAGTACTTGAGTTTGGGGTTTTTTTTTATATTTTTTGTACATATTTTTCATCACTTGACTATATAGATCCTAAGTGTGAGAGTAAGATGATAACATTCCATTAACAAAACTATTTCATGAAAAGAAGGGATCTTTCACTTCCTGTAATGAACAGAGAAATGATTTTGCATGGCTAAAGTTACCAATAAACACCCGCACTCTTACTGTAGTTCATGAGGAAGCTTCTCTGTTCTTCGTTTTAAGTAGCAAATGTGAAGCATCATGCAATGAGAGTGATTCAGGAAAACAATCTTGGCACAGCTTCTAAGGAGAAAACACTTCAAACACCTCTGGTTTGATTATGACAGAATGTCATATCATTTTAGCTACAGGTCAGTCTATTTTGGTAGGACAAAATCTTCATATATTACTAAGAGTGCAATAGGTCTCCTTTTAGCAGAAGAAATTGAAAATTTGGTCCAAAAAAGTATATTTTCCTATATGCCTACATATAGCCTCACATAATATAACATCAAAATGTTTCTAATACGTGTTCTTTTCTTTGAATTGAAATGGAACAATGCGTTTTTTGATTTACTTTCAAACAGTGCAAATTCATTGCTCTAGAAATGATGAAAATACATACAAAAAAAATGTCCAGTCAAATGTTTTGGGCTTTGGTAACATACTATCATTTGAAGATATCAGATAAGGTGTTACTGATGGGCCCCCACCAACAGATTAATGAAAAAAAAAAAAAAGAAGGAAAATACTTGTATACAGCTCATCTAGTAATTAATACAGCATTACGTGCTATTAGTAAGACATCACTTGTTCAAAAGTTTTCAGTATCTTATTCATCTACCAAAAGAGTTGCAATAATATGTGTTTTATCGATTTATCAATTTAACATGTTCTTAATAAGCAGTTGTCTTGTACCTTGGAAAAGATTCTTTAGGAATTACTATTGTTAATTAAGAAAAGATTGTGAGGTTACTCTTTTTATGGTCTCTGAAGATGATAAACAGAGGAAGATAAAAGGTATTTTGACTCTTTCACAAAAAGCTGGAAGCAATTCGTCTGATAGATTGAAAGGATAGATACAGACTGTCTAAGGGATATTGTGTACAGAAGGAATCAATAATGTGAATATGCCAGGAATTTTATATGGTCTGTTGTGCTCTCTTCAAGTACTATTCTCCCAGTTCCTTAAGCAAATATTATTGTTATGTAATAGGTTACACAGAAGTAATTCCTTTAGAAGAATTCCTTTAGCAGAATACTGTATCTCCTGTACAAAGATAAATTCTTTGTACAAAACATCTGGACTGATTCTAGAAAACTATGAAATGTTGACTTGGTAAAAATTAAACTTTGATCAAAATTAATTTCAGCTTTATGTTTAAATTATTTTAGAAATTAAATAAAAATCGTTGCAAGTAATAGAAATACATAAAACCTGATATTAATCTCCCTTTTCAATAATGCATTTAATCTTATGAGAACTGGACTCAGAGCAAGCAAAAAAAAATGTCCAGGAAAAGATGCTAAAGAAAACTGCTTTTGTAAAATACTCCACTGAAACATGTTCCCCATATATTTCTTGTGTGTACTTTATACCCAACAAGTCAAGATGGACGTCTTAGTACTGGTTATATTGAAAAAAAAGCTCATTTGCTAATTAATTCTTAAATATGTGTGGTTACGATGACTTGTGGTGTAGCCATTTGGCAATGGATTGTGCTCCTGACCCTCAGCTGCAGGACGCACAGAAGTTGCTTGTGCCAGTTCTCTAGGTGCCTCTCTGATCAGTGGGAGAAGGTGGTTCTGGCATCCTCCGTCTTCATGTGTGGGGTCCTGCAATTTTCCTTGCACTGCACTTCCTCATGCAGATGTGCAGTAAGCCAGTCTCAAAAATATGTATATGTGTAGCTCCCAGATCAGCACCCAAGGGAATGTAAGAGTCAGAGGAGCAGAGATTAGAAAGGGGATGTGTTAAGAAGAGTGGTCCATGCTCTTTGTGGGGACATAGCTTTACATCAGCTTAACCTGCCTCTGAAACAAAACTATTAGTAATAACTGGGTTTTTTTGCTCTCTGTGAAAAACAAGTCATTGTCCTTATAGATTATGAAAACTATAAATGGAGATTTCTAACAGGGAAAGCAGTCTTGCTATTTTAATTAGTGTGGTGTCTAATGTCAATAAAAACTTTTCATGTTTTACTTCACATTCTTGCTTGAACGTAAAAAAAAAAAAAAAAAAAAAACAAACAAAAAAAACAAATCCAGACCAAGGGAGATGAGAGACTGCAGGATGTAATAGTAATACTCTATTGCTAAGGGTGGTGCCTTGGGAAAGGGGTCCTAGGCTTGCTATGAAGATTGACAGACCTTTACCAAATTGTCAGAAATGGAATTTTTGTTAAAAAAAAAAAAATCCCGCCTAATTTTGATCCACTTTTTTTATTTTAAATTCTTGGAAATATTTCACTTCTTAGTAGGTTTTGCAAGATTCTTTATTGCAGTGATCCAGGATTGTTTCATGGTCTACTCAATTCTTGCTTTAAAGGTGGTGATGATTAAAACAATGTATCTTTTTGTTTCAAGCAATGAACAATCACATCACATTAAAAAGTGTTAAATGGAGCTAAAACTTTCTTAGATAAGGCATATACAAAATTTCTTAAGCTAAATTCAGTATTATGATACTGATAGTTCAATAAAATTAAATGCGTACTTGATCATTTTAATATACTTTTTCATTTACTTCTCATCCGCTATTTGGTCTTCTCAGAGATTTCTGTCCCCCTCTTAGAAATCTATTGTTTTGCATTTGAAAAATTTTTTTTTTAAATAAACTTGGGATGCAAAGAACATTGTTAACAGAGAAGTGACAGGCAAAGATTAATGCTGGCAAACCCATGACATGTAGTTCTTGATTTAAAGTTGTGTTTATGTGCTTGTAATCATCTTGGAGCCATAGTATTGACTTATTATCCTTGGCTGTCACATAAAAACAAAAAGCATCATAGTTCATAAAAACAAAAAATTCTATTAATGCCCAGAACTAACTTAACTGTTAAGTATGCTTATGCAAAACAAATAAGATCCTGAGATGTTTAGGATGTTTTTAGCAACATTATCTAGCAACTTTATTTTTATTCAGTTGCTAATTACTGGAAGAAAATGTGACTCTTCTGTCCTTAGTTTCTTAAACTTCGAGGATATCGGTTTCAATCACAAAGTGCCATGGGATCCAGGACAATACGTTTATGTCAGAAATTTTAGAAATCACTGTAGTGTTCTGCAAGATAGAACGATTCCGATTTTCCACACTTCAAAGTAAAAGTAAGTAGCACTTGAGAAAAAGTGAAAATACGTCACTGCATTTCTGTATTTCAGATTTATTCATAAGCCATTATTATGCAGCTTTTCAAGAATTTCTCTATTCCTATTCATTGCAGCAAAATGTCTTCATTGAAACTTTTATCCATAAAACCTTTTGAACCTGTTGAACCTGTTATTCATAAAATAATTGTTAATCATATAATAAGTCTCAAAATAATGAATATTATTCATAAAATGTGTGTGTGGGTAAAATAACAAGGATGGGGGAAACTTCTTCCTGGCTACCAATCAAAAGAAGACAATAATGAGACCTCTTAACCCCTTTACTTTGAATTTTCTACTGTGTTAATGTTTATCGCTTTGTTATACAAGCACGTCCTATGGTGATCATTCAACAAAGTGACTAAAATATCTCTTAGATTCTGTGTTCTTGTATCTTCTTCCCAGGGAAGAAATGTGTAGAGCAGAATGTCTTCTTTCAGTGTTTTTTTCCCATGACATTCACAATGATTTCTGTTAACATTGAAGAGAAAAGTTCAAAGAAATGTGCTTCACATGTGGAGCGGGAGGAGTGATGCCTGTGATAATACTTTATTCCTAAGGGAATATGTTCTGCAGTATCAGATGATTCCTTTACATACCTGTATTTCTATGATATATATTTTATAATCTTACAAGCCATGCTGTACAATACCTTTGACTGTGAACTTATGTTGGGAAGATGGGAGGGAAGGACAGTAAAGAGAGGGAGAACTGAGCGATGGGCAGCAGGGTAGTACCATTGGCCACAGATAGGGAAAAGATGAGACTGATATAATCATCAAGGATGTAGAGAGCAGGTAGACATAAAGTCAGTGTATTCTCACAACAGAAGGTGGGAAGAAGAGGAAATTAAATTTTTCAAGGCTTTCCTTCTATGGAAATGTAGGAAATCTTTAAAACATTATGATGTTATTTTTATTATATCAGTAACTTACTAACAAAGAGAGAGGTTTTCTTTCTTTCTTCTCTTTGTTTAAGTCCAGACTTCAAGTTGTTCATTATGATATTATTTGTCACAATGATTGTCTGTTTGAAAGGAAGGTGGTAAGTACTAAGCTCCCTGTTATATGTCTCCTGTGGCTGGCTGACAATAGAGAGATTTTTCTTGTGATATCAAAGAATGTACTGATGCAAGAAGTATAAAAAAGTTCAGACTTAGATGACATAAAAAGCTTTCAGAAAGTATCTGGGAAAAGATAACAGACAGCGCTTCAATATATATGTAAAAGTAAGTGTCTTAAATGTTTGAAGAACTTTAAATTGTGTGTTCTCTTACAAATATGTCTTTCATAGTAGAAAGTCACATACAAATGTGGTTTATGATAAATATATTCACCTCAATTTTATGTGAAAAGCAGATGAACGTGGATGAAAATGATTTACTAGTAGAGTAAATCTCAGTGTTGGTGTCAGCAATACAGTTCTATTTACTCATAGTTTGTTTTTATGTTTGGTCAATGTCCACAATGAAATTTAAGATGCTTATTATTATTATCATGCTGTCATGACTGGAAAATGTCATAGTACATGTGCTTATCTTTGAGCAGATATTTTATCTATTGAAGTATTCAGACTCAGAAACAACGCAAGTAAATTTGCTGGCTTGAATGGAGAAAACAGCAGTTTACACATGTTCTAGATATACTTTTCACAACCGTTTTGCTTTAGTAAGTGTTTTATTCTTCTGTATCTTGGAATATGTATATAGGTCCTATACTTTATTTTTTTCTGTTTTTTTTCTACATTTATTGTAAGTGCTATAAGTAGCAAATCTAAGTAGAATAGGTCAAAAAGAAAAACATCATACATTTTTAAAGTAAAAACTCAATGTATACCAATCTAATATATCAGCTAGTATAGATAAATTTATTTTTCAATATATAGTCTTTACAAAATATTTACTGAAAAATCTTGATATTTAGAACCTCCGCACCTTCATAAAAGAATGAGGTTTCAAATGCAAAACATAAGTGAGTTCCCTATGGAAAGTAATACATTTCATTAGTATTTTCATTTTCTTGTTCTAAGAACTTTAAGAATACCACCAAATCTGACAAATGTTTAACTTAAGTTACTTTTAAATTTATGATCCCCATTCAGAGATAAGAAAATTAATTCCTACGTAAGTATATTTATTCTGAGATGTATAGTTGTAACTTCGTAATATAACTTTTGGTGGATAAAAAACATTTTATGCAGGATAGTAAAAATTCAATTGATGCTATAACTGACATAAAACAGTTATGGAAAAGCTATGTTAATTAAAAAAGTCATTATCTGGCAAAGTTGAATCAGGTTTCTGTCCAACTCAGAATGTCAAGAGTTACTTTTCTAAAAACTGATTAAAACAAGGGGCTATGACTTCTAAAATAACTATTTAGATTAAAAATTGACTTTAAAGGAATCAGTATAGGAGACTAGGCTGGAGTGAAAATATATTAAATTGGTGTTTAAATGAGAGTTCCTTCAAGGCTTGACGGAATGGAGAATTTAGGTCAGAAAATGAATGGAAACAATTAAGGTATTAACTTGAAAAATTCCCCCCAGTATTTCTTACCATGAAAAAAAATACAAGGAAAATGATGTTCAATATGCAGTGACTAGCTATGTGTCCACAAGCTGAAGTGGGTTCCTTTTCTGGCAGCTCTTAAAGGGTCAGGGCATGTTCTGACCCTAAACAAACTACTGAACTTTGATCAATCTTTGGTGTCATATCAAAATAATCTCTCAAGCAAAGTCTTGAAAAAAAGATGATCCTCCTCCCCCCCCCATTTTGATTTTGATGCCAATGAAATAATGTTTAGTTCAAAAATTTTTTGACCACACCAATTACTCTTTTATTTTTTACTTCTTTTTGAGAAAGAAAGAACCTGCAAGTTAAACTCTGTCGAGTGTCAAGAAAGAAAATGGTTGGCTATAGAAGTAAGGCAGAAGGTTCTTTTAAAGAGTGTCTTTGCAAAGCACAGTTTTACACGTGATTTAGAGTATTTCAGAGTCTCTCCCTACATGCTATATTTCTCAAATGCACGTATAAGCAATGTTAAGTGGAGTAGTTTTATCCCATTAAAATCCATGCCAATTCTTCAGTTGTTCTTGTGCTTTACAATAAGCTTTTTAATGTTCAGAAGTTCTATCTGGGGTGCCATGTAAGTCAGTCATTTCTCCTATCTCACTCCTAGTCCCACTGAATTCAGTGTCAGTCATCATTTTGCCTCTCATGCAAAATGGATCAAAACTTCAGGTAGTTTCTGGACTTAGAATATTTGTTGGCTGATTTCAGTTGAAGGAAATATAAGTAAAACAATCTGTGAAATTGCATTTTAAATCTAGAAATGACATTTTTTCCAGCATATTCATGAATATTTATATTCAGGACTCATGGCTATTCTTGTAACCCACACATACCTGTCAAAGAACAGAATGAAGCACTCTGTTTCCCAGGAAAGAGTTATTCAAGGTAAAGTCAATGAACCTTACCTTTATTTTCATTAGGAAGAGAATGGGGTCTTTGATTTGTAAGCTTATAGGAACTGTATTTGAATATTTTATTTTAAACATTATTAATATTTAATTACAATTACTAGTTTTACTAATACCACAGTGATTCATCTTTTCATTTGTGTTGATTTCCAAGCTTAAATCTGTACTTGTGCTTGCAAGTTTTATTGAAAATATAATTCATAAAAGAAAAATGGAAATTGGCTATATTGTCCAGCTCATAGGACAAAGCTGATCTGTACAGAGTATAGTCAAAGAAAAAAATGTCTAAAAGAATGTAAACACTTAATCTTATAGTCCTGATAGTTTTGAAATCCTCAGTGTGAGGCCCTATGGTCTGAGGTGAGGTCTATGCTGAACTGTGCCTGCAAATGTATACAGGCAAATAGTGTTTTTTTGAGTGGAATGCCAAGGCTAATGGTCATTCTTCTTTATTGCCTTCATTTTTCTCTTTTCCCTAATCCATTAATAATAGATCAGAGGGAGCTGCAAGCATCTCTGTCATCTGTAGATCCATAATATATTACAGTTTGTTTCAGCTATGTTTGCTTAAGTAATAAGGAACATGTGCTATGTGTTTGTGGGAGTAATACTTACACCTCAAGTATTAGGAAAAAGTATCAATAAAAGTTACACTATTAATAATGACCATTATCCATTGGTTTGCAAACAGTTTTAAATTCATTTTTATTTAAGACTGTGATTGATGATACCTTTGAATACTAAGCACATTTTTTTCCATGAGTAGGTTATCTGTGGACTGAATAGATCTGTCTGTGGTAAAAAAAGATTTTTAGGAACTTCCTAAAAAATTCCCCAAATTGCCTGTGCTACTACAGCTTCAGTGATGCTAATGAAATTGTGTGCTTTAACAGAAAAAGCTGGGTTCCTATTGAAATCATCAAGAAAATTCTCATTGTATTGATAGGCAAAGCAGTTAGTCAAAACTGAAAGTAAAACAAGGCAAAGGAAGTCCACAAAGTACAGTCCAGTTATGTCACTGCTGATATCTGAAAGTAGTTTAAAGCTAATATGCTTTGTATTTACAAATACTAGAAAATTTATAGGAGCCTTTATTTAAATGTTTTCCAGCTTATCTTGGAAAATGACTCTTAATCTATTCTCATCACTGACAAGAAGGCAAGAACAGGATATGAGCATTTATTGATGTTCACCTGTATGCTAGAACATAAAGGGTCTGATTTTGGCACGTAAATTGTGTCATGACATGAACTCACAGTTCCCTACACAGTGACAGGTATTCCTTGCCATTTCAAAGGTGGGCTATGAGTGTGAAACTTTGTCAGCAAAGCCCTAGATTAGGAGAGAATCTACATGACAAACTTTACATGCAATTCTATGCTATTTTGCTGCATATCTGACATTGATGGGTTTTACTGAATCTCAGGCTTCCTCCTCTCTTAGTTTCCTTGATCTTATTCTGCAGCTGTGCCAAGGCTTATGTAAGTCAGAACAATATGTGAAGATCACTGATCCCTTGATCCTCTGAGTCCAAACGGAACAAGTAAGTGGGCTGGAATTTCAGTGCTTTAAAGGGAATGTCTAAGACGGGCAATTTAAAAACAAATACACTGAGGGAGTCTATTTTAAGTTAGGGATGTCTCCTTTTAAACTTACAGTTGCATTGACAAACTGAGGTGAGACACTGCACAAATGACATTCTCCCTCAAAGGGCAGTCAGGAATTCACCATATTGGCGGTAACTCCTTTTCCAGGTCAAGATGGCAGTGGAAGTCAATCCAACGGTGAGGGCATCAATGAAATCCTGTCTTCTGGTGGAAGTTCTAACAAATAGCTTTGGAAGGTGCTGTTACAAAAAGTTAGAATAACATCAGCATGAAAAGAAAATGACTGGAAACAACTCACATATGTATCTATATTTCCTTTTGTGCCAATACATGGATAAAAAAGGATGCTACTTTCATAGTTTTTCTGAGGAGGTTGGTATCTGAATGCATTTTTATATTGTCTCAAACCTCTTGTAACCCCATGATGCAAGTGGATATGTGCTTTGCATTTGAGCTTTGACACTAGATGGAACAGGTTTAGGACCAGCTTTCACTGAGTGACTTTTTTCTTCCCTCCTTCATCTCTCATCCTGAATTGTCTTGTGAAGTCTAGTATCAGTCTTTCCCTCTGCCTTCCGAACTTGAATTCTTCACTGTCTTAAAACCCAGATATTGGACAAAGTATATTTTTACACTGAGCTCTTCTGAAAGAAATTATTCTCCATCAGTTGTTCAAAACTGGAATCTTTAGGGGTTTAAAGATGCAAGTCATATGTATTCTCTGCCAAATATGAAAAGCAGGGAAAGGAGACTTGATAATCTGGGCATTGAAGCTTTAATGAGACAATGTCTATGTAATCATGCAAATCACCGTTTGGCTGGCTTTTTTGGACAAAGTAGCTCATTCTCCACCTGCTAAATGGTAAGACTGGATGGTGCAGAAGCAGACGAGAGTTATTCTTGCTTTGTGTCATCACACTTCAGTAGTATTACTGTCACTGGCGTTTGCATTGTGCTTTCCTGGTACTCAGTGTTTTTTTCCATAAGCTTTTCCTTCCCACAGAAATGTCAGACTGAATATTCATTTTTTTTAAAGATAGCCTAATACTAAAATATGACTATAAAATTACTGATTCTCTTTGACACGTATCTGAGAGTAGCAATCATATTTTTTCTTGTTTAACAGCCATATAATGAGACCACATCCCATAGCATTCTCCAGTGACTTCACATATGAGTGAATCCTAAGCCATGTGCATTGAATCTGTTTTATAACCTATGCCATAAGGATGGGGAATGTGTCTAGGCTTTATAGAGTAACTTGCAAAAATACCTGCAAGATATCTTTTTAGTCAGCTTCCACAACAGGACATATAATTAATGTCATTCTGGTGAGATTTTTAGCTTTCACTATTTTGGACACTTTTTTCTGTGTGCTTCGTAGTTGACCATATATATTGGTCTTTGGATAACACTGTTAAACAAAGTTCTAGCTCCGTGTTTTGTTACTAGGTATGCTATATGCACTCCTATTTATTTAATTAAAAGATCTTCCTTACTAGAAGTTGCTAATAACTATTTATTCTCACCTAATCCAAAATAACAGTTACTTAAATCCATACCTATGATGTGACTTCATCAGCACGTCACTCACTGTCCCAGTTAAAGAATATTCTTGCAAGCTACAGACATATCAAGTACATATTCATATTTAACCACAATAAAGTACAGCAAAGTATTTTCCTTTCACTTTATAACAACCATACAGCCACTCTTCCTTGCAGACTACAGCAATCCCTGTTCAAAAAGCTGAAGCTAATTTACGTTTCAGACAGGTTACTCCAAATTTACCTTGGAGCTTCCAATGCAGTTGCATATTTCACAGCATGGTCCTGGGAAACCCTTGCATTTTCCCCCTGGGGGTGGTGGTGCTTGTTGGAGTGCCCCCTGTTCCCCTCTGGCTATCCGCTCTCTAGCCTGCTATGTAGACTAACAATCTGCAGGGTAAGCTGTAAAAGGAGTTTAGCGTCCTGGCTACTTCAGTTCTACCTTATCGCTGGATATAATGGATCTATAGTCCAAAAGAATACAGATTTTTAGCTTGCTCATATTTCAGAAGGACTAATGTTAGTTTGCTAGACTTCTAGGAAAGCTCTGCGGCAGCCTAAGCTGGTGGAGCTGCTAAAAGCAGCACTTACTCCCCTCTGCCTGCCCTTTGTTGCTCAGTCTCGCTTCTGTGTCATTCCTTTCCTTTCGTTGGCACAAGCTTTTGTGCAGCTATGTGTTGAAATGTGTTAGGGAAAAGATCCAGGTTAATGTCAACATAAACAAACAAACAAAAATGGTTAGTTTAAATCCGATCAGCTGATAGGTCAGACCTTATAACACTTAGAAACCACATGATCAGAGCCTTTCTAAAGAAAAATTAATCAGCACGATCCACTATATATTTTCAAGAACGGTAAGACAGGACCTTGATAGCATGCCAAGTCCTATCTAAGAGATTGCTCGGATCTGAACTATTGTTCCTGAACTAAACAATAAGGATTTTGTTGACATTAAATCCAATGTTAAAGGAATTCTGCACTAGATTTGACAGATTTTAGGACATCCATGCACACTGAATCACCGGTTTTCATGTTAATTCATGTGCATTGTACATCTCAGAAATCAGATCCACAAAGCAGAAAGCACCTTTGCAGCAGCTAAGGGAAAAAAGTATAAAAGGTCTCTGAGCACATCTCAGGTGATTGTTTTGAGCATTGCACTGTATAGTAGCACCTCTTTATTTCCTGTGGAGCCAAAAAATGGGATTTGACAGACGTATTTCCTCCTTTGTATTCTTTCCAACATTGGAAATCCATGCTAGACATCTGGCCATAGTTGAATATATATTTTTAGGTAAAAAAAAAATTTATATTAACTTCTGGATCTAGTTTTACAAGGGAATACTCCCTGGACTGCTAGTGGCTGTTCACTTCAGTAAAGACATGCTTCAATCCCAAGTCTGTCAATATTCTATACTGCATCTGCCTTACACAATATATTGTCCTATGGGTGGGAAAATGTCGAAACCCTCCCAAAACAGTGAACTTTTTTTGCATATCATGCACCACTTAAAAAATAACTCAGCAGCTTGCTTAGAGTTTATATGCTCAAGCAGAGTGGCATTGTTTAGTCTGCTGTTCATGGTCCTTCCTGCAGGATAGTCACAAAAATGATGGCGTAAGAATGAGGCATCTTTTGGGATCTTCCATTTAGCCCAAGTGCTTCTGCTGCTTGGTCTTTCAACTTGATGGCTTGTTGACAGAATTACCTAATAAAGATCAGGCTTTTTACATACTGGCATTTTCATTGAGTAAGTATCAACTGCCTGTGTATGGTAGGAAGAATCACTGTACATTTATGCTATCTATCTAAAGAAATAAAGTACACAGTTATTCTGTAATTTATTACCTTATGTTTCATCCACGTTTTTTCAGTTATGAGCACTACTTGTATACATAGACTCTGTCATAACATGACTAATATGCAAGCATTTATTATACCTCAAATATCCGTAACACATCACAAGGCTTTTACAGAAAAGCAACGGACACATTAAATTAATGGGAATAGTATTCATATGCCTGTAATCAGTAGAATAATCAAAATGAGCCTGGAATATGGGGGGAAAAAAAGCTGGGATTAAAGAGAAGCTAGAACAATTTAAATGCTTGATATTTCTTCTCTAACCACACATTTTCTATGTCATATTATCTTATGCCAAATTTTGTCACCAGTTGCATCCACAGAGGTTCACTAAGTGCAGTACATTTTGATTAATGAGTGATATTAGAGTATACTTATTAGGGTATCCAGTGCATAAAATACAAATAGTGCAAGAGGAGGAACAGAATTTGGAGAATGTGGAAGGCATGGCCTCCAAATCCACAGAGAGATGAACAAAATGAGAGGTTATATTTAGTTTCTTTAGTTATTTAAGAATCTTTCATCTTGAATCGTGTTGTAGTTTCTTAAACTTATATGTTTCAGTGCTATTTTGACAAAAAAGAAGCTTTAATGCTTAATATACTCTTAAAAGTGCTTGAATATTGACTGGAAAGTGGATACAGTGATGAAGGAGTGAGATGTGGAGAGAATATGGATGTACCTGAAGAGATTTCAGTATACGCATTTTGAAAATGATTGGCAACTGTTTGCTCCCATTCGGGCTTGCTGTTCCATCCATCAGACAAACAACTCTGAGGAGAAAATTGCAAGACTTCAGTAAATCAAAATGAAGTTTTTCTGTTTCTTGTCAGTTCTGTTTCTTGTTCTGAATAACTTAGATTTCCTCCTTGTCTGATGTTCAGATAAAAGCCAAGAAAATTAATTTTAGTATTAAAGACTTGAAAAAAGTCACAAACCTTCTACCAACATCTAGTCACCTTAAAGCATTTAACAATGCATCTGCTGACTCGGTTTCTTCCTGTTTGATACAAATGAAAATTAAGAAAAAATTAAATACAAGCAAAAAATTCATTAAATGAAATTAGCTAAACAATTTCAGAGCAATGGCTAAAGTCACTTGGTCTTTCAAAGGCTCATATGTAAATTCAGTCCCAGTAGAATAAGCTCTGTGTATCCATGAAGTTCTGAAAATGTGGGTGGTTTCATTAACAATCCAGAGCAGTAATGAGAAGGTGATATAAAATACTAACTCTAGAAAATTTCCTTATCGCTATAATATTTATTTTTTGTGTTTGTTTTCTCAAAGACAATACGATGTTTGATATTTTTTTTGTGCTCCATCTTTTTTTATTCACTCCAACAAAGTAAAGCAGTTATATATAACACATACAAGTCATGTAACTGAAATACATCTGTAGAAATTCTTTAAGAACATAGTTGTTATTGTTTTCACTGTTTATTTCTTTCTCTCTCCATCTTGTATTATTTTAGATAAAATGTATCTTGGACTGAGAGTGCTGGAAGTTACTAAGACAGCTCCATACAGCAAATCTACATGCTCGTTTTTCCAAATATAACAAAAAACCTCACCACATTTGTAATGTCTAGCAAGTCAGTAAATGACTGATGCTAGGGCATTAAATCTTAAGTGTTTCAATTTCTGTTGATTTTTAACTACATCTGGAATCTTTCCAGTAGGAGTGGCTAATTAGTGACATTTGATTGCTGCTTCTGTAAATAGAAAAATAATAAACCAAAAACATATGAATAAGCCCTTCCTCTTAATGTTGTAGTCAACCACAGGTTTTTTGTTTGCTTGCCTTTTTCTGGCACTCTGAAACAATGCAATATATTTGGCTAAGCGTATTTTCTGCAGGGCCAAGTTTCATTCTTCACAGCAATGATAGTGAGGTCCATCCATCCGCATGAGGCTTCGGGGAAAATTGAGCTGGCTTTTTTTGCCTTCCCATATTCATTCTGCTTTTTCCTCAAGCAGATGACACAACATCCAATGGACCAGATTACTTTCTGATTTAAATAGGGATAATTAAGCACTTGTGATTTAGCTAGTTGTGTACTTAGAACTCATAAGTTCATTCTGCATAAAGGTAACTGCAGAAAGAGAAGGTCTGGTGAACCATTTCCTGCCAAAAATATCTCCAAAGATTCATTCCCTTAAATAAACCTGTTATCTTATTGTGCATATTAATTTTCCAAACATTTCCTAGCCATAATAATTAGTATATTAGGTGCCCAGTTCTTATTGGCTTTACCAACCACTCTTTTATATTTACATAAATTCTACATCAACAATGTTACCATGGTTACATAGTTATAATTTAACCTAACAAGTAGCTTATTGAAATATCTGGTACTAAACGGTGCTGGGACTGAGTCTACATATTCCAGCAAAACAAGCACAGTATTCCCTAATCAACTGACTTATGTTGATCAGACTTCTCCAGCCTGAAATTCCTCTTTTATATTTCTGAAAAGCTAAAAATATTACCAGAACCTAATGGCATACTAATTTGCTTTCCTGGATCAGTATTACCCTATTAAAACTTACTTTCAGAAAAGATTTTCCTTTCAGAGGTGATAATCTAATTCATTTGTTAGAATGTCTTTCAGTCAAACAAAACTTCAGCTGGTTTTCATCACTTCATTGATTATCTGAGAATAAAGATAGCAAAAAAGAGGTAATAGTTTTCTCAAGTGAAGAGAAATTACTGATATTGATCAGCTGGTGATTTGAGGTTGGGTTAGATGCCATTTGAATGTCTTTTTGAAAATAAAGATGATAATGTTATTCAAGGCATTCTCCTGTGTTTATAACATCCTTATCTATATACAAAAAAAGCATATCATCTCATTTTCTCTATGGCTTAAAACTTTTTGCTTAGTCCTTTTGCTAAGAAATACTTTCTCTATAGGTTTTTTACTGTTTGACAAAAGGCTGCAAGAAGAAAAAGGCAAAGGGCAATCCAAAAGAACTAGCTTTCTTGTAAAAGAGACACAAACACAAGTGAGACGACCATTTGGAATACTGAATAAATGGTGATCTTTGAACTCTTATTAGTTTTTCTGTACAGAGTGTTTGAGGACCTTTGCTTCTGTTTTTCAAGTATCCATAGAAAAATCAGTTCAACAAAAGGTTTGTTATGTTTCATTTTTCTGAATTCTATGGGCTTCTTCAAATAATAGTTTAATATCCCATTAAACTGAAATCTTCAGCATATCTTTTACTGCAGTGGACGTATGGATATCATGATGTAGTAAATTAAGTAAACCGAGAATTGGTTAACTGTAAGACGATCTAATTTTGGAAATAGTATATCCAGGTGTTCAACAAGACTAGGTCTGTTATGTTATGGTTTTTGTTAGTTCCATTGTTTAATGTTTGCATTTTACATCATGTATAAAAACTTTTCTTAGACAGAAATTCACCAAAGTAAGCAGAATAAAGTACAACACTTGCTTTTAGTCATTGGCAGCAGGAGCACAGCTATCTTTCATTAAGGTGATTGATAAATGTGTGTCAGATGTTCCTGTGAGTCACACATGTTTAATCTAACGAGACAACTTCTGTAGTATTGTGCGCTGAGAGATGTTGCTGGAGTCAGAGATTCCACTAATTTCGTTTGCCCAGAACAGACGAATTTCTGTTGGGGCGTTGAGTGCAGGATGCCTCCGGCCTGGAACACCTTCCCTGTCTATATGCAAGGTGGCCTATTCTCATCAGCTTTCAGGACATGCTGCAGGGCCTGGCTGTTTCACTTGAGTTTTGAAAATTAGGAACATTAAAACATAAACTAAAAGGCAATGTTAGAAGGTGAAGGGAATTGTTAAGGTTTCCTAGGTGCTGATGTGACTTGACTAAAAGTTTGGGGATTTTTCTTTCAGGTTTATAATTGTTAACATGTTCAGGCGGCAATAAGTACTGGGAATTTTTTGACAGAAAATTGGTGGTTAATTGCTGAAAGCTTAACATTTCATAGGATTGCTTCACTTATGCGTGCTGGGGTTTTGAAAAACTCTCAGCTTCAATTCAATGTCAAAACAACCCTGTGACTATATTAAATAAATTAAACAACCTGTGTCAAGGACACCGTAAGTTCTGTATGAAAATTAGTTTAATGAAGTTATTGCTGCACAACATCACCTTGAGAGCTGGCGCAGAAGTACTTCTGGGCAATCTTCTTGACCATTATGCTGAGTTACGCATTCTTAGGCTAGTTATTTTGGTGCAAAGAGACACCTGCTGGCATCTCAGGTAAAAATGGAAAGGTCCCAAATGAGCTTTCAAGAATGACACATCAGAGGAAAAGACCTGTAGGTACCTCATTACTTTTCCAGATCATTTACTTGATCGTCTTTTTAGGAAGAAAAGTTTCATCGTAGAATTTTACATGGAAAGATCTATAACGTTGGATGCAATGAAAATATACTCCGGGAGGTAGTTCTGCTCTCCTACTTTCTATTCCAGAAAAATTTATAAAGTGGCACAATTAATCCTAACTAATGCACTGGTGCTAGATATTTGCAGTTTCTCAGCGTGCAAAGTTCCCTTTTAGTTTTTTTCATTAAACCTTACACAAGCATGATAAAGAAAAGTACCTCTGATCGCTACTCTTGTACTTTCCTTTCTAGTGTACAGTTTCTGCTTAGATTTTCTGGTAGAATATATTTTGGTTATTTTTATTTTGTTGTTTTTCTTTTTAAATGAAAATAACTCAAATATGGCAGCTGGATGCAGGCTGTGACAAAGTCCAGCTTCTGCAGCACTTTACACACGTGGGTCTAGCTTCTGCAAGACCGCTCTTGGAAGCTGAGAAGGGGGATGCTCAAGGGAGGGGACCGCAGCTCCCTGATGGCGTGATTTCTTGTGTGTAGGATTTAGTGAGCTGTATCTTGCTCCACAGTGTCCTGCTACCACCCTCCTCTGGAGCTGGGCCAGGAGAGTGAGGTAAGGGACATATATTGGCGAGAAAAGATGAGGGAAGAGCAGAACTTGTACCTGACAATTTCATCAACATTTTACTATTTCAGAGCTCTCAAAGAATTCATGAGGTGAATTTTTTAACGCTAAACATAGTGCGGCTGCCTTCAAGGCTAGCAGACTTGGGGATCAATAACCCGCTCCTGCAAAGTGATATACATGCTTCATCCCTTCTCCCAGTTGACTATGCATAGATAAAAATGAAATAAATCTCGTGCTGAGTGCATACAGGGCTCTACCTATGCAATGCTCGTGGAATTGAGCATAATGGATTCCGTTCTATATCATTATCATTCAACTCTTCTTAGAGCACACGAGCTTAGCTGGCATAATAATTGTAAACTCTCATTTAATAATAAGCTTGTTGTCTCCTTGAGGCATTTTTCATTTTGAAACAATATTTTTACTTCTATTTTTTTGGCTACTTGGCAGGCTGAAGAGTCTCTCTGGGAGCTATTTATATGAAAGTTTTTAGTTTTGTTGGGCTTTTTCTTGTTTCATCTATTTCACCTTCTTTGGAAGGGGTAGTGGCTCTCAATACATTAATAAAACATTTTTATAGGCGTCCTACTTCTCCTATTCTAAACTTACTCAAATTGCAAAGTCTAGAGATATTTAAAAATTGTGCTGTATACCTCCCTTGGTACAACAGGAAAAACAGGAAAAGAATCTACTGGGCAGAAACATAATATTGTAACATTAAGACACTTAATGAAATAAAAAAGAAACATCTGATGCCTGGATTACTTCCCAGCTGATCATTTACAGCTGATGAAATAGTAATTAATAGTGCAATTTATGGGATGAAGAATAACAAAAAGTCTATTCAGACTCTAAGGAACTCTATAGATTCTCGATTATTTATCTAAAATTGGGACAGTCTTGTGGCTACAGCGTAACTCTTCAACTAACGCATCTTTTTTAGCCTGTTGCAGATATTGGTACTTTAAAAAACAGGATCAAGAGAATTCTGAATTGTCATGCTGTCCCAGGTGGCTATATGACCTTAACTTCTGAAATATCTGTATAAATATGAAACTTGCATTTTTTAAAAAGAATGGTTGCCAGAGCCCTGTCATAGTAAGTGCAACAAAAGACCAAAGTGAAAGGTCTTTCTTCTTCCTAAATGTTGATTCTTTCCCCTCTGTCCGTTATAACATTCTTATACAGCTTTCTGAAGCCAGGACTGTCTCGTCTTTTAGGTTTGTCGTATCAGAAATTTAGCCTTGGGGTGAGGTCATCCTAAAATAAGGTCATCTTAAACTGCTACTCAGTTGCCTCAGCCTGAAAGGAAAGACTGCAAAGAAAACCCTGTGGCCTCTATGGTGCAATAGAAAATATTTATTCCAAACAAGCTCTCAACATTTTGCAGCATTTTGCAGTTTCCTACGAAACCACACTACTTTGATTGCTAGTCCTTCAGTGGAAAGTAAGCCTGGCAAAGAGGATGTTAATAAAACCAGACTTAGTTATGTTAATTCTTAAGAGGAGACAGAAGGGTATTTTCAAATTGTTTGAGTATCCATGAATTTTTAATACAGCTACTAACTGATATTTTTCTGGCCAGCATAGTAATTGTTACATCAAAACTATCTAATTTATTGTTATCTGCTATGCATTTTCAAAGAACAGGATTCAGAAGCACCATAACGCTCCAAATATTGCACTTGGAAAAAGATCAATTAATGATCAGACATAGAAGAAGCAAATTATGTCAGAATAACACCTGAAAAGGAGGAGGACAGAACATAAGTAGGAATGAAGACCTATTTAGATATGTTGTGTTTGAATTCCCAGGAAGGCATTATCGAAAAGGGAATTTAGTAGTAGGTATTTTACATATTTATCATTATGTAGCATCTAAACTCCAAAGCAAAGACTGGAACTAGAAATGTCATTAAAATAGATGACATTTCATGTTTGTAGATATAGTAAATTACTGATGTATGTTTTCATCGTGAAAATGTTTATGATTATTGATGTGAGTTTGGAGGCTCTCGCTCCTGCTGTTTAAGCGTACATTAGTGTGGGAGCAGCATAATCAGGGAATTACTAAGTCTTAGTTAGCATCACTAAATTTCTTAAGCAATCAACAATTTATAGAGCAGCATAATTTAACGTCGAAAACTAAAACTCAATGCGAGAACTGTCAGCACAATTTTGTCTCAAACAGTTGACACTTTTGCTTGTTACTGACAATGGAGTCTAAAGATGAGATACCTTTGTTAGCACGTCTTCTCTGCCTGTTTTTTAATAGCTTAAACTACTCCTCCTTTTTGTTCCTCCTATTTTGAACAAATGAAGATGCATATCAGCTTTTCTTTTGCGCAGCTTGGTGCTACAGACCTTCATTTTAATAGCAGATTTAGAGTGGGCTGTTTTAGTGCCTAGTTATCAGCAACATTTTTTGACAGTTTCTGAATCATTGTTTGAGACATCTGCTTGCACTGTCAACCTGAGAGCTGTCTTTAAATTCATAAAAGTAACATTCTTGACATGTATAATTAACTGGCTTAGAGAAAGAAAGTTGACTGACAGCCGTACAGGGTCAGGAAGAAAGCCTGTTACTTGGCACATATTCATATGACCTAATTGACCTAATGGAGCAGGAGGAATTAATGATGCTTTGAGTCATTTCTCCCAACATCCATGTTTCTCCTTTTACCATGCTTAATGTTTTCGGCTTTCCCGCACAAGATAACCGATACCTTTCTGTAGAAGATGACCGCAGGTTTGTCTGCTTTTCACTGACAGTATGTAATTGTCCTCCAGGAATAAAGGAACAACTTTCAGTATTATCACTAGGGGAAAACTGAGGGGTTTTGTTAATGGTTTTGACAGTGGATCTGCAGAAGTGCAGATAGGTGAGCAAACTGCGTTAAGCATCTGAAATTGGGCACTGTTGGCTGGAAAATGCAAAGAATAGGAATCTATTTTAATTAAAATATTAATCTCGGTTTTGAGTAGTACAGTTAAATTTCTGAAGTACTAGTTACAATTTTGATTTAGGAACCTTTCTAAGTAGGTCAAGCCTAACTCGTATTCTGGATTAATCAATATTAGAAAATGATTGTCAGATTTACTGAAATATCCTTCCCTGTTGCCAAGGAAGGAAAATGCAGAAATATGTAAACATATTTAACCATCATGCATAATAAGAATACAATTCCTCATATATAAGCGTAGGCCCACTTTTCATCAGTGTAAAGGATCAGGGTATTAAGAAAGTTACAACATTCCAGAATCCAAGACATTATGTTCAACCTTAGACCTATTAACTTTTTTATGGTAATTACTGGATGTATGCACAGCTTCTTTAATGTTGGAAAGAGACTTGCATATTGTGAATAAAGGTAGGCTCATGCTTCAAATACAAGCTGTGCTTTTTCCTTTTGTTATTTAAATGTATGTTCCCTTTGGTTCTGCTTGAAATGATTTTGTCCTCACTCTCTGCAAACATGAGCTTTGCATGCATGAATGCACACCTTAATCTTGAACATTGTGGTAAGATTCTAAAAATGATTTAATATGTCAAAGTTTGATTGTACTTTTTGCAAATGGGAATATTTGCAGACGTGTTTTTTCAGAAACATGTTTTATCTCAAGTCTTTTCATAGTTCAGGGTGAAACTGGACAAGAGAGAACTATTGAGGGTTACTAAAAAGATAAGCCACGTCAAGCTCTGGAGACCTCTGGAGCTGAAAATAATTATATGATAGGAGATCACTTGGGAGATGAATAAACTTCTTGCAACTTCACATCCTTTCATAACACTGGTTGGAAGAGGATATTGTGCTAAATGACCCTTTGTCTGAACTAATACT
The DNA here is from genome assembly GCF_036370855.1 of Dromaius novaehollandiae. Taxonomy (NCBI): domain Eukaryota; kingdom Metazoa; phylum Chordata; class Aves; order Casuariiformes; family Dromaiidae; genus Dromaius; species Dromaius novaehollandiae. The sequence goes on along the minus strand of NC_088101.1, from coordinate 43,979,337 downwards.
GCCATTCTTACACTCAATATGTTTTCACTAACGTGACTTTTTCATGAAGAGACTGTGGCTACAGTAATATTTGTCCCTTAGAAGGAAAATCAGGTTGCTAATTTCATAAGCAGGATTAAAAAAATACATAAAAATTTGTCTGATTCTGATTATTAAGCCTGGCCAGCTTCAGTGGGCTAATAGTAGGAGTAGGAAAGATTTAGTCTGATATTATAAAAGTTAAGCCTATTCAGTCTCTAAAGGTGTTCAGGAATCTGCTTTATCTGCATGGGAACATACAGAAGCAGCAATATTTTCATTTTCTGCTTAATAATGTAGGCTGGAAGAAACATAAAATCTACCTGATTAATCATGCTTTTTTGTAAAATGTCACTAAAACTGGCCATGGTTGGGGCGAGTCAAGAAAGACCCAGCTAGGATGTCTGTATCTGAATTCTCTAGAGGATTGGTATTGGGTGAAAGAGCTACAAAAGCAAGATGGCTCATGTGGCTGTTCTGTTATACGAAGGGAGAAAAAGAGACATGAGGAAAAAGGGGATCTGAATCTCTGTAGAGATCTTGGAAAAAAAAATAAAGGAACTTTAGGAGTATATTTACTGGGTGAGACTAGTTCTGGGGTTCAAGAGACAAACCAGCAGCTTAGCTACCTCTATCTGGGCCCAAAATACCATCTTCACACATTTGTTCTTATAGTCTAAGTAAATGCTGTGGTATTGTTGTGATTTCATGACGCTTTTGTTTGCTAAAGACATTTGCCTATTCTCTAGAAAATGTAGCATTCACTGTCAGGATAAGAATCTAAAATGCAAAACCTATTCCTTTCTTATAAGGTCTGTCTTATAAGAAAAAGAAACATTAATAAACTAGCCAGAGGGAGCTGAAATATATTTCTCACTCATCTTGGAACTGGATGAGCGGAAAATCAGGGCTCCCAGGTGCACCTTAATATTCACCCATCCCAAAGTTTAGCTGTAGTCTTTGAGTGCTGTCTCTTCAGAAAAAAAAAAAAAAAAAAAAAAAAATTGCAACAAACTCTAAAAGGTGCCTACTATTTGATAACATATCCAGAATTTTCTTCTAGGAAGCATGAAAAGGACAATAAAAATCAGATGTTATTGTTTTTAGGCAAAATCTTAAAGGATAGTTTTAAATATGATTTTGAATCCTAACCTCCTATCAATCAGCAATGCACATATGCAGCAATGAAGGCTAGCTGCATGCATCAGTAAGAGCATAGAGAGCCGGTCAAGGGAGGTGATTATTCCTTTCTATTCAGTTCTGGTGAGGCTATACTGGAATACTGTTTCCTTTTTAGGGGTGCTTCAGGGCAGAAGAGATGTCAACAAATTGGAGAAATCCTGTCAGAGGGCCACTAAGTCAGTTTTGGGACTGGAACACATGACTTGTAAAGAAGGACTAAGAAGACTGGGCATGTTTAGCTGGAGATGAGGCTAAGCAGGGGGATGGATAAATTGCCATCTTCAACTACCTGATGGTGAGCAGGCTATAGAAAAAACTGGATCAGACTCTTCTAAGAGATTCACAGTGAAAAAGCAAGAGAAAATAGCCACAGGTTGCAGCAAAGGAATCTGATTGGACATAAGGAAAAAAAAAATCATGAAAAGAATGGTTAAGCACAGAAACAGCCTGCCCAGGCTGGGTGTAAAATTTCCTTGGAGATTTTCAGATTTGACTGGACAACGCCACGAGCAACCTGAACTGATTTTGAAATTAGCCCTCCTTTGAGCAGGAGTTTGTGCTAGATGACTGTCCCATGTTGCAATGTAAAAGAAACATACCATGGCTGACTGACTACCAAAATGAATGATTCAGAAAAGACAGTTGTTGGGGGGATTTAATTTCTTGAAATTGCATGTGGTGATCTCGGTATGAAACCATGTCTTCTTAATAAATGCTTGATCAGAATTATATTATTATTGAGGTGATCTAAGATCCATCTAATCTCTATCTATTCTCTAGTCTCTATTTTATTAAACAGTTAATCTCTATCTATTCTATATTTGCATAGATTAGAAAATAATGTGCTTGTTCTACTCCTGTTCTAGCTAAGAAACTCTTCCAAGATTTTGTTTTTCTACTACAACAATTTAAATCTAGAGTAGCTGGGTAACTTTAATCAAGATGCATAGGAACTTCAGTTGGGTAACCAAGAAAAAAAAGACTAGGGCTCTTCATATTAATTTAATGTTATTGACTCATAGAAAGGAAAAAATATATAAGCAATATTTCTTGTTTAGGTAGCATATTTTTTCTTATGGACATCTTCAAGCAAACATTAGATTATACATGCATGTAAGCTACCATGAAAAATCTTTGTCAATAAAGATCAGAAATTTAAAAAAAATAAAATAATAGAAAGAGACTTATCACTTACAGGACAGCATTTGTACAGGTAGTGTAATATTACTTTTTTTCCTCTCCCCAAAAGCCGTAAATAAAGATAGCAATACCTTGTACATAAGAAATATAACCAGAATGTGGTCATTAGAGATGTTTTTTCTTTCTTCAGGCAGCTGAAGAGATCATGATTCAGTTCAGATTGAAAGAGATAATGACACACCATTATGTTCTAGCTACTTAAGCAAATAACTTAGACATTGTATTATGGTCTTACCGAGACACGTGTTGATTATTTCAGGTTGCCTTTATTTAGGTAACTTAAAAAACAGGCTGGACCATTTTCTTTAGGGTATTTTGTATGAAACATCTGTAACCTACAGATCAGTATGACAATGAAAGTGAAAAGCAAGAAGAATGCTATAGAGAATGTATGGATTTTAAGAGTTTCATCTAATGAATATGCTTTTTTTCAACACCATCTTAAATTTGAGATGTAATTCTTTATTGCAATTCATAAAATCACTTTCATACATATCCTTCTGTGTTTTGTATGATTCTCATTACTGTTAGTGATCTAAGCATGCTCTGAGCATAACAACACTAGAAAATATTAGCAGCTCCCACTTCTGATGAGCCCAATTCAAGTTAGATGTCAGATTAGGTTTGAACAGTTCAGTATTTGTCAAGAAGATGACAAATTATGAGCAAGGGTTTGGAAGACTGTCATCCTGGACATAGATAAATTTAAATTATCAAGCATTTTCACAGGTCTGGCCTTAAAGTTTAAAACCTGGCCTCTGTGAACTTGTGTATTTTACACAGTTTCAGTAGAAATCAACTTCAAAATGTAATGTGTAATCTTAGTTTTGATGTCATCTTTGTAAGGTGAAAAGCAAAGTTTAAAAAGAATATATATTATTTACAGTCCATAGGAAATTGGATTTTTAGAATTTGGCTTTGGTCTAAAATTATTTGAAAATTATTTGAAAACTTGTGATTCACTGCCTCTGAGAAAGTCCCACCAAGAATTTACATACAAACTCCGTTGAAACCTTACATTAGATGTAACAAAGTTGATTACATCCAATGGATATAAAAAACTGGTATTTTCCAGGGTAAGCTCATTTGCTACTGATTTCTAATCTTTTCATGACTCCTTTTTGTTTTTATTTAACAGACTATATATATATGTTATATGTGTGTGTGTGTGTATAATATATATATAATTTATAATGTAAAAAATTAATACGAACTTCATTTAGTCTGTAGAAGAAAGCTGTAAACACAGGTACAGCCCTAACAGCTTTCTTGTGCTGCTTTACCAAAATACTACAGCTCAGAACAGAGGGATGAACACAATTTTCTAGCACACTCAGCATCTGAAGCCTTCATTCTTAATGCCAGCAATAAGATCAATTATTCCTAACAATATCAGTTGTGCCTTTTGTGACACTGATCTTCTCCTTCAGGACTGGAAGAGAGATACTGCAGTTACTTTACAAGCAAGGCTGAAGATGGCAAAAAGGCTGGGTGATTCTTTATCCAGTCTCACAACCCTACCGAGGTATTTTGGCACTGCTGGACACCTTTTCAGGCATCTGTGCTTATCAGGTTCCTTCCAGCGGCTGCCACTTCCTAACACCCGTGTGCCTCTCCTGCGGCAGTGAGTGACATTGCGTGGGTACGCTTAGCTTCAGCTCCCTCTTCGCCACTCACCTGCTCCTGCTATCATTCTGTTTGATCCCCGTCAGATCTTTGAATTTAGAGAACAGAACCATCCTTCTTTTACAGCTGGATGTAATATCTACCTACTCCTCCAAAAAAGCCTGAACCACAATCCGAAAAATGCATTTTCAGGAGTTACTGTGCCACATAAGCATTGAGAAACTTCTTTCTTTACTTCATCTGAAAATACAGAGAACTACAGTATGTTAATCATCATGACCCCAGCTAGGCGACAACAGCAACAAAAAAAGAAATCAGTCCTACTTTTGATAGACAAAACTTCAAAAACAAAAGCCATAGGTAGATACAAGTTCATCAGCTAAAATATTTTTCCCCCAAGTATATTGTTTTCTGTTTGAAAACTTGCATATATGCTGTGTCTCTAAAAGAACTATTTTGCTCATATGAATGTTTTGCAAAACTGGCTTATAAACCTTTTCCAGTGCAAAAAACCCTTAAATCTTCACAGAAGAATGAACTTCAAATATCTTTTGTGTAATACTTTGAGAATAAAAGGCCACCGAATGTATTTCTTACAAAGGAAGAATTCAAATTCTTGCAAAGAATTATGCCCACATGATTTTTACAAATCCAAACATTATACAGAGAAAAGAAAATTCTAAACTCTGTTTTCCCGATCCACCTCTACAAAAAAGGAAGCTTGCAGCACGTTTCTTAAAAAGAGTAAGCTATGTTCACTTAAACACCAAGGTTAAGAGGATGTCTGCACTAAATGATTGTGAGAGTCTTGCTATAGCATATAGCTACTGATTTCCCTTGCTGAAAGAGTAACTTAAACTTCACAGTGCTCTGGATACTACATTAGACTGTTTTCACCGTCTGTACTAGACCACGTCTGGAACAGTAGCTTGCTGATGTGAAATATTTTCTGAGGATATACGCATATAATAATTTTAGAGGCCCACTATAGCATCACATATTCTGTTTCTAGTGCTGCAGAAAGAGCACTAGGTAGGTGTCAAAAGAAATGGCTTCCGGTTTTCAGAGACTTTCTTCACGTGAGGGAAGAAAGCATGCCAAGTTTGTGCCTTGACTTGAGGTGGCATCAGGTCTCCCAACCTGGAGGGGGACTGGAGGAGAAGGTGGAGAAATAAGCTTGTAGTTGATACAGGTGAGTGGAACAATTTAGCAGCTGTTGTGAACTCAAGGTTGACTCCATTACTGTAGAAGAAGCTCTGATAAGTTACTGGGGAAATCCTTTGAATCCTGACCTCGCAGGTAAGCTATGAGGAAAAAGTAATGGCATTCATTATTTCAGCCTTCCAATTTAATTAGGTGAAAGAAATGTCCATGGTTGAAAGCAGTTACTTGCATTTTGCAATTTGCTCTCTGCGCTTTACGTCGGGCCACATACTAAAACGGTAACTCACTCCTGCAGAATCCCGTACTGTGCTTGAAATCTGCAATGGGCAATATTTGCAGTAACTTAATGGGGAAACAAATGAAGTAAAACTCTTGCCCTTTTTTCTTGTCTTAAGGATGACAGCTCAGCTTCAGATGAGTATGGCTGCTGGACTGCTATTTCAGACTGAACACTGCTTTCTAGCGGTGGTTGCTGTAGTGGATCTTTTTGTTTTCAACTTTAGTTTAATATTAGCTCATAAGTAAGAACTGTTCTCTCCACAGCACTTCGTAACAAAATAAAGCATCATCTTTAATTACTCTCATTAAAACACATGTTCTCCTTTTAAGCAGCTAATCTGATATCTTACATGCTAAGAGCACCTACAATGATACAAGAGTGTCATCTAGTGAATGATTTGGGTGAGGGACAGAAAACTGAATACCTCAATAGTATCCATATTTTGAGTCTTACTGTACAGTATAGTAGGGTAGAGTATAGTAGACTAGACATAAGAAATACTTGATGCATTTTGAAACTTTTGGTTTAATTAGCACAACATGCTAAATAAGAATTATTTGAAAATTCTACTACTAAAAGAATAGACTGTCAGTTTAACTGCTTCAAGGTACACAATCTTCCTTCATACTTTCAAGTTTTATGTACTAAAACCTCAATACAAAATTCCCAAACTCTAAGCCTATAGGTAAATTAAAGTAGAAAGAGAAGTTTTCTCTTTCTAAAACACAAGCATTAACACAACATACATTAACATTAACCAGAATTATTTGAAACCTTAAATATTTCTTTGCTTTGGCTTAGACAATTATAAATAACTGTTTTTTCCAGAAAGACCTGAAAAAATATAGCCTGTGGAGAGCACTTATGTTAAAGGATATTCTATATCTTTGCAAAAATTAGCTAGGCTCTACCCTATTCTATTTTAGTAGTTTTGACAAATTCCTTGAAGATTTTATGCCTTCTATGGAATAAAAGACTTAAAGTGGATGTGAACATCCAAAAACTCTATTTTCTTTATAGAACCAAACTGTAAATGAGAATCAGACACCGAGTGTCATCTTGTCCTCTGCTATCCAATAAATCAGTGATGTATTGGGAAAGAGAATCAAACAAAATAGTTTGAGTTCTAACTACAAATTGCAGTTCTCCCCAACAGACCATTTTTTTGGGAGAACCATGAATTTTCACTGCATGTAAAGAATAAAAATCTGTATTAGGTAATTATTTGTAATAATTGTTACCCTATAGGTAGGTAAAGGGTGAACAAAAAAAGAGAAGGTTATAAAGCCATTAGGGACCTGAAGAAGATATTTGATTGATTTAAAAATCTAACTTGGAATATCTTTAAATATTATTAAATGTCATGATGATTGCATCAAAATTATTCATCTTAGTTTTATTTGATATTACACACACATTCAATGGTATACAGAAATAGAAAAGTAATTGAGGTTTATTACACTTCTAATCTGAACAGTTAAATAAAATTTTATTTTAAGGAAATTAAATTCTCGTTTGAGACACTTAAAGTGATAGCAAATCCTATTATTATCCAGACCATAAGGAAGGTTCATCTCTTTCATTTCAGCTGTTTTTTTATGTTCTTCCTGTTTGTAATCATTCCCTGACCCTTTTTCTAGCTTCCTTTCAATTATAAACTTCTCTTTCAAACTCAGTCATATTTTTTTCCATTTCTGTTTATATCTTGTCTATCTGTTATAAACTACCCTTTAATTTTCTGACACATCTGCTTTCTTTTCCTTTCCTTTCATCCCCTTAAATATCACTTTTTTCATAGCTTTGTTGGGGAAGATAGCAGAGAAATTCAATAACAGTTGTGGAAATAAAAACTAAAAAGTAGTTGTTAAATAAGAGAAATGGGACCGAGTAAGTGATTCAGTCATGGCTGACTTTTCAATGTGGGTTTATCAATAACAGTTACAGGTTCAACATACACTGATCTGACCATCTGAAGCATGAAAATGCTATACTTGAAAGTCTGTAGGCTTCGGAATAGGGTCAGCACAAAGCTACGCTTTTCCGGTAATTGTTATAAAATAGAATTAGTCTTTCAGTGTAGCACTAGCACAGATTTGTAACTGTTCCCAGAATATAGACCTGTGATAATTGCTTTACAAAAGTTTCAGGACTATCTTTTGGTTATTGCAACAAAAGTCTCTTTCCTGGTTGTGTGCTCTTTCCCTCTGCTATGGATTCAGTGTGATCTTAAAATAATGATCACGTTTTGTAATATCTTTCAGCTTTTCTTCAGTTTGTATGTGCTGATTCTTTCCTTTATGAGTGCTATCAGACTGCTCTACTCATTAACCAAGCTGCAACCAGTATTTTGTTATCATAATAAAAGCATGTTATATTCTCTATGTAATATCTGGCTCTAAATATCTTAACACGTTAAAGTTAGAATTATCCTTTAATGGTTCACACAATTACAATTCTTCTATTCTTTCATGCTTTATTCATGAACGAACATTTTTGAAAATTATGATCGTTAAGGATCACCTCTCCTGACAACGGAGAGGTGGACAATTCTTGGACAACGTGTACGTTAGCTTCTCTTCTGCCCCTTTTCCAGACAGATAGTGGTTTTTTTTTCTTTTTTTTTTTTCTGTTTTCTTCTGGTAATGACTTATATGTGTAATCATCTCTCCTTTCAGGACATGAATCTCTCTTCCATACAGGAGAGAACATCTGGCCTTGATAGAGGGTATTCACCAGGAGTGTAAGTAGAGAGATGGTAGGCGGTGTTAAGCAGGTAAACTCATCACCATGTTTCTGATGTGAGGACTGCCAGGGTGTGAAGGAGGCCTCTCATAGACTGCTCCAGCAACTGGATCCACAGCTGCCCCAAGGGAGCTGGGAAGCCCAGATGGCTACCCCTGTCTGCAGGACATGCAGCTGAGCAGCACTGGTAACACCTCCCATACCAGCCCAGTGGGAGGCACACCAGCTGACCTCATCTGCTGAGGAAGAAGAGGGAGCTGCTGGGCATGGAAACTAAGGAGGGGTATCCTAAAGAAATGAGCTCATTGTTTTTCTTCCTCCTCCACTCCCTCCCCTCTTTTCTTTGAATTGTATGGAGAGAGATGCTGTCTCTGATCTTTTGAAGACTGTGAAGCTCTTTAAGGAGTAGGTGGGAGGATGGACAAAATGTGGGCTAAGCCCAAAACAACAAGATGGATAAGGCTAATTCCTGTATGTGCACTAGCACAGTAAAAGCAGTAATAGGTTGCAATGTAAAGCCAAACACTGCTTTTAATAAAACATAAAGATAAACATCTTTCAAGGTAGAAGAGAGTTGTTCCAGACTCTAAGAATCTGCGAGATCATTTTTGCTCATTTCCTGAAAGTTTTGTTTTGCCTAGCTGGTAAAGAAAGGCAAATAGAAAAGACATTGTGACTCTAGCCAAGATATAGAAATTGATTCTTCCCCCATTATACAGCTGGATCGCACTATGAAAGGGAGAAAGTCCTTAGACTATGCCTTGACAAGATATTGAAGTGAGTAAGCAATTCCAATGTTAAACTTTCAGTTTCTTACAAAAAAGTCTGAACTACTATGCTTAGAAAGTGCTGATTGTTTTGCTTTATTTTATTTTAAATCTGAAAGAAAAAAAATACACAAGCTTAAATAGCAAATTAATTGCTGTCAAACTATCTCCTCAGCAAGAGTCTCTGTGAGAGTGGGTTACGTAGCACATCATCATACAGACGTCTTGTCATGTTGTGAGGAGAGGTCACTGGTCACTAGGAGAAGTGCAGCTTGAAGCTAGCTGCTCTGTGGTGGAACTCTTGGTTGGCCCCTTGAGAAAGATACTGTAATGACTGGGCTCTTTCAGCCTCTGTGAGGACTATTGTAAGGAAGTGACAGCCTGGAATAAATGCGAACAGATAACCTACAGTGATGCGGAGCAGGCCAGGCTTTTGCCTCTGTAGTAAGGGCTCTTGCTGGTGCCCATGATCTAATCATGGAATTGGCAGCATTAGCAAATTACTGCTAGTTGTTTTCTCTCCTTTCTTCTCCTCTCTTCTCTCCTCTCCACACCTGCATTCAGGCTGAAAAGGCAGCTAGCTTAGTTAGACTGAGGCAATAACATGATGGAGGAAAAGCTCATCACATGGTCATGTCCTGCAGCCTCAACAAACCTGTTCATCTGAGCTCCCACTTTCATTTTTCCGGGGATCTTAAGTTCCACTATAGTGGTTATTGTGGACATGAACATATACATTCATGGTATATGTTCAGAGCAGCTGACCCTCCTTGTACATGAAGCTGTGCATGTGAGGCAAGTCTGCAGTTCTAGGGAGGTAGTCTGCACAGGTGTCTCCTGCAGTTTCAGTCATCTGACATGTTGGCTATTGCTGTCCAACACCCAGCCTGATGTCTGATTTATAGTCATCTCAACTCTGGCTACCCAAAATTATTTTCTTTGTCAATAATTATGGTGACCTGACCAAGAGAAAAGATTAATATTTTCTTCTACAAATTAGGAGTGAGATTTTTCTTAGTATTTTTTAAGTAAATAAGTATGTGGGTGTTCAAAACTTTCATGTAGTTGTAGTTAAAAGTCATTTGGAGTATCATAAATAAATTAAATAATTTGTAATATCCATTTGTAAATCTTAGCTAATCATTACTTTTAAAAAGCTATTCCAGGTAAGGTACTTCCTCATCTCAGTACTATCTTCTCATTTATATCCGTCTCCAGTAAATGGAGCTGATGGGAACATTGAAGCAGATCAGGCTCAGAATAAAATTATAATGTTGTCAGAAAAGTGTTGCATCAGAGCACACGACGTTTCTGGAAGACAACATCATTCCATTCCCTTCACCAGTTTTTCTCCATTAAAGTGGATTTAAAATGTCCTGTATATATATGAGCAAACAAAAATAAGAGGGAAGAAAGAGTAAAAATTTGAAAGGCCTTTTAATGGGAAAATTGAATGAAAGACTGCTATGTATAATGCGTATATTTGGTGATAGCACACAATAAAAATGTATTGGATTTGAAAAAAACTTTTTATTTCATAGAAATAAATGAATCAGATGTCCTTGAGCTGTGCTTCTGCTCAACGTATATTTTGTTCTGTTGCTTCTTAAGCAAGTAATGAAAAAGGGAACTGTAAATAAATTTCACATTTTTAGATTGCTTGTGATGTTGGCAGCCTCATGTCTTGACTCTCTTCTGGTAGGGGACTGGTTCCTTTAAAAAATTGAGCCCAGATCATTACTCTGCTTGAGAGAAATTGCATTATATGAACAGTTAAAATCCTGCACAAAGGGCAGTTTCTGAAGTGAATAAACTCACTATATGAAATATTCAAACATAGCACTTCAATGTGTATCTTGAAAGTAGCTTAACATTAAGGTTTTTACAGTAAAGGTATTGTTACAATGCATGTGAGGGCAGGGTAGCTCAAACAATTCATGAGAGCATGCTCTTTGCACATTTTTTTCAGATTTTTTTTCATTAGCTGTGTTCATAAAATGTCTGTGTATTCAAATATTTTCACTTGCAATACGCACACAACTTTTCAAAATGAAAAATTAAAATATCTATATTTACACAGAGTAATCTGGGGATTTTTGTGGAGGAAAATATGATGCCCTTACACGGACTAATACTTTATTCTAGAAGTGCAGCTTAGCAATGGGCAAGAAGTGAGGTTCAATTTCAGTAATGTTGTCAGGATCAAGCTTTGTATGGAGGACAACAAATTAAGATACCTTGAACCTCACGCCCTTCCCTTGTGTATGGCTTAAGCCATATATGAACATACATTGTATTCAGTTTTAGCTGGATTGATTTCCTTTCTTTGAATCTTCAGTGATAAGCCTACAGAGCTGTATTAAAAATGTTGTCTAGGATTCTTTTTTTGTTCTGTAAAGAAATGGCTCAAACTGAGTATTGCGGGTGTCATTAGCATAACTACTACCATTCTTGGCCTAGATCTGCAGTTGTAGAGGAAGCTTTATGTGCTAAGATGAATGGGTTTTCAGGTTGTTTCTGCTGTTGAGTTTTCAAGATTGCTATTATTCTTATAGGTGTATATTCTGTAATACGTTACTTAGAGTTTTTTTATGCAGATTGTTAAGGGGAACAGGCTAAAGCATACTTTGAGCAGGAGGTTGGGCTAGAGACCTCAAGACATCCTTCCAACTTGAATTATCCTGTGATCCTAGCAATGCTGTTTCTGAGGAGGAATTTTTTACATTCAGTGAAATATGTTTCAGTATTTTACATAACATTTTGAAAAAAATGTAAAAAGCTAAAAAACCCTCTCTATTTGTGACAAAAACCCCCAAACCTCATATATGACGGAACACTCCAAATTTTTTAGTTTTTCTTGGCAAAGAACCTCTTTTCCAAAATCTGTCTTTTCACCAAAATACAAAAAAATTACATAAATTTTGGCTGTTTTAATTTTTAATACATAAAGGAGGCTAGATGTAACTGAAATACTTACTCTTCATAACAATAATAATAAATTAACAATGAGCTTCAGCCTGTAGGTCTTAAACTTTTTGTTTAGACATTTTACTAGTCTAATATTAATTAAGAGCATCTACAGTTTAAATATGTGGTTATTTATCAGTTCATATCAATTAAAATGCTTCATACAGATGTCAGAGGGAAAGCACCCTTACTGTTTTCTTTCAAGTATCTAAATATCTGTAGGGATTTTATGGAATAATTATTTCTGATTACTCTTGAATATGCACCTCAAACTGGTCTAAGTATGCTCCAGTCTTTATTATTTCCCACATTTATTTCTTTTATTTTTTACTATGTAGTGTCTGGGTTACTGAACTGTTCTTAGTGCTTCAGCGAATTATTCCATCTCTTTTTGTGCCATTTTAAAACCTTTGATCTACCTTTAAATGATGTCCTGAAACACTTAGCAGCATGGCTGTTAAAAAGGTCTTGTAAGCTTTATTTCAGCATATAATGTTTCAAAGACTGACTGAACAGAAAAATGATCTTTTTAGAAGATATTCTGCAATCTATCATCCTCAGGCTCACTTGAGCAAGAATTCTAAAGAACATTATGTAAATTGTAGAATAATTTAAGTTGGAAGGGATCTCTGGAGGTCATCTGGTCTCAGCCCATGCTCAAAGCAGAGCCAAAAGTTAAATCAAATTTTTCTGTTAAGGAAAGTTCAGTCCAACATTTATTATTGAATCTAAGTAGCCAGATAGCAGACTGTTCCATCAGTTCATACTAATCACTTCCCAAAATGTAAGCTGACTGTGCACAGATCAGGTGTATACTGATTTATGCATGCTGGGAGTGATGACTTAAGGTTTGTTTGTTTGTTTGTTTGTTTGTTTGTTTGTTTTAACTGCAGGTGGAGTCTGTGATAAAGACGGACAGTTATTTGGCAAAACGAGTGGGATCATCCCTAACTTGTGTGCTTTACCTACTGCTCTCTAGCACTTCCAGGCACCTTTAGATTCAATTTTTTCAGTTTGTTGCTAACTGTAGAAGCTCTACATTTTAGTATGTTCCAGTTCCTTGAATATTCATTTTCCTTGCCTTGTAAATAACATTGAATGAGACTGGATTGTGCTCTCTTTCCACTATAAGTTGATATACCTTTAATTAAGCTGATCCTTGAAATTTTTTCATAAACATCAGAAGAAACCAGGTAGGATTTTTTGTAATTGCATTAAAAAACTGTGTAGTTTCTTCAGTGTTATCCTGGCAATATAAATGTACCATATATTCTAGATAAACAGAACGTTTGAGCAACAAAGGTAACAAAAGCATCCATTCTGTCAATTTAAATTCTCTTTTATAACAGAATAAAACCAGGCATTGAGTGCAAGCGTTTGCTTTTTTTAGTCCAGTGGAGGAAAAAAAAGAAAAAGGGTTGGCCTGATGATTTGTCATTCCTATTAGCTGTGATAATCCTTAGAAACATCTCAAAGAGGAAACCAGATAAGACCTGACCAATCTGTCTTATTACCATACCCTTTGGCAGGTGTAGCTCATTGAAATTAACTGTGACATATAGAGCATTGTAGGGATAGGAAATAGCTGTTTTCCAGAGAAAAGAGGAAGGAAATGGGAGTAATGGGATCTCAAGGTAAAAGATTCACTAAGAAAGCCAGAAAATTTGGGGCATAACTGGTAAGGTTCACTTATTATGTTGCAAAACAGAATTTGACTTCCAATTATACAAGTAGTCTTAATTTTGTTTTTTTCAGAGGTTTTCATTGTAATTTTAATGCATTTATTTCATGCAAAAGCTACTTTGAGTTTATTTTTATTTTGGATATATAGAAACAAGCCTGTAAAATGTTTGAGGGCAATTAATACTAGAAAAAAGAAGAATATTGCCTCCGAAGATCAAAGAAACACGAAGTAATGGTAATCTTGTATTTGTTAAGCCAAATGAATAAGATCATGAGCCTTTCAGATGGCATATTACAGCTTTGGAAAAACAAATAGATTTAAAGGAAGAAAATTCCTCATAAGGAAAGCCTGACTGTACATTTTTCCTGAAATAATATGCATTTGTATTCAGTCCCTTCCTCTTCCAGTAAACGAAAGCAACAACAACAAAAAATCATAACTGAGAAAAGTCATCTCTCAAAGGAGAGCACAGCAAACAGAGACAGCGAACAGATGCAGCAGTTTGTGCAGAAGGAAAAGAAGGCACCTTTGTTTCCAGTCCAATTCCAGGTGTACGTTTCCTCGGAGATGGTCGTGACACGCTGCAAAGCACATTCCCTGGCAGCTTTTGGAGTCGCTGCATAACCACATGCACCAGTACAGGTTGGGGGTTGACCTGCCGGAAAGCAGCTCTGCAGAGAAGGATCTGTGGGTCCTGGTGGACAGCAAGTTGACCATGAGCCAGCAATGTGCCCTTGGGGCCAAGGCGGCCAATGGTATCCTCACGTGCATTAGGAAGAGAGTTGCCAGCAGGTTGAGGAGGTGAGCCTTCTGCTCTGCTCAGCCCTGGTGAGGCCACATCTGGAGTGCTGTGTCCAGTTCTGGGCTCCCCAGTACAAGAGAGACATGGAGCTACTGGAGAGAGTCCCACGGAGGGCTGCGGAGATGATTAGGGGACTGGAGCATCTCTCCTACGAGGAAAGGCTGAGAGCGCTGGGACTGTTTAGCCTGGAGAAGAGAAGACTGAGAGGGGATCTTATCAATGTATACAAATATCTGAAGGGAGGGTGTCAAGAGGATGGGGCCAGACTATTTTCAGTGGTGCCCAGTGACAGGACAAGAGGCAACCGGCACAAACTGAAACACAGGCAGCTCCATCTGAATATGAGGAAAAACTTCTTTACTGTGAGGGTGAAGAGCACTGGAGCAGGTTGCCCATAGAGGCTGTGGAGTCTCCTTCTCTGGAGATACTCAAAACCCACCTGGATGTGATCCTGTGCAACATGCTCTAGGTGACCCTGCTTGAGGAGGGGGGTTGAACTAGATGATCTCCAGAGGTCCCTTCCAACCTCAACCATCCTGCGATTCTGTGAAAGTGCTTACTGCAAATTGTGTTCTCCTCTCACAGTAAGAGTCTGCCCACCTCTAGATTCCAGCTCAGTTTAGTGGTTTCAGTAGTTAAATACATGCCTATGAATTTTGCTGAGCTGAGACGTTAGGTTATATAAAGAGTGTTATTTGCATAAGTACACTCAGACAAGGTTTAGAAAACAGTAATTAAATATAGAAATATCCTGCAGATTTTACATTAGATAGTGCCACTTTCCATAACACAGCTGTAAATGAGATAACTAAATAAATATCTCTGAGGAGCAGCCATTTAGTTCACAACAGATTTGACACATAACAGAGACACTACAGCCTATCAACGCATCAGTCTGTGGTATCCACACTTATTTTGCGATCTGATTTGGTAAATGTTAGTTCTTTCAAAGCAGCTCTTTTCCTTACGTGCTTTCAAAAAAAAAAAAAAAAAAAAAAGTCAGCAGTCTCAGAGGTGACAAAGAAAAACCATTTTTCTAGGGAACTAGAGAAAACAGTACAGAGTTTGTCTTCTGGGATCAAAATTACAGTGATAGTGGCTGGATAGAGGGCAAACCTGTGGAAAGGACTATGTTTGGTGAGAATGTAGTGATTAAGGGAGCTTTGTATACAAACCTTTTATTCAAAAGTTGCTGTAATAGCTGCGTATGCTACTAGAACACTACTTTAGCCATTTTTTTGGGTGATAGTGGAGCGCTGGCCTTATAAAAAAGGTATGGAATATAATTTCACCTGTTGTTGTGGGCTGCTTGCCTTGCCACTCCTCAGCTGCTGCATTTCTGTCTCTTTTTCCTGTTGGCTTAATCCTCATTCCTGCTCCTGAAGAAGTGCCCCGTCTTGTACCAGGCTTGTTTACTCTTTATGTAGAATCTATCATTTTTGGAGTCCAGTTTGTGATCATGTTCTTGTTTTTGGTTTGCCTAAGGTATAATATCCATGGCTGGATATAATTCCTGTTTTCTCAAGTTTTTGACTGGCTGGCTTGGCTCCAAGTCAGCTTCTTGGTGCCATCTGAAGGCACTATTTGAAAGTGGATGCGGGCAGCCTGTAGTAGGTCAGAGGAAGGGCTGTCAGACCTGCTGCGCATGTGTGGCTAGGCAAAGAAAGGCTCTTGGTGTGACCTGGGCGGGCTCGGATCCCCTGCACCTCTCTGCTTCCTCACTTTTCTCTTTTTGAACAGTCCAGGCCTCTAATGGCTGTACCCTGACATCCACGTAACAGCCAAGATGATCTCAGAGTAGCAATCTAAAAGGAAAAAAGGTGTTTTGAACTCATGTGAAAATTAAAACAGCTTAACATACAGTGGATATTGTTCAGTACTTCATGTGATGACGATGGAGCTTTGCATGAGGGTAATGCAGCTCTTCACAAGTGCCTGATTTATTGCAGAAGGAGGAATGATTGTCACTACATGTAAAATGCTAACAATTCCGGCCACTTTTCAGCACCTGCGTAAGAAAAGGGAAGGACAGAGATTGTTCACCAACATATCAGTTGTTTGCATCTATTCTCTTTTTCTTTCATCTTTTCTGCTTTTAATTTAGACTAATTGTTATCATGTGGATAACAAGTTTAAATGGAGCTGAAGTATTCCGCTTAAGTTGTGAAAGTACAACAAACTTGAATTTTCTATCTTCTCTAGTAAAAGAAGAAAATATAAAATATGCTGGGCGTAGAAGGCTGTGGTTGAATTATACTACCAAACTAATTCTGTGTTTAAACTACACCCTGCTGTCAAAAAGATTATCATTTTTATAGCTCTGCAGTGGCTTTACAAATGTTTGTCAGACTCACAGGTTTATGAAGCTCTGTTTCTCTTAGGGTGAACATTAAGAGTTTGTGTGCTTATTTGAAACACTGAACTATTACATGGATTTTGACCTTTCTAGTTCTTGCTTGTTTAATAGGGACTTCAGAAACGTCTAATAGTTTATAATGTGATGTTTCTTACAGCTAATAATTTTTAGGTCTGCATGTTTCATTGACTACTGAGCCATGAGCACCTCTGTGACTAGGAAGAACTCCATTGGTTTCATGTTTCTCAGAGAGACTTGCAGGAACTGGGGACAAAATTTAAGTTTGTGAGTTTCAGTCCAGGTATCGAGTCAAGATCTACTTTAAATTATTTCATACATGTCTTCCAAATCCTATTTTTATTATGGTAATTCATAAATTATTTTTGCTACTAACTTCTTATTCTTTTAATTTAAAAAAAAAAAAAAAAAAAGCTAAAACTTGTATACAAACATATAGTATGAAAATGAGCTTACCAGCAATGGTGCAGAATTCCATAGCCATTCTGACTTAATCCCCCTAATTTTTCTAGAGATAGTCTCAGTGCTTTGTTATTCAGGTCTTGGGCAACTCATTTTACAGCCAGACCACTTACGAAATCTGACAACTGCTTCCAGGTTTGGATATCAGACTCTGAGTCTAATAAATACTCCAAAGGTGTTTTAAGTTCTAGTTCTTTGTCTGATAAATGTTTATTATTCTAACATATGAGGAGGTATATTTTACGCATGGAAAGGTGAAATATGCACAAATATTTTTGTATTTCAACTTAACATTGTTATTTGTTTCCCTGTTTACGGCAACTCTGTGAAATGGTTTGCTGAAATAAGAAATGGAAAACACAAATGCTCTTGAAAATGATAAAAGCAAATAAGCACCTCTCAGCAAGCACCACTGAATATGTTAATTTACTACATGAAAATAAGATTTACAATCATTTTTTGGGTATGTACTAGGAGAGTTGCTAAGACAGTCTGGCCTACTTGAAAACTTGAAGAGTGAGCTCCTGAGAGACTCAGTTTTTTTGTCATCTGCACGTCGCCACCTTGATCAGGGCCACGATCGCCTTTGGCGGTGGGGAGAACTGTGGTAGGAAGGAGACCTCCTGGGAAATGGAAGACAAGCTATATTTTGATGCTGGCTTTATGGAAGTCACAAGCGCATGAACAACACAATATCAGAAGTTGCAGCCTCTCAAGAAATTATCTTACAGACTCAGAAGGGAGAAACATTAAATCAAGGCTCAAAAGCCTTTAGCTAAAATTTTGACATATATGCTTTTTAAAGTACTCTATCAAAATGCAAAGTAATTATGGATAATACAGTTGAGCCTTAGCATTATTGTCCAGAAAACAAACTTTTCTTTTAGGAAATGTAGGGATATAAAACACAATTTTACCCGTCATAACAGAAGTGCTTTTTAGAGGGTGAATGACCCCTCAGTTGAGGAAAGTTTTTTCAAGTGTCACACAAAATCTGAGTCTGTTTTGCAAATACTTCTATCAAATTACTAAAAAGGACATATACAGGCTACGCTCTTTCTCATTTGGACATTAAAAATATTCCAAAAAGTATTGTGCATTTCATCACAATTTCTCATGCCATGGTGACATCCTCAAGGTCCCAAAAGTCTTATTGCGGTGATAAGCAGAGATGACTAAGTTGTGCATTTTTTAAAGTAAACATGTTCTAGTTAGGCAGAAGAATCTCAAAACAAGAGAAGCTGAGTTATTTAAATGCATTGCTTAGAGAAGCAGTCTTTAGCATTGCTGAGAATAATGCTTTTTTCGACAGTAGTTGGCTTAGTCTGTGTTTTGCTTGGGAAAGGATTATGTGAAAATTAATATTTAAGAGATAAGTAAAAATACTGAATAATATGTTTTCCTAATTTTTAGCAAAAAAAACGCCCCACTAGTTGCATCCTACCCTCTAATGAAGTATATGTAAGAGTCCCTTTATAAAATTGCTCTCCCCCATCATTATGAGAATAGAGATACAATTTCAGGGACAGACTGCAGTGGCAAGACTGTGAAAATGTTTTCCTATATGAGCCTACATTTCCTTAAAAAAAATTGTATTAGTATGTATGATTTTGCTTTCTGCTTGATCTTGTAATGACATCCTAAACCTTACCACATAGAGTGGTTTGTACCAAGAAAATGACAATTAACCATAAACTCCAGATAAAATATTCACTTCAAGTTATGCGATAGAACAGAATAAATTTCCAGTATGAAATGCTAATCTTTGATTGCTAACAAAAGCTCCAACATTGTGAAAAACATAAAACAATATGACTATTATACTGTATAATTAGGAGATTTATTTTTTCCCTTCTCTGTGGGGAAAAAAAAAACCCTCCTTTTTAACAGGATCAATTCTAATCAATTAGATATAAACACCTAACTTCTTAGTATCTGTTGATTCTCACGGATTTTCCTAGTTTCTGTTTTTCGGTGTTACCTGGAAGTTGCACAGCGTATGCTTTGAGGCAACCAAATTATCCATAGGTTTTCCTGTGAAATGCTTATGATTACAGGCTTGGAATATGAAATGTCTTTTGTTTTCTATTAGAACCAAAATGGAAAGGGAAGATGTCCCTAAAATCTCCATGCAGCTGGTTTGATATGGGTATCAATTGATTACATACCCATTGAACAATAGATTTGAAGGAAATAATGAAATAATCCAGAGAACTGGCTATTCTTTTTTAGGAGCTTGCAATAAGCACAGATAAGAAGGGTAGAAGATCTGGAAGGAGTACCTGTTTTTATAATACAGAACTGCTTGAAGAGCAGGATTGTTTTCTTACAGTGGGCTGCAACCCTAATACCAGTAATAATAAAATCATAGACTATAGTTATTTTGTGTAGTCAAACCATAGATAACTGGTCATAGAAAATGCATTCATTCATTCACTATGCCCAAACTCAGGCAAAACAGAACAAAGAAATGCTTCCTGCCTTTCTCAAAAGAAAAGCTGTCTTCTGAATGTAAATCCATTTACCACAGCTACAGGCACAAGAATAGCTCACATTACTAGAGAAGCTAGGCGGTTATAAGAAGACAGGTTAAGTGCTTTGGGAGCACTACCCAAAGAAGGATCAAAAAGAAAGACCAAAGAAAAGAAGTCTGCACTTTACCCAGGGCTCACCTAAAAGTAGAAAACAGAAAATTTTAGTGGCATACACACTTTGTGAAATCTCTTGTCTTGGATGTGCAGTGATTCTTGTAACAGGTAGAGCCCCGCACATGGAGTACAGGACTCACACAGCATATGGCTAAATATGTGCAGACCAGTAATTAAAACAAACAGTGATTATTAGAAACATTGGTTAACAGAAAGTTCCTTGGGTCAGTAGAGAAGTATCCCATGGATTATTCCCTCTTTATCAGAACACTAGATTTTTTTTTTTTTAAACTAACTCCTGTTTATTTTTAAATGTCACTGTTAATATCCATGTAGTTGGATAAAACTATCTGCATATGTTTCTGTTTCCAAAAATGTTTAGTATGCAGAAAAATAATCTTAATAATGCTGAAAATAACATGAAACAGTTCTAGTAGAGATGAAATGTACATGTAACATGGAAGAACCTATTTTTGTACGGACAACTAGCAAACCTAGTAGTTTGATGAATCTATTTTTAATGGGACAATTAGCACAACTAGTAGTTCAGTTTCTCTTCAGCTACTCATAATATGGCTCCCAATATTTAACTTCAATTTTTTTAATCATCTGGTTTTGGTTCTAGCATTTCTAGAATCAGTTAATTATTAAATATAATTTTTATTATTATTTGCAAACTATTTGCTTAGGTTAGTTACTCTTTACAAATACAGCCAAATTCCTTTTGTTGAATACTTGTTCTTATACTGCTGTTCAGATGCTAGGACACGCAGGTTAACTATTGTGCATTTCACTAAAAGAGTGCTCATATGTATCTAAGCATCCTGTCACCTCTAGGCAAAGAATAAGGTGGAGGGGGAAAGACAGTCTCATAAATATTCTTCTCTCTTCTAACTCTCTGTCCTCTCCTCTAGCACTATTATATATGTGTGTGTGTGTGTACGTATATGCGTATATATATAAAAGTATATGTATATATATATACACACTTATAAAATAATTTATTTTATGTTTTAGCACAGTCTTTTATAAGTGAATAATTATTGCGAAATTTTGAACCATGCAGTGTTTTTTACCATTAAAACTAAAAACTTAATAGAAAAACTAAAGCTAAATGATTTCCATAGTATTAAAAAGAAGTAGTAACTTATCGTACACAAGGATGACTTGTTTTCCTTGCTGTAGTGATAATGCTATTGTACCAACTTCCCTGTAGTGAAAACAGAAAGAGGAAAAAGTCTAAATAATTATTTAAAGTTGTGAAATCATTAATACACTGTTCTTTTCTACCCATCTGTGTTAGGATACAATTACTGTCAAATTTGTCAAATGATTTTTGAATCATTTCAATGTTAATAAAGATATTTTCTTCATTTAAAATTGATATATATTGTTACTTATATAACAATATTGTTAATAATGTTTGTCATTATTTTATTACAATACTAATCAAATATCATTGCATTTCCAGTTATTAGAAAATTGCCTATATAAATACTAGGAAAAAGAGCTATAGAAGCTAAAATATTACTATATATCAATGACATCAATAGGTCCCAGGTGAACTCTTTTCTAGTTTCCCTAGAACTCTATTTTTATATTGAGCCCGGCATAAGAAATGAGATGTCTATAGTGAGGTTCACAACTACTTTCTGCAACCTGGTGAGTGATCCCTTTTGCAAATTTAGGAGCTTCGGGTTGGGCTGTATTGTGTTCAATTTCTTCTCCCACTTCTGCTTGCACCATTTGTTTCCCCCATCGCTATTACTTTGCCATTATGCTCTGATATTCATCAGATTGTTGATCAATTTGATCCATTTTTTTGAGTTTTTTTCAGAGATAAACCTCTTATGTGGATTTTAGATAGAGAACACTGGAGTCTGTGAGCTTTGCTGTCACTGATAAATACTATGTGCTTGGATATGCATAAAATTACCATTCAGGCCCCACAGATAAAAGATTCCAGGTAGAGTAGGAGAAATGGCAAGCTAGTGAGTTCTTCACGAGTCTTTGGATTTCATGAGCCTTTGGATCTGCATGATTTCTGCTACTTCCAATGTGGCTGATACCAAGTTAGCAAATGTAATCTGCAGGTGAGAAAGAAGTGAATCATTGGCCAAATCTTCCTGGAAGAAAAAAGGAAAACAATATGAAAAGTCCCCATTCCCTACACACAGCAGTAACTGCTAAGGGGCAGTCACCCTTGTGGACTGCTGGCAAGGATGGACAGCCCTTGGTTTTTCTATAGGGCTAGTGGTCCTCTATCCCTACTGCACTTCTACGGGTCTTTTGCAGGATGCCACAGCCCCCAGAGCCCTTCCCATGTGGAAAACATAGCAGAAACCCTGGCTGGGAACTGATTTCATTTCTAGACCTCTATTTCATTCATTTCTGAGAGTTTCTAATTTGAGTAAGTCTCTTACATCTGCATTACTTGTTATAAACATTTTGGTTTCCTGTGTGCACAAAAATGGTAATGGCTATTATTTTGAAATAAAGGGAATATCTTGAGCTTGTTCAAAAGAATAATTATCTGAAAATGACATCTCAGGTTGCTTGTGTTATCTAGTTGTCAAAATGTGTAAACTTTTAAAGCTAACCACAGCATTTCCCTTTTCTGCATAGAATTCAGGTGAAGAACTGTGACAGCAAATCGGATAATCAGCAGAATATGCTTTTGAGCATTTCAGTATTTTTTTTAAATATCCATTTTTGAATCCCATGAACAGGGGAGGAGATGGTAGTACTGTGCATTCAATTGGCTCATCTTTATGTTCACTCACAGTTTAATCAAGCCTGAAGACAGAGGAGTTATCAGTGGGTTAATATTTTCTAAAGGTCACAGCCTAAAATAATAACAGTTGGGAAGAAATTCAACTATGTCAAGTGAAAAATATCATCCAATATAGTTCATTATTAAAATCAGTGCATAATTCATCAGCGTTCCTTTTAGTTCTTTTTATGAAAAGGAAAAAAATCTTTAGACCTAATTTGTTTCCATGAAACACATCTGTGCACTTGGAGTACATTCTGCCTCATAATAGCAGCTGATGAGACAACTGATGTTTACGGTAAACAGGGCTGCAAATTAAAAAAAATTATTTTTATGATTTTTCCCAACTTACATTGAATTTCACACATTTAAGAAAGCTGTTTTGTACTTCTTTGCCTAAAGAAATAGCTACTGGAGATGAAGAGAGTGTGAAGGTTATATTTATAATCAAGAGCTAAGACTGCTGGAACATATAGTCTGACTCTGCATGCACGATGGTCCAGGCTCTTGAAATTTATTCAAGGGCTTGTTATAGATTGAAATGCCTATCTTTCCTTACATGCTCAGTCTTACTGACTCACCTTTGATTTCTAGCCTCTCTCTTGTGTCTATCCTGATCTCACTTCTCAAGAATATGTACTTTTTAAATGTACTTTTGCAGGCCCTTGAGGAAGACGGTGTCCATTTTTGGTTGTAAGGACCCAGTGGCTGCCTCACCTGAAAATTCAACTGTGTGGGGTAAAAATCCAACTGCATTTCTTCCTCTTCTGTCTTTAGTGAAATAAAGCTGGATCCAAAAGCACGGAAAGGATATTGTCGGGTCATCATGCCCTTTTGCAAAGTAGGTGACAGGAACTGTGAAAACAGTGGTGTATTTCAAAAGCACAACATCAGTTCCTCTTAAATTCTGAGTATTTGTTTGGACCTTTCTCAAATTCCCGCATCTTCACCCAGCCATCCTATTTTGCTGCTATGCTTCTTTGAAACATCTATATCCATTTTGGTTGCCTTGCAAGTATAGGAGAGTGAGAATGTTTTTGTGTTCCCCCCCCCCCCCCCTTGAGTTGCCATAGTTATGGAGACAGGCATTTTTGTCTTTCTGGGAAGTCAGAAAATAAACAACATAGTAATTTGCTGTTCTTCCTAGTGCCAGGTGAGAAATGAATCTGCTGCCTCCTTGCATCTATTTGAAGAGATAAGTATTCATCAATAACTTCACCTGTTTACTGTATACTAAATGTAGAGAAGGATTCCCAACAGAGCTGCTGAAGGAAGAAGGACCACCTGTGCCAATTTGTAACTCTAATACACTATGTGACAGAGCAGGAGCTACAACTTTGTCATGTCTCATTGTTATATTCATTTTCATGAATAAATCAAAGGACAGTTAGGATGATATGGTGATGCATCAAATAGCCAGGGAATCCAAGAGAAATTAATTCAGGTATAGCAATAACCCAAAGTGCAGAAACTGGAATAAAAGCATAGCACTAGAGGAAGGGATTCTGCCAGCTCAGAGTCACTTAATCTGTATGAACTGAACTTTAGAAAGTTAGTTTAATCCTGTGAAAAAAATCTATTTACAACAGACAGTAATCCTGTAACACTCAACACACCGACTATATGGTGAAAATTCTCAAATGTTAAAAGTATTTTTGATCACTGAAATTATATTAAGAGTTTCATGAGAAAAATCAAATTCATGTTAGTCTAGGCATAATCAGATGTAGATAGTTTACTGCGTTCATACAAGCTGAGCAGATATATTCGCTATCATTAATTATTTAACCCCTTGGGACCAAACCATATCGCTCAAAGTTCTTCTGAAGATCAGTATTGTGCAGGATTGACCTTTTGCTTCATCTACTCTATTTTGCTTGAGTGATTCCACCACAAAGTCACTTTTCTGCACCTGCTAAGCTTGTGTTGCCACTGTCCTTTCAGGTAGTCCTATTGTGCATCTTGAAGCTATGATGGCTTTGAGATAGTCCCTGTACCAGAAGTGAATGCCATCCCTTGTTTGTTCAGCTGAAGGTCACATTTTATTCAGGCTCAAGACTTTTTATTTGTTGTATTTTTGGTAACCATTATGAGCCATAATTAATGCAGAGTCGATTGGATTGAAGCTGCTGACTTTTCACTATTTCCATTTGAAATTACCTTTTTCTAATATGAGTGTAAAAGACAGAAATGATTTCTTTATAGATTATTAGAATTGAGCTCAGAATGATTCATAAAATATATGGCATCCATTTTTATGTAAAATAATGTCTGAAAATACCCATCTTGTCCTGGAAAAACTGCTTGGCTAAATATTGGAGTATAGCAGCTGCTACAAACAGTCTTCCCCCTGCCTCGGCAAACAGTGAGGTTAGAATATGACTATTCAATCATGCAAGGAGAAACTGTACATGGTGACAGTTTAATTTTTAAAAGCAGGCATGCCTCTTCAGGTAACACAGTTAGACACTATTATTTTAGCTAGGGAGCTTTAGGAGACTTAAACCTGACAGGTATGTAAATTGATGAAATCAGAAGAAGCTTTCCTTTCTTGGATTTCACACCTAGAAGGACTGCCTTCAGCCTTCAGGTGTGTTTGGCTTCATCTTTCTGTATTTTTCTATTCTTTTTTTTTTTTTTTTTTTTTTTTTTTTAATGTTACAGCCTCTATAGCATATTAACTTCAAGGTAGGAAAAAGGGAGGAAACAGACTTTGTTTTCAGTGACTTTTCAGTTGGCATTTTCATCTAGTATAACACAACAGGAGGTTCATGTTCCTTACACTGAATTAATGAAAAGGTTACCTGTTCAGCCTTTCAAATAGTGGCTTGAAAGACTAAAAACATTTCAAATCGTCATCTTAGACAACAAAAGAAACAACTGGATTATATGATGCTATCAGTGAATTCCATGGTTACCTATCAATAGAGTAGAAGAATATTCAACAGTGAATATTGTAAAGAAACTCAACATTTTTTGCATACTTCACTTATATTTTTTCTAGCATCTGCAGACAACTTCTTTGTAAAGTACATTTAATTTTGCTTTAACAAAACAGAAGGATGCTGGTAAGAGCTGTAGATGTACTATTCAGAAAATAGGTGGGCAAATAAAATTTTAATCATCCAAGCATTATTAAATTAGAACTGATTGACATTTCAACGGCATCCATGTGGAAGTGTAGCTCTGAATTTCTGTGAAGGAATATACTGAATAAATAATGTGCAATAACATCATGGTCATGGAACGTTCATTATTCCTTTGGATGTACACCAACTGATCTAATGAAAAATAACAGTAAGAGCATTGTTAATATTTTGTAAATCCAAAAAAGTAGGATTATACCATCTCTGTTCTAATTTCTAATATGCTCTATCTGTTTAGTTGTGCTAGCTGAAGAGCAGTACATGTTTTCAATTGTTTATATCACCAACAGGAAAGAAGACTCATGTTTGGGTGTTGTGCCTTCATTAATTAAGGCAGAGATAATGGGGTCCTGAATGCTACTAGGAGGACTGGAAATTTTTTCCAGAAGGACCAAGCCTTCTGGGCTAACCTGTATTTTACTCTTGCTTCCCAACCTTTCCTTTCCCACTTCCCACTACTTTTTGTCACCAAAACCGATTCAACAACACATGAAGAGCACCCACAAGCGCAGCACTGTTTACCTTATGCCTCTCATTTTACCTCACAGCTTTGTGTTGGCTCTTAGCTGACACAGTTGTCAATCCTTGCCTTTTCTACCAGAGGGGTGGTTAAAATGTCATTCTTTCTGCTTGCTTAGGCAAAAATCTACATGATAATTCGGTCCTAAAATACAGTCTCTGCATCCTAGAAGACAGACATGTGGCAAAACTGTGCAAACTCATTTGTGATTCCTTGATTAAAAGGACTTACTCACTAATAGGCTGACAATGGCTTCCAAGCATGCCCATTTGGTGAAAAAGAAATTATGTCATGCTAAGAAACAATATGTAATTATTCTACACTCCTAGTCTTGCCAGGGACTACGAATGCATTGCTCTTTGCAGAGTCTTTGCTCTGAATGAACAAATCAGTATTTGCTTAGGCTGAGGTTTTTTCATGTATACCTAGAGGTGGAATTCTTCAAAAAGAGGTATGGGCTTCATTTGGGTGCTCTGGAACAACCAAGTGGGACTTTTTTGAAGGTAGGTTTCTCAGTTCTACTACAGCTTACTTCAGGCATTCCATCCTTTATGGACTTTGCCCCCAAATAATTAAGACATTTAGTCATTTTCTTGATTGTCCTGCCTTCTTTTCCATTACTCCCTAATGCTAATAAGCTTTAGACTGTGTACTGCTTGAGACTTGGTGTTTAGCAGTTACTGGTTCAAAGCATAGCATATTCACCATGTGGATGGGAACTCTGAAAGCTTTTCTAATTGCATAAGTGTATGAGAAAAAGAAATACTTTGTCTTTAGCTATTATCAGAATTCTATGCTGAAAGCATCAGTGAAAGATGTTTTGATATATTCTTCCCTCCATAAAGAATATAAATAGGGGATGTCTGTCTTTTCAGGTACACGGATATGTGCCATGTCTGCTGGCTTTCCACTACAACTTGAGCCATTTCCTGCCTGGAAGTCATGAAGTCCTTAATAGGGGACTCTCCTGGTGCTATGGAAGTCCAGCTCAAAGGCAAGCTTCATTAGTGCTACCACAGCTGTATGCTGATGTGGTTAAATGGCTTTTTCATACTCACCCACAGTCTCCCTCCTATGACAAATGCAGCAGAACATGGGATAGCACTGTTGTATTGTCGTATTTTCTGTCTTGTGCTTTCATTTATTTATTTCCTTGGGGGGGGGGGGTGAGGAGGGGTGGGAAGGGGTTATTTCAAGATATATCTTTAAGAATCTTTAAGAATCTACTTTGTAAGATAAATTTGGAATTTGAAACTGCTGAACTGATTCAACTAATTATAGAAAGAGTATTATAACATATTTTTCTTTTAAACATGATAGTCTTTGAGCAATGCATAGCTTTAAACTCTCCCAACAGACTTCTTATCAGTTAGCAACTATATGAATATGGAGCTGAGCACAATATGCTTAAAATAAAATGTGTGACATAAAAAGTTTACAGCAATTCTTTTTCATTACCATGCTTTATCAAATACTGTATTGTTGCATTTTTGTCACTGTATGCCTTTTATGTTTAGCATTTACATCTTACCTAGAACTTTACTTACCAAGTTTTCCAAGAATTACTTTTTTGCCTAGATGTGAAATGGGAGTTTCATCCAAAAAATCAGTATGTGGTCAGGACATAATCTATTTTTCAAATGGAGCAAAAATTACAGTTTCCTCTGATACTGCAGGTGACAAATAGGAACGCTGTAGTGGGCTATTGATTTAATCGAACAGGTTGTGTGCCAGCACAGGAGGGAGTTCCCAAAGCTTTACTACAACAGAACTGCTGGGCTAATGGCAGGCTAGTTCAGGAAAGAAACCAGAATGATTTTTGGGATGTTTTGACTCTGTTCATAGGATGCTGTACTTAGCAAACTAATCCATAAAAGCCTTAATAAGCTGAGAAGCATAATAATAATATTCAACAGCTAAGCAATCTTTGAGGCTTTTTTGTAATGCTCATCTGTGTTGATCAGTTTGTGGAGGTAGGATCTGTTACTATGACTTGGTCCACGTAACATTTGTTTCTGTTAAGGAACATTAGGAAGCAGCTCGGGTCTGTAGCTGATGTCACCCCATTAACTGACTGAGGAAATAGAGAAGCCATCTAATCCCTTTCAGCCTTATTCTGTGATATCATGGAGATAGCTGGGAATGAGATGCATAGGAAGGCACAAAGGAAATTTTGTAAATAGGTGAGTGTGTGTGCAATTAGAATAACATCTTCTCTGGTGCAAAATTCAGTAAGAACATGGCTGCTTTGCAGTGCTTGCAAGTAGCTGTAACTAAAATAGTCAGGAGTTGTTGTGTCATGGAAGTTAATGCTAATACGGTGTCCTATTGCCTCTTTTAGTCACAGAGTGGAAAATGGTGCAGTAAAATATTGGTATGTGATATATGCAGAGCTTTTAGGATCCTTCACAGTATTTGTCTAAATGATGCTGAATAATTCATATTAAACTAAGTAGTTAATTAGCTAATTAGTGTTCCATTCCAGTGGAACTTGCATTATCTCTGAATTTGGTCTTTCTGCTGTGGTATTACATTCCGAAAAATGAATATAAAGCCCTATCTTTTGTGTCTAAACTAAGCTTTCCTGGGTTCTAGCATTTACGGTTTTCTCAGACACTCGGACACCACCTTTAGACCATTACCACAGAAGCAGGGCTTAGTGGCTCCCCGTTCTTAGGGCCAGTGCTAAAGCTTAGCAGTTGCACATAAGCATTAGAAGATTCCAAACAAAGCACCAAATACATAGATATACACAGGATTACATGAGCATACACAGTTTCCATGCCTCAGTTTCTTCTTGGTGTTCTTTGTCTATGGCTCTTCTGTTTTTTCTCTAGTTTACTCCTCTCCCGCTTCCATTTAGAACCTGAAATTTTTCTCCTTAAAAATTTCAAACTACAATGCTGATTTTTTTTCATAATCTCCGCTCTTTGGTATGTGACACTTCATTGCTTTGCTTCTTTTACATGGGAAAAACTCTTTTCAGAATTAAAAACAAACCATAACAACCAAAAATATTGTTTTTTTCTAAAAAATAGTCAAGCCTTTGTGGGAACATCCATTTGATTACACAATGAGCAAGGTTTAGCACTCCTCTATTGCAATCTTGCATTTTATTATCACTTTGGACTTCAGATTAGGGTGCAAAGGGAGAACAACGAAGAGTACAGATAATTTGTGGAGTAGAAGTGGATTTTTTTATTTTAAAATAATACCTACTGCTATTTTATTCCCATAGAATCAAAATCTGAAAACAAAATAACATGTAAAAAACTAGCTATCCCTGATTTTAAAGTAAATATGATAGGAATTAAGTACCCATGCCTACCCTACTGCATTATTATGTAATGAAGTGAAGCATTACTATGTAGTGAAGAGCATGAGCCTTTAGCATGCTCAGAGCTAAGGGCCAAGGTTCAGCATCTCTTGAACTCCTGCCACTGTCACCCCAGTTTTGTACAGTCAGATGAGTCTCAGCTGAAGGGTGGCAACTATCAGCTGACATGATAGAGAAGAGCGCCTTTCAGTGCCACTTCACAGTTTGCATGCACAGCTGCTTTGTTCCACTGCAAAATCAAACAGGATTGTTGTTATAGAAAGGCTAGCTATAATCCACAAAGTATTGGCACCACTTAAGGCTAAGAAGTAAAGCTAAGCTCTTGAACATCCCCTCCCAAATAGCTGGGAAGCAATCGCGTAGCAATATCCAGACAATTTTCAAAGTCACTAGGATGTGGTCTCTGTGAGTGCTCCTCTACTTAATGTAAAGTGGAATGGTTTACCTTACACCTCTAGTGGTTGAAAGCTCGCTGGGGTCTTGAAGAAGAAGAGACTGCTTGTTCACCTGGACACCACATCTGAAATATGAAGTGGAAGTTTATGATCAGTAGTAGAGATAAGTGCTTTCTCTTCTGTGTGTGAGCATGTACGTGATCCCCTGCTTGCTACTAGGTTTAAACAAAAGTCTCTGAATTTGCTATGTAGAAGAAAAGATAAAATCCTGTGGAAGAATCCATCAGGGAGAAAGTTCAGAAAGATGTCTTTGGCACTTCTCGGTTGCCAGCTCTTCACACCGCAGCTGAGAGTCACTGCCTGCAAGGTAACGATGTGCTCACAGCAGGCATAGATCAGGAATGACGGGGGCAAAACCTGGGAACGCAAGGCTCAGTCAACTATGGAAGAAATATCTCTTTAGAAGAGGAAGCAGAGTAAGGCCTGGGAATTTTAGGTTTACAAACCACTTTAGGCCTCAGGCTCAGAATGGTCCTAAGAAAGAGCAGGAATGAGGAACATCACACAGATTACAATGTATAAGATGTGGAGGATTCATACACCTTTTTGGGGCTGTCACTTTGCCCACGGTAACTTGCCATAGCGCTGGAGCAGGTGGTGTTTGAAGATGGAGAGAGAATTGTTCCCAACTGATGGTTATTTTGGAAATTCTTGTACAGAACTGTGGATGTGTGACTATTATTGCTGTTAGCAGATGTGATTAATAATAGGAAAATACACTAACAGACAAACATCTTTTCCAGAAAGTCATGATGGCTTTTTCTCATTGATGTATCATTGGTCAAAAAAAAGGAGACAATTATGGAAACATGGAAGCATCACATGTCTTTCTCATTCATCTTTATTTTTTTACACTGTTGCACCTAGTGAATAGCGCTTGACTGGTGGAAAAAGAATGTTCTAAATATCCTTTTGTTGCATAAAAAGTGCAAATGGAGTTTGTCTTATACATTAAGCCAGATTTGATTTAAAATGCTACTTGCTAAGGAAGGATATGTAAGGAACACAGGACATTCCTACTGCATGAAATGGTTCTCAACCTTTGTGAAAACTCAATTTCTTTCTCACTTTTTGTCAAGTGAATCAGCAGCAGCTCAGTTGCTCAAGTGCCGGAAAGCTGGTAATGGCCCCAGTGGCTTGGATTTTTTGAGCAGCTGAGTACATGCTGCTGCACTCTGATACAGACAAGCATGCTTTTCAAAAAAAGTTCCAAAAGCTGAAATTAATGTGAACTGCTTGTGAACTGCTTGATTTCCGTACCTTGAGAATTAGAGTGATATATTTGCATTCCTAAATATAGATTTAGCTTAACTTTGGAAATAAATCTTACAAGTCTTTGCCAGCTGCTACATTTAAAATTTCAACATACTCCATGAGGAAGAGACTGTGTAAGTTCATGCTGTTGGGGGAAAGCAAAGGCTGAAATGCCTTTGTTCTTAGATTGACGTTAGCAGAAGACATACAAATAATGATCAATGCCATCACTAAAAGTGAAGACATAATCTAAAAGTGCAAATATTTTCTAGATCTATCACTATAATGAGCTGAAGTTTGCCTCCCTCTCCTCTCCTCTTTTCCTTTCCCTCCCAGATTTTCATAACAGTGATTTTCATTTCACTGGTAACCTAGATATAATATTGTGCATCCAGTAGAACTGTATAAACCAAATTTGACAGAATGGGGACACCCATTTACAGGGAAAAAAAAAAATACAGACAGGCGCCACTTTTTTTTTTTTCTTCCAGAGACATTAGAATGCTTTCCTCTAAAAACTTTGCAATATTTATTCTGGGAGTACTAGCTATTTTAAATCAAAGTGGCTGATGCTTTGCATATGCCTACGCCCTGAATATGATTTCCTGTCGAAACTGCCTTTTTCAAATAAATGCCCAGCGCAAATATTTTTAAATCCGAAGACTATATTGGCCATGTGATTAATATATATTAAATACAGCACATTCATGGGTGTTTTAGTATGTTTATAAGATGTTATATTTGGACAATTCACAAGAGTCTGAGATACTGCCAATTGCATCTAAAACAGCAGTTAGTGAAATCTCTGAAAGTCTCCTGAATTCTGCTGTCAGTTTCTAATCATTTCCTTTAGATGAAGAAAATGATCACTTCTTTTTTCTAGAAGAATGAATGTTTTCCTTTTTCAGATTTGCATACCAGTTTACCATGCTCCTGTGCTTTCATCCTGCAATTACTCCTCTAACTTAGGTGAGCTGAGCCTTTGCGATTCAGTAGGAAAACATGTGACATCCTAAGAGTGTTACCAAATTTTCCTGTACATTGTGGAGAATACAATATCCAAAAATTTTAATGAATGGATGCAAAATTAAACTAGCTGAGAGCTGTTGTCAGCTAATTTACTGGAAGATCCTTCCAAAATAGATTTAGGAACACATTTTGTGCATGACTGAATAAGACATGTATCCCTCAGCTGGTTTGTCCGAGATGAGTTCTGAAACCGGTCGCTCACCAGCAGAGACAACCAGATCAATGTCATTCAGCAGCACTACTGCATGAAATGAGTCTTGATTCCTTGCTATAAATCATCACCATTTTTCAGTCAACTTTTTTTCCAATACACCAATTCAGGAAAGCACCTCTATTTTTTAAGTTTTTGTTTCAATGTCTTTCTAAATGAGGACTGAAATTACAAATCTTTTAGTCTATCTATACAGAATAATCTTGCATTTCTATTAAAGAAAATATTATGAAGGCATATGTTGATTTCAGGAAAAAATTAACTGTAACAAAAAGCCTGAAATTAGATTGTTTAGAACTTACATTTAAATCAATGTAGCATTGATTGGCTTATACAGTCAATATTTTACTTGTTAAAGCAAAATATTTGTTTCCCAGTTTGGATCACTAGAGCTTTTTCTACCTTATTCAATATCACTTCTGTACACGTTAGAGCATTTCAGTTACAATGAAACTTTAAACATAGTGCTACCAGTGAATAAAACCATTTTGTTCTCACAGTAATTATATGTGAATACAAATAGAGATAGCTGGAAAAAAGCATATCTTAACCACATGAAATGAAACCTAATCAATACTTTTATTTTTTCTTTTGCTACAGTAACTGAGAATGACATTTTTAGTATTTAAATACTAACACAAAAGACACTAAAGATTAAATCCTCTCTTTAGCAGAGACAGCTGAAGATTTTTGAGATTCATCTTTTCTTGCCTTTCATTCTGCCTTAGGACAAGTCAATATTTGTGAAGCTTTTTTTTAAGGAGCAACTTTATTCCACAATGAATATTCAACCACTTTGAGAACATTTTGAGAGGATGGAAAAATGACTTTAAGTCTCTTTTCTCGCACAGTCATGTCAAGGATATTAAACCTTTCAAATTTCTGCAAGTGTCCTTAATACCAAATTATTGGTATTCTTTAATTCTCTCTCACTCTCTCCACCTGGGAGCTACTCCATTTGCATAAACTGTAGTTGCACCAATAATTTGATAGCATCTCCCACATCCACATGATCATGCTGCAATAGCATCAGTGCAATTGTTTTTGGCGATGATTCACTTAGCCTGCTGGCTGTTCAATGCATAGATGGGCTCCATTTCATTTGAAGGAATGCTACTGGCTATGTGATTATAACCCTCACCTGAAATGTGATGAATGGAACTAATGTTCCCATCTGGGCTGTTTGAGAATTTTCTTCCTCAGTTTTGATTGGGGTGCTATCCCTGAAGAGCAAAAACTTTTTCTGAGGAGTGTTTTATAGAAGCAGTTAAATTTTGGCAATTTTTCTTATGAAGTTGGTACTTGCCAAACTAAAATGGTATCAACAAAAAACCTTGGATGGATTCTAGTCTCCAGGTAAATCAGATCAATGTTTTCCTCTAATGATAAGTGTGTCTAATTTTGCTCTTGAATGTTTGGCTTTTCTTTTTGTTTAACCCTAATACTATTTTTCCAAGTACCAGTTTGAAAAATTCTCTGAACATAGAGGAAAGACTCATATAAATCTAAAGAAGAAATAAATTCTTACAGGAGTGGCTGAAATCAGATTTCTTGATGAGTTTGTGCATCTAGCTACAGCTTTGTGGAAAAGCAAAAATAAAATCAAATTATATCTAATTATATTGTACAGGACAAAATGTGTATGTCCCATTTAATTACTAGTGTGAATAAACTCATTTATGTAGATGAGGAATAGAATGTCTTTGTCTGGTGATACCCATATATCAGACTAGTATGTTAGTGCAACATATGTAAATTGTGATGGTTTTTACTGAAGTGCTATCAATTCTAGTGTGTGCACTATCATCCAACAAGATGATAGTACAGAGAAGCAGAAGAGAAATCATAATTAATGTACTACCTGCTAGTAAATTTATTCTTTCCTCTTTCGTGAAGAGAATAAAGAGAGGTATAACAATTTTATGAGTGGAATAAATAATGCTTTGAGCTGAACTGAACATAACTTTGACACATACTGAACTTCTTTTGCAGAGGCAGAATATCATGGAATATGTTTGTCCAAGTCTCATTTTGCCATACATTGTACTGGATCTTTGCTTCTGTAACAATTTCCATGAAATTCTTAAAGCTTCCACCACTGTAGCTGTTTTGTGACTTTCTGAGAAAATTGAGTGGTCTTTGGGAGGGAGTGAGGAAAAGGTTTTTTTGGTTTTTGTTGTTGTTTTTTTTTATTTTTTAAATAATCAAGTATTAGATTTTCATGAGGGGCCTTAGGAACTGCACAGAGCACTGCACACTCCTAGGTTACCTACTGCTTGTTAACAGTGAGGCCTTTAAAGAAAGGTTGGGGACCTTTTCTAGCTGTGTCATTTGGCAGCGTACTGAATTGTTTAATCCTGTGGAAAGCAGACAGGCATAGCTGTGTGCATGGGGTTCTGCACACTTCTGAAAATGGCCTTTACTGCACATAAGGCAATGTATGCCAGGTTTTTTTTTGTGGGGACAGTGAACCTAGTTTTGAAGGAGGCTTAGATGTATTGCAGATATATCGGTTGCAAATATCAAAACTCTGACAGTTAAAGCATATCTCTATAGGGAGAGTTGGCCCTTAAATGGGGTTGGAGCTGTGTTTTTACCTGTGGAAGTGCTAGTTTATTTTCAAAGGCTGTGTACTGGATGGGGCTAAGGATAGACTGGTTATGAGTGCCTACTTCAATCTTAAGAATTGGTGGATAACACTGAAATTTTTAATCAAAAATGTGTTTACCATGTATCGTTATTTTGTTAATAGTGGAGAAGAGATTATTAGAGTAGGCTAGGGTCTGAGACCAAGAAAAGGGTTAACTATGTGCTAGAAAAGACACCTAAAAGAAGGCGTCAGCCCTGTATTTATATTAAGCTCTGATTAATTCTGGAAAATGTAGGGTTTTTATGATTTTAGGAAATAGGATTAGCATTAGAGTATCTAAGTAACTTTTTCAAGAGGAAACTCATGCTCTGAAGAAAGTTGTTGTGGTATATGAGCATGAGGCCAAACCAAGTTTGTAATCACCCACATGTGCTTATCTTTTAAATAGAAACCCTAGGGCACAAGATTTTCCTTTTTTAGCACTTGTTCTCTACTGATCAGCAGCACTAATCAGCAACAATGAAGTGAAGGCACAGGAGCTACTTCAAAAATTAAATAGGTGTTTGCAAAGCACTTTGAGACTCTTTCATGGAAAGTGCAATAGAATATGTGAAAAATGTTACCATTACTGAAACTGTTCATTTTAGCTGTTTGGTATCAATTTGCAGTGTTTTGGTGACAGTTTAAAATATCTTTCCAGGTATGTTTTAAAGGACAGTGCATTCCTACCATTTGTGTTACACCATTCTGAAAATGTTTTATTCTGCTACAATTTGAAGTGCCCTGGTGATATAATGAGATCTTAATTATATTTAATTATGCTTTTCTCATTTTTAACTTCTCACATGTAATTCAACTCACTTCTACCAGAACCACAGCAAAAAAATTGGCTTAAAAATTTGATAAACTTTTTCTCCCGAAATCATCTAACTACTTATTTTATTGAGCTTGATCAAGCTCATTTCAAATCAGCTTGTTTACTAGTCACACTAATCACTAACAATAAGTCTGAACAGTCTTAATTGCCTACTGCTTGGAGCATCTTAATCTCAGCTTTCCAGATAAGGGCCTGAACCAAGCTACTAGAGTACTTTTCCCTCATGTAATGAGCTAGAGCAAATGACTGGCTTTCTCCTCAAGGACACTTGACCAGCAAGTGAAAAATGCCAAGGCTTAAATTTCTTATGTGAATCAGCCCTTAAACATCAAGCTCCCACATTTTCTGAGACAACTCTAACGCTTGCCTGGGGGAGGGTGTCTCTCTTGTGTGCTTTGCAGTCGCGACTTCGGTATCTCATCCTAGAAAGAGATTCACAGCTGCAGTTTCTTGAAGGATAAGAAAGCCAGTGTGATTAGACATAGGGGTAGGGGAGGTCTCTCCTCTGGCTTGGTCTGTTTTAATTATTTTTTGATAGCATAATATATATTCAATAACTGAATGGGAATTCAATCAGCACTTTTTTTTTAATACCTTCTACTAACACTTCATTTTGTTTCTCATGTTCTTGTATTTCTAAAAAGTCGTTACTGAATATACTTTGAGAAAACATATTTTGTGTGCCTTCCACATATTGAATGACATGTCTACATGTACGTGTTTTGATCAGTATTTCTTAACTTGAGCCCATCTGCCTTTCTTGCCAGTTATGCAATCAAACCTAACTCCGCTGGGAGGTCTTCAGTAGGCTGAGGTGACAATAATGGAAGAAAATCACTTGAGTTCAAATCTATAACTATACTTTTAGTTTCCTCTTGTGTTTGAGAAAGCATTCTGCTTCTTGAAAAAGAAAATATTAAAACTTAAAAATATTATCCTGTTTTCACAAGGCTTTTGCAGAAAATTAAAAACATCTACTGTAAAAGCAAATAAAGATCTGATTAGGACCCTTAAATAGAACACTGTTTGCAGCTCAGCTGAAAATGAGGCTTTAGACAACTTCATGTTATGTTCAGGGGAAAAAAGATGTAGGGGGATCTAGTATACTAAAATTGAGTGAAATTTGAGGCTATAAAAAACGAAGACGTTATTGCGCTTGTCTGAGGAATACGTGACCAGAGAGAGATTGTATGGCATGCTATAAAGGTCATTTGCTACATATTTTTTTTCTTAGTTAAATAACAATGACAAAGAAGGAAATTACTTGGGAAAGATGAGATTTTCATTATAAAAAGAACCAAGTGTGATATACACAGGGTTATTGAAATAGAAGAAAGGGAATGAGATGAGCTAGATGAGCAGACAGTGAGGTGGACTGAGAACTGGCTGAATGGCAGAGCTCAGAGGGCTGCGATTGGTGGCACAAAGTCTAGTTAGAGACCTGTAGCTAGTGGTGTTACCCCAGAGGTCAATACTGGGTCCAGTCCTGTTCAACTTATTCATCAATGGCCTGGATGAAGGGACAGTGTACCTTCAGCAAATTAGGGGGGAGAGACTGATACACCAGAGGGCTGTGCTGCCATTCAGAAGGTCCTGGACAGGCTGGAGAAATGGGCAGAGAAGAACCTCATAAAGTTCAACAAAGGCAAGTGCAGGGTCTTGCACCTAGGGAGGAATAACCCCCTGCACCAGTACAGGCTGGGGGCTGACATGCTGTAAAGCAGCTCTGTGGAGAAGGACCTAGTGGACAACAAGTTAATCATGAGCCAGCCATGTGCCCTTTGTGGCCAAGAAGGCCAATGGTATCCTGTGCTGCATTAGGAAGAGCATTGCCAGCAGGTTGAGGGAGGTGATACTTCACTTCTGCTCAGACCGGGCCGTGCCTGGAGAGCTGTGTCCAATTCTGGGCTCCCCAGCACAAGAGAGACATGGAGCTACTGGAGTGAGTCCAGTGAAGGGCTACTAAGATGACTAAGGAAGTGGAGCACCTCATACGAGGAAAGGCTGTGAGAACTGGGACTCTTCAGCCTGGAGCAGAGAAGACTTGGTGGGGGGGGGGGGGAAATCTTATCAATGTGTATAAGTATCTGAAGGGAGGGTGTAGAGAGGATGGAGTCAGACCTTTTTCAGTGGTGCCCAGTGACAGGATGAGGGGCAACGGGCACAAACTGAAACACAGGCAGTCCCATCTGAATATGAGGAAAAACTTCTTTACTGTGAGGGTGACAGAGCACTGGAGCGGGTTGCCCAGACAGGTTGCGGAGTCTACTTCCTTGGAGATATTCAAAAGTCTCTGGACAGGGTGCTGTGCAACGTGCTCTAGGTGACCCTGCTCTGAGCAGTGGGGTTGAACTAGGTGGTCTTTAAGGGTCCCTTCTAAC
This sequence comes from Dromaius novaehollandiae, assembly GCF_036370855.1. Taxonomy (NCBI): domain Eukaryota; kingdom Metazoa; phylum Chordata; class Aves; order Casuariiformes; family Dromaiidae; genus Dromaius; species Dromaius novaehollandiae. Next base: position 43,940,848 of record NC_088101.1, on the reverse strand, counting down.
CTCAACCATTTTTCAACTCTGAATAAAGTCTCAGCTGTGTAATCTGTTTGTCTGATCTGTGTCTGCTCAGGTTGCTTAGGAGTTTCAGTGGCAGTTCAGACTTTAAAGTATATTTGGATATATGGTTGGATGCCTTTTAGGCTTTGAGGGAACCTGTATGAAAATGAAGTCTCTGATTATTTGCAAACACAAACAAAATTTGCCAGCGCAGTAGCGTGTGCTGGCATAAAAGCAAATACCAAGTGTATGCTGATAATTGTAGGTGGTCGTCTTATTTTGTTCCTTCTCATGTATCTCTTCAGTTTTCTCTGTTTTCTTGAGTAGGCTGTGAACTCAATGATATTGCTGTAGTTTTGGCCTCTGATATTCAAGCACCTTCAGCATAAAAAAAAAAAAAAAAAATTCCTAGGTTTTGTGGCAAAACATAGAGAATACTCATCTCATTTGTGGGGGGAAAAAAATAGAAATTAACTAAATACATTTTAGAGGACACAGATTTTAAAATTTAAGAAAAAGATTAAAATACCTTGAATAAAACATGGTAGCACTGAACCTTCCCTCCTGCCCCTTGTAACTTTTAAAATTTCTTGAAAATGACCATTAACAAACTGCAAATGCTGCAATAAAACTTTTCTGTAGGATGGATGCTGAGAGCGGTTTGCACAGAATGGTGGAGCAGACGTGCTTTGCGCTGTTGTGTGCTATAATTGAAGTAATTCAGAGCTCCTTTTTTGTGTGTATTTCAGGTATTTTTGTAGTAAATTATCTTATACTTAAAAATAGTGTTGAGACAACTGACTTTTCAAATTTAGAGTAAATCTGAGGGAAAAAGTTAGCTAAACTAAGTAGGAAAGCTTAATTCAGAGGAAAACTAAAAGTTGAAACTCTTCGTTTTGAACTTCGATCTCATAACAGCAGATCTGGACCGGATCTTCTAAGGCGTCCTTTGCAGCATACTGGTATGTTAAGGGCTGTAGTAGTGCCAGACTAGCTCAGGAATGCACTCATAGCTCAGGGATCATATACCTGTGTCTTAAGGAAGCCATGCTTAAATCCTCTTTCTGATCCTGTTAGAACAACCGCATTTTCTTAGAGAATTTACCTGAAACATGAGAAGTTCACTTTATAAACTCTTTGTGACTCATTTTATTTCCATTTTGTTAAATTGAGAAAACATTGAATTAACACTTTTGGTTTGCCTGTGTAACCAAAGAATTGGAGTGCTCCACAGTAGATTGTATGAAGTTCGGTAATTGACAGCTCCACATAATGTTCTGGACTTCTGCATACAGAATTATTTTAACAGGTTCAAACCTTCTTCTGGTCTGGCAAAGTGACAGTGGCATGGTTCTTGTGGATGCTTTGCTATTCTTTCCCTGAAGCTTTCAAAACAATTTTTCAAAGGTTGACGTATGTCTATTAAAGTGTACAGTCCAGCTGTGTGAGTTTTGGTCTAGATTTTTCCATGTTTCCATAACAAGATATAATATTAGCAATGTTTCGATGTGACAGTGTGAGAAGAGTTAAAGATGTAAATAGCTAAGAAAAAGAAAAATCTGAAGGGCCCTGTCCTTCTAATTCCACCCATCTATTCCTATGTGTTATCTAGATGATATCTTCAAAGGTCTAAGTTTCTCTTCAGAAAAACAGATGGCTTGTTTTACTAGGATAAATAAATGAAATGGGGTGGTTGCATTCTCTCCAGTATTGAGATGAGCAATAGCATGGGGTTGGGTGGTCCTGTACTCTGACATTTTTTGCATAAGTATCAAGATTGCATTCTCTGTTTGCTGGATCATATGCTCATTTCCCTGTGTACCTGTTGTTGTTTTTTAAGTTGAGTAAAGGAAATTGTTTCCTCAGTTCTTTCTCAGATTCTCTAGTATATCGATATAGCATTTGCAGAATAATCTTACTGATTGATAGATGTTTTATTACTTGACATGGTATTTTTAAAACTGTTATTTGATATCTTTCTCTTTCCTGGCTTGTGTGGCTGCATAATAACATATATTCTTCAGTAGAGCAGTTTGTATTAGTGTTTTCTGATTATAGTTTACCAGGCTGTTTCCTTCTAGAATGAATGAGAGAGAGAGAGGAAAAAAAAGAGAGGAAAAAAAACCCCGTATATCAGGTTTGCATGTAGCCTTCTGAAATGGTTTGGAGGATCACTCTAAAGCACATGTACATTGATAACCTGTGTTAATCTTTGACTGTGATTGAACTGGTGCCAGGTTTCAAAGCAGCTGTAATTCTAGTCTATGGGTCCTATGTTACTGGCTGCTGGTGGATTTGAACATGCTTTTTGAATCAAATGCAACAGAAGTTCTGACCGGTTTCTTTATTTCTTTAAAGCAAGCAGATGCTGTGCAAAGTTGTCATACCATATTTTTAATGTATGCAGAGGAGAAAAAAATTGCAGTAGGAATAAGAAACCTGATCAACAATGGCCTATGAGGTCTTCATTGACTCAACAGCAAGTTTTGGTCCTGAATGTTAACTATGGTTACTAATACACAGAGCTAATACATTTGCTGAAGATCCTTTCACTGTCTCCTGTTAGGAAAGGAAAAGGCAGCTGTTACTACATGTTATGGTTTATTCTCAAGGGCAAAAAAACCCTTACATTTTCTAGTTTTCACTGGATTCTTTAAAAATGAGAATAAATCCCCAAACTGTACCAAAACTCTTAGCTGACAGTTTAAACTTCAGGACTTGGGAGTGCTTCCCTTCTGGGAAGCCTAGTTTTATTATGCTGCCATTTTGGGGCAATATCTGACTGTGTGCTAGCCTTCCCACCCCATGGTCTGCATCCTAGTGTCTGTTGGAAGGAAACCCGGGTGCAAAGGGAGCCGCAGGACGCTTTGTTTTTTTGCTACTGAAAAGTGTCTGGTCTTCAGTGTGAACGGAGCCGAAGACTACACTAGCTGTGATGTTAGGAAGTTCTTTTTTCTATTCTTTATTTAAAAAATGAAAAACAAAACCACACTTTGACACAAAGTTTGGAGTTTTGCAGAGTGGTTCCAGGGGCTGTTTAGATCAGGAGAAGCTGATGGTCACATCTCTGTAATAAGCAGATCTCATCAGAATTATGGGCAAAGTCACATCGCTCTGGGCAGAGCATGGATTGACAAAGTTAAAAACTTCAGGCTATTAGTAAAGAAACTTTCAGCCAGTGCTTGATGCAAAATATATCTCTAGTTTTATCTGTGTTAAGATAATAAGCAAGCAATCAGATTTTAGCCCATGACTATTTTTGCTGTGCCTGTTTCCATGGTGCTCTGCTGCAATGGCAGTCCCTCCTTCACCTCTGTACGTCTTGCATACCCTTTTATTTTGGGTGACAGGGAGTGCCCATGTTTGCTTACAGGAATACCTCTGTGGTGTCAGCGAGGTGGAAAGAAGCCTGAGGTTTTGCAGCTTAAGTGAAGGGTGACAAACATGTTAAGGATTAAACATACTGCATGTGACAATTGGAAAAAAAGAGTAGGAAAGAACAGATATAATGTAAAGGTATCTGAAATGAAAACTTCACTCAAACTTGTCCTTCCTCCCTGTCCCCCAGCCCTCAAACACCTCATCTCTGGTATCTATGTAGTCACTTTGTCATCCATGTGCTTAGATATGTGTAATATTAACTTCCCAAGGCTACACAAGATTTCTGTATGCTAGATTTGAGAAACAAGCTGATATTCTGACTTGTAGCCTCAAATTTGCCTGCATCCTTTGAATTTGGGAACTGATATCAAAGGTCCAGGCCACCTCCAATTCCTCCTTGATTTTTCAAGAAATCAGAGAACTTGTTGCATGTTCTCTAAAATATTGCAACAGCCTTGAAAAGGGTAAGGCAGTATCTAACTGTATCTGTACGCAACATAAAATGAGGAAGAAATGAAATATTGAATTTTGAATTACAGAGAAAATCTGAATCCAATATCTCCTTCTCTGCCTGTAGCAGAATATTGTTACTCATACCTCTGAAGACAGGTGTTGGTTTTATGTGTTTACATTATCTCAGTTAAAAATGAAAATAAAAAGGTCTTCTATGCTGAAGTAGTAGCATTTCCTTGAAACAGATTTACAGGTAGAGGAAAGAATTCCAAAAAACATGATTTGCAGCCTGTTTGGTGCTCTTGCTGCACAAGAACTGATTTCATTGGAACCTTGCATTTTCACAGACAGAAGTATTTCATGGATTTTGACAAGACTCCTGTAAGAAAAGTTTTTGGGTTTTTTGGGGGGTGGAGGTGGATTTTTTTAGATCTGAGGGGAGGTGTGGGGGGAAGTTGGCTTTGCACCCTGTTATGCGTTTCTACAAGCAGCAGAGAAGTATCCAGTTAGTTCAGAGACTCACCAGTGAACATCCAAGATTCAGGCTAAGTTCCAGCATGAGATATGAAAATCGCTTTATAAAAATAAGGATAAATATATCTATATATATATATAATATATATATACACACACACACACATATGTATTTATAGAGATGATTTCCCTCTCCCACCAGCTTCAAACTGTTCTGATACTTAGATTAAGATGTCAGAGGCTTGAATGTGGGGATGTCAGATCTATGGTGCATCCCTGGTACAGTTTTACTTTTGATCAGTCATTTCTTATTTTATTGAGAATAAAATCTATCTACTTAAACCCTGTTCTACCTTTTGAAGGTTGGTAAAATATTTAAGAAAATTTGCAGCAAGTTCTTGTCCCTGGATTATCGGAAATCAGTAGGGAAGGGAGAGATTTTGCTGACTGTTCTTTATTTTTGGTTCTAGAACTGCTTCAGAAGGAGTACCTCTGATTCTTTCCTGAAATAGGAAAAGACCTTTTTGTTTTGTAAAGAAATATCTATAATCTCAGTTTGTTCTAGCTCTTGACTATCTAATTTATTTGCAGAAGTGGAAAGTCTGTAACACTAATCTGTAGGGATAGCTTTCCTCAGTTAACTATGTCAGCCTGTTCATAGACTGATAATGGGATGAACAATACATCATATCTATTATTCAAATACTCTAAGTCCTATCAACATTAAATTATTAACACCAGATTAAACCTGTTCATTTTAATTTAATGTTACCTAAAATAATTATAGTGGTGTACACAATCCTAAATGTCCTAAACATGCGGTCTCCATATCAAAATAAACCCATTATCTGCCAGTCTGGTACAGATGTACAGTATTGTCTCTTCATAGTGTAAGAGTTCAACACAAGCTAAGGTTAAATTTCACCTGAAGTCAGAAAAATTCAGCGCTATTTTTTTTTAAAGGACCAGTTTCCAAAGTCTTATTTTAACCCTCAATACATAGATATAATTACTTTTTTCATGACTACTATATATAAGGATGGGAGGGGGAGGAAAGAAAGCAGATTCAAAAGTTAGAATGGCTTGTCCAAGAAAATTGTGGTACAATGAGGATGTTTCCAGGACTTCTAGTCCTATGATTTAACCACAAGACTTGCTTTTCTTACCTACCCATTTACATTTTAAAATCTGTCCTAAGGAGATTATTATTTTGTTGTCCATAGTAGGATCATGCATGTTGGTGTCTTCTCCTTTGAGCCAGAAGGTCTGCAAAGCTGAAGTGGCCTGCCATATAGGTGGCATGGAAACTCTGGACCTTTGTAGCCATGTCTGTTACATAACCTCCTGCAGCTAGAGGTTATTTAATTGGTCTTAAATTTTTTCAGAAAGTGCAAATGTCCTTGACTTTCAGGTTGGTCACAAAATGTATGTATTGCTTCATGAAAAGTTCAATTTTTTTAAATGAAGAGATTTTCAGGAATAAAAAGAAAAGAAATACTCATTTAAAGGTTTCCATCCCACCTACTTCTTTTGCTTTGTTTCTGTTGTCTTGTTTTAAATAGAATGGAAGACAGTTTGGATAGAAAAATGTCATCAAACTTGTATAAAGATATGTTTAAGGGTCAGAAGCTGTAGCAGAAAATTACATTGTCTCTCTAAACTGCTGAGCTGTTAACCTCAACAATGCTAGAATGTATATGAGTGAGCAGCAGAAACACCTTGTATCTTGCTGCCATATAATGACTTAATTTTCTTCCCAATATCTGCCCATATAGTTTTTACTATGAAAGGCAATTACCTGCTGGAAATGCAGGGCTTTTATTTCAGTTTTATGCACATCTCACTGAAAGTGCTCAGCATACTTGCACTAGTTTCCTCTCTCTTCATGTTACTGTTCTCCCTTCTCCATTTTAAAATATATTTTTCTAGACCTGGGTTTTCAGTGCAGATAGTCTCTTCTCTCCTCTGTTTCAATCACATGCCAGCATGCTGCTAAAAAGCCAAATGCAATTTCAAAAAACAATGCTCAGTTGCTGTAGAAAAGATTCAGTATGAGGTCTTTGAAGTCCCCAACCGAAACAAGACAAATAGCACTTTCTTTGATTATTGTTGTCACACAGCATATGAGTCTCTTCACTAAAGCTTGCTATTTTTCCAGCAGCTACAACTGCACTTTAGACAGCTGCATAACAAATGCATTTCACCAGAATTAGAAAGGTTTGCAGAGTTTTATCATCAGTAGCACCTTTCACTGTTCAGTGCTATTGCAAGACAAAAAAGAAAAATTATATTTGTAGCTTAATAAATCAAAGTTATGGGGGTAATGGTTAGCTTCCTATTGCCTGAATAATCTACTTAAATTTGTTTGCTCATTGGTTTGTTACTTCTGCTGCTTTCCTGAGAAGGCTTCAGTTTGACATTTTTCAGCATGAAGTTGCTATCCCATTTATTTTTGTTCCCTGCCTACCCAGCTACAATTATCTTTTTAACATTAAGTAGGGTTTATATTTATAATTCATGTGTTCAGTTAAACGTTAACTTTACTTTCACAGAATCTAGTGGTTGGACTTCAGTAACTACTACTACTTGTATTTAATGGGACAAAATTATTTGTGTTATTACTCTGTTTTAATGAAGCAGAAAGGAATACAAACTATATCTACCTTCACAAAGAATTAATAAATGTTATATTAAAACATGTATTTATAGTTGATGAATTACAATGTTACAACTAGCTACAAGTGCTATTGTCAGTTATTTATGCCCCTCTGACTGCAGAACTAAAGATTAGTTTCCTATGGAGTAAACTACAGCATGTGCACCTTGTACGATATAGACTATATCTGTATTGACTTTGTTACATGTGCTTGGATCTTGATGAGAATGCACAAGGCTATTTCTACTACTGGAGGGGTCTCCTCATGGCACGTAGACTCTCTGCTGAACCTGAGTCAAGGAAGGACTGGCTGGGGATATAAAGGCTGTAGGGGCAGCCTTGGCTGCAGTGACTGTGAGATGGTAGTGTTCAGGACCCTGTGAGAACGCAGCAGGGCAAAAAACAGGATCACAACCCTGCGCTTCAGGACAGCACACCTTGGCCTTTTCAGGGACCTGCTTGAAGGAACTCCATGGGGCACTGCCCTAGAAAGGATTCCAGGAGAGCTGGCTGACTTTCAGTGATCACCCCCTCCAAGCTCATCCAGATAAGCAAGAATCAAGCAGAGGTGGCAGGAGGGCTGCATGGATGAACGATGGGCTCCGGACGAAATTCACATGTAACCAAGAAGCATACAGAAGGTGGAAGCAGATGTCAGGTGACCCAGGAGCAATATAGACGTTGTTCCAGTGTGCAGTGATGGTATTAAGAAAGTCAAAGCCCAACTGGAGTTGAATCTGACAAGGAATGTGAAGAGCAACAAGAAAGGCTTCTACAAGTATATCACAACAAAAAGAATGAGAAAATGTAGGCGTGATGACAACTGATGAAGTATGGGCTAGATAGGTGGACAGCAAAGTGGACTGAAAACTGGCTGAACAGCTAGGCTCAAAGGTTTTGTGACTGGGGCACAAAGACCAGCAGGAGGCCAGTCACTAGTAGTGTCCACCTGGGATGGATACTGAGGCCAGCACTGTCTAACATCCTCATTAATGACTTAGAAGATCAGGCACAGTGCATCCTTGGCCAATCTGCAGATGATACAAAACTGAGAGGAGTGGCTGATGCATCAGATGTTTGCTGTGTGTGAAGGGAAGGAACTTTGACAGGCTGGAGAAATGTGCTGATAGGAATCTCTTGAAGTTTAGCAAAGGGAAATGTAGAGTCCTGTCCCTGAGGAATAGTAACCTCATGGACCAGCACAGGCTGCAGACTGACCGACTGGGGAGCAGCCTTGAAGAAGAGGACCTGGGGGTCCTGGTAGACAAGAAGCTGACCATGAGACAGCAATGTGCCCTTGTACCAAAGAAAGTCAACAGCCTCCTGGGCTGCATGAGGAAGAGTATTGCCAGCAGGTTGAGGGAGGTGATCCTTCCCCTCTCCTCACCATCTGTGAGGTCACATCTGGAGTGCTGGGGTCCAGTACTGGGCTTCCCAGTGCAAGAGAAACATGGGCATACTAGAGCAAGTCCAGTGAAGGGCCATGAAGATTATTAAGGAGCACCTAACACAGGAGAGGCTGAGAGAGCTCAGATTATTTAGCCTGGAGAAGAGAAGGCTCAGGGGGGTCTTATCCATGTGTATAAATACTTAATGATGGGGATTAAGGAAGATGGCGCCAGATCCTTCTCAGTGATGCCCAGTGAAAGGGGAAGAGGTAATGGGCACAAAATGAAATGCAGGAAACTCCATTAAACACAAGAATGTACAATAAACACAAGAATTCCCACTGGAATGGGTTGCCCAGAGAGGTTGTGGAGTCTCCCTCCTTGGATACCCAAAACCCAACATGGCACTCTGAGCAACCTGCTCTAGGTGATCCTGCTCTGAGCAGGAGGGTTGGACTACATGATCTCCAGAGGTCCCTTCCAACCTCACTGTTCTGTGGTTCTGTGATTAGTTATAAGTTATCTTAAGCTTTAGATTTAAATCTGAACAAGGAAAGTATATATGTTTTTAACCACTTAATTGTGTGCTACATCTTTCACTTGATTAAATGACAAATCTCAAGGCTTATCACTTGTCTGTGTTATGGAGAATGTTTGGCTTTGGCTGTAAAGATGGCTACAAAATTTTAAATGCAGCGGTATATCAGTGTATGGACAATTACTTGTAGACAACTCCATCAGATGGAAAATTAGTGTTATAAAAGGTGAAGGTTGGGGGAAGAGCCGTTTGGGAGTGACAGAAGTGTTTTTAAAGATTAAAAGTCATAAGCAGTGAATATACTGTTTTGGGCATAGATCTGTACTTACTGTTGCCTTAAGAATAAAATATTATCCATACTGAATGTTTTGATTTATGTTGCTGCAGCAGAACTTGTATTTCAGCTTTGATTTGAAGAGTAAACAGGGCAAATGATTTTTTTCAATACCAAGATAAAGTACCAATCAATCTCAAGAGCTTTAAGATAAATGAAAGACTTTTTCAGTGGATGATGGTGATGTCAGAGGTAGTGAAAGTTTAATGTTATAGTATTACTTATTCATATGATCTGGCAAGACTTTATAGTAACAGCTGTGAGAAAACACAGTTGTAAAGGTATATATGCATTTTATTTATTTATACAGAAAAATGATACAGGGCCTAAACTAATCCCCTTGCTCCACAAGGAGGATTCCTTTATCTCTTTATCTGATTATCCGCCTGTTTTTTGCCTTTAAATATAACTGTCAATTTTTTACAAAGAAGGTATACAGACCTCTACATATACCTAATTGTAACAAATAAACCAATCCAGTTTCTACAGTTTCCCCAGTCAATCTGTTTGTAGTAACTTTTAGTTATTGCTATGGAACTGAATCAGTGTTGTTTAATAGTTATTAGCATAATGGATAATCCATACCACGGTAGTCCTGGGAGCTTTTGGTCTGAGTCATGGTCCTATTGTTTAAACATCTTCTCTCTTCTAAAGAATACTGAATTCAAAGAAACATGGGAAAAGATAGGGAAAATAGTGTAGAAGAAATTTGAATGTCTCTTCATTTTAGAGGAAACTTTAACATCTTGGCATGTGGAGTGTGTTTTGATTACAGAAACAGATATGTTGCCAATAGCTGTTTTTCTTTTTTTTTTTCTTTTTTTCCCCTCCTTCCGCCTTAAGACTTGATATCATTTTCAGTTGTTTAGAACAGATACGTTTTGCTGAAATTTGCTGGGTGTCAACTTGCAGTGCTTAAAGCATCTTGTGACCTTCCTGCGGAAAAATTTAGAAACGCTCTGTATTTAGCAGAGGGGTGACTGTGTAAATTTATCTCATCTAGACAAGTTATGAATTTTGATACCGCAGCTTCTTCAACATCACTGTTTAGTAAAGTGGGGGTTTTTTTGTTGGTGGTATTTTTTTTTTTTCTTAGCAGGTTTGTATTCAAGGGTGTACCCCAACCTAGAAATGCCCTGCTGCACTGGGTTCACTGGGTTGCTCTGCGGCTCCAAGGGCAAACTGAGCAGTGATGGAGACAGGCAGTCTGGGAGGAGATGCTTTTCCAGGAGGCAGGAGCTAGGATTATAGGAAGGAGGGAGTAAGAGAAGCTAAAAGTCTAAAAACGTGGAGGGCCTGTGCCATGGAGGTGACCCTTTCTCAATCATCTTGTCCCCTCATGGAATGAGGGAGCATTTGAGGGGAGCATGTCATGCTCCCCGAGCAGTTGCTTGCGAGTTCGCTAGCTCCAGTTTGGTTAACAAACAAGCAAAGTCGTTGATCTTATTTTTTTGTTTGTGGGGAAAAAAATCTGTAAATTTGGCATTTTTGAAAGCCTTACTTTTACTAAGGCATAAATAAAATATACATATATATATAAAAAGAAGGCTCATCTGTTAATACAAGAGGAAACATTGCATTAAAGACTATATTGCTTGACATCAATACTTAATGTTATTCCCGATGTCATTCACTTTCACTTTTCCCCAACTTTTGAGAATTCAAAATCTGGAAAAAATAGAGGAGTGGGAAAGAGAACACTGCATCCAGTCTCCTAATTTCTCTGTTTAGACTGTATATTTAGTTGCAACTCAGTCAATATATGAAATAATACACTCATTTATCTCAGTATAACTAGTATGAAATGGCTATGTTTGGACAGAACTTTCTTAACTCTTTCCAGAAATACAGGAGAAAACATAGAGGATTTCTGGATAGTGTTTGTTTTTTTTTTTTTAATTCCTTGTTTTGTGAGAGGAGTATATTCTACCATCTAGTTTTATCTAGTTCTAAACTGGCCCAAGAATGGGGTGCTAAATTGCAATGAGAAGCCTGTTTTAAACGTTAACTAGTGCCATATATGCAAAACAAATTGGAAAACTAAATCTGTATAACTAAGTGCATAACAAAAAAAAAAAAAAAAAAAAAAAGAAACAAAACTAAGCTTTCCATAAAGAAAGTTGTCCATAAAATTGTACCTTGTAACAATAGATGTTACCAATCCAGAATCAGGATACTAGCTGTCTTTGTTAATGCCTAGAGCTTGATTAAATAACATGAAGAAAAGAAGTTCTCTTAGCAATAAAATCCGGTAAAGTACTTCTATTAATAGAAATTCCTAACTATTCTGTTGAATATTTTAGGGTAAGACAAACTTTTTCCTTAAGCTGAAGTATTTGTTTTGATAATTTAAAAAAAAACTCTATTTGAAAACTTACGCAAAACTTACTTAATAAAGGAAAACATTGGCTATAAACAAACAAACAGGAAAAATGAAGCATTTCATTTGATCCAAGACTTTTTCTTTTTCTTTTCTTTTTTTTTTTTTTTTCTGGTTCAGCCAGTGCAATGAAAAATCCATTATTCACACAGCTCAGCTGTACAATAGGCTCTAGTACAAAAATACCCTACATCAAAACTGTGACAAATCAAAACTTTAAATTGATAAAGCAGATGCACGAAGGGGGCCCATATGTCAAGAGTTATATCAAGCAGTACCAGAAATTGTGTGTGTGTGGGGGGGGGGGGGGGGGGGAGGGGGGTGGTTTGCAGATTCACCCCTTTGTAAATTGTGCGTATACATTCAAAATTAAATGAGTTTATCATACATCTTTATTCTAGCTGTGTATATGAAAGCAGCACACATCTTCTGCCTGTCCCATGGTTTACATAAAGAAAACATGAAATACTAAAGTTTTCATTGTGGGTGAACACAATTATTTTTAAGAATGGCCTGTGAAAAGCTGCTCATGCTGTGGAAGCCCAGCAGTGTCCCTAGCACTGTAGCTGAAACAGAAGATTGCAAACACTTTTGAGATATTTTGACAGCTTTTTCCAATCAATATCAAGAGAAGCCAAATCTTTTGTGTTCCTGTGTAGTTTAAAGGAGAAAACAGGGGTGTATAGACCATCCCAAAGTATCTAATAGCTCAGTAGTTATGGCACATATTGAGAAAACACAGGGTCATTTGCTGTCTTTTTCACACCAAAGATGAGTGCTTCATCACTTGGTTTTGACTTCAGTATATCTTTCCTTTTAAAGTGTGTATGGCTTTTAATAGACGTGTTCTTGACAAAAATTTAGATTCTAAGAAATCCACTTTTTCTAAAAATCATTTTGACAAAATGGCCAACCAGCCGCTTCTAAGGAATAATATTCTAAATAGTGTTAAGAGCAAATTTAACATTCATTGTACAATCTTTTAATACACATTGCTACAGAAGTACCACACACTTTTTGTAGATGGTATATTGACACTTTTCCTAACAGTTGGGAATGTTAATAGTTTTAAAATTTACATTAACTTTAATTTCTAGCAATTATGCTGATAACATAAAAGGAGCAAAATATGGAAGTAGAAAATGAATATTAATTATCTGAAACAACAGAATGTTAGGAGTGTCCTGAAGCCATGCTTTCCTTTCAAAAGAAAGATTCAAACATGTTAATTCTTTGAGGAACGTCTAGGAAACATCTATGTTTCTTTAGGTACTTTTCTAACGACTAGATAACTTACCCAAAATGGGGAATTCTGAATGGACCTGATTTACAGCTTTAAGGTTTGCGTTCATTTAGTACTTTAGAGGTTGTTATAAACCAGTGATTAATGTTGAGTTGATGCAGATTTGCTGTTCTAAGCTTGAATATTCAACCATATAAATTACAATAAGGGTCAGGGCCATTGGAGGCCTAAATTATTATAGCTAAATAATGAGAATTATGAACAAAACCGTTCCCTATGTTGATAGAAGATGGGGAGAAGGAAGGGTTTTTTCTTTATTTTTTAATCAATATGAACTCTAAGTTCTATGATTTTCTAAAGCTTGAGAGTAAACATTGAGAGTCTAAATGTGGAACATCTCTGTTACCACTGATACCTTATCAAAGAGCAATTTATTCTTTTTTATTACAGCCAATTGTTACCGTATTTCATTAAAAATATAATCAAAGTACACAGGGAGACATGACTCAGAAATTGCCTTGTAATTCTCTGGCTCTCCAGTAGTCTCTTATACGCCAGGTTTTCTTCAGCTTCCCCAACTTTTATGCCAGTTGGGCAGATCTGGAGAACACTTCTGCAGTAGGCAGAAAATATGTGCTTTTCAAAAATCAGAGCTGGCTGACTCTTGAGGATATGAGAGGTAGTCTGGTGTTTTGAAGAATTTCAGCCTACTTTGGATGTGCTGTCTGCAACAAGTTAAAGGGAGTATAAAGTGCAGGGGAACAGCACTAATGGAAAAAAATGGAAAGGTTCCAAGATTTTTTTTAACCATCCTGGGAATTGTATTTGGCAATAATTCATATACATGGGTGTGTGGAGATTAATATTATGTGCAGTGTTCTGTAGTGGGGGTTTTTTGTTGTTGGCTGGTGGGGGTTTTTTTGTTTTTGGTTTTTTGGAGGTGTTTTTTTTGTTTGTTTTACTACTTCCATAGAATCATTTTTTTTTTCTCTACGTGCTTGTTGAGGACTTCATTTTAAGGATCATACTTAGGACCACAGCAATGCTTGCTCTTCCTGTCAGTAAAGAAAAAGAGGAAAAAAATTGTCCTGAACAATAGAGCGAAAGTATGACAATAAGCAGCCTGAGTGAGCTGTATAAAACATGGCAGGGTCGTGCATACTGAATGCGTAATAGGTTTGTGAGGAGTTCATTGTGCTTTACAGCTACAGATTATGAGGAGACCCTTAGACAATGTATTTGCTGAGGTAAGGCAGAGAAGAGGGATGAAATCCATTTTTACCTGTTCCTTGGGCTTTCCACAGAGTGGATACTCAAGAGTACCTAGAGAGGCCACTTATGAAATCCAGCTCCTTGACAGAGGTATAAAAGGTATAATGAAGCAGTGCAGTTCTCTCCTTGCGACTTACGAAAACCGAGAAGTAGCCAACGTGAAACTAGAGAGCTGGAAGGAATTCTCAAAGACATACATGAAGATTCTTAAAAGTGATTGAATTCTGGTGATAGGTAGATGATTCGAATTAGTAGGGGAAAAGAGCAAAAGAATGAGTTATGTTTACTATGAAAAGAGAAGGGGGGGAAAAAAGCCTTGTAGAATTTGGAGGAAAGTAACTAGAAGCTTGATGGTAAAGCTACTGGTGCCACAGGAGTGCCCCTGCAGACCGTCCTTCTGTTTCTCGTAAAGGAAGATGGAAGAGTATGGAGAGAATTCATTCTCTGAATAGAGGAGCTTACCCAGGAAAGAAGTGGAGAAGAGGCTGAAAAGGGAGGTAGAAGTTAAAGAAGATATAAAATAGGCCAGTAGGCAGGAGTGGGATTAACCTGGCAAGCATTATGCTATAGTAAAGACAGATGGCTTTTTCTGTACAGTCATATTTCTGAAATATGTATCAGAAATAGTCATATGATGATCATAATACAGAAATGAGCTGTTTCAAAGTTATGCTAAGCAAATTAAGTGATTGAGATGTTTGAGAAGCACATTTAACTGAGAGGAGGAATGGTGAATCGGGGACTGGAACTTCGGTAGGTGATTTGAGGGAAGAAAAAAAAAAAGTGTGTGTGGGGGACTAATGTGCAATGTTGAGGCTCCATGCAGAAGTTTTGCAGAACTTGTAGGCTCAGGGCCGGCAGATGTATGGATCTGCTGAGTGCCACGTATGTTTAGTGAGAAAGGATGCTACTTGCAGACACCCCATAGACCTCCCACTCTGTATTTTCTTGCCATTTTCTTTCGCTTCCCATTCTCTGCAGCCACTTACTGATAGAATTCAGAAAATGACTTTCACTTTATCCAAGCCACTTCTTAGCCTTTTCAATGTTCCCATTGCAATAAAGCTTAAAACATTTTGACTAGTGATTTCTTTCTTTGACCTTGAAAGGACAGAAGAAAATAGAGATATAATACAAAATTACAATACAAAATTGTCCCCTCCCCCCCCTTTTTTTTTCCTGATGGACTGCTTCCATGTCCAAATTCTTTTTTTTTTTTTTTTTTTTTTTTTTTTTTTTGAGATGCATCTCTAGGAAGATGTTTTATAATATGCCACAGAAATAAATCAACACATAGAATTTTATTTGAAAAACTGGCAATTTGTACTCTACAACAAAAATTCAGCTTTGCCGAAGTATTGAAAACTAGCCCCAAATACAAAGAAAACAAACCACCTTCTAGAAAAATACGTGAATGACCCAAAAGGCACCTCTGCTACGTATAGAGTGAAACTAATGATACTTGAGCTTGTGTCTGAAGCTGTCTGTGTAGTAGCTGGTGTCTCCAAACCCGTGAAATGTCAGAATGTTAAGCTGTCTTTTGTTGTGGAGCATAGTGCAGTTCCTGTGAGGGAACAAAAAGCATTCTTATGTGGCAGAATGAGAATATGATACTGTGGAATAAATCTAGGGAGCCCAGTATGACAGACAGTGAGGACTGCAAAGCAGCCGTTGGTATAAATACTGCATTTAAAATGGCCTAACAGTTCTAGACTTTTCTCTGTATGAGCAGATAGGATGTACGAACCGAATTCAATAGGATTTGTCTGATGCAGATGCTTTCTTTTTTGTCTGGATGGAGGCACAGTGTGGCGGGCCATGTTTTACAGTGGTAAATGGTTTGGCGCTGGTTTTGGGAGATATGCAGGTGCACGCTTATCAGAGTATCCATTAAAAGCCTGCCTTCTGTCTCTGAAAGGATTTGCTTTGCCAATACATTGCCAAAAATATTTCTGCTTTATGATTGTGCTTATACAAGAGAGAGAATATTGGGCTATGTAAATAAGGCTGCATTGAGGCACTTTCTACTCTCCACTTAAAGTATTATAGAGGGACATATCTGGGAGTGAGATTTTTTTTTTCCCTCCCTCTAAGTAAAAGGACAAAATAATATATATGGCTAGAACAAAGTGCCAAGAAGCCTACCCAGAATTTTAAAACCGGGATGCCTGAACTTAAGCTTGTAAACTAATGCTGAAACATGTGGTCTGATTTTCAAGATGTTGGGCACCTGCATTTCTCATCCTTTTTAAAGGCTATGTTAGATACTGAGTGCCCTTAAAATGTTGACCCCTTCTTGTTTAGTCAAGAGTGGGATCAGAAGCTGAATCTAGATTGACTTTACAAACTGTCCTCTGATTTCATTTTACAATCTCTGCTGTAAAATATCAGGTTCTTTCTACAACTTGAAGCCAAACAAGTTCACCGGTCTGTTCTCATTAGTTCATGTGCTCTATCAATAACACAGTGGCAATAAAGCAAAGCTAAAGTATAAGTTCTGCTAAAGTAGTTCGTTATTCTGGGTAGTTACATGTGGGGATCAAGCTTAGTACTGAGGAGGATTGATGCAGTGAATAGCATCTAGATGAATGGTAAAATTAGACACAGCAGAAGTCCTTAAATAGTTATAATTTTTATCTGAGCAAGGCTAGGCCAGGTCACGCTGTAATGACTGAAAATTGTTGCCATCTGCTAGCTGTTCAATTTAAAAAAAAGTGGCCCCAGTCTGGTGGGGCCACAATTATAGCTCCCACTTCATATTTTTTTATTATTGAAATAGCCCTAATAAACAGATACTCTTTTAAAAGCTGGTCATATACCGAATAAGATGATAGGAATTATTTTGTAAATTTTGCATAATCATGCGTAATTCCTTTCATCTCAGGGCTCATATTATTCAAGGATGTCCAAGCAAAATCTGGTGGTTGATGAGAGTTTTCAAATTTGTAGTGTCCTCCCATATGAATTATTATATGTCCACAAATTTACATTCAAAGGGCATAATTTGTTATTCAATAAACTCCTACACCCACTCAAGTCTATGACAAACTTCACTTGGTCTCAAAAAATGGCAGTATTTCATACATCTGGTTAAAAATGTCAGTTACAAGGCAGATAAACACTGAGCTGTATCCTTCTCTCTACTTGACCTGCTACCTGAAAAAAGGGATTTTGAGGTTTCTGATATGCTTTATCAGGATCTTTAACCTAAAGGATAAGTTATGAACACCAAGCAAAAACTTTTTAGCTTGACACTTGTTTTTCAGCCATTTCTGTCTTGGTACATTCCAAATTTAATTTATATGTATAGCCCAGATACTCCAAATCCACTACAGTACTTTCAGATTTGCTGACTTACTGGAACTTTTAGATCTATTTCTGTCCAAGCACAACATGAGTGGAATGAGGATATTCTATTTTTACAGACAAACGACTCAAGCTAACCACCTTTGATGTCAGCTGGTACCTCACTTGGATATAATTATCTCACGAAAAGCCATCTGAACAGAATGAATTGAGAAAGGCCACCAGCTACTCATCTTCAACAGCTGCATGATAGGAATATAGCTGCTAGTTATTAACCTCCAGTTGACAGAGTATCTGTGAAACATCTGAGTTAATATGGCCACCAATTTAATCTTTAACTAAATTTCCTGAATATGGATGGAACCAGAAGAGTGACAAGAAGTGTACGGGATAAATATCAACTCTTTCTCCCTTCATAGTCTTTACTCTCAGATATGCCTTTCTAATGTTACCAAATACCTGATAGGATCATGTGAATTAAGATGGTGCCAGAATACCTAAAACAGACTTTAAACACGCTTGCTTTCACTTATCCAAGACACCTCAAACCGCATCAAGAACGCTGATACAATGTTTCATGATACCTCTGTGTTAGAGAGAGAGAGAGAAAATGAATGATAATTTGGCTAGGTTTTCCTAACTAGTTTCCTTAACCTGCTGTGCACAATTTCTTTAGGAATATATTCCCACACCCTTTGAAAGTTTTGTAAGATAAGTTGGGAAGTTAGACACTTGCTAAGTCCCTTTACTGTTCCAGCAAGTGTTTCAGTTACTGCATTTCACACTTGAGATGCGTTAGCCAGTTATCTTCAATGTACTCTTCACTTAAGCCAGGTTAAGTAATATTTAAATGAAGTATTGAAACACAACACTCAATGGCACTATATTTATGCTTCCTCATAGAAGAGATCAGTGAAGAAACAAGACCCTTTTGAGTGAGCAGGATTTGGGCTTTAGAATTTAATTGATGTGTCATGGATAACGCCTTAATGCACTTAGCTGGAGATTCTGTCTTTCAGTTTATCTTATCTCCTGCTGTGTTCTCTGTGAGCACCATTTCTTATCTTGATTTATGCATGCTGACATTTATAGCAAAGACTTTCCTAGAGAACTTCAAAAGATCCAGAAAGATGTATTCTCCTTTCCCAAATATATTTATTTTTAAATATTTCAGGAAAAAGAATTGACATCTTTTTAAATAAACTTAAGCAAAACATTTCTATGTGGAAATACAAGTGTCATTTTGACAGAAGTTGGGTTCTGTCTCATATTTTAAAAGCCACTTAACTTCTCTATTCATGAAAGGGTAAAACTGTTCCGTAAATTTCAGTGTGAAGAATCATTTATTGTAAAATGTCTCCCTCTGTGAACTTCCCGTTGTATATAAAATAGCGTAAGCTGGTTCTAAGTAAATAAATGCAGTTTATTACTGAATCATGGCTTAGACTAAATGTGAAAGTAATTCTCTGCTCCAGGACCCGTGATCTGACATTACAGGTGTTGGTGAATCGAGCTAGAGAGACAGAGGGAGAGAGAGACAGAGATATGCAATATTCATCACTACTTTAATGAGAAATGTGATTTCAGATCCTTATGGGCCCTGAGTGATGAATATTATTTGGCTACCTAAAGGACAACTAGCTTGTTAAGTTTATGCCTCCCACTGGTTATCTCAACAAATTTTCATTTACAAATGTACACCAGACATTAGACAAACCTTACAGAAAAAGAACTGTAAGTAAATAATTCAGTGAAAACCAGTGGAAAAAAATCTTCAATAATATATTGCCCAGAAACCTTTCAGCCATCCCTCCCATGAACTATACATAGTGAATTGTTGCAGTGAAAATGTTCCTAACACACTGCAGCTAAAAAAATTTGTTCAAATTACTGTAGGAAAGCTTGCAATAAAAATTTCTATTCCTATATATTTCTCCAACTGTGGAAAAAGTTGGCCACATTAGCAAGAAATAACTGCATAGCAAATAAGTTGACCGAATTTCTGCACGTTTTGATACTAGCTGTATGTGCAATCACTTGGAAAACTGAAGATGGTGAAGAAAATAACAGTTTGTTATCAGAATTTCTTACTGAGGTATTGATATATACTTGATATAGTTGCAGTGGTTTCTGAGAGAAGCTTCATGTATTACTGTGATTTACGACTTACCTGCCTAACAGAAGTTTTTTTTGACTATAACATATATTCAGTTCCTCAGTGTTACTCTGTTCCTCTATATTAGTAATAGGAGTCTATGGTAGATTACGTATCTTTAAATATTTAAATATCTATAACTTCATAATTTTCACCAAATTCCCATTGCTTTCTTTAGCAAAATAGCTATATTAGGTGAGTAACCACCTCAGTGAAGGATCAGCCATTTGTACTGCTAGCTGCAAGATGCATACAGCATTAGAAATCGTGATTTACAGAGCAATCATAGACTATAAAACCCACAAAAAAACCCATGAGCATAAGCTTCTGGAGTAGGCAGACTTTGAGCACTGTTAGTATCTGGGTCTTGTCAAGATGTTTTTCTTTAATGCAGGTACTGGCACTTTTTCATGTTTTAATAAAGGAAATCCTGTCATTTATTGCTCTTGTCTACCTTTGTGTTAATGAGTCAATGTTATGACATGCATTTATGTGAAAGCAGTGTTTTGACTGAAGTTATTCAGAACAAGAGCAAAAGTATCGAACTTTCATTTGAAAAGAGTTAGAAAATATTCTGTCTTGCCCAACTGAACAGAACATTATTTTATCTGGATAGTATAGCTTGCTTAACAAAACTTACTCAGGAGAACAGAGGTGACAAGCCTCAGAAATTCATTTTAATATTTAAAATGCTTCTGAACGTTAGTATCAGCTGTTCGTCTGGTGGGGAGTATCTGCCATCTGGCGGTAGAACGCGCAGCGTAAGTGCGATGAAGAGGGTGAGATGTCCAGGCCTCAAGGAAAGCCTCCATCTCTAAGGAAAAGCCATTAAGCGGGCACTAAAAAGTCACCATCTGGAGCATGTATGTAAAGTTTGTCTAACTTTGCTTATCCCAAATAACTGATATAACAGTTAATATATATTTTATAACTGATATAACAGTAATGTGCAGGAGTAAATAACTAAAAATCTCAGTGAATGCAATTTTGAATAGGGTTTGAAATATTGGACTGCAGATCATACATCTGTCAAAATGGAGATGATTACTGACCCCCTTCTCCGCTACTCAGGGAAGGGGGGGAATTCCACCAATATACAGTAATAAATATGCTTGACACTGTCGGTGCTTGTCACCAATATATGGGTCCTTGTGCAGATGATCTTGGCCCCCTGAACAGTGATGGTGATGAGATCTTAGCTAGGTTACTGAACATAGTGAATGGTTAAATGCAAAGATGTAGCAAGAAAAGGAGGGCTGCAGCTGAATGTCTAGTTAAAATTGCACATAGGTATATCTTTAACTTTTTCTGGTAGATAATATGTAATTTACACCAGTTTAAACATCCTTGCATTCACACATGGATGTGATTAGGCTGTGAGAGATCTATTAACATCGATAAGCTTCTCTGTATTTCTTTTTTTCTTCTTCCTTCCCTCCCTTTTTCCTGTGGCTTTTAGTGGCTATTTTTTAATTTTCTCTTTACCTTTTATCCTTTGCTGCTACCCTGTGGTTGATAATAGAAAAACTAGTCAGTCCCTTTTTCCTCCTCGTTTGTTTATTATTAGTAAAACTGCTTAAAGACTGCTTTAAAATAATGAACGTGAAGTGATTCATTTCTGTGCAGGCCTCCACTATGCTTTAGCTTGTACCTAAGTCTTTGCTTTTAAAATTTTAAAAGACTCTGCTTTTAAAATACAAGTGAAGTATAAACACCACTGAAAGATGGTTCAATCAAAGAACTGCTCTGACTTTCTTTGCGTGGAAAAAACAGTTATGAAAAACTACCTACTTCTGCTACTAGATTAAGAGGAATGAGGCCTCAAGGCACTAGCACAGGACATTATTTAAAGATACACCGTTCAGAGTATTGCCTATTTATATCATTTATACTTCCCTCTTTTTAACAACTGGAAGGATTAAAAAGCAATTGCAGTGCAACTGATTTTAAGATCTACATCTTTAATCCTAATGTAGGCTGTGACACTGACAGTATCTGCCTAAAAATAGGAATAAACATTCATAGTTAAGGCAAAGATAGGAGGTCTGAAAGAGAAATTGGGATAAAAGAATAGAGAAGTGAACCGTGGGGAAGTCCGATGCGGATACAAGAAATTACTGAAATTGCCGAAAGTATCAGTTTATCGGTTGCCTGTAAGTTAGTTACAGGATCTGACATAAACTTACTGTTGAAAAGGGAAATTCCCAGAATTGTTTTTCCACATCATAGCCATTCTCATTAAGAATTCAGATTTGTAGAATAGAATTCAGAAAAAGACAACAAATTCACAGTTCTCCTTCTGTCTAAGTCTTTGTTACCTATCATCTTTTCAGGTAAACTAAATGTTAAAACTTCTCAGCTTTCTACCACTTCCATCATCCAAATGTTTCTACCATTGACTCTGTTCTTTTCCCTTTGGCATGCATAGTGTATATCTTGCTCTTCAGTTTGAGTAAACAACAAAAAGAATGCAATATTTACCCCCTTCCCTTTTATTTGCCACATTTATTTGCCTCCTTTTTAATGTGCAACTCAAATCTGTGCTTTATTTTTCTGCTGAATTTTGTTTGCTTTCAGCTTAGTTTTTGAAGTTGAGAGACAGTTGATATGAGATCTATAACATCAAACAAAGATGACTGCTGTAAGTCATATCACTTTCTCCACCACCTATTATACCTGATTCCTTTCACTTAGGTTAAAATGCTGCCTCTTGCGTGCCCACCGAGAACTTTTGTGTGCATCCAAAATCCATTTGAAATCAACATCTTAACCTGATTGAAAGAAAGCAAAACTATAAATTACGTATAAGCACTGTCAGTTACTTTCATTTTCACACTTGCAACTCTAACTTTTCTGTAACCTGGCTTGTAATCAAGGCTTTTCATAAATGTTAGGAGACAGAAAACAGTAGTATAAATGTGTCTTCATCAGCTGTCGTTTTTCTACCCTTTCATGATGCTCAGACTTGTCCAGGCAGGATTTATTGACAATAAATGATGGCTAGTACCTTTCGCGAAGCTTCATGCTTTTGGTAGATATTTTCAGGTTTTTCATATATAATAAATATTGCTAAATTAAGATTTTTGGCTTTTTTCCTCCACTACTGTCCAAAAATCCATCCAGTGATGCATCTGGTTCTATACTTCTCTGGCTTCATACCTTGCTTACCTGGCTGCATTCTTGCATACCTGGCTTCATTCCTTTCTGGAATATGCTGTTTTACTGAAAGCTACGTATCATGTACTATGAGAGCTTGCATGACTTCAGAAAACAAGTGTTAAAGCCACTGGCCAAAAAAAATTCCTATAACAATTTAAAAACTCTTAATCACACATAGTGATGATCCCAGTGTTACATTTAGTCAAACAGTTGTTATAATAAGATTATTCTCACGTATAACTACTGCCTTTTAGCATAAAGGTTAATGTATGCAACATGTCAAAAACTTATGTAATTCTAATAAAGCACTGAATAAATGGAGTACTACATGGTTCAACAAGGACAGATACTTAAATTTATAATTTTAAGCTGGTGCATGATTATGATGTTCATCGATAGCAGTGGTAGACTGCAAACTTTTAGGTCGGTTCTCCTTTCCATGTGTAAGTTTATCTATTAAAGTTAATTTGTCTCATGTGCGCAGTTCAGACCCAATTATTCAAATAATAATGGGCCTCTACTACTTTTAGTAAGCTCCCTGAGTTGCATATCAATTCTGCTGTCCCTTTCCTAATAGGTCACTTGAGCTGCTTAAAGTAGTGAGGAGACCCACTAGCTGCTGTATGTAAGTGGCCTCTGCTGAAAACCACTGGCCCTAAACCTTTGCCTGCAATTCTAGCTACTTGGGCAACAGATATTGCTTTTGTTGGTACTATATTGACTTGGGTCACTTGTTAGGCCTGCCTGATACTTACTACCTCCAGAAAAATGGTGGTTGCATGTGCACGACCAGCCTTAGATTATCCTGACAACAAGTTAAATGATCCAGAGTGTGTATGGTGTGTATGACCCTGCTTGCTTCCCCCCCCCCCCCCCCCCGCAGCCCTCCTGCAACCCCTAGGATAAGGATGGGGAGATGGGCATATGGCCAGAAATATTGCCAAGATCAGGCTGGTGTAGGAGCTGGAGGTCCTTTGGGCTGTGGAGGGCTTAGCAGGCTTAGACAGTCTGGGGGTCCTTCTGAGCCTTGCTTGAGCTCCTGTATCTTTAGTGTCTCCCACATCCCAGCTGCAGTATTTCTTGGCAGAATACTCCCCAGGCTACTCTCTAGCATGTTGCCTTCATTCTGCCTTCCTACCATCAAATATTTCCTGTTGCGGGAGGGAAGGTGATCCTGGAAGATGTGATGCATATACTGGGTGGAGGGGGGAGATAGAGGGAAGAAGTGTTGAAATACAGTTTAATAACTTTTGATTTGGATCAAAAGAATGGCATCATTTCTAAAAGCTCACAGAAACTCTTGCTTTCCGGTCCCTTACTTTTTCTTACTAGTTAGCTAAGAAGTTGCTGCAAGATCCACTACGGAAAAATGCAGTACCACTGGGACTGGGGAAAGCAAGAGGTCCAGATGCAAGCGGTATCCATTTTAAAGTAGGTCACCGCTTATCACTATATTAAGTATTTCTTCTCTTGCTGGATGTTGGGCAACCTTTGGTTATTGTTTAAGAAGTAGTAGAAATCTCTCTATTCTGTCAAAATAGAATGCATTATCTGGTGATTATTGTTCAGACTTCTAAGTTGAATAATAGTAATGACAAGGGCAAAAACTGTTAACAACCAGTTCTTTTTGGCATCTTTTTCTAATCAGTATCTGAAAGTCTCTGGGCTATACTTTAAACTACTGATTTTTTTTCATAAATGTGTATTTGTGCAAACACAGTAGGAAATAAGCTGGGAATAAATATATAAGCATTGTGTGATGGTTTTGGGAAAATGACAGTATTTTTCTCTAAAGAAACTGCTTTAGTTTTGACATTGTTTATCTTGCCAGTAGAATGCTCTGTCTGTGATTTAGAAGGTTTAAAATAAGCTACCTCTCTGTAGTGGAAGGACAAAAACTTTTGGGTCCTCATGAAAATACTTTATTGCTGTCTGGCTTATATGTATTTGCCATTGAATTTTAGCTGTTTGTGGTCTAAAAATATTTTTATGAACACCTGTGTTCTTATAAGATGTTTTCTAGATAATGAACATATTTTCCATTTCAAATGACAGACACCGTGGTTTCAGTATTAATATTTTCCTCTTGAAATAAGTTCCTTCTTTGAGCTCACATTTTTTTTTTCTTTTTTCCATCTATTTTGGTTGATGTTGAAGTGACACAAGTCAATTTTATTATTTTTGCTTCCTTCTTCCAAACTAGGGTTGAGAAAATGTAGTCATGTGCTGTACAAAAGTTATTTCAGTAGGTCTAGAAAATCACAAATTTGAACCAAATTGATTATATTATTTCTGCTTTTTGTAGGTTAGCTTCCAAAACTAATGAAGTGAGGGGGAAAAAACCTCCTCCTCTTATTCAATTCTTCCTGAAATTTTTCAGGAGCTAGGAAGTCTAAAATCACATCTTCAGTCTTCTCTTCAGAGTGCCTCACCTTCCCTGTCACCAGTATAGTTTTGGTGTCTCTTACTGATGTTCACTTTTTCCTAGAACACTGTAATATTTTGTGAAAGAGAAGGAAGAGAATGAGAGTGAAGCTTTTCAGCCTGTATTTACCAAAGTTCCCTAAAGGTAAGATAGATAACTTTTATTCTCAAGTATTTCTATAATATTAACAGAGACCCTGAGTATAGATGATTCAGAACAGATTTCAGCCTTGTGATAAGCAACCTATAGAAGAGGGGTGGTGTGGGTTCAAATGCTTCAAAACTGAAAGGAAGTTGCTCTCACTTTTAAGATATTGTGCAAAATGTAACTATCAATATGTCCAGCATTTTGAAAAAAGTAGGCTTTTCAAAAGTAGGTAGATTGTTAGCCTCCAAAAAAGATGCATTGTCTCAAGCTCCTAATGAGATGTTCTGTGCTAGCTGTCCAAGTTCCAGTAAGGCTAGAGTTTAAATATACTGCTGTGTATTTTCTTTTATATCATCTGGTGGCAGTTGCATAGGTGGCAGTTTTTGAGCATTCTGTACCACCGATTTTGCGATTTTGCAGTCTTCAGACAGGCAAGATGGATTTTGAGCAAAATTACTAAATGATATAAAATTATGAAATGTACATACTTGTGCATGCACGCACACACATATTTTGTAGATATATGTTGTAGATATATGTTAATATGGTGCTAGGGGCTGCCAAATCCAGTAGCTCAATAGAGGCTACCATGGCTCCGTGCCCCCAGGGTCAATCAGTAGTGAGGCTGAACACGTGTTCCCAGTAGGTGTACACACACACACACAAGCACATATGCAACAAACATACATATATACTTAGCTGGTCACATAGGTCAGCCCAGATGAAAACACTCAGCACTTGCACAAACAGCCTTGTCCTTTTCCCCTCTCTGGCTGACTAAGATGGAAGTCCATTAAGGGGAAATGTATACATATATACAACATGGATCCCTCCAGCAGCTGGGCTCAGACGCTCAGTCTATCCAGTAGCTGCCACGCTCCTTTGTATGCACGGAGATCTGCTTTTTATCACATAACCTAACGTATGGCAATTCAAGACATCTCAAAACTTTATAAATTACTGTGGAGCAGAGGTGTTTCTAATAAGTTATTTAAAATCAAGTATAGTGACCTAGAGAAAGCACAAAGTCATAATTAATAAGGATTTTAAATTCCAGGAAGACTGTAGTAATACTAAGTAATACAAAAGGCATGTAATATAAGAGAAGAGAAGCTTTAGTGAAGCACTGAACATTGGCAATTTCTTCACGTGACACTTAGCTTCAGTTTGGGAACCACTGATGTAGAACATATATACGGTGCTCCATATCTACGTAGCTCCATCTCTGGGCTACCTGCAGCAGTTACAGACTGGGATTTCATGGCCTATGGTATGTAGGAGACGAGACTGAATGATCATGATGGTTCCTCTGGTTTTAAAATCTGTTACTTAATGAACTGACAAACTCAATCATTTAACTATGCCACATATAAACTCCCTTCACTTCCCTAAGAATAAGGGAATTTATAGCTTTCTAAACAGAGGGGAAAGTGCCAAAAAAAAAAAAAAAAAAAAAAAAAAAGTACCGGTAATATCTTTGTACTTTGTTACCCACCTCACACAGTGAAAAAGTAATGTACCATAAAAGTAACACAAGCTCTGTTTATTGGCAACACGGGAAACTAACAATAAATTATAAAAGAGGAAATGATCCCCTCAGCTTCAACCACTGACAATTCGTATTTGACATTTTTCAGTCTGAATGGCCTCATGATGGTCTAATTTGGTGAAAGACTTATTTCAAATCAAACTTCCATCATCCATCTACCTTGTGAGGACTTGTCTGTTTCTAGTAAGTAAAGGAAATTCACTGCGATTTTCTTGGGAGCTGGTTGGAGGTGTGCAAGAAGGGGGCATGTTTTTAAAACAAGCTCTCATGTACTTTGCAAATGGAAGGGCAACTCTGCTTTGGGAAGAATGTTTTCCTATCGTCTTCTCAGAGGGGCGTATGTGATCAAAACATACTGGAGATGTGTAAACAAACCTGATAGCTAACATTCAGACTGAAATAATGTGTTACAATTGCATTTAACCAGTGACCCCTGGCAAGACTCTAACATTTTGTACACCTTTCCCACTTACTGGCTTATTTCCGCTAGGCAAACGTGCTAGAAACTGGGAAGAGAACCAGAGCTGTGCAGTCTCATCAGCAGGGCAAACCTCTGCTCTTCCCTCACACACAAACATATTAGGCTTTACCAGCTGATGTGCTTCACTTTACCTTGTGCATTCAACAAGGCTGCTTGCCTCCGGTTTCTCTACGTACCCGCCATCAGACCACTGGTACTTCCTCTTCTCTCATCTTCTGCCTCTCCCTCTTTCAAACCTCCAGTTTCCAAATTATGCTTTCGAGCCCCTGCACTGTCTGAAGAAGACCCACTGATGCCATACTGCAGAACGTTTCTTTCTCAGAGATGACATAACTTAGATCAGTTTAAGAGAAAATAACCAGCATACAAAAATGTGTTTATCCAACAACATACAGAGAGCAGGCAGGGAATATGGCTTCAAACGTGTCCCCTCTAAAATCAGCAGCTTCTAGAAAGAGTATCAGCCTGAAACCATTCTGTACTACCACTTCCTGGCAGTCTGCAGAAATACATGTCTGATGACCAAAGTTAATCTTCAATCATTCCAATGACTGCAAACAGAGAATAAACTTTAATGCTTATGTGTCTCATAAGCATCCCTATATTTCATACTGCTGCCATAACTGAAGTGTTTATAAATGGGACTGTTTATTATAGTGACATACCGTGATGTTAGTCAGATAGCATCTATAGTTCATCAATAATAGCTAATTGCACTAGCTACTTAAGATCATCTTTTTCCTAGTCACTGGTTGCTAGCAGGCTGTTGCATTATTTCAATATTTTTGCCAAAGCACAAGGACCTATATTAGTATATAGGGTCCTTCATTATAGTCTTTGAAGAGCATACATTAGTCTTCAATGGATGTGCGTTTGCAGATAATTTTTTTTAAATGTATCTAAGTACAAATGAGTATATGTACTTTCTGTGCACTTTTGCATGGTAACTAAGTTTTCAAAAACAAAGCAAGAAAGCCGGAAAAATCCCTATAGCTTTGCTGACTGACATTTTTATGTGGATCAAAGTATTATAATTGCTGAATGACTGTATCTAGCAATCTATAATCTCCTCCTCATTCACAGTGGACTGAACTATGCATGCTAAAAGCCTCAGGGCTTGTCACCTGTAACAGGGTGGAGATTTCACCTTTCTGTTTCCTCCCCATATCGCTTCTTTCCAACAAAACTGAGAAAGAGGTCACTTATTTCTTCCAACTTCTTCTGTCCTAGGCTGAAGGATTCATAAAATTTTTGCAACTGACTTTTGCAGTTCTGATGGCATCATGTATTTACGAGCTCAGTTAGATGTGCTTTTTCTCCGCTGGGCTCTTCTGGTTAGGGTTCTGCACATATAAAATTAGAATGGGCCTCCTATGTTTTTGGCTCTTACCACTCAGACTGGCCTATTGTTATAAACTGCGACTTTTGTATGCTGGAGGGGGCTTTCTGTAATAAAACTTGCCTATTGGGACTATTTTTTATAGACTACACCATTTGTAGCTATTCTGTGCATTCCAAGTTAGTAATGGTAAGATGTCATGGTTTGTAAAGTATTGTCGTGGCCTGAAGGGAGTCGTTCAGGACGACCTCCCTCCCCTTGGGACCAACGACCAAGTTCGTGATGCCCTTGGACTGAATTAAGGTGAAACAACACCAGCCAACCAGTTTTAAGATTTATTAACACAAAGATAAGGCATGTGGTCAAATAGGATAATTCGACGGTGAATACTGCAATTAGCTAGACAAGTCCCGTGCCACACGTTTCAAACAGATCTTACCAACATTCAACAAAAGAGAGGGAAAAAGAGAAAAAGGGGGGGGGGGGGAGAGAGAGAGAGAGAGAGAGAGAGAGAGAGAGAGAGAGAGAGATATCACCACCTGTGGATCCAGCGGCGTCCGGTGGAGTCTCGGCGGTGGGGGGGGCTCCCGTCTGGTGGTAGGTGGGTCCTCTTCACCCTGGGTGTAAGTTTTGGTGATGCGCGTGCAGTAATTACAACTCGAGCAGGGTCTGACCCTAGGTTCCCGCTGAAAAGCTCGGATCCAAATCAAGGCAAATTAAATAAATAAATTGTAATGACACGCGTGCAGTGGTTACAGCTCGAGTTGGGTGCCTCCGAAGAGGGACCCCGAACAAAGAGATCCCTGGGCAATTACAGCTTTTTTCAAATTAAGTTTCCCACCCCCACGTGGTAGTTCAGACCAACAGTAATTTTTTGGGTCTGGGGTCTCCTGCTCCTTATTGGGTCTCATCGTTGTTCCTAGGCAGGCTGTTTCTTTTCTCCCTTATCTTTACTGTTGCAGTTTCTGCCAACAGGTGTGTCTTCCTTCCTCGGGTCCCACCATCATCTCTCAAGGTCCTGACAAAGAGGTGATAACTCCAGCAATTAGCACTGTTTCAGCAGTGCACAGGAATGCAGACTGCTGGTAACTCCCTTATCGTTCCCGCCTGCACCAGCTCCGGGGCCCTTTCTCACTGAACTAGGGAGTGCGGCCTGAGGCTTCAGCAAATTTAGCCACTCATGCCAAGCAGGTTTTATAGAAGTTGTGCTAAAAACGGCAATAATTTACAGTCCAGGTCCCAAAGTCTCTGCCCGATCGTGCCCTGGTTCGGCGCAGGCTCGGTGTGTCCCGGGTGGTCGCAGGGAGACCATCTCGGGGGTCGCAGCAGCTTAGTCCTGTTTTCGCCAGGGACAGATGGCTTGTTCGGGGTTATGGTTTGCTTGCACCTTATGTACCAAGAAGTGTTTAAGGCAAAAGTTCACTCATCTGTCCGCCACAAGTATAAAAAATGCTGTGCACTGAGGTAAGGAATGGTTTGATAGTTTGGCAAGGGCAGCAGTAATCTCTATTACATAGTACCTGCTGGAGTCATAACGTGTGGGCAGCATCTTCTGCGTACAGGGGACAAACAGGGGAAAAGGAGAAGGCAGAGCCTGGGACAACTGGAAAGCATGCAAGGGGAAGAAGAATTCTTTTATGGAGATGTGAAAATTATCCCAAAGAACTGAGGTAGAAGCTCTTTAGCAAGAAGGAAAATTGAATCAGCTTTTCTCAGACAAATACACAGGATTTTTTTCTTGGTTTGGAAAACCAAGACATTAAGAAGCATTAACATAGTAAGAAATGTCATGAATGAGCTGAGGAAAAGAGGAAAATATCATACTACATGGGAAGAGAGTGTTTCAGATTAGAGTGGTAGATGGGATCAATTTCGAATTTTATATTACACACTTTAATGGCTCACCGTTGTGACTGGCATGAAAAATCCAGTGCTCTTACTCAAATAGTAAAAACTTGGTTTCTTGCACTGAGTAGTTAATAAGTCAAACTGTTTATTGATTATAATTGAAAAGGTAAATTAATATGTCAGAACAACAAACACCAATATTCCCATGCTGTGTGTAGTGAAGTCCATTTAGTGAAGTCCAGTGATTTTACTATTGCACACTAATTTTGAGAGACACTGAAAAGATGCATGATTACTTACTAGAGCCTGTAATCACCAAACTTTAATGTAATAAAAGCTTTCGTTTTTTTCTATGCTAATATATTTTAAACAGGGAAGGTAAGAAGAGAGGAGAAAAAAACATGTATTAGAGAGGCAGTATACACAACACTCGGGCAGTAATATGGAACAGATTTTATTTCTCAGGCTAAGTTATAAAGGTATCTCATCTTCTTGGGAGCAGTTTATGCTATGAACAGTGTTACATGGCCTCTGCTGTGAGACTGTGAAGCTGACATAGGTTGGAAAAAAAAAAGAGGGTATGATCATATATTCATGCACTGAATTCATTTATTCTGAGTAATATAAGAATAAAAATCGAAGAACGTGAATTCTTAATCAATTACATATTGTACATATGTATCTGCCTCGTTCTCCAAAGTTACAAGGAAGAATCTCTGAGAAAAAAGGTGGCAAACTGCCAGGCTCAAAGATGAATTTTGAGCTTTTTCAAATATTATGAAGTCATCAATTTCATGAATGCTAATTAATTAGGTTCTACATCAAAATTCTAGCCAAACATTTAACTGATGTGCTTGACTAGCACTGAGTATAAGACAAGCAGAAAACATCTGAATAGATTCCTCTTGCACAATAAATAAAACTTTATGCAGGGAAAAGAATGTTATCTAAATCCTGCAAGCTGCCATTAGATGGCGTTAACTAACTTTAAAACAGGCTGAACTTAATCAGCTACATAACTCTTCTGTTACTGAAAAGCAATACGGAAAGCTGAGTTTCAAATAGGTTTATATAGTCTGGAAGCAATAATATCGATCCAACTGTTATGTAAATAGGACATAGGAAAAGTGTGACCATTTTTAATATAAAAATCAAATTAAAATCAACTTAGAGCCATTTTTGAATAGTCATCATCAACATATCCCGTCTCACCATCTGCTCCTATGCCTTTAAAGTGCCTTCTAGTTGTGTCAGGTACATTAACGAGGATGGTAAATATCACATAGCTACCACTCTAGTTCAGTATTAAAAAGGATGATCCTAGTCATCTTTGATACATTTCAGAAAGCTGCAAAGCAGTTTTTGGAGCAATAATTTATGGAAATGTTCTCTTTAAGTACTGGTATTTACATGTTTCCAGCATCTTGGCAGCACTGCACAATAGATTCTGGGTTGCAGATTAGAAATGGAGCTCTTTGGCATTGAGAAGGGGATGTAACTTCACAGAATGCATTTTATTTTTGTAATATAAGCTACATTTTAGAACTTCTATTCTGTAAAACATCTAACCAGAAAGTAAAGGGCATGCACCCATGTTTTGCTGAATCAGACCTACTTAATAGCTTTGACTTCCAAAGATATTTACTGTCAAGTATTTCACTGATTTTTAACGATCCTTTCAAAACAACAATAACAAATTCCATTATTTTTACAGTGGATAGAATTTCACCCTGGAGCTGAA
Source organism: Dromaius novaehollandiae (assembly GCF_036370855.1). Taxonomy (NCBI): domain Eukaryota; kingdom Metazoa; phylum Chordata; class Aves; order Casuariiformes; family Dromaiidae; genus Dromaius; species Dromaius novaehollandiae. Next base: position 43,908,582 of record NC_088101.1, on the reverse strand, counting down.
AACTGTCTTTGGGTCCAAATAACCTGTACTTTGAAACTGGAATTTAATTCAGCAGCTTCCAGGAGACAAAATATTCCATGCTTTTCCTGCTTCCCTTATCCCCAGACTTTTAAGGCTGCAAATAGATCTTACCAATTCCTAGTAAGTTTTGTGTAACTTTAGGTATCTGCAGCAAAAGAACATTTTGTACTACTACTATCTTCTAGCCTGTCTGATGCCTTCTAAGAGTTGCTCATGCTAAGCAGTGTAAGTACAGTTGTATTCATGGTGGAAAGTTCTTCCAAGGGCTGCAGTTTAACTGGGAGGCTTTTGGTCTGCACCTAGGTTTACCAGAGGCTACACTGTTCCCTCTGTTAGCGACATGCAATCCTACATGAGCCCTTGATGTGCCTGGGGCTCTGCAGGCCCCCATTTACCTTAGGGCTGCCTCTCTTCCTATTTAGCCACAGGCACGAGCATTGACGTGCAACATTAAGCTCTCGGCCCCAACTGTTTAGATTTACAGATCTTCTCTTATTCGTCCATGCTAACTACATAGTCTCATACTACTAAAATGCAATGGTTTTTGCCTAGTTATGAAGTCTGATATTTTTTAGTACCTGTCAATCCCTGAAATTTGCAAGGCAGATCAAGGGAAGCTGGGGTGTGTGTGTGTGGCACAATTAAAGTCTTAATGGCTTAAAAAAAAAAAAAAAAAAAAAAAAAAAAGCCTTTATTCCTTAATGACTCACACAAATATATAGTTGGTGTGTAACTCTACGGTCACTTCTTTAAATTATGAATGCTATTAGAGAAGAGCAGATGTCCCACTGAGCTGACTTTTCTTCTGGTATTTCTCCTGTAGGCATTATAAGAAGTAATTATTCTGGCTTCAAAGTAATGAAATCAGCTTGGAAGAGGGCAAGTTTTCAATAAACATGCTGAAAATTACCTTTTTTGTAAGTGTTACTTCTTAGAGTTGGCTGAGGAAGTACTGTTATTTGTTGTTTATTGCTTTGTAAGAGAGCAGCTCCAGATAGTTTGTCAAGATTATTGACCCACAAGAAGACAGCACTCGGTACAGAGAGAAAACTGCAGTCCAAGCTTTAGATAAGTTGATATGGACAGTGTTTATAGTTATGTTACTGGAAATTATTTATGCCAATAAATATGCTGGCATATCTTTACTGCATTTTTCAAGCCTCACTCTGCACAGCTGGTGGGAGTTCCCAAGTCAGTTTTTCGCAATGAGCAGTACGATTTCGCAATGAGAAGTACGATATGGACCAAACTACTCTCTCAATTTACCATTTTGATTTTTAATGAATTTCTGTATTTTTTTTTAGCTTGCTATAGCAAACTTCACAGTCTTAATTGCCTTATTATTACTTCCTTGAAAGACCTCTCCTGAACTGAAAAACCTGAACTAAGAATACATACCTGGTTTCTATCTTATGTGTGTTTATTTATGTACTGTTCCATCACGGTCATGTTGCATGTGTTTATATAAACACAAGCATTTTTCATGTGCTAAACAGACTGTTTCCAGTATGGAAGCTGACAGATGTTCCTGGAAACATCAGCGCTTTGGATCATCAGATGATGAGTCTATAGACTCTCCTTTGCCCCAAATCTGTATCCCAGTATGTTCCTACTGATGCAGAAGGACAATTGCCATTTCTTTTATACAGTGCTGGAAAAGCTGATTATATGAGCATGAATGGTGCTGTTGATGGATGTTTTGCACTGCATGCACTTCACTCGCTGTTAGAAAAATGTTTTACTGAAACCATTACATCTGAAGACTGAAGTTATTTGTTTTAATAAGAGAAGAATGTACCAACTTTGTGATCATATAAGCCATTAATAATCAAAGACAGGCTTCCTTACTTAAGAACAACAACAAAACCCAGCAACAAAACCAAAACTTTTCCTGTTAACTTTATTTATCATGCCTTAAGGAGTTTATTTCTTCCTTGACATCTGCTATTTGTTATTTAAGAGGTGTAAGGAGAGAGAAGAGAGATGTTTTCAGATGAGGTTGCAGGGAGAAAGAGACTTAATGAGAGAGGGGGAACAGGACTCCTACTACCATACGGCAGGGATTACAAGGAGTAATAAGGTAAGTAAGGATGCTGAATAAGTGAGAAGTAATGCTACCTATATATTACAGAATTGAAGTATTGCCTGCTCCAGGTGCTCAGAAATCATGAAAACAAAAAATCAACAACCTCTGGTTAGCATTTTCAATTTTTTAGATAATGGAGCTTGTATTCTTAAGCTTGTCTCCAAAATCATGAGAACTGCTTAACCTCAGGTTACATTTTCAAGGACCTATAAATATACCATGAATGTTATTACATGTGTGAAGTAGAATCCAAAGCAGGACAGGGAGGAAAGATCCACAAAATTCAATAGGTTTCGTATCAAGCCTCAAGGGTGTGGATGTGGGGAACAATCCTGAAGTTCACTAGTTACTGTCAATTCATGTTAGATTGCTTCCATTCCTGGGTTGCTTGTGCCCTGCTGAGTTGACCCTCCAGCAGATACCAAGGCTGATGGAGTCCCCCAGCAGGACCAGGACTGCGAACATGAGGTTCCTTCCAGGTGACTGAGTAAGGCCTAATCTATCTGTAGCAGACAACCACAACCATGTTGCCCACATTGGTCTGCCCTCTAACTCCGACCCATAAGCCCTCAGCTGGGTGGTCATCTGTCCCAAGACAGAGCTCCTCAGTCCTGCCTCATTTATGTGCATTTGCTTGAAGCAGACGCCTTTTGGCCCTGTTTTGTCCGTCACGAGGTCTCTCCATTGCTCTGCCCTCTTTGCTTGCCAACCTGGTCTACAGTACAGTTTTAAAGCTGTCTTTGTCATCATAAAATAAATCAATGCAGTGTCAAACACTGATTAAACACTTACTGTTTTTTTCTTAGGTACTGAAATGGGGTTAAAGCTTGCTATATAAAGGACATCTAAATCCCAAGACTCTGTGCAGTGGTCACTTGAACAAATATCATTACGCTGAGCTATGGTTTGTCCATACGTGCATGAGAGCGATGGTGATTATAGCACCTGCTTAACCAAGGTTAGCACAGTGACAAAGCAGCACACCTTTTCTGACAACATATTCATGGGAAACGCCTAAGATTTTTAAAATAGACATGAAAATCACTGACCGATGTTTCTTTGAGGGCAGGATTAAAGTAGCCCAGTGCTTTATTCTTGTGTTACTGACGTTATTCTCTCTAAATTTTAATATGTAAATAGTCTGAGCTTTAGTTTAAGCATATGAGCTTTCTGAGAGGATATGCTTGAGTTATGTTTTCTGGTACTTCTGTCCTTCCTTCTCTGCTCTTTTTTGCAGTTTGTCAATGGTTATTTTTCACTCCCTGTTCTCTTGTTCCTCCGTTTTACTAAATTTTCCTGTTTCCACATTTTCTCGTAAATGAACCAGGAACGTTTTAAGCTATAGTATGTGAATGTATTGCAAATTCAAGAAAATAAACTTATTCAACTCCTAGTGATTTGGAGGACTACATAGTGCAGGTCTGTAGTTTTTTTCAAGTATAACCACAACCTCTTAGTTACCGCTTCTGGATACAGATGATTTATAGTTTATAGAAAGGCTTATAATCTACAAAAGGCACTAGATCTGGCCTTAAAACAGATGTATTTGCTTTTCTATTACCTTGAAATTTACACAGTTATTTACACCTCTGCAAAGTCGGTGAGTTATTCCCAGATTATATAATTGGTATTTTGTCATTTTAGAATATTAAATTTGCCTGAATTTTATTAAGGCTATAGAAGCAACATAGTAGAAAATCAGTTGTTCTCCATACTACTACTATTGATTTCTTACTAAAGCATACTTTAGACTATCATCAAGTTAGAAAAACCAATAAAATTCCATTCCACATGTACTTGAAAACCTCTGTTCTTATTTGTTATAACTTTCTTCATTATTTACAGCCATATCCCTACTTGCCTGATCAGTCTCTGCCTCGGCGTGATTGAAGTAACTGTGATTACTGAATAACTAAAAGTGGATTAAGGGAGAAAACCATTCAAAGAAAGCACTGTCATAAGACCACAACTGCTATGATTTGCTTACTTCCAGTTCTTCATTTTCTTGTTCTTCATGTCAAAAAGGTACCATTTCTTTTTATTTAATCTTTCTCATGTAATATCAATTTATATCTTCAAAACAAGATCTTCAGGCATATCTATTTCTAATGAGTAAATGTAATATAGTGTCTTTTATATAAAAATCTACAGTTATACTAACAATTCCGATCGTTTCAGAGCGTCAGTGTTTCCAAAGACCGGCTTTTTCAAGAAGCAAAGTTACAGGCGCAGCCTAGATCTTTGGGACAAAGAGAAAGAGAATCCAAATCTGAGACTGAGGTCCGCACTGTCAACATCAGCAAATACGCCTGAGGGATGTTTCTGGTATGTTCGGATGAGCACGCCAGCAGTAGAGTGGGTACAACTCACAGTCTCTCAGGTAAGATGGATGAATGTTCATTTCACAGCATGAATGCTGTTGCTTTTTAAAATGTGAAGCTTAGCCTGTTATGATAAATCTTATTACGATTTTGAATACTCTGTTTGATATAGAGGTGTGGCATACGACGCCATGGACCTGAGGTAGGGTAGTGCAAAGATCCTTTATTGAAAACACAATGGCCGGTTATATAGCAATCAAGCTCAGCCACTCCTCCAAGTATCTCCTAGGCATTGTGGCATCTTGTGATAGGTAGGAAGACGTCTTCTGATGCCTGGCAGGCAGGCAGGACAGTCCAGCAGGACAGGCCCACCGCAGCTGCTGGCACGTAGGCAGGAAGGCACGCCGTGACTGCTGGCACGTTGGCAAGAAGGCACGTGATCACTGGCAACTCACGTGCACACATTCTGGCCACAAATCATAGTTACCACATCATTACTTTCTGCTTTAAGGGTTCTCTGCTGTCTTGCACAGCATCATTCTATCTTGTTCCCCAACATAGAGGCATACCAAAAAGTCAGCCATAAGGAGTCCTATGTATTATACCATTAGAAGTATAATGCTAGTACACAGCTCTAGCAAAACTTTCCTGAATAGGTACTAGCTGCTTAGGAGTACCATTCTGATTCCATATGTCTGTCCTTTTCTAACTGGGGATTGCTGACAGTGGTAAAACACCTAAGGTGTAACTATTTGAAAAAAATTACCACATATTACTTCTTTATTAAAAAACAATATTTTCTAGTGAGTTGAGCTATGCTTACTATAGTAGGGCTAAGTCCTGATTTTAATTTTTCTTTGGTTCTTCTGTTAAAAGAAAACTTCTGTGAAAAGCTGAGAGTTTTAGATAGGATGGGGTTTGCATGTATGTGTGTACGTGTGCTTTTTATGTGTAAATACAGAGCAGAACCGAGACAATGCAGCAATGCTGTCTGAGTACATTTGAGAGTCATTTGGATTGTTAGACATCCATTTGGAATTTGAACATTTTGCTACTTCAGAGTGACGTATGGAGGAATGAACTTTCAGTGACATCCCTGTGTCAAATGAATTATTAATATGGCCACATGCCTGTGAATATGTTCCTTGTGCATGAAAATAGTAACAGCTGGCTTAGCCTTGCATCAGAAAAATGTCATGAACTGTATTTAAAGCTTGGGTTAAGATTTGACTTACACAGATAAGAAGAGATTTGGATGGATGGGAAAGTACTTAGCTTGTGTTCACTCTGATACAATTTTAAAATGTCCCTAAAAGAAGAATCTACCCCCAACCTATCTAATCTGTAATAGGTTATAGGTGGTCAAAAATGTTGAGTTGTTCTCGTATCATAAATGACTATCTGTGTCGGTCCTAATGCGATAGACCAAATGAATGCATTAGACAGGTTTAAATTAGGGAGTTTGTTACATAAGAAATGATAAAAACTCCATTTATGACATTGCATATTTAAACAAAGATTCTTCTTATTCCCTGTGGACTTCCACAATTCAATAGCCTAAATAAAAAATGAAAATATGAGCATAGAAAATGAAGAAATAAATTTTTTTTGGCAGATGGGGTAGGAAAAGAACATGAAACAGCTGGAGAATATTTAGAATATGACAGTCCTTTTCTGTATTTATTTTTTTGCTGCTGCTTTGGGAGTATAACAGAAAGACAGCTTCAATATATGTCCCATCAAATAAGTATCTACACGAATTACAGATGTGGCTCTTGCTGGGGCATGTTTTTATCTCTGTGCCACAGACGTCTTTAGCTTAAGATGCTTGTCATTCTCGTGTGCAATCTTTAACACTTGTTTAGTCTGCTCTCTCTTGTGATGCCGAGCAAACAACTTCTTAGCTCCAGTGTCTGCATTTCAGCATCTGTTATGTCTTTGTATGTGACTATATTCCAAATGTGTGACTGGCGCACCAGTGTCACAATGTTCTGGTTAATCAGAAGGAAATTTCTTTTAATAAGCCTCCGCTTTCCAAAGGTTCCTAAATAGTCTTCAGTACAGAAAAGTATTTCTGGCTTATTCTTTCCTTCCTTGTTATACTGATGCGCTCTTTCTTTTAGAGTGGTTTGGACAGAAGGTGCTCATAGAACTGAGAGCTATTTTTTCATTCCTTCGTCAACAGGTAAGTACCTCCTTCCAGTAATGCATCTTCTGGAACCAAGAGGATTTAAACTATTAGAGAGTTTTAAACAGCTTGGCTTACTTTGCTATAGATCTTTCTGAGCTTTCTTGGATTTGTCTGAAAAACTTAGAGACAGGACAGGTAGCAAAATTGACTCTTTTCAAAATCACTAACCACCTGATGTAGCTAGCGCTATGAAAATATTTGCCAGCTTTCTATGTTACGGTCAATTCATTAGCAAATCTAAAAAAATTTTGTTTACAGTCATTTCATTAGTAGGTCTGAAAATGCTTTACCAGCAAATGCGGTATCTTTCACCAGTTTTATTGATGTTGAAAATAAGGACAGGAAAAAGGAAGAGAGTTGCCTGCAGTCACTGAAGGTCACTTTGAATTTCATTTTTCTCTAGTGAGATTGATTCTTTTCAGAAGGAGTGTTGTCCACGTCATGGTAATGTAGGCTGGGGGTGAGGAGGTGGGAGAAGCTGACTTCAGCTTTGTAGAAAATTATTAGCACATCCTGGTAAATGGGCTTCTGTTCCGGACGAGTTTGGAACCTGCTCTCGTGCTGGTTGTTTTAGTCCACAGACGCTGATAACGGCCACCTCCTGCTACATTCTCCATAGAAGATGACTTTAGTCTTTCTATAGGCTCATGAGTAATCTTGCAGGAACATTATATAGCCAGAATTGCATGTTTTTACTTCTCTGTGTTATAATGCATTGACTAAAGTCGCATGTTCACATGCAAGGCTGTTTCATGTATTTATGACATTGAATTCACGTATGTTGTGGGTGTATCTTTTTAATTATATTCAAATGCTTGTTAACTAATACTTGTATGAGCCGGTGTAACACTTTTTTAATTCACATAATTTACTACTGCTTTTAAAAATCTTGGTAACCTCAAATTAAAGATTATTAGAGGCAAAGGTATCTTTTAATTATTTCTTTTCTGACTTTTGCTTTATAGGACAATAACAGAAGCAAAAAACCCCTTGCTCTCCCCTAAGTCATTGAAGCAATTTTTCTGTTCTGGTAGATTAGTCTTGGGATATGTAGTTCCATCTTTAAGAGAAAAAGTGAAGGATGCTGCTACCATCAGACCAAAGCAAGTCAGACACTGAGGTAATGGGACACAGTCTGAGGAAGCAATCTTTGATTTAAGCCCAGCTGTTCCTCAGAATTAAGCCAGAGTGGCACAGCCTGGATCACTGAGATGTGTAGCTTCTCTTGAGTTCTGAGGGAGTCAGTGATGCTTATTTAATAAGTTAATCAGGAAATTGAGAACAGAGAAGAATTATTTTGTTATGCTAACAATTATTTTCAGCAGTCTATTTAACTAGAAATAGTGTTTCTGGTTGGAATGATCTGTGCTCATAAATACTTTAATTAAATAGCAGTATGTAGTAAACTCTAACTAGAATTTTACCTTCCTGAATGCAACACAGAACACTGTGATAATGCGGTCATAACTATACATTTATTTTTAACCACAAGCTACCATAGAGTGTATGTACTAAGGACCTTTCCATGGTCAGGACTCTTCCAAAGAATGCAATGATCAAGGGAGTTGTGACAGATAAATACATAATTAAAATATTTTCAAATGAATTCTTATACCAAATTTCCAAGGCATATTTGTCCATGGTACAATTTCTTCTTGGACTCTAGCACTAGTAGCAAAACCAACCAGCGTCAGACATATTCTGGTGGTGACCACGTCTTGTGCGAGTTCATGAGTTTTTTCAAAAAGCAATCGAGAGCCATATTACTAGTCCCTGAATTTAAATACGTTTCATCTCCAAGACCAAGCAGATATTAATTTGTTTTTTTCAGTTGTAAATGGAGGAATCAGAAATGTTTATACTCAGGGAATTCAGATATGCTGCTTAGAATTCTTCCCTGTGTTGCACAGATCTAAGTGCTTAATGATGCTCTTGATAATTGTGTCCCACCACATTTATATTGCGACACTAGGCAGAAAATTTCTTATATATGTGTCTATTACTTAATTCTAGAGCATGCTTCTCAAAACAGAAAAAAATGTTAAAATTATCAGTAAAACTTTTTATGAGACTTCAGATATAAATGGACCTAAGTGAAATGATATTTTTATTCTAACCTTGATATTATTTGTATTAAATTGAGATTTACAGTGCTGTGGTTTGCTCACTGGAAAAATCTCAATGTGGTATAGATTGTCAGTTAGTGGTTGCTGTCCAGTACAAGGGGATGTTTACATCTCTTATTTTTTTTACCATGACAAAGCAACAAAGAAGAAAGATTTTCTAAAGGGTAATCTGTATAACAGGGTTTGAAATTCATCTGTGTTGACATAAGGGTATGCTCAATAGATTGCTAATTGGAAGGCTTTTTTTTGTTTGGCAAGACATTTATTTATTAATAAGAGAATAATAGAATAACCCTTGCTCATCACCAATTCACTGTTTCACTTCTTGCATTTGATAGTCGGTCATTAAATGCCTGGCAGGTCAGTCAGCAGCACAGAGATTTTCCTCTGGCCCTCCACAGAGTTAGGCTGTCAGCTTTTGTTCTTAGATTTGCACTGCCCATTTGTTCTGCTCAAATCACTTTGGTTGCTGAGGATGGAAAAATGTTTCTCTTTATTAGAATTGGTTTCTAATTATGAATAGCAGCAGCCGAAAAACACAGGCCATTCTGCTAAGGGATAGCAGGGCAGGTTATTGAGGGTTTGCATTCCATTTACTCGTATCAAGGAAATCTCTTTAGTGGAGGTCCAGGGCTATAAGCATGTGTGCTGAATGGCACTTTGAGTGAAAGGCAACATTAAGAACAAGGCAAACCCAAGAAACAATCAAGACAGACTCCAGGAAGCAGATGATTTTTGGATGCTAGCTCCATAGGTATTCAACTTTATAACAGGGTGGAAATTCTGACTGTGCAAATATTTGAATCTGTCCTTTAGTACACGGTAAAAACAGTGCTAGAGTTGGTGTTTGTTCTAAGAGGTTGAATTAGTCAGGATATAAGGAATGGAGCCTCTAAACAGACTGTCATTTGTTGCAGTTTTGAGATTAATATTAAAAAGGCTATGAGAGTTTGTGAATGCTTCTGAGGGTCTGAGCTGGACCTCTGTGTTAAAAGTCATTAGCAAGGATCATTTGTGCATAACACTCCATTTCTATTCCGCGGGGAAAGGAGGCAGCTCCAGCTGTTTTGTTGTTGAAAGCCTTCCCAGATTTTATTTCTCTTTAATGAGAATGTGCATCACCATTAAGAAGACGTATAAAATGTTCCTTCCCTTTTTTTTCTTCATGTCCAGGAAATCCTTGCAGGTATATTTGCCTGGCTGCACATGGAGCAGTGGAGAGGCTAGCTGGGAATTCTGGGTATGCCGTGGCCTCCTGACAGACAAATTCTGACTTTCTTCCTTCTTGTATTCCACAGACAGAAATCATTCCAGCATGTGGACTTGAAAAACTCCTCAGTTAAGAAAATGTATCTCTGTTTCCATGGGAAGCCTTCATCAGTGCCAAACAAAACCCAGGCAGATTGCAAAGATTCCTAGTATTCAAAGCAAGGGAGGAACTGTGAGAGTATACTAGATAAGTAACCAATGCTCTGGAATCATAGGGTGTTTACTGATATCATGCAGATGTTTGCCTGCAATAACATTTTTCTAGGAGCTGGATATCAGTTTTTAGACTTTCAGGGGCATATTACAATTTGAACTGGTTTAGCTATGTAATACAATTGTTTTTTTCCAGAACAAAATACATGATCTCCACGTTATCTGCAATTCTTCAAATGTGATACTAGTTCACCTATAGTTGAATAGCCCTCAATACCACAAGCATATCCCTCTATTTTCTGTCTCTTTTTTTTGCACTCCAAAATACATTCAGTTGCATTAAAAGAGGTATCTGAGCTAGACTGTCTAATTGTCCTTCTCCAATTTATTTACTGATCTGTGCAAGACATGTTTATGAAAGATTGTCTCAACCCTCCGTGCACTAGAATTTCTTCCAGGGTTGTGCTGCTTTTGGTTCTGCAAATCATGCAGATTTGCAATCTTTATAACAGATCTATCCTTGCTTATGCAGACCTTGTATTTCATGTTCCTAAATTTCACTTCAGGATTCCCTGTTTTGGAAGATTGTTTATAAGAAAGGATAAAAAAAAATTGCTTAAAAAAATTTTGGATAGATTTAAAGCTACAAGGGACTCTAAAGCTCTCTTGAGTCTTGATGAAAAGTAGAACTTTTTTCTTCAGAAATGGAAAAGGATTCCTCTCTAGTGCAGTCTCCATATAGCCTTAGTATCTTATCAGTCTTATTTTGTTGCTTTTTTACTTCAGGCAACATAAGCTTTGTGACAGTTTATAGATGTTCTCGACTGAGGGGGAATTTCACAGGCAATAAAAGTTATTAGGAGGACACTCGCTACTTCTGTCTTGTCAGATTCAGCACAGGGCAGCCTTCAGCATCCCAAACAGGATTAGGCTGGTTGAAGATCAGAGGCTCGGCTGATGACTGGAATCAAATAAAATCAAAGCATCTTCCTAAATGCTATAAAAAGAGCTGACTTCAGTTTTATGCTTCTAAATAATCTATATTTATTCCAAATTCTTTGATCAACTAGAAAGAAACACTATTTTTATTTCTTCAGTTATGAGGGGAAAGGAAGGAAGGGAGAACAAGAACAAAGAATGGTGTTAAATCTACCCAGAGGCCACATGGTTTTTGTATGTGCTGAAATGAACTGTATCACTCTCTCTTCTCTCGTATTTACTAGTATATCATCTGAGCAGCAGTTGAACTTGCTGATTTAAAGATCAAAATAATCCAGTTTATACCTTTATATCTTATTCTACCCACATATTCAAATGAATTCTCTAGATGACATTAGTTAGTTATATTCAAGTTATATTAAGTACTGATTAATTCAAAGTTGCTCAGCTCAAAAAAGCAGTAATGGACAATTCTTATACAGTAGTTTGTCTATATAGATCTCTGAATGTGTAAGGTTTTTTTCCCCATGGCTTTAAAATATTTCTAAAAAAATTTGTAATTTTGTCATACATATTTTTCTGTTCATTGAATTTGGGGGCATTATGACTCACGAGCAAAAAGGGTGAGGAAAAAAAAACTGGGGAGGTCATGGGAGACCCTGAGAAAAGCATAAAGATTAAGTCTTAAATTCAGGGTAAGTAGGCTCCCTCTCAGTTGTGATTATACAAGAGACAAGACATTATAGGACATTCTGCTTTGTTTGGATTCCAGAATAACAGCTGGGCAAAGAATTTGATTTTGGTGGTTAATCTGAAGATTTTGGAGATTTCAGTTGTTACCGTTTCTTTCCCCACTGAAACTTAAGAAGGATGTTGGATTGCAGCAATTTGTGCAGCAAATATATTTTATCGTCTTTGGCCCTTGCATAGGAAACAGATGACGGAATAGAGAAAACCATGTTTTTAAAGACTATATCACTGAGAATACAATCCAGCTTTCTGCCTTTACACAACTGAGACTGCTGTCTGCCAATCTCTTAAGAGATATGTTTCCTGAAGATGCTTTCTAGTTATGAAAATAAGAGTATCATACAAAGCATGATAGAGGATTTTCTAGGTAGGAAGAGGAAAATCCATATTGGGCCTGGTAGCATAGGAAACTTCACCCATGACATAGTCTGATATAGTCTGCCTATATCAGGTAACAAACGGCCAAAAAAAAAAAAAAAAAAAAAAAGCCCGAATCTACCAAATATTTGCGTGGAGTTGCTTTCTGTTTTGCTTATTAGCCTTTACTTCTACTGTCATAACCATGCTTAGCTACAGAGAAGAAATCTCAGAGGAGCAGGTTGACAGAATGTCTTTAAATCTCTTGTTGACTGAAGATTAAAAGCACATGAATAAGACTCTGGAATTTTCTGGCAGCTTCCCAGGTGCATGTGACTTCGGACTTGTACAAACAGCACCGTATTTAGAACAAAATGCTGCACCAGCTGAAGAGCATTAGAGCATTAATCTCTGACCAAACAGCCCAGCAAGCCAGAATCCTTTTTAATTGTGTTATCACAGAACAGGATGAATACACTTGGGATGAAGATGTTTATGTTTCTCTCATCTGCTGTGGGTAAGAGTACATGTTTCCTCAATTCTGAAGGCGTGTTTCCAGATTGAATGAACTCTGAACTGCAGAAATGCAAGAAGCTACTTCAATCCTAGGGTCGTCTTTCAGCCAGATGAAATGGTCACAATCAGATGCATTAGAACAGCACCTTCTGCTTGACAGTGCTTATTAAAGGGGAGGTGGGAAGCTGAGTGCGTGATTGCTACATCAGTGTCTGACAAATAATGGTGAGGCAATAAAATCCCAGTCACAAAAAGCAAATGATAGATAACTGAGCACAAGTAACTTAATTTCTGTTAAAGTACCAAAACCTCTTGTAAATCTGAAGAAAAGAGAGCTGTCTTTCTCCTAAGCTCTAGTGTACATGTTGCAGCCGTGAATGAGGAGAGTCAGCTCTGTGACGTTACCAGCTATACAGAAGTTAGGTGCTTCTGTTGGTAGAGAGTTTTGGGAGCAACTGTGAAAGTTCAGAACTGTAATGTGCTCGAAGTGTGCAAAAACAGATGCCTCTTTTCCAAAGATCTGTATCTCATCATTACTAAGCTGTGGAGTCTATTTTGGTCTTTCACCAAACACAAAAATATCCTGATTTCCACACAGATCTACTACTGAATTCACCTTTTTTCACAATATACTCTTACTATATTTTTATTCCCAAAACACTATGAATATACTATTCATCTCCACATCTCTTTGCAACATATGGGATTTAGCTTAATGCTCTGGCTTTACTTAACTTCTACATCACTCACTCTGTAGAAAGCCTGTTTTGTAGAAAGCTTGTTTTGTGTTTTTTCACTTGGCGATTAGTCTCTGCACTAATCTCCATAGCCAGTTAAGCTTCATCCTGCCCTTCAGCAGTTCAGACATTAAATTTCAGTGCTAATTATCAAATAAGTTAATTATAGCTACTTATTGTCATCAGATGTTTTAACCCTATTCAAAGTTCTCCTTAAGAAAGCAAAATTAAAACCTTCTGTGGCTTTGTAGAAGCTGGTGACTTTCTTAGTTGCAAAACCATTCTGCCACTGCCATGAGGCTTCCTACATAAATGGTCTGTTTGGTATTTTTTGTTCTCATTATCTTTAGAATTTAAAATCAAATACTTTATTGACAGAATGTTTTAAGTGTATGTGTTTATTGAAGCTGAAGAAGGGTAATTTACCAAAGATGAATTCAAGAAATTTTTATTCTTCATAAAACCTGCTTAATACCTCAACTTCCCTAGTGCCTTTTATCCAAGTATTACAGGGTATATAGCCACACCCTATGTTATGTTAGAGCCCAAACCTGGACTGTAATTCACTTCAAATCCACCCTAAAATGTGGATTATAGACTGGATCTCTGAACTTTTTGGTTGCTTGGGTTAAAGCAAGTCTACCCACTGTTCTTGATTCTCATAGTTGAATGGATGAAATGGCAAGTCAAAATTTCAAAGTGTCTTAGAAAAATATGCCTTTGTGAAGATGCCAGCTAAAAAAAAATAGTTAGCTGCTCTTTCCCAGGAATAGTGTGGTGAAAGGATCCTCAAGTCAGACAGTCTTCAGTCAATTGAATTTCTGATTTCTATCTGAGAACGAAAGCATTTTTCTGTCTATTTCAATCAGGTATTAAACAGGTTAATTTAAGCCATCATGAGAGCAGAGCAGGAGCATTCACTCAGATAATTGTCTTGTTTGCTGATGGCTGTTGCTTGCTAATGACTCCTGCGCCTCTGCACTGCAGGCTGAGACCCATCCCTATTTGTTTGTCAGGTTTGTCAAGATCCAGCATGACCCTTTCCGAGCTGTGGTGGCTGTTTAAACGTTTACCTGACTCAGCTAGGGTGGAGAAAGTGGGACAGGGAGGGGAGGTGGGGTAGTGGAGAAAAGGACACTTAAAGATGAGGGTCCCTTTTCTATTGCTGTGTGAGGGGAAGGCAATTATTTGGCCCTCTGGGACTGTCTAAACTTTGAGTTGACAGGCAATCCAGATCTTGGTGTTTTACTGACCACCAGAAAACAGCAGAATAGAAGCTGAACCATCCACAAGGCATATAGGAAGCGATACAGGAGGGTTTTCACAAATGGTAGGCTGCTATTTCTGCATGTGGTATGTTCTGTTGCAGATTTTGTTCAAAAAAATCACTGAGTTCCCACTTCTCTGTTTTCTGATATAATAGTTGAAGCTGGCCTATATAGTACAATTCATCTATTTCATGTGGCACTCCGTTGGCCCCTTTAATCTTTATGAACATCTTACTGGTATTTAAAACTTCAGCACTTTATTTGCAAACAACGTTTCTTCAGCTGTAATATGGACCTTCTCCAGGGCTTGAGTGATCCCGTGATACACCACATCCAACATCCAAAAGTGCTGCTCAGATGAAACTAAGTCATTATCACTGTTGTGCCTTTCCCCATGAACGCCTTTTAGCGATTTGTGTGAAATAAGTAATTTTATTTTCATTCAAAATTAATTTCAGCCCAGAGACCAAGGACTGAACAGTCATAAAGACCAGAAAGTTATTTCTAGATGAGGACTGACACACATCTTCAGGGTAATTTGGAAGGCTTTCACTTTCAGTTGTTCTACACTTGATGTTTGGGATCTAGGCTCATAGCTTCTGTCATTACTATTATATAGGTACCCATTCAGCATCTTGAAACCGGAGGACAGAGAAAAGAGAGAGGAGAAGATGACTGAATAAGTCATCCTAGAAATACATAGAGGGTGTTATTAGTGATCCCCACTCGAAACTTTTCTTTAGCTATAACTATACTTTTAAAACTTAAGAGAAAAATACTTCTGGCCCAGAGAAACAATGAAGGGCTCTATATAGAAAGGGCTGTATATAAAAATTAAAAATGGTTAAATTATGTATGTGACACTTTTTCTTTACTGAGGTAATTTTGTAACTTTAATTATTTGTTAGTGATACGAATTTTATTTACATGATGAACTACATTTAAACAGCAGGTGTAAAAATTGGGACTGACTTTCAAATTAAATGTACTTGCTAACTAGCCACACAGTGAGGCTTTCTTGCATGCAGACGGATCTAGATAAGAGGAAAGACTGCCCAGACCATGCAACTGATCAAATATTCAGTGACAATATTTTGACAAAAAACATACAACAGAAAAAACTCTATGCATGTTAAGGAGGAAACTGAATGTCTGTCTTGTCTAGTGGCAACGATGAGTAATAAAACTTCAGTCAGCTATAGAAAATAGAAGATTGTTTTTGTTTTCAGGACATGTGATACAGGTCAGGGCAACAAGAAGATACTAGATCTGTCTTTTGACTTTTAGTGAGTGCTACTACAAGCTCTTGAGATGGGTGAGGTCAGTGGTCAGGGTGACAGAACCACTACTTAATCGGTGCAATAGTCTGGGAAAAAGACACATAATCTGGTCTGTGTAAGAGATGATTTTGTTATAATGCTTTGTGTAGTTAAGTTACAGAAAGAAAAATATATATACATACGCGCACACATATTACACAGGATTTAACACTTTGGCTAGAATTGCTACTTGTAAAATTTCATACTTGCCTTTAACGTAATGAAGCCTCGAAGTTAGAAGGTGTTAACCTGCTGTATTTGCTACTTTGAAAAGGTGATTTTTAGGTCATGACAAACCTGCACAGCTGTCAGAAATGGAACCTTCTAAGGCTGGTTACCTCTCTTGTAGCTTTGAAAAGAAAAACAAATTTGTATGCTTTGTTATAGATGCTGCTCTAAAATGTTTATATTCATAAGTTTTCAAAATAATAAGCAAACAGCTGTTCAACTTAAATCTCATCTGTAAATAAACTGAAACTGAAATATATCTTACCCAATCAAAGCTATAATTTGAATAAAAATCAGTTTATTGGTAACAGTTATGTGGAACAAAATTAATAACTGATTAACTCATTCAGATGACCAGCAACAATATGTGAATATTTGATAAAGGGTAGTTCAAAGTAACTTTCTAAAAAATAAGTGAGAAATCCTGTTGCTTAATTATAGTACAAATTCACTGACACATCAAAGTTAATAGGAAAATAATAAGTAAGCTAGCATCCCTGCAACAAAAAGGCATACAAAATAATAGAAAGAAGTTACTTATTAAAAATAGATCCTTAATTTTTTCCCAGGTCACCTCTTCTTCATCATGAGAGTACAACGGGGGGCTGTGTTTTTCTGTGAGTGGTTACCTCTTGTTCCCCTTAGCTGACTAGAGTGGTGTAGCCTGTACAGTTTAAGACAGTTGCTTTTCTTCCTCAGTCTCATGGTTTTCTTGCTTGTTCTTATGTCATATTCTTCCTTAACAACATAATAGATATGTTACAGAAATATGAAAAATAGAATCAAAAAAGATGACTTTGATATTTCAGTTTTGATTATAATGGTGATTTAAGTTCTTCTAAGTTACGTAAGTTTGAGTGATTTTGGCATGAATGCTTATTTATTCACCACTTTTATTATTACTTCTTATTTCCCCGACCTTTGTATTCCCTCAGCATTTCCAAAATATCCTTGGTCCTTTTAGGTAGCAACGAATGAAAGCAGGAATGACTGTTTTGGTTCCCTCTTCCTGATAGTTTGCTTTCATAAAGACAACTTCAGCAAAATATTAAAAGTTGCAAAACAGAAATTTGAAGTTTCAGACATCTTTGATTGTGTTTAGATAAGTCTATGTCCCTATAGGGATAACTTCTTTATTTTTAGCTAAGGCAGATAGAAGAGTTAACATATACTAAGTTCCTTGGGGAAATATTAGCAGAGAGTAACAGAACTAAAAAAGTAAATTTGAAGCAGTGGAGATTGAATTGCAGATTTTAGACTGATAGTAATTTTCAAACTTTTTAAAACCCTCACTGCATGTTGAAATGTATGATAATGATATTCTACAGTTAAACAATTTGTCTTGGCAATTTTGCATAGTAAAAAAAAAGTTAACAAGTCATGCTAGTAATTCTCTTATTTTCCAACACAAAACCTTATTTCAGCAATCTTTTAGTTATTATATATGAGGAAACTAGTGAATATATTTTCTAGGTGTTCTTACCTGAAGGACAGAAAAAAACAGTTTTACAAAAGACAGATGGTAAAATAATTGCATGTTGAAGTTATTAATATTGAATAGAAAGAGCTACAACATCAACAGTTGTGATAGCTGCTGTCAGGGCCAGCCTTACCTTTGTTGCAACTCCCACACACGGCTTTGAAAATGTATCCCTCAACAGCTGTCTGCTTAAATGGTAGCTGTAGAGTGAATTCAAGCTTCTTTGACTTTCTAAAAAAGGAGTCAGTCACTATGCGGCTTATTAACATAATTAGTTGTCATAAAGATGCAAGCCTAAAGATGTGCTCTAATTAGCCATCTGAAATCTGATGTTTCTTCCCCTCCCTGCCCCCCCCCCCCCAATCCTCCTGATTTTTTGAAGAGGATTGTGCTATTACTTCTAAAAATCACAGATTCCAATTTTCTTACATTCTGAAGCATGAGACCTAGGGAATTCAGCTGAAGTGTGCAAATCCATTTAGACAGAAGTTGTTCAGCTGTCTATTGTTCTTTGTGGATTCTGTGGGAAGTGGATTTAAGCAAGTTTTGAAATGGACCTTTTCACATTGTTGATAAGCTTTTATTGACATGTCAACATGCCTTTAAAAATATGTTCTTGCTTTCCTTTTATACATTAAAAAAGACTTTCTTATGGTCAGATGAGCATAATATCATATCTATCAGCTTGTGATTAAAATCTGTAAAGAAATTCACTTGTACTGTCAAGCCATCAGTTTTGCACTGGATAAAGGAAACCTGTACCCAGATATTTAAGCCTTGAACTCCAAATGAAATCAATAGAAACTATACATATGTCTGCTCTGAATTAGAGTTAGGAGACCTCAGTTTGAGGTGAGTGGACTATAAGGTCTCCTCCTTTTTGCTCTCTGTTCCTTTGGTTCCAGGAACCTCTCTCTTCTGGAGACAGCTGGACGCTAGCCCTGTCCCATTTGGCATGTAGCCTGCTGATTAGGGCCCTCCTGCATATTAGGGATTGGGACTCACTGGAGGATTTGGACACTGCACATTCTATATGCTTAAGAGCTTGGTCTACTTTCCTGACTGTTCAGACTACAGCAGTTCTGATTGTGCAAAGAAACAAAAATTACATACCTAGAAGAATTTTGAACAATAAGGAACCATCGTGCAAATTAAAGTGCCTCCAGATTGGGAGACGATTGCCGAGCAGGGTTTTGTGGCTTTAGTTTTAGGTTTGCCTAGCTAAAGTTTATGTTCGAAGTCTGAGTCCTAACTTGGTTTTAACTGTTGATGGACATTGGCACAACGGCAGTGGTGTCTGACACCAGTCTTTGGACCAGTTACTGCCACCGAGATTCAAGGGCAAATAATTTTAGTGAACTTTGTGTAATACTTACTGTGAAACCACTAAAGGTACAGTCATTGCAGGGTGCCTTTCAACAGTTAACAGCTTGGAGCTTATGAACAGTAACCAAGCAGCAAGCTGGTTTAAAAAAAAAAAATCAAGTAGCAGGCAGCTGAGACTGGAGACTTTTGTAAGAGGGAAAAATATACCTGCCTACTGTGTTAAATTAAAACTGTGGCAGCTGCAGTTCTTCCAGCAGGAAGCAGAGCTTTATTTTGCAGAATATGATTAAACTGGAAGTGAAGCCTCCTGTTAGTATTACAGTCAGCATTTACATTTCTTTAAAATTATTTTCTTCTATGATTAAGGAGCACTGCATTCAAAAACAGGGAAGTGATGTTAGATTGCATTCGTCGTGTGTCTGGTTTCACTCTCCAGAGAGTTAAGAGCCCCACAAAGTCGCATGCAACATAAGCATTTGTTATGCAGCTTTCACCTACTTACTGTTATGCTTAATTGAAATTCGTGTTTGGCAATAATCGACAAACATTGATAGTTCTCAAAATTTATATGTTTAGAGTATACATTCTCTAAAACAAGTAAAACAGAGGCAATTGGACTGATATGTCATCCCAATTGCTTCACTCATTTCTATTTAAATTATATTTTATGCTTGTTTGAAAGAGAAATGGACAACACAATTTGTGATTTATATTTGAGAAATACGTTTGTTAGAAACACATACATAGCAGCATTTATGCTCTACCACCTGAACAACTGCAATGTTTTACTTGATTGTGCTTAGTAAGTGATGCAGGAAGAAGCTCTAATGCTGAAAGAAAATATGAACTTTGATGAGGAAAGATATATTCTCTTAACAAAAGTGAAAAGGAGATTTGACGGTAGGTGCCATATGAAATGGAGAATACACAGCAAGGCAGTTGGTACTTCCCTGATTATATCATTGTGGGCTTAGTCAAAAAGGGGAAATGCGTAGGAAACATAGTATCAATCAGAATAAGTATAGCAATTGAATATGTGTTTGTGCTAAAAGCAGAGCAAAATTTTTAAAAATTTTTTTGAGGTCACTCAAAATGTGTGGGGAAAAAAAAGAAATGGGTTCAGACTTTTGTTAGCATCAGGTAATTTAGTAGTCATCAGAGCATGGAATATGAACACAGCGGAAAGTTTCACTTAACATTTACCGGGACATACATGTACATAGATGTATGTCTTTGTTCCACGTACTATATTTTTGAGGAGGGGTTGGGTATCGAACTCACTTCATCTGAGCCTTGCTTTTTTGTCCAACACTGCATCATGCTTTACACACAAAGTGAACAGAATCATCCTTGCCCCAAAATAATTATAATTTCAACAGATAAGTGATACATGACAATTGCTGATGTACCTGACCACCCAAACTAGGAGTTAATCCAGGAACAGAACCTCTTGTTTTGCCAGCAGCCTACATCTCCTCTCCTTTCCCTGTTTACTTGCTGCAGTTCAACTTCCAGTGCAATGTCTGCTTTGTTTTGCTACTTTCAAAATAGCTTATGCTTTCAGATTTAAGAGAATTGTTAGCTTCCAGCTTATTTGAAACAGGTATTAACAGTGAATGTATATGAGTATACATTTTAATTTTGAGACAATCTCCTCTCATATTTAGTTGGAAAGTTGTTATCTGAATTTGAAATGCTAGAGCATGGAATTAGATAATTTCAGGATGATGACTGCTCCCAATCACTTTTACTGGAGGTGTAAAATTGAAAAATCTGATCTCTATACTTCTGTGGTGAGAATACAATGAAATTTGCTTAAAAAATATAGCGCTTTTCAAAATTAAAAAATAAAAATATTTTTCATCTATTCTGAATATTTTGTTCTTACAATTTGGATTAGATCCATTAACATATGCTCAGATGACAATTCCAAGCTTTATTCTGTAATCGTGAGAGAGAAGAGTTTACATTAAAAAAAAGTCCATCAATTTGGATTGTTAAGAGAAACACAAAGTACCATGTGACCAAAGTACCAAAGATAAGTGGCATTCAGATTTCCCTATTTGTTAATTATTGTTCATGTGAGTAGTTCTGCCTGATTTCACTTTTCTCTGAAGGTAATACAAATCTTTTCAGAAATTTTACTGTGCTTTGGTTTAGGCTCCAAGGGCCTTATTTGCAAAAAGCATTTTGTTTCCTAGAGATGCAGTTGAGCCACTAATCCAGGCCTTTTTGAAAACCCTAATACCCCTGATACAGCTTTAAAAATGTGTGCATATTTATCGTATGAAAACTTTATTCCAGTGTCAGTGTTTTGCATTGACTTATCATGATTCTCATCTATAGAAGGTCTGCAGAGAATAAAGACAGCAAATCATCTTAACTGTGTAGCCTTCCCAAAGAAACATAATTAAAAATGTAATTTGTCCCTTTGCATAAAATGACTTTAACATGAATGCTTCAGTAAACAAATCTACCTGTGTAATTAAAGGAACATGCAAAATCTATTTAAAGATCACAGCAGGAGAAATGTGATATAAGGCCAGCTTTGAGGGTCTCATCCTACAATCATATTCATTGCCGAGGAGACACAGGTGTATGGTACATAAATAAGAAAACCGAGTGTGATGGATGTGATGATTATTCATCTCAAACATCCTCTTTTTCTTTTTTTCTCTGACTGTTCTAATTAGGTAGTTTCCAGCTGTTCAACATTTGCTGCTGAGATGTGCTATAGGAGAATCACATACCAAACAAAACACAACCATTCTGAATCCAGCTTTCCTTAAAGAAGAATTAAAAATGCTATGGCAGGCAATTAAATGGAGTTAGATAGACGAAAAAAAATCAGTACTGCAACAAGAGCAGTGAGGGGAAAAATTACATTTAAAATTGGTAATGTAAAAGTAAAATGAAAACCACATGTGCAGTGGAAGGAGAACATAAGTTCTCCTCCAAAAAAAAGTGACTTACCTGAATGATAATTACTCATGGGCAGTTCTACAATGGTAAAAACTGCTACTTGTCATGAACACAGAAGAAACTGTGGTTTTTTTTCATAGATTAATTGCAGTTGAACCTTATATCCCTGAAAATGAGCTGGACTTTTAGAGAAGTCAGAGCAGAAAAATTGTTGTGAAGGGCAGCCCTAGAAGTTTTGGCTTGTTTGGTTTGCAGTTGGATGGGGTTTTGTACTATGTGAAGGGCAAGTGTTGCAACCAAATTCCAACCAAGTCTCAAGGGCAGAGTACCAAACCAAAAATCACAGACAGTTATGTAGCCTGAAGAAATGCACTTATCTACAGAGCCAGTAACTGATTGTTAGTCTAGTTACAATAAGGGAGAAGGCAGCTACAGTGAGTAGTCCTGGGTTCTCGGGCAGAGGTGTATGATGATGGGGGAGGGTTTTTTCCTCCTCACTCTTGGGTCGAGCTTGGGTTATATATGTATGCATTTCCTAACACCACCTATTCGCTTTCTTTCTCTTCATTGGTCTGCAAAGTCCGTGCTGTATCTGAGTCCTACCACATATGATGTGTTTTGCATACAATGGGTACTTGTCCTTTGTTCTCTGGTATCCCTAAAGTCAGTCTTACCTTGCTCCCAAGGTTGCATTCCTGTAGCAACAACTAACTGACCCTGCCTCGTTTGTGAATATATCCTTGGGGTCTCTAATATCATCCCATGCTTGTATGGTTGGGTCCCCTGTTACAATCCCTTGTTTTTCTTCTACAGCGCTCAAGTTGCGATTTCCTGGTAACATCACTAGTGTTTTATCAACACAACCTGTTCACACATGCATTCCTGTCCTAGAGGATGGGCTACAGGATTGAATACTCGACTCTACAAAAAGACAGAATAGCTATATATTAGAAGATATACAGATACATACATCTAGAAATAATACTTTTGTAACTACTTGTTATTAATATCTATTAGTTATGACAACTGCACTGGTACATAATCAAAATTGCTTTGCAACACATATAAGGAATTGGTTTGGTTGTTTTGTTTGTTTAAAAAATCTGGGAAAGTCGTCACTGTATGCCAGTGTATGTCAGTTTTATTCAATTGCTCTTGAACCTGACTTCCTTTCTGCATTTAGGTATACGGAGGAGTTTGAAGTAGACAGTACCCCTTTCTGATGGTCCCTTGGGAGAGACATGAACAAGGAGCATCCCGAGCTGCACCCGACACTGTGCAGTTGCAGCTCCCGACAGCCTGGTATCCCGCGGCGGTGTGCGTGCATACAGAGAGGGCCCAGCAGGAAGGCAGGTGGGAGGGAGGGAGACCTAGCAGCCGTTTACGGACTGGGCAGACCTCAGGACCCTGTTCCCAGGACCTTGCATGCGGCTGCACAGGCTGCTGGCGGTCAGGGGTTACCGCAGGTGCCTGAGGAGTCCCTGACGGTCCGGAGAGGTGCTAATTAGTGCTACAGACACCTGCTGCTCCTCCACCTCACCCTCCTCCCATCCAGAAAGAGGTTTCTTCTCCCATTGCACAGCACCAAGCTTTTCTCCCTGATATCTTCCCAAAGAATCAGTGAGTCTTCAGAAGTGGTTTCCCTCGCATTTCTGAGAGCTATACAGTTTGTGAGTGCAAAGCAGGATTTTGCTGTTTTGTTGAGCACAGGTAAATGTTATATAAGTCATCCATAAACACTGTTTTTTTTTTCTCCCAGAGAATGCTCTCAGTATTTCAGCTACACAGTTCAAGAGACTATAACAAACATTGAAATACCTGTCTGCTTTCTGTAACTAGGTGAAAAAGCATGAAAACTCAAAGCTCTATTACTAAGCGACATACGCAGGAAATTCAAAGCGTAGAAGCTGAGTGTGAGGAAGAGTGTAAAGGAGAAGTTTAAAGCTATGTTGCCATCAGAAGAAATTTTTACAGTTCTGGGGTAATTTGTGATTAACTATTAGAGATTGTTTTGCTAGCCAAATTCTTTTTTTCTGTTAATGATGAATGAATATGAAAACTTTATGTCTTCACAAGTGCAAGCTTTTTAAATTCTCCCTGCTTCTTGTAATGTTTGTACGATAACTTAGTGAACTGCCTATTTCTTCATAGAATGAATTTTTTGTTTAAACTATAACTGTCAGTTTAGTATTTCTCGTTCTTAAAAGAAGACATTTTAATTAAGGAAAGAGCATATCCTGTCAATTAAAATACCATAACATTTGCCAAAATTAATTATAAATGGAAGTTCGGGGGAAGAGTTGCTAGAGAGGACTTTAGAAAATGAAAGAGTATTTTTTAATTTCCCATTTTTCCCACTATTTACACTTTGAGGGAAAAAAATCAATTGACTCTATAGCTTATCAAAATGATTTGGAGGAGTTACAGATGTGTAAAAAATACTTGTGTGTTCTGTTATGCTTCTGAAATTCCAAATTCGTACCAGATTAACACATGAAATTGAAACAATATAGTATAAGGTTTCTGTATGTTACAGTGCCTTAACACAAATATGCTAAAATTGGACATCAGTATGTAAACTGTTAGCACCTTCCTCTTTCTTATGACTGTAGGTCCAGATATTCTCCAATGTGAGGTTTTGCTGAGGCCTGATGATTATTTTTCTCTGTCCTTCCTTGCCTAAAAACACGCAGGCATCTATCCTGTTAGCTTTTCCTAGTTCAAACTCTATTAAGAATTATATATCCTCCTAGCTAAGCCTGAGAACTAAAAAAAACACATGTAAGTGTTTATACTGTAGTTCAAACATATTACATTAAGAAATATTAAGGTCAGACCAGGCGATTGCAGACATCAAGCTGGTATCTTGGGGAGTCCCATGCAATGGCTCTCTCTTAAACCACCACATATTTAATGAGTGTTTTCAAAGTCCCACTCTTTTGGCAATAGTATTTTATTATGCACAGTTCTTTCTCTATAATAACTGTTATTTTGGCTTTGAAACAAAGCAAGCTGTGGAAAAGTAGTGATAGAAATTCAGGAATGCTGGCACTTAGAGGAAGTAGTGACTGGTGACTTTTTATTTATTTGGTTTCATCCGAAGCTGATGTATGCAACCATGCACTATAATTTCTCCCCCCCCCCCATATCTGTTGTGATAACAGGAGTGAGCACTGACAAACCTTAACCCGTGGTAATACCATAACCTGAGCAGTGAGACAGGTTTAAGAGACTCATTCTCATGCCATCCTATCACTCCCTCTGAATCAAGAAATATCAAATGAGATTTTGTAGCAGCTCAGATTCAGGTTAATCTCTTGTGTAAAAACTATTACTTTTATTTATTTCTATTGCACCATAAAACAGTTTGGAAGGAGCTGCAGAGACAGAGCTGACTATCCCTGCTTGCAGAGGCATAAGCACAAAGCATAAGTATTTGTAACTGAGGTGATAAAATGCAGCATACTCCAGCATATTTTATTGATATTTTAGGGTAAAATATTCAGTTCAGAAGTTATGTTTCCACTGATTTGTTGGAAGAGGACTTTTGGGACTGAAGGTGGACAGGTTAAATAAAATATTAATCTGCCTTGTCAAAGAAGGTCAGGAAAAAGAACCCTTAACTTTTTTCTCTACTCTTGCAAATGACATTTGTATTACTTAACTTGCCTTGTCAGATCCATGGGGAGGTGGAAAAAAAGAATGAAGGTTACTTGACCCTGTCTTAATGGACAAAAAGAGTTGGCTCAAGTGAGTTAACCTAAGGCAATTGAAAGGCTTGCTAAGGTGCCGCTTGACATGCACAAAGGTGTATTAGTATTCTGTGTTGCAGACAAGCCCGAAGGCTTTATTCTGCCCTTCTCTTTTAGTAGAATGAGGTGATTTCTGCTTTGCTTTCTTTTTAAATTGTTTTTAGATTATTTTGACTGCAAATGTTTATCATTTTTAAAGAAGTAATCCTGGCTTTGCTAGTAAATGCTGAAAACTTGAAGAGTAGGTGTGATTTTTTTTTTTGTTTGTTTTTGGGGGGGGTTAGGTAAGGAAAATAGATGGAGAGGTTGTTTCTGGATATAGTTAATCACCAGCTTGTTTAACCAAAGCAATATCTGGCTAATCGATGTGCTAGGAATAAAAAGAAGTCTCAGGCATGGCCCTCTGAGTTTTGTGGGTTTTTTGAGGAGGAACAAAGCTTATTTTGAAATAAGAATGACCATACAAGGTCTGACCAGAAGTTTCTCTAAACCAGGTACCCTGTCTTCAACAGTGCCTGACAGCTCATGCCTGGGGAAGCATAGAAGTTTAGAAAATTGTAACATGATGTGATGCTCTCAGTAAAGAGCTCCGGATCTTCCATCACTTTGCTGTTAATGGACAACCCCCGGAGGAGGTAAGGTCTTTGTAAACCTTTACCCAAAGTCACAGTAGGCCTCCTGAAAGACTAACTGGAGAAATAGCCATGTGTTAACATTGGTGACTTGGGTTTCACCATAAGCTCACTGCAAGATATATGTTTCAGTAAATAGTGGACTGTAAAACACTACATCTGTTTTATGGAAATGGAGGTATTTCTGAATTTGTTTTTGTTTCATGCCTAAATGATACGGAGATAGAAACCCTGCTAATGCTGTAATCAGTCTACCACAGAAACAAACACCAATCTTATTTGAATGACTAATATCTTTGTCTCCTGAGTCTTTTCATCACCTTTAGGAAGTCAAACACTATATCTAATAGGAATTGTTTGAAAGACAAAGTGTATCCGCTTTTACCCTTTGTTGTTTGAATTATTTGTAATGAAGTCTGGGAGCGGATGTCTTTCTTATTCTATTCATTAAAAAATACATAATTTGTGCCTTTTCTACCCACTTGTGGAATAATTTAAAAGTTTCCACAATTAATTACCTTCCATTTGAATGGCTTCTCGTCCATTTGTACTTGCTAATTTTAACATCTTTTTACGTATTGTATTTTCTCCATGTCCCCTTCTGAAAACAGTCTTAATTACTGTTCCACATCTGTCCAGTTTCCCAACAAATGTGCTCAACTTGTTCGTTATGTCCTCGTTTTTTATATTTTTTTAAAGTTCATCAATTATTTTTAAGACCTGGGAACATATTTAAATATGCTTTTTATGTATATATCTGAAGGAACATAGACCTTTGAGAAATTTCCATGAATTCTTATTAACTTATATTCATTAACTAGAAAGAACAAGTTCATTACTGTAATAATATGATAAATGTTGTTGAACTTTTCTGCAGAATTCCTGGCTATTTCATTGAACATGAATAATTTAATGGTCTGTAATTAAACTTTCATGTACAGTTCACAAGCAGTTTCGTTTTAATCCTAATATGTAACTCCAATAAAACAATGTTGTAAGATTTGTCATACAGAAGCATTACTTTTAAATAAACGAATATCTCCAGTTTAAAAAAAAAAAGCATTTCAAATAATGCTATTGGTTTAAATATCAAAATACCATGGGGTCTACTCACTATCAGCAATAAGCTTATGTATCATCTGTTAGTCAGTCTCTCACTCTTTACTTTGAATAACTCTTTTGCAGACAATGTCTAAAAAGTACTATTCTTATTATTTTAGGGTGCTGAACCCCTGCTTTTTCACTTTCTAACAGTTGAAACTAGCAAACAATTTCTGTCTTGCTATTTCAGCTCTCCAGCATTCTTATAAGGATATACACAGTGGGTTACTTACGCAGAGCACCATAGTTGTCTCTGTGACCATATCACTGAAGCTAACAATTATTTGTATCTTTTTTGTAAACCCAATTTAATTGGAGAAATAACTGTCTTACTTATAGCTGTGCACTAAATTTTTGCAAAGGAGGATTTAAAGTTAGTGTTTTTTCCACAAGCTTCTTCATTAACCAAGCTGCCTTTATTTATTTTTATTTTCTTAAATTTCATCGCTACAAGGGCTTATAGGTCACAAGATTCATGCTGTATATTTCTACACCTCTTCTAACAGCATAGTTGAGATGAATGGCTGGGAAGAACCTCAATGGCAGAACTTTCAGAAAGTTTCACAAGGGGAATAAATTTCTGAACTGAACACAAAATGTTGCTCCCTTCACTTTGTCCCACTTTAGGGGGTCTCCTTTCTGCCGGGAATTATTCATTTATTTGTGTTGGCTTTATGTCTTATCTTTTAGACTTGATTGTAGATCATAATTTTTTGCTCGAAATATAAGGTAGCAACAAAATAACATTGCTTGCATGGTTTTTGTATTGCATGTTTATTATTTTACACTTTTTTTCTCTCTCCCTCAAAAAAAAAAAGTTTATGCATGTTTGGTGGAGCATTAACAGTTGCCAGGCTCTGCCTTATGGAGAGAATTGCCAGTGCAATTTGGCTGGGAATAATGAAGCAGGTTGTAAGGACCTGCAACTAATTTTTTTGCTTCCTTGCATGTCACTTTCAAGCAGTTGAGTAACTCGCTGATTTGCCAAAGAGAGTATGTTACAGATTCACTCTGCAGTCACATCCTTGTTTTTACCTGGGTGTGTTGCAACCAGAACTGTGAAATCACCTCACACACTGAGGTCTACTTGACCTCTGTCAGCCTAACAGTCTATGAAATTTTAGTCGTTAATCTGAACATGGTGAATATCTTGATGTACAATGTTCAGGTAACTATTTAGCTATAATTTTCCTAATAAACCTTTTTTTCCTCTCTTTATAGTCTTTTGGAGCTTTGGAAAGTTATGTATTGCTGAAGGAGGGGTAACCAGGTATAGTCTGAATAAATCATTAATAAACAGCAGTTTAAAAGCCAGATTTTTCTTAGTCTATGGGTTGAACAGTTGCCAAGTACTTGGCAATAAGATCTTCATTTAAAGCCATGTGTGTTTGGTCAGTGCAGTGGCTGGTAGACATAAATCCAGCCCTATTCATTTTGGTAAATAGGGCTTCAAAACTCTGTCCTGTGCTCTGCTCGCAGACATGCTACCCTGAAGCACTGCCATGGTGCTGAGTGACATTTCAGTGACCATTTGCTCATTGGAAGAATGTCTTGTTTCTATTTCCTGAGCAGATAAATACAACCACTGTAACTGCAAGGAAAGCCTGAAGTAGCTAGATTTTTTTGAGGAGATTATTGTATTTTACTTAAAAACAAACAATCCCCCCCCCACCTTTTCCTTGCAGCATTGCATAGATCTCACTGTTCTGTGTCAAGTGATATGTTATTGTCTTACAAATAGACAACTCCTGCCCTCCAAAATCAAAACAAGAGCCTCTTCTCTACCTGCTTTCCTGGTCATGCCTCCAGTGATGACATGGCCTGATTGTATAGCCTCTTTATAACCTCTTTAAATAGGTGAGTTTGGAAAAGGCAGAGAAGAGGGCTCCGGATTTTGATCCCCAGCCCAGGAGGGTTTTCACAGACAGCAGAGTCATGTGCAGTCTCTTGATAGAATTCTGTTATGTACAGCAGTTTTCTGCTTTGTATAGCAATTCTGAGATACTACCAGGTTCATAGTGTGTGGATACATAGGAGGAAAGGAAAGACTGCATTATCGATGAGTCTTTATGCTGCAGAAACTATTAGTATGTAATAATGCTTTTGCTGCTACTGCATAGGAAAAACAAAGGCTATTTTCATCCATATTTGCATATAAAAGTATTATTTCTGCAGGTTATTAACTGCAGAATAAATAACTGCAGTATCAGGGTATATTACATCTATAAAACTTTAATTCTGGATAGCTGCTCCAGAGATTGGGATGTCACGCTGAAGTGGCCTGGCAGAAAAGTAATAATACTTCAGTTAGTAGGGGGAAAAGCCCATTTGCAACACTGGAACCTGATATATGTATTGCTAAGCATGAATAAAATATGGTCGAGATGGATATACAAGACAGAATAGCGTAAGAAGTCCTGATCTGCATTCATAAAAGGATAATGAGCATGCTCTCTCCCCAGGTTTCCCTCTCTTTTGCTCCATGTTGGGTTTGAACCTCTGCTGGAACTATCTTAGAAGCATAATTATGCGTGTTGCTGCATTTAATCAGCTGTTGTTTCCCATCTTTTATAGAAGATGCTGAAATTTGTAAAATAATGCTGAGGAGAAAGTGTTTATCTTGGCAAGCCCATGGAACAGGGGAGGAGGAGGGAAAGTAAATACCAAATACAACAAATAATATAGAAACACAAATAAAAATTTTGAAAAAAACCCCTTCTACTTCTACCAAAATCTATATTTGACTAACACAGGTGGTGTATATATTTACTACTTTTAGTCACAGTGTGGTACTTACTTGGATTTGTTTGGTGTTTTTCATGTTTATAATGGTAATGCTCAGTGAATTTTTTACTCTCTGAAGCATAGAGGACAGATCAGGTTTCTGCATTTCTTTCAGTGTATGTACTTCTTTGGTCACCTTCCTCCTCCTCAGTTAACAAATACTCAATATTCAACATTCCATAATGGTATCTTAACTAAGGTCTGGAATAATAACAGTGGGGGAAAAAAAATCCATCTGCTTACCAGGTGCATATTGCTTGCTAACGGACCAAATTCCAGCATGATGCATTTTCTAGTTAATCAATAGCATTTCATGTCTGTCAGGACATTCACAATGTACTGTTAAACCACATGGTAAAGCTACTGCTGGCATCATGTTTGAAGATCTGAGTATGCATTATAAATATTATTGGGATAGGATGACCATACACAAGATGGTATACTCTTAAGCCGTAATAGCAGAACTTCTATACAGCAGCTGTTTATGTACTCCACCCTTGTCTCTTAGAGTAAGCATAGGCATTACTTCATGTTAAAGAACTGGCATTTCTACCTTGTAAGTCTCCTGCCTTATTCAGTGTGTGAGGAGAGGTGGTGTCCTGAGCAGGGATGGAAAGGTGGGTGGAAGAGTTTTCGCATTCATATGTGGTGAGGGATTTTCAAATCCATTTTCAGATCCACATGAATTCCAAACAAATAACTGTATTGATAGCAACAGGAGACAGCAGGAACAAATATTGATTTCTGTTGCTCAGTAAGTTTGAAAAAACAGAGCTGTATATTTTAGTACAATTATAAATCTGTTGTTTTTGTGTGCGTCTTTAAAGGGCTAAGAGACAGAATTTTTAATAGTCTGTTTTATAAGGGCCTTTGCTTAACTCTTGATATTTCTGAACTTAAAATGCAGAAGAATCCAAGATTAATTTTATAGTCTTAACCATAAATTAAATCTTACTGGAAATGTTAAAGGTTGATGTGAAGACACTGAAGTATATCCAATTGCATATTGTTCTTTGACATTTCAAAAGAATCATTTTTTTGTGGCTATTTGACATTCACATCTGACATTGCTTTTGAGAGGCCTGTGACTAATATCTAGCTCTAATTTCACTCTTTCATATGATGCTTTTTGGCTTTGATGGGCGTTGCTTAAGATTTATTATAGAAATGAGACAAGAATTCGACCGTAAGCTTTGGAGAGTGTAGTTGTATGAACCTTAGATATGAGATGAGCTTTCCTACTCAGTATGGCAATGTACATGTTGGTAATTTTATCGTTTTCAGTGGAATTACATCAGGTGTTTTCATAATGCACTAATTTTCAGTCTGTAGATAAACTGTATTTTTATCTTTGACCAGATACAGGAAAACGGAATGATAAAAAGAAACAGAATTGATTGATGAGTGCACTAATGATTGATTATTACCACTGCATTTCAGCAAATGGAGAAAAATAAACTATTTGGCTAAGTTGTTTGCAAAGCAGCTTTCAAACAAAGGCAGATAAAACTAAGTAGTTACATACTGATGTCTGATTATTATTAGGTCTGCAGCTTTTTAAATGTTGGCGTGAAGTGGATATTTAAAGAGCAAGAAAGTGATTTATGCATCTAGACCGAATAATCAGACTATCAGTAAAGGGAGACACAAGATACAATCATTAAAAATGCAGGCCTTATTTGGATGTTTGTGGAAAGAAGGCAGCTGAATGATACACAAGAGATTGCAATTTAAACAGCAATTTAAAGGTAAAAAAATTTTCCTTTCTGGAAAAATGTAGATGTAGTTTTGCTGAAAAACCTTCAGTTTTATTTACTGAAAGATTACAGAATTTGCCTCTAGTTTTATGAAGAGAATGCTGGAACTGAAACATAAATTGTTCTCCAGGGCATTGAAAAGATACCGGAGCCTTTCAAATAGTGTTCTTTTCTATTTTAAACGTATTATGTGCTTTTTGCAAGTGAGTCATACTTTTCTGCCTAGGGTAAAATAATTATTCCCGTAGAAGAGAATATCAGAAAGACTCTGATAGATATCTTTTGGTACCTTTTAACAGGTATTAAGACAACAAGCCAGCACAACCCCCCCCAGAAATTATCCCTCTTCCTTTTACAGAATGTTTTTCCCATGGCTTCCGAGCGAATGCAGCGCTGACGTTCCACAAAATTCACTCGTTCCACGTTGCAGTGACTGGGCAACTTCCAATTTAAGTAATTATCATACCTAAAACGGAAGTGTTGAAGAAGCACTGGAACTACATCTAAGATGGCAGTGGTTTGCATGGCTTATGGGAATGACAGGTGTCATCCGTGGTGTTATTACTAGTTGCTATTGCCTTGCTGGTTGCAAGATTTGGTTTTGTGGCTTGAAGGGAAAATACCTGGAAGCAAATGAGCTGTTTCTTTGTGACGCTGTTGCAGCTGCCCTGCCTTGGGCACTGCTGGCCTGCCGGGGACTGCCGGGCCCTTGGCCTGTTTGCAGGGCTTCCCGTCTTCAGGCACAAGCTCCCCATCCTCCTCACCTAGCATCTCCAGAGCAGCTGGGGCAAAAAGAGGAGCACGGTGGTTTTTTCAGTATTTCAGAGCTGTGGCCTTCAGGAATTTCTGCTTCCACATACAGAGGCTCTAGAGTAGTATAGTCCATCCGTTAAGGGGAAATCTAGGAGGCATGTTTGGCATTCTTTCCAGTAAACCTCAGTTGAGCAAAGCAGATTTCTCTGTGTTCCTTTATTACCATTAATTGGAATAGCCTAAGATTCTCAATACTAAACAGCTTGTTTTTCATTATTTTTTTTCTAAGACATTTCTATTGCTATTTTTGAAAGGCAAAAAATCTTAGATGAGGCATTTTCTTTGGATAGAGAAAAAGCAAAAATAAAACAAAAATGTTCTTCAGCAACACAGGTATGCATATGTCTTATTTACTGCCCTATTTTAACAGAGCCATGAAATTATCTTAGATCCAGGTATTTGAATGTGTTTTTGTCTTGCTCGGCAGGGTAAATGTGACACCTTTAGTATTATGAAGGTGAAAGAGCCAATAAATAAAGTCAAATGCAGTATGTATGCGATTACAAAGGTGTGGGAGTTTGCACTCTGATCTTTCAGTGATATGCAAAACTGTCCATTAATATTTAATAAATTATTTTTGTGGTGCAGTTTTGGAGAAACTTCAATACATATTTCACATTAATATTTTTTCAGCGAACACAGCAGAAGGAACCTGATTAGACTGTGTAAAAGAATGATTCATAAGCAATTAAGGAAGCTTTATTTAACGTCTCTAATTTTTGCTTGAAGTAATTCTAAATGCAAACTAAATATATAGTGTAATTTACTGGGGGTTGGTTGTTTTGTTTTTATTTTTTTCTGAGGCAGAATGTCAATAGTGATATTTGCCAGTGACAGGACAAATTATCATTATTTACATTATAGGTTAAAAGTCCTGTCAAGCATGCAAATGAAAGTTAAGCTATACAATAAATGCTGCTTATTATATTTTACCAGTAGTTGTCTTGCTTTTAACGGTAAAGATTTTCTTGTCTACATTCAGTTACTAGTTAATGCCTGCTCATTCAAAGCATATTAGGGTTAAGACAAATTACTTTTTTAAGTATATAGGGTAGTATCCATCTTGCAGCTATTTGATTTGCCCGTATGCAATTTTGTGTGGGGAAGCCCCTCGAGTCCACTCTGTACGTCAGCCTCATTAAGAATTATTCTGTACAGAATGATTTTTCCTCTCAGAAATGGTCTGTGCAGAGCTGCAGTGAGGCTCTTTCTGGTGCTGGATTTATCTGCTTATCTCAGGCAGCATCTCGGTGTAGACACAGCCCGGATATTAGTAGCTTTCAATGTCCCTGTAAAATCAAACCCAGTAAGTAGGCCAGTTGAACATGTCTAGGTCATATATCTGAAATTACTGCTGTCTGAAACTATTTTTGTGCTATCTGAGCTTATGATAGTGTCTTCATTAAATGCTTGTGGTTAAGAGCTCTGTACCTGTCAGATGGGATATGCGAAAGCGTGTACTTGAGCCTTTTGGAACCCTACCGGACTGAAGCACTGTTTTAAGACAAAGAGCGCTTCAAGTACTTTGCTGTATTTGGGCCTTAACACATCACTCATTTTACAGGACTAGGCTCGTGTTCCTGCATGCAAGGTTAAATTTGCAAGTACCATTCTCTACATGCATATCACAGACTTTGGCAAATACTACTTGAGCAGTCACTGAACTTAAGAAATTGCTATCTATCAACATGAAAGACATTTACCATCATGATGTGACAGTAGAAAAGCCATCCACTATCTGTATTAGTCTGTCAGTATCTCTGCATATTTCTTACAGAAATGGCTGGTGTTTTGTTGCATACTTCACTTAAAATTTCTGTAATGACAGAAATGCAGTATTTTTAGAATAAAGATTTGCAAAATGTCAAGTTACAGCTCAGCAAAAGATCTAATCAGAGTAACATATAATTTTTTAATCTCAGCCTCTGAGTTGAAATTGTACAATATGCCTGCTGAGAACCAGAATCTCCACAAATCTTTCCCTCTCCTTCCCAAGCATGCATGCATGCACATACACACACAGTTACTGCTCAGGAATAATTTATCAGTCTTATGACATTTCCAGAAGTTCTACGTGGGGGCACAAGTCTTTCCTCACCCCACACTCATCTGTTTTGGAAACTGGGTTGAGAACAGGACTTCTGGGAAGAAATACTTTAATAGGTCAACGCACACTAAAATACTCTTTCTCCAGTCCCCTCTGGAGAAGCTGTAAAAGAGCCTCCCAGAAATATGTCACATGGTAGCTCTTTGCAATTTCTGTGATAGAAAGCAGAAGTTTCTGCATATCAAAGACAAAATGAAGTCTTCCAAAACTCTCTTAGTACTCCCTATCGGATGTATATATATTTCATTTTGTGCTAGTCAGTGCATAGCTAAATTCAGTTAAGAAGCCTGGAATGAGAGGAGTTGTGCTGAGGTATGAGATGAGCCACTGACCTTGACTCTCACTCTGGGTAGTGTAGATTGCTTGATGAAAATGCTGTGTGCAGAATCACTATAATGTGCAGTCATCAGACACAATTATCAAAGGCAGCCTGAAAAAAATTGCTTTTTATTTCTCTTTTGCATACAAGGAGAATATTTTTATGGATTTTCTCTTGTCTATCTCCTTGGGTTTTATTTTTAGTGAACAGATGCTGGAGGTGCTTATCAAATATTCTCTGAGGGGAAAAAAAAGGTATTTGGTGTTTTTAATTCAAATATCAATTCAAAAATATTTACTGTAAGAACCATGGAGAATACTTCTGTTTTCAGATAACTATTATAGATATGGATGACTGCAAATTTAAAAGTTTGATTTCCAGAACAAATAATAATCTTGTTTTTATTTAAAAATTTGCATGGAAGAAATAAAAAGGCTAATTTACTTATCACATAGTTGTCTGCTAGAACATTGTAGAAATTAAAGAAAAACATTGAAAACTGGGCGAGAGATCCTGGGTATGTATCACAATAACTCATTTACAAAAGTAAATAAATGTTCTTTAGTGGATGCGATGTTCACCTACAACTGAAGCGTTAAAATGTGGGGTATTAAAATATGAACAGTGTTTCTGCTGAAATTGAATAGAGGCTGCTTACTGGCTTACATTATTTTAATTAATATTTAGATCGATATTTAAATAATAATTAGACAGTGTTCTAAGCATAATGCAGCTACTGCCCATGATCTTATAACTGTCGTGTTACTTCACAAAGCTAAAGCAAATGTTACACTCAAAATCTTGTTATAAGCAAAAAGAAAACGCACCTTTTAGGGAAAGCCAAGAATTTATTATTACTGTAGTTGAAATCTTAATAGTCTAATCAATGACTTGTCATTAGTCCAGATTTAATTATTATTTAATTATTATAGAAAGAGAACAAATAAGAAAATAAAGAATACTGCTACAGGAGAAACAAAATAATAGAGCTAAATTTGGTATATACACACGTCCTAATATTTACTCCTTTTCCTGGTGTTAGTCTTATCCTTCCAGTGCTGATCTGGGTCCTGAGGTCAACATCAGTCTGGTTGGGGTCGGGGGGGGGGGGGGGAATATAGTAAGACATATCAGCATCCCTTTGCCTGGAGGAGTGTGATAGTGGTGGTTTCTTCCTCCTTGCCCTAGAATCCACTTGGGGACAGTGTTATATGTTTGCTAGCACACTTTTACACCTTGTTCTTTCTTCATTTGCCTGGAAGATTACTATATATGGTGCATTTTGCATATATTAGATACTTGTTCTTTGTTCTGTTACCCCCTCAAACTGGTTTTGTCCAGCACCAGGTTTGCATTTCTTCAGCTGAGCATTGGCAAGTTGTTCGCAGCCCTGGGGTCTGCAGTACCAGCCCGTGCCCTGTCTCTTATCATCCCCTGCCTGGATGCCTCTGCACCACATCCTGCGTCCTCGCTTCTCTAGGTCTCTGCTGTCACTTCAGGCCTGTATTCCTCTACCCTACCTCATTATATTGAAGCCATAAATATCCCATTCTGCACAGAATAACTACTTGTTACTACCATTGATCTAAAAACTACGGTTATACCATACAAACATAAGCAAAAGTAAAAAATTGGACATAGCAATATTTTTAATGTCCAGGTGGCAGCTAAACCAAATACAAAGAAAGCTCCAGGTGGGTCAAGGCAAGTGCAGACGAAGCAAGCCTGATAAACCTCAGTCCTGAGGCCTTGCCGACTCAATAGAAAGTCTGTGACCTATTACTAGCAGTGGTAATGCTGTACTTACTGGACTACAGGGCTACATAAATAGATTGTTGTTCATCTGCTCATAAGAGGACAAATCTGAACAATGCTGCTGCTAGTCAAATGTCTATTTTGATTAGGTATTTACATCTCATTTTAACTGCATGAAGAAAGAATACATTATTCGTAGTCAATGCAAATATTGACACCAACTGAAATATGCATGTTTCTGATCAGAATAAATTATTAGACTTCCTGTCAGTTATGTCAAGAAGGTCCTGTTTATTTTAAACAATGCTTTCACATCAATTTGCTATTGGCATGCATAGCAGCAATAGCTAATGTTTGGGGGAAATAACCTTCACCCATGTATTTGCATGGTGTCAAATTGCAGGTAACTCAATTACATTTTTCGGTATTATGGCATACTTTATGGATTTTAGACAACGATTTTCTCCGCAAGGGTTTATCTGGGTGCAGTTTTTCTTGTCCTTTTTTAATGAATGCAGAACAAAAGACTGACTGATTGGCAGTATTTACATTCAAAAACTGTAGCTATTTAAGAAATGAACTCTGCTATGAAGAGGTAATGTTATATTAAGGATCCAACATATTAGTTTTCCATCAAAACACATTTGGTTTTCTAAACCTCTTTAAAATCATCTCTTAGTGTTTGTTTATTGACTTTTTTTGAAGCTTGTGGATTAAAAAGCATGAGAAAGATACTGGAAACAGATAAAATTCTTACACTTTTCTGTGAAACTCTTCATGTAACTAATACATTATAAATTGTTATGTTTATGATGTGATCTTAAAATATAATCAGAAAGGTATAACCTTGAGCTAGGTGTGTTATAACTTGCATGAGGAAATACATCCATTTCTTCCAGTCCAAACAAGAGCTGCAGAAATATAGATCACTCTCAGAATGATAGAGTAATTTTGATTGGAAGGGATCTGAAGGCCGCCTAGTCCAACCCACTACTCAAAGTTGGATGAGATCGCTGAGGCTCTTGTCCAAGCAAGTTTTGATTATCTCCAAAGATGGCAAGTCCTCAGCATCTCAGCACAACTTGTTCCTATGTTTGACTGCTCTCATTTTTTCTTGCATATAATTGGAATTTCCATTGCAACTTCTGCTTGTTGCCTCTCCTCTTTTCTCCAAGCGCTTCAAAAAGTTCCATTTTTCTCTACATCCCCATGAGGCAGTTGAAGACAGCAATTGGCTGATCCCTAACTTTCTGGTCTCAGGACCAGCTCTCTCAGCCTCTCCTCGCACATTTTGGTGCCTCACGGCAGAGGTCTGGTAGGGTGCGGCGGTAGTTCATTAGTTCCTCAAGACTTTGTCCCTTTCGGCAAAGAATAGTGTCCTGCTTGAAACAGGTCCACCTGGTTATTAAAGGTTGCCATTCTGATGTTGCTTTTCAATAGTGTAAATAGATAAAATAAAAACAAGCAGATAGAGGGGAAAAAATCCCTGATTTAAAATGGGTTATAGAATGCAGTTCTTTACTGCAGAATTTTCTCTTTCCACAGCAAGAAACATGGCATAAACATGTGACTTCCTCCTTGCTATACAGTATGATACATTGCTGCTTGTTACAAGTGTTTTTCAAGCCATTTCTCTACGGCTGACCCATTTATTAAGTTAAGATTTTCATCCCATGAAACAAATGTGGCATCAAACAATACATTTCCTTGTTTTTAAATAAGTTACAAGAGTCTTAAATGTGAATCTTATTTGGCTTTATTGAACTGACCTGAAAACTGGCACAGATTAAGAAATATGAGAATGAGAATAAAAGAAGCCAGTCCCCTTATAGGCTAGTGAAAGCCATTTAATTATCCCTTTCATAGGGTCACCGACCAATCAACATTTTAAAAACAGGTAGGGTTGGGAGGCCTTCTCTGCCTGAGTATTTCTTCTAGAAAACTGTTTCAGAATGTTACTCCTGGGATTGCTGGCTTGGATTTTTTTGTTGGCCTGAATTTATTGCCGAGGTATACTTTTTCATCTATGCCGAGGTATACTTTTTCGTCTATGGCAGTATTTATGTTTTTTAACATAGGAAGAGAATTTTGTTTGCTTTGTTTCTCACATGAAGCGTTTTTATAAATATGAGTTGCCTTCTCTGTCAGTCTGTTTTTTGGCAAAGTTAAACAAGTCAAGATCCTCTCCTTTAACCCTGTAGCCTCTATTCCCCAACCTAGCATTTATTTATTTGTTTGTTTATTTGCTTCAGTTGTAGTCTGAATTTACCTCTCCTGAAAAGGAGCGATCTGAATTTTATGCAGTCTTCCATGTGAGACTGCGTGTGCTACTGCCTGTGCTTCCTTGTATGGGGGTTTAAAACCAAGCTTAACTTCCACACAGGAGTTATAGTTTGCCACTTTCTTCCGAACTGCCAGCTCCTTACTGCTGCATCTCCCCGCTGCTGCTGATCCCACCTTGGACTGTAACTCCCCAAACTAGAGACTCCCTTTAGAAAAGATCAGTTTGACCCAATCATCTGCTTTAAACCTCAAGGAACATATAAACTGAGAGCAAACAAAGGAAACAGACAGGGGCTTTTGCAACTACTACAAATGTTTCTTAAAATGGTTTTAAAAAGTTCATTCAAATATCATCTGACAGTTACAGAATTGTGAAATGCCTCCCGTAACCCCAAATAAATGTGGTGGGCACACGGTTGGCTCTATTCAGAGTGCTTACATTTCTGCTAACATAGATATTTGCAAGACAGCAAACAAGGTTTTGACTGAAAAAAAAAAAAAAGAAAAGAAAAGATAAAGACTGATTCTAACAATTATTTGCCATACATGTAAATTCAATTTAAGTCTAATAAAAAAAAAGTACTATTTCAGTAGAGTAATAAATTATGTGTAAGCCTATTTTTCTAGATCTAATTTTGGAAGACTGTGTTTCAGGTTTAATTTTTGCCATAAAAAATGGAGATGAAGAATGAACAATATGTGTGGCATTAAAATTTTAATTACGCATTTGATGTGTTGTCTCATGAAATTTTGTTTGCAAAATCAGTTTCATTTGGCTTGAAAATGCCCATAAAAACTTCCTAAAAAAGAAAAAAAGAGTGATTGTTCAAGCTTGGTTGATTAGATCCTAAATAGACAAACATGATACTTGAAAATATTTTATAAATACATAGTCAATTGAAAGGTACGGGAAATCATGAATTTTTTTGCACAGCTATTTTTCTCTTAATCGAACAACATAAATATTCCATCTTTTGGTGGCAACTTTTCAATTTGCATTTTACAGCTAGTCTTATACTTTACGGTATGACTTTACTGAGTCTTATTTTATATTAATTATGATTTTATGTAAAATATGTTTTCCCAATGTAGTAAAGCAAGGATAGGGGAGCTGTTGAATTTCCAGATGATAATAAAGGAAACTTAAGAGGTCCAAAGTTAGAAACTGAGTACTTCAGCAAACTATATATAAGCTTGCTGAGCAATCAAATTGGTATGAGAAAGAAAAGATGGGAAATTTGTCACTGACTAGGAGTATATACTAAATGAAAAATAAAAGTAACGTGGCCTTGCATCTGAGTTTCCTTTAAGGAAAAAGTGTAGATCTTCATGTTCTCTAGACT
The DNA here is from genome assembly GCF_036370855.1 of Dromaius novaehollandiae. Lineage (NCBI taxonomy): Eukaryota > Metazoa > Chordata > Aves > Casuariiformes > Dromaiidae > Dromaius > Dromaius novaehollandiae. Next base: position 43,867,927 of record NC_088101.1, on the reverse strand, counting down.
GAACGAAGTCATCCATCACTTTCAGAAGCAGAACAAAATTGATGTGGTTTGCTACTTTTGATTAGAAACCATTGAGCATGTGCACCGACGAGGAGGTAGTGAGCTAAGGAATAACAGATTTACAGAGTGAAAATTAATACAATTTATTTTGAAATAAATTTTCCTGCAAGAGAAATGTCTCTGAGGTCATATTAAAAAAAATAAAAAAAACTTTCCAGTGATGTTTTCTATACTAATCCTGCAGAGATCTTTTTCAAAATTTTTTGGTTTTATTATGAATAGCTGTCATTGATCATTTTCTTGAGGTAATTTTCTATCTTTCTTGAAGTATTTTTTGCTTTTCTTTTAAATACAATTGTTCTTTTTTTATGAAAGACATACTGTGAAATGTTTCAACTGGAAGGTTAGGGCACATATCTTTGCAACACATAGCTTTCATACTTAATTAAAGTGCAGAATAACACACATTTGCCATTATGCAGAATAAAGTACACATACACATGTATTTACAATTCAGGGCATCTGTGTTCAGAAACAGGAAATGCAAGTTTATGTGTAGAAGTTATCTACAGCAAAGGGTCTACTCTTCATTGCCATCTCTTTATGTAAGCATATGATTAAAGCATATGATTAAAGTACTTTTCCTATTATAAGACAGAGTCATACTGTACATTCATAAGAATCAGCTTCCTTTTGTCATAGTGACTCAGGTGAAAGTGTATGTACATCATTCATTTAGAATAAAGACAAAGAAAGGAATGCATCTGAACTACTTGGTGCAGCATTGACATCTGACTCGTATTTGTCATGATATATTTTCCATTTAATAGCTATTTTTCTCATTTTTTTAATGTCTTCAGTCCTCTCACTGAGTGCAGGTTTGTTTTTGGTTGTTCCATTTTTTAAATAATATGTTCTTAGGATATAGGATGGCATGCGTATGTGAGAGTGCTTAAAGGGGAAAGGTTGCTGAGATGAGACTGGAGACTCTCCTGGATGATAGGAATCTAACTAGGCATTGGCCATAAAAAAACTGTCTTATCAGTTCTGTCAGAGCTCTTGGAAGAAACGAGTTGGTTTTCTCCAGAAGTATATTACAAAAGAAAGTTCAAAAGTAGTATATTACAAAAACATATATTCAGCTGGGCAGTCAAGGGACAAGGCCCTGGAGTGAAATAGGAAACACTGGTAACTCTTCTAGTTTCTATTTTCTCCATTTCTGTTCTGTCCTTGTGCCTACTCTTCATGCTCAGGTGCCCTGATCCTTTCATCTATATGCATGTAGCAATATACAAATGAAGAACGCTGGTAAGCCAAAAAGTTGAATTTTTCTTTCAAAATAAGAAAAGCACATGTATATTTTAGATTTCTGTTTCTTTCTAGTTTAGGATCAACAAACAGATTTTATCCTTGGTTGGCTTGTATATCATTATTTGTGCATTGTTCAGTTAAACCTTGTTATCCCTGAATGCAAAGAAAAAACACTGGATAATTTTAATAGGAACAGGTTAAAAGTCTTTAGGCATTGATTCAAATTAAATTTATTTTCTTGACATATCTCGCAATGAGCATGGGGTAATATAAAATATATTCTCAGAGACTTAAGCCTTGTTTTTTGTTAGGTCGCTGTATTTCCATGATAGCCAACTCTCTTGTCTAGCCTGTACTGTCACCATTCATTATTATTGTGTATGGAGTTATGGAGAAAAATAAGATGACAGGGAATAAGACATACAGAAGGCAAAGTGCTCAGGAATTTATTAAAGGTGGTTGGCTGGTAATGGAACTGCAGCCAGAGATGTGGGTGGTTAGGTGCACCACTGCCAAAGCAAAAGCTTATCTGTGTAGCTGTCAGGAGAATCAGCCAGCAACTGAGAAGTCTGGAGAAGTTTTGGGTTGGTTGATTTGTTTTAATTGAATGCTACAATATTTGTAGGACTCCAAAAGCTCAAGTACCCATAAAAAATTTAAGTGTTGTAAGATCTATGATAAAACCAATAGATATAGTTGGCTGTGCTACCCAGTTGTCCTCTCCTTTCACTGTGGTGTTTTGCTTTTAAAGGAATAGTGTTGCCTTGCTCCCAGGTATTGTAAAACAAAACTAAACACCTTAAAATGGCTGTGTGACAGTGAAGCCATGGTTACAGCATTGCAGATGTATGTTTGCATGTATGATCTAGCAGGCCAAAGGCTGTGGGTACTTTTCTGTCATAGAGAAGACATTCAGCTGTGATGCCAACAGTGCTACTAAAGCTAGTATTGTAAGTTATTAGATGCACGCGTTATGTATGTACACGCTGCAGTCTTGGAGCTGAAAGCAACATCAGTACAGATATTGCTGACCTAGACATACATGAGTAAATTCAGCTAACTCATTTAACTAGCTTGGACTTGATCTAGTCATAGGCTTTTCAGTACAAAAAATACCATAAGCAGTGACAATCAATGAGGAGCAATAAGAAGAGGTTATGAAACTAAACAAATGTTATTTTTCTAGTCTGATATTGTCAAATATGAGTGTAGTGTCTCCCAATTTATGGGTTGCTAGAACAAACTTTACTAGCAAAGTGTTTATAATCTAGTCTGAAGACTAGACAGAAAATGCGAGTGTGGATCATGGACAGAAGCATGGACAAGGACACCCCTACATTTATAGTCTCTCTCTCTCTCTCTCTCTCTCTCTCTCTCTCTCTCTCTCTCTCTCTCTCCCCCCCCCCCTTACAGCAGTCATTTTTTTTAAATCTCCATCAGTTTCAATGTGTCAGCTTCAGAAAGTAGCTACTGTGTATAATGATGCACTTCCAGTTGTTTTGTTTGTTGAATAAAGCCAGTTTATTCTTATATTTAATAAACATTTATATGCATTTATTACTGTAACTGTACTCTTTTGTTTAGTTTCTTTCTTGTGTCCTTTTCCATTTTAGAAACTATGCTACCATTTTTTTCTCTTTGTGGCATATAATTGCCTATATACTGATTGATTTCTTTTTAGGTAAGAGCTAAACTTATGTTTTTGTTTCCCCAGTTTAAACATGGCTTACAGTTTTCTATTTTTCTTTTTGTAAGATGATATTTTTGAATCCCATAATTAATTTTTTACTATCTTTGTGCTCACTTCAGTGACAGCGCATAGCTCAAGAGGCTTTAATAAAAGGAGGTGAAACAACAAACAAAATTTTAAAAGTAAAAAATTTGAAACCAGTAGATGTTTACATATCTAGAGTTGACATCAGGGACCTCGGGTGCACATTAGGTATTTGGAGAGATTAGCAGCAAACATATGCTGCTGCATACAGGAGCATAGCAGCAAACATAGTGCTGAGGTAGTTAACTTTTTTATGAATGTTCTGTTGGCAGATGTCATAAGATGGTAAATAATCTTACAGGCCTTTTCTTAATGCGGTCACCATCTTTGACATATTATGAAGATCCTCTTAGGAGCAGCAGCTCTTTTGGGGAGAGGAGATTGTGGGAAGAAGCTGCTGCTTGTGAGAGGTTGGGGGTGAGGAGGGAAAGGAGCACAGTCTGGTGAGGGGAGTCTCCCCCTGGCCTCATGTCCCAAAGCTGCATCCTCCAATCCAGCGGAGGACATTACAGACCATATGGGCATCATCAGGTTAAAACCCCAGTTAGACTGTACTGTATTTCAAGCTTAATGTTCTAATAGTACTGTGTGATTAGTAGTGATATTTGTCAGTTAAACTAACATTTTTTGTTAGGGCTTTTAAGCATTATTAGGTTAACTGTGATAACAAATGCTCCTCAGAAAAAAGAAGCCTTCTGTATCAAATAGGAGTTGCCCAAGCACATTTTTTGTTTGTTTTCTTCTATACGGAGCATTCTAACCTTCCATATATATATGCACAAATATATATATATACACATATATATGTATATATTCGCACACATGCCCCCCCCCCCCCCCCACAGAGTGAGAGATATAGCTCAAAATTACTTAATTCTTGAGACTGTCTATATCTTGACATTTTTTTGAATTTGGAGTGTGTTGGGAGAAGGGGGGTTGATAGCAGTAAACCAATGCCTTATGACTTTTCTTTCCTTGGATGCAGATCCTAGGGAATGTATAAGCCCAAGCGAAAAAAGCAATATTCAGTTTCAGGTATCCAAATAGCACAGTGCTCATCTTTATTCAAAACTGCCTGAAGGCTGAAAAAAGCTTACCTAATCACAGTTCCTATCATAGTAGAGATCATTTATGAGCACAAATAATACCGTAGGAGGTAAAGAAAAGAAAAACAAATGTAGGTCCTTAGAGATCTAAAAGTCATGATGAGAAGTGAAAATATGATGCTGTGAAGTGGTGCATTTTAGTTTGATGACTAACAAAGCGTTGAAAAGTCTGAGAATTCAGTAGCAGCAGCGTAGTTTTGTATTCAACAGTATTAAATAGATATGAGATAACAATCTCACTCAGCATATAAGGCATTCAGGGCAAATAAAGTATTTGTTTCAGGAGAGTAAAAAGATTGACAGAAGACTACCAAGGTAAGCCATTTGATACAAATACATAGAATGGGAATTTATCTGACTTTTTACAGAAGCAGGGCAGGATCAGAAAATGAAAAAGATATAATTTCCCATTAAAAAATATATCTTTTCACTTCCAATGCCTTTATTTCAGAAGAAGGGAAAGCAAATCCTAGAAGGGGTGAAATCCTGTCCTTCTGAATTTATGGTATTTTTTTTCCCCAGAATTTGATGGAATTATGATTTTATACTCTCTCCCAGAGAGACCGCACAAAGATGTTGCCTGTATGAAAGGATTTTAAGTAAAAATCATCACTGATGCTACCAAAGCTCTTGCTGCATGGATGGGAACCACTGAATAGTCTGGCCATTATACTCTCTTGCATGGGATTTAATTGAAGGTAGTTAAAAGACAGGATAAAAATAAGAGACACATTTTTTTTTTGCTAAAAAAGAGTTTAATAAGAGGGGAGACTGACAGAGGGACCCAAAACAGCTCCTGGTAAGCACTGTCATAAAATAGGAAATGATTGATGCAACTGAAAGGTAACGAGTTAAACCTGATAAAAATAAATGGAATTTGTACAATGCTTTCAACTGTACAGTTAAATTGTCTGCAATACTATAATCTAGGTGTCTATCAGATTAAAACATGATTAAGCATTTAGGTGAATGAAGAAAATAATAAAAAACAAACAAAACCTTCAGGAAAGATTCTAAAGTGTCAAGGTGCATGTCCAGACTCTCCCAAGTATAGAACTGAAAAAAGGTGTTCTCCACAATCTTGCTGATTTAATGATTTCCTACTATGAGATATCAAATACTCCGAGCAGGATCAAGAAAATGGATGGTGTTGCTGAAGCTGGGAGACTGAGAACCTGCTCTTGTATAGCACTGTTCATGTTGTCTGATGAAAATTTGCATGTATTAATTTAATATTAATTTGCTTAAGGTCATTGAAACATTAGCAAATTTAGAGCAAGTTATGTAATCTGCAGATTGAAAGTGTTCTCATACAGAATTAAAATGTTCCGTTTCTTTCTCAAATTAGTTCCCCAGGTAGCTGCACTAGAAACTGGGAAGATGCAAAAAGTATCACTCTTAAATCAACTTGACACCAGCGAAAGTTCATATTTCATAAAGAAGAATTGATAATCAAAGACTGTGACTCGGGCTGCCTGTGGGTGAAAGCTGGGTTTCCACCACAGTTGAGATACCATGGGCAAGTTTTGCACTGGGGAGAAACTTAAGTTTTCTTACATGAACAAGGTAAGCTCAGTAAATTGCATATCATCTCTGGAAGCATAGTAATGCTAGTTCAGTTTACTCATTTAACTAGTCGTGTTGACTCCTCTAATGCTCTGTTTCTTGGAGCTAGTCTTCTCCTGCCTTCCTCAGGCCTTTGATTTTTCAGTGTTGCTACCGCAGGGACTAATGCGAGGAGAGAAAGAGACTGTTTTCTTTTAATAGGGTCTCTGGGTAATGCACTAATAAAGTAAAAACAGAACTTAGACCATACTACACTGTATCTCAGCTAGCTTAATCAGCAAACAAAAGCCAAGCAAGCAAAACAAAAGAGTGTGCAACTCTGAACAGTTAAAGCTGCACGCACCATGTAGTGATAGCGTGTCACTCTTTTGGTTTCTGTGGCAGGCTGTAGGAATCAGTGCACCAAGGAACAGTTTTTTTTCTTCTGAAATATTTGTGTCAAACAATAATATAGGTATTCATACCTTTGGTCCTTCTTTTATAATTGCTAGACATGCTTAACCGTATTTGTGTTAAGTCACTGATACCAACACTTGCTTTTTAGTATTCTGAAAATGTATTGCTTTCACTGTTTGCAACTTTAAGACTTTAATTATTTAATGGTTATTACCAAGAGACCATCAAATTCAAGTGGCTTTTTTTATAGAGCTGTTTTTTTAACATAGCTGGGATATAGATTGAATGAAAACTTCCTTAATTCTTCTGTTATCCACAGCACACAAAGGTAGAAGAAAGAATAAAGTTCTATAAAGAAAGAATGTGATTAGTTGTTTCATTTTAAGTACATGTCAAGTTATAAGAAGGAAAAAACCATAGTCTTTCACCTTAGTTGTGATGAAGGATTGCATCTGAAGTACCCACACCTCTCAGGAGAACACTTTTTCTTCTAAAACTTCTTATTAAATTGCTTAATGGCTTCCTACAGCTCCACAAAAAATACTTTTATGCATGCTACGCACATTGTGAGTCATGTAAATGTAAAAGAAAAGGAAGAAAACAAAATATAGTGAATGCTTAATGTTTTAGAGATTGCTCCATGGGTTAATTTTTTCAATAACACAGGTTACACATCTACATTTACTCTGTAGAGCACTGCATGTGACAGTTATGCTACAGCACAGCAAATCATTTTTCCCGTTTTCATGTTTGATGAGAAAATGTTCAAAAGATAACAGAAAACTTAGTTTTGAAAATAAAAAGCACAGCTGCTAATGCCAGCATGAAATTTTGAGCTATATAGAGTAACAATAAAAAGTTGCGTATGGTAGGGTGTGCCAAAATACAACAGAACATTCATATTGAGAGTTTTCAAATTATTTTACATTTAACTAATCAAAATAAACACTGCTGGAAGTGCTCAAGTAGAACAGTGCTGATTTTTCTTTGAGCCTTGATGCTTAAAATTAGGTATCTAAATCTTCAGCTAGAGTATCAGGAAGTCTGGAAGTTATATGCTGTTCACCTTAACATAAAAGTTGAAATATGAACTTATATTCTAAGAGTTGGATTCCTATATATCAAGGTATTTGTCTTCTTGCTTTAGAGTGCTTTGCAGGAAACAAAATAAGAATAGCCTCAGTCATACGCTAAATAAAATTTAAAACCTCTGCCCTGAACTTAAATTCACTAGAATGGTCCTTCCTGGGAGATTTGGAAGGCTATATCAGATTATATTAGGAATACAAGTTAATGCCTACTCATAAAAGGAGAAATGTTTGGTTGACACGCAAAAATCTAAAGATTTAAACAGACCAAACACCTTGAGTGAGTATGTTGGTGTCAGACCATGCATGATGCTATGTAGTATGTGAGACACCAAATGTTGAGTGGTGTGCAGACATGCAAAGATACAAAGTGACCCCAGAACAGGACTAATAAGATTTCTAGATTCAACTTTTGCACAGAGCCTTGCTGCTGTTTAATAGAAAACTGGAGAGCATCGGATATTACAAAACTGGAAGAATTGTGCTAATCAGATCTACACATAATAAAATCATGAATTTCTGTCTGTGTGTCAGTGGAGAATGGGCATGAATTGTTCTTGCTACAGTATGGACTGGAATTTTAAAGTCAGAAGCTGGATGTATTTTATTAAAATATAAGCTAAGGAGACTCAACTGCGCACTAGAGAATTGGTTGCAAGTTAGGTATGGTTTTATTGAAGTAAAGACAGCTAACCATTGAAAACTGACTCAAACTATTTTGCAATAAGAAATATATCTCAAGGATAGCCTTGTTAGTGCATGAGTCGATCTGTCTGGATTCTCTTCATACCTGTCACTAACTTCCTGGGTGACCTTGGGAAAACAACTTAATTTCTCTGTCTATGATCAGTTCTCCTTTCTTTAGAAACAGGACAGCCAAAATCAGACATGGTTACTAAGGCTGGAATTTTATTTTGTGAAAATAATTGTTGGCATTTAGTATCAGACAAAAACGATGTCTTTTTTATGAAGTGAAATGACAGTGATCAAATCAGCCTACCACTAGGCCATTATCGTTTGTCTGGGGTGGGGGGGAACCTGCTTTACAGAGAGGATTTTGCTTTCCCTCACCCTAGACAGCTGCTCTAATTGCTATACTTCAGACTGTCTTGCTCTAATTGTCCTGACCAGCTCTACTAATTAACCTTACTTACCTATTTCAGAGTTGCTGTGATGTTTTACTAGCATATGTGAAATTCCCGAAGATTATGATAGTGAAGAACATCTTAGAAATACTGTGAATTGGTAACTCGTAAGTTTTTCTGCATGACTTTGAAAGTAGAAATCATACTATTAAATACGGTAACCAAACAGAAAATGACCAGTATTCTCCTTGGCTCTAATAGAAAAAACCAACAGGACTGGTGTGGATTTTAAGCAACATTCATACCAACCTGATCAAGGTCTCACGGGGAATCAGCAAAAGAAGTTCCAATGACAGCAAAGTTACAACATCTAGGATTTTACCAGAAATTGTCTTGTGTATGAGAACTTGCACTAGCTAATGTGTATTTAACACGTCACCCAATAGCAAGTATAGACAGTGCTTGAAATGATAGATTGCTTTCAAAAACTCTGAGGAATGAAGATTGAATACTTTTACATTTTCAGTCAGGTCACACTTTCCTGGCTAAGGCTGTGGAAATATGTAACCAAATAATCGCATTTACAGAGGAACCATAGAGCTAAGCCTTGTTACAGATTCTGATTTATTCCTCGTACTGTATAAAACTGAATATGACAAATTGTGCACGAATACTGTGGATTGAACTATGAAGTCTTCCTGACAACTCTAAAACAGTAAAACTGTAAAGCAGGTTAATATCTATAGGCAGTAAAACAGTGTAAAGCAGTTAGAAACAGAGGAAAGTGTTAGTCATTTGTTGCTACTTATATAGATGTTATTTTTTGCTTGAAAGAACCACATTAGTTTTCTTACTAGAGTTCTAGCTGAGATAAACTGGAGGACAATCCTAACTGCAAAAGATCTAACTGATGCTAACTGCATTAAGTTAGCTGGTAGATAGTAGTGGGATGATCTAAATTTGGAATTACTATTTGTATGAGAAACCTGGTTTTTTAATTGCTTGCTTTCAAATTGGAGCAAAATGTTAATTTCTTATGCAAAGACTTCTATTTCAGGGTTTTGGATGTAGAAAATCTAATAAAAAGAACAGTTTGATTCAAAAAAACTCAAGAAGTTGACATGATAAAATAATTCCTAAAATAAATTTAATAACTTTAAACTAAAGTTTTAAGATTGAAGTGAAATATTAAAGCCTTATTAGAAAAGCTTTTATTGCTTTTTAGAAAATGGTAAGTCTCAAAATTAACCCTTCCCCCCTAACAAAATACTTTCTGACATGAAAAGTGTCCTGCCAGAACAGTTTTGACTGTCTTTTATAGTTAGCCTGGTCTCTGTATTCCTACAAATGAAACTTTAAAAAGGTTGCAATTAGTCCAGAAAACTTTCTAGTTACAAAGGTCCAGGTTCTCTCTAGTAAGATTATTAAAGGAAAGAAAACACTTAGAGTCTTGTAAAACAAACTATTTTTTTAATGGTTCTTATGTTAATTTTTTTTGTTCTTCTCACAAGGCCAATGAAAGTGTGGAAGATGAGCTAACAGAAATGATTGCAAAGAATTATTCTTATTTCTTGTCTAAGCAGAGAAAGCAAATTATGCACAGTTTAATAGGTTTGATGCTAATTAGAAAGACATATCTTTAGTTCTGTTTCATTAAAACACTTAAATGTACTTAAATTTCACCAAAGTGATTTCCTCAATTTGAACAGGCCTCATTGTGAGACACAGTTCAGAGATCATCTGTGATTTACCCTTTCTGTATGTATGGCACATGACACACATTACATTAATTTTGATCTCATGTCCCTGGTGATCTTTCTCATGATTTTCAAATTCTGACTTGAGATTAGAGTCCTCCAGGACCAACCTTAACTACTCATCTGGATTTGCCTGTCCTGCAAGATTTCTTGCAGTATCACTTTGAGATATCAAACACAAGAAACTCTCTTACCTGAAACTTAGGTAGGCTGAATTAACCCAGAACTGCTGCCTAGAGGAAAAAAGAGCGCAACGATATATATACTTCTAAATTTTTCTTTCCTCTCTCTCTTAACTGTCTTTACTGGTTCCTACATCACTCCTCCCATATTTGCTCTTGCCACTTCTAGCCTTCCTCAAAGCTTTTTTGACTATTCTGATCCTCCAGTATGTCTTTAAAATACCCTACAATTATGAAAGGCATTGAAAAATACAATTAATTTCAAGTCAGTCTTAAGAATTAATAATGTCATTTTAGGTTCATTTCTCCTCTTGGCCTGCATGACACCTATTTTTCTGGAAGGAAAAAGTTTTAAACATATAGCAAGTAACAAGCATACAGAGGAAAACAGATGAGCATTCGAAATAACACCAATGCTTGCTGCATCTTTTGTAAAAGTTTCATTCCTAAACTAAGTTCTTTTCTTCTTTTTTAAAACTAGGTACTTGCTTAAGAAGTTTAATAAATAAACTTTGTAGGTAAGAATGGAATGATATTTAGCTTGCTAACAAAAGCTGCTGTCATGAAACCTGCATACCCTGAGGTCCAGAACAGCTAACAGAACAAAAGTTGTAAGACAAAATCAGTTGGAAATAACAATTACAACTGGGATCAGTAGGAATTTGGTTTAATTCTTTCAAAGACAACGCATGGAAAGAATCAGTATAACTGAAGAATGGATTATGGTGATTTTCCTCATGCTTCACAAAATCTTTTCTGTTCAAAGTGGGCTTTATAAGTTGGCCTGTAGACAGTATGCTCTCTGCAGACTGATTACTAGCATGCTTAGAAGAATTGTTCGGTGTATATTTGTATAATGAATAAGGCCAAGTAATGTAGTGACCTTCTTTTGGCTTTCATTACAATCAATTAATTGTTTCAAAGGGATAACGAACAAGGGATTTGAAACTAAGACTTGAAGGCCAGGATAGAACTTTGAGCAGGTTAACGATAAAAGGTTTATCAAACAGTCATTATTTACAGGTTGGAACTGGTGCTTCTACATCATAACATGGAGTGTTAGTCTTTGATGAAAGTGCACTCAGTAAATATTTCACAGATTTGGGATAGAAATAAGATCCATGCATCAAAATATTTCTATATATTCCAAATTATTTTGCTATCATTTTCCAATGTACTCTTCTGGCTAGGAAGCTTTTCAATGTACTCTTCTGGCTAGGAAGAGTTTATATGTACTCTTCTGGCAGCAAGTCAAAGTGTTTGCTATAACACTGCTTTAATGTTTGAAAATAGATATAAGTTGCATCAATTTCATATTAAGATGGATCTTTCCTGTGCCGTTTGTTTAACTCTGCTTTTTCTCTGCTGATGATGAAATGCTTTATTATAGTCAAAGCACAATGAACTTGGTTTTGCTTTTGCATATTCTGGTCTAGAGCAAGCCTACTCCAGTGACTCCAGTTGTATCTCTGGATTTATAAAAGAATGAGAGCAGAATCTAGACAAAAGCCCATAGCACAGTTTAATGCTGGGTTTTATTTTAAAACTATATTTCAAAGAGTGTCTATGCCAAATAAAGCTGTGCTACAGATAGGCCATATCTTAGTCTGCTTCTCTATCACAACTAGACTGGCAACTGTACCCAACCTAGTGCTAAACTAGCTAGCTGAGGTATCTCCATGTTGCATGGATGGAGTTAGCAGCTGCAGCTGGGATGGATAAGAGCTTCACACTTGCTAATTTTGTATTACATCTACAGAGACTCAGACTGTAATATGACCCCATGTGAAAAGCAGCTGTTAAGCAAGAGAATGTAATTTTGCTATGCTTTTGTGGTTGGTCTAAGCAAATCTCCTAATAGGCCTTGGCACCTAACACAGGTTTGAGCTGTAAGACGATTTTATATTGGAGGGCTTGGGGTGATTATATGCTATCCAGTCATATGGTTGCTCTGTTATGTTCGGTAGATCATGTGAGTGTTAGTGCTTAGTACCGGAATGCATTTGAATTGATATTGTCCTGCTGATTAGTTTTTTCCTTTATTTTTGGAGCCATGTCTAATAGACCTGCGCAAATAAATCACATGAGTAACTCATTAATTTTGCCTTATATTATATTTGCTAAATCACTAGTTCTTGAATATATTCATTATTCAAGTTTCTCCAGGAATTTATTAGGGCAATAAATCTTCATCTGTAGGTAATTTTTAATAGATGATTAGGAAGATTACCAATTTACATTGGGTATGTTATGTTATGTAATAGGAGATGTAGAAATTCTAACACATGATTTTCAAACTGTTTTTATGTTCCAATATGTTCCAATAGACAGATACTGTAACAAGTTTTCTTAGTCAATGGTAATACAAATATAATTATATATAATATATACATATTTAGGTAAACAATTACCTCAATTGTAATACAAGTATATGTACAGAGAAATTATCTTACCCTACTTCGTGTCTTACACAAGAAGATGAAAAGTCTTAGTATGAGCAAGGATTACATAGTGGAAACATATACCTTCTATATGAACATTGTCTTACCAGTTGCAAAAATTTTAATTTACATAGTGAATGAGACAGCAAGATTGCAGGAGGAGCAAGAAGAGAGTTTCTTGGTTTATCTATTTAATTGCTACCTTAAAAATAGTGCACTGCCTCTGCAATGCTTACTAAGTCACTAAGGACATACATTTTACAGATGATTAACAATTATCTGTGCCTTATTTTTCAGATGCCCACTAGGAAACAGCTGAGGCCAGACTTTACAGAGGTACTGAAACCTCATGAGTGCATCAAACTTTAGTGAAAGTTGACTGGAAATGTGCTTTGAATATATAAAAGTATTATGAAAATATGAAGTACCTTGAAAAGTCTGACTGTCCATGTCTCAAATTAGGTATCTATAAATTGGTAGGCACTTTCAATTATTTTGATTTAATTCTATATATCAAGTCACTATCTATAAAATGACAGCAGTAAACCCCTATGATCTCTGCAGATTATTTTATTTCAGTTAAGCATCATAGAAAAGTTCATACACATTTTATTTTTAACTTTGTTTCAGAGTTTAAATGTTATATGAATAGGTCTGGGATCAAAGAAAGTAGCTTTCAAAAGTGAAAGACCATAGACATTGCCTCATCAGTATCCATTTGCTAAATGGAGAAGCACTGAGGAAAAAACAGTTGTTATCTGTGTAAATAGAGATTGTGCTAGAATATGTATGCTCATAGAAATGGGCAAATTAAGCCTGCATACTTTATCTGCTTTTCTAACCCTGTGGTTGACTTAGAAACTTCATAGTCTTTTATTAAAATATTCTAATGTAATTTCATATAAATGTCACTTAATATCTTAAACAAGCATACACAGAAGTAGCATCTAATGTGTCTTTTATAGTATATGCTGTAAACTGTGCAGATCTATGAATTTTGATACCTCAGAATGATGTTGACTTGCTGACTGAAAACAAGTAAATGGCTTAGCAGAGATAAAGATCTGGACGTATTGCATGTATTTTGATCCTGTTCCAAAATGCTGATAATATGAAAGCACTGTATGTACCTTTGGAATTTTTTCATGAGAGAATACAGTGCATGTAAATTAGGTAGCAGGCATTTAGCAAGTGAACATGATGGGAGCATTTTACAGTGAATACAAATAGTTTTACTGAATCAGTAGTATTGAGGTAAATCGGGCAAACAGCAGTAAAATTTGTTTTCAGGTACCTTTGTTAAAAGTTCTTTGTTCAAGTTCTTTTGTTAAAAGAAGTGCATACTGTGATTTTTATGAACTCTCTTTTTGAAGTGCAGTTGTACATCTTTTTCTATTATCATCAATAGTGATCATCTAATATTTGAGTATATGTAATCATTGCTTTTAAATTTACACATTGATTGATAAGGAAGTATTACCATGTGATTAAGAGTGAATAAGAAATGAGAAATTTTTGCTCCCAGCACTGCCCCAGATTTCCTTTGTGACAGCTTAAACAACTGAGTCTCTTAGTACTTTCTTTTTCCTGTTTAAGCAAAAAGAGCACTTTCTTTCCTTGTGAAAATATTACAAGAGTAACATGTCCTATATTCATGACTACTAGAAAGATAGTCAGACATATGATGAGGATAAACACATAAATATCATGTATAGTGAATGTGAACTGCTGACTTATAAATGCTTTTGAAAGCATAATAAGATTATTTTTTCTGGCGTTTTTCTACAAGGTTTCGTTTTATTCACATGAGATTGGGTAATCCTTTTCAAACAACTTTCCAAAGGACTTAGAAATAGTAAAGTAGAAGAGCATATTCAGCCTGGTTTTAACTCTGATAAAAACTACATGACTGGTGGGATATTCTGCAAGACATTGCAAAAAAAGAGATCTTTCAACTGAATATTTAACAAGCTATAATGTACTCTTTTTTTTTCTTTTTTTTTTTTTGAGGAACACATTTGGAGAAAATCTGATATTTTTGACAAATCTTATAACTTTTGAAATAATACAGTACTAGTGAAAATAGATTTTACATTTAATTGGATAGTTTGTCATATGTAATTAAAAGTCTGTCATTTCAAATGAGCTGAATTTTGGAGGAGAATTAGTTGAATCATGAAATGGATTCATTGAGATGTACAAGCACTGCAAAGTTTCAAGTAACCCTTTCCTAACCCTATAATTATTTAAGAAATATGTGCCTCTTAACACTTCAAACCATATTATTTCATATTTTATGGAAGGCTTGAAGTATTGTAAGTGTAATATGAGATGTTACAAGCACTGCACATTGAGGGAGGAAGAGATTACAGACTCTGTAACTAGTTGACCTAATTGGGAAAAGGATAATCTGCAGAGCATCAGCTGGGCAGGAGAGAGGTGGTCTCGTGTGAATGCTAGAGTTTATAGAGTGATCTATGAAAAAAGGAAGGAAAATAAATAAAATAAAATAGATGCAAACTGGAAGTCTGCACCTTCAACTTTGCTCCTTGAAGTATTATGGAGAAGAAGTATCGAGGTACTCTTTTTATATTAGGATCTGTCAGCATTTAACTGTGTGGCACATTAGACTTTCTGCATCATCCCATTCCTCTGTACAGGACCAGTACTGGTGGAAAAGTGGTTAAAAGTTGCAAGGTTGTTATATCACAGTCTGGAATGACAAAGAAGGATTCTTGCTAAGTAGAACTGTGGACTAATACCTATGACTGATGTTGTTCCCGATGGAAATGTGCTCTGTATTTTTACTGTATCCGTCACAACACCAATATGAACCTTTGATAAAAATTATCTCCTGAAGAAATGCAAACCTCAGCATATTAAAGTCACAAAGACATTAAGGCAGAATATTTGCCCCATTTAACGTTCCTTGTGCCCTTCTGGAACAGGCTGGTCACTATCAAGGAGACACAGAGATAGATTCCACTAAGAGGAGCTCTTCACTGAATATATTCTCTTTTTGTTCTTCTGAACTGCAGGAAACATCTTTTATCCCCATACAGATACAGTGGTTCATAGAGCTGATTTCTTGGAAGTCATGAAGTGCATTCTTTGTAAGAACAGGTTGCTTTATAGCTTTAGTACCACTTTGGATGGAATCAGATATAGGATAAGATAGATGGCTAAGCATGGATTAGGCTACACATCACTGTATATTCATTTAGAACTGCCTTCCAGACATCCAGTTGCTGTTTGGCTTGGCATATTGCCTGGCAAAACCCCACTTGAAAACAAGTGATCATGCTCCAACTCCATGACACAGAATTAGGAAAAATGAAGGAACTCTCAAATAACAGGAGAAATGATTTTATAGCTCTGTAATGATTGGACAGAGACTGCACTGGACTTTTGAACACACGTGATGTTCAGACACTACCACACAAGTCTGTATGGCCTTTTAAAGTTACAGTGAAGATTCGTTCCTTCAAACAAAAGAACAATGTTTAGGTTGTAGTTTGATACTGCTGTACGAAGAATCTTGTACATCTCGTTGAACCAATTAATCCAATGCATAAGGGGATCCATTTGGGGGAAGGGAGTTACCTAACCTGCAAAAATAGTGGATGTTAACAATTTTCCAGTATGCCTCAGCCTCAGGATAATTCTTTTTCAGGATAATTATTTTAAAATTATTATCCAGATCTGACACTAGCTTGCAGGTGACTGTTAGAGCTCACCATCTCTTGAAAAGCAGAAAAAATATGTAAGGGGAGTTAGAGACCTGCTGTTTAAAAATAAATCCAGCTTAATGATCATGAAGTCGATATAGGGTGCTTGCTACTTTGTCAATAAAATTTCAAAAGCTATCATTTCTGTAAAGTAAGTTAAACAATTCCTTTTATTTAATCACAAATTAGCTAACTCCCAGCTACATAGCAACTGCTTATCTCCAGAAATCACCCCTACATGGCACTTTGAGTAAATGAGATACAAAATAGACAGTATTCCATGTTAGTGAACAGAAATAAATTATGGCAAATATGCAAAGATGTCAGGATTACTAAACAGAACTTCATAGGTAACAGTTCAAAATGAAGATGAACTGAGTAAGTGGTAAAACCAAGTTAAAGGCTACACAAGCCTAATCGAAGAACCTGATCATCCTTGATAATGCTTAATCCTTAATCATGAGTTAAATGTCTCATTATGGTTTTTAGCAAATTCTTTATGTAAAATGAATTCTCAGTTCTCTAGATAAGCACAGCATGCTCGTTTTGGATCACTACATATTTAAATATTCAAGACTGGATGAGGCAGTAAATTATGAAATGTAAAGTATTAGTTCTTTCATTTCCATCAGTTAGTATTTTCAGCTGTGAAGTTTGCAGGATCAGTGCTAAAACACTGTTCTCATTTGGTTGTTTACTTGAAATGCTCCAGTCAACCTAATGAGGACAGCCTGGAAAAAGAAAAAGTTAGAATTAATTTCATTGTTTAAATCTGTTACCAGTATAAAAACTTGTTCTTGTTTTCTTCCTCTTTCTAAAGGCTTTCTTTAGAGTGCAGTACTAACATTCCCCAATAGATGCCCTAAGAGATCTCTCGTAAACACCACCACCAAGGACTGAAACTAAGCCTCTTTGGCTGAGTGTATATTTATAGAATCTGCATTATCTAATATCGAGTGGTATTATGTTTTCAGATTTCAGTGATGAATTGAATAAAGTTATTTGATCCCAAATTAAGTAGAAAAAGGATGGATGATAAGAAATTAAATATTTATCCTCATTTTCCAATGATTTTTCAATAGTAATATTTAGTTTGGATATGAATTCTGAAGCGTATTATCTCTTTACCATTTAATCATTCGTTACTTTATATTCACAAAATGAGAATGGGGGCAATGTCATCTTGTCATAATCATTATCATAACAATGTTGCGACACACCAAAATGAACCTATAGCATTTATTAAACAAGAAATAATGGGAAAATCTATGGCTCTAACCTCAGTGTCACTTTTTAATGACTTTACATCTGTTGTTTTGTGGTATACATTTATATTATTTTGTTGCATATCAAATATAGGTTTGTTGTGGGTGAACACTAACATAATTACATATTTCAATTACATATATACATATAAATATATATGGTTTTTTTTTCCTTGAGGGATTGAGTCCCTTTTTGAGAACTGGCTTTGATGAAATGTGGGGTAAACATTAATGCGCCTTTATGAATCTTTTGCCATTTGGGAGTTCTCCTGTGGCAGATGGTTGGCACAAGCTCTCTCCAAGCCACAAGCAAGCTAATTTTCTTCTATATCATTTGCCAGTGCCTGCCATCCTGGTGCTCATGATGCCCTGCTGTCATAAAAGCATCGGGCCAGGTCTCAGTACTCTTTATTGCACTTTTTGATGAGCACAGAGCTTATAGTGGATTCACTGTTATCTTTCAAATTCATTAAAACATTAAATAGACATTGACCAGTGGAAGATGAGGTAAAGACAGACACTTATGTTTCCAAACTTCACGCTGTGCACAACTGAGAGAGAGAGATTCAGAGGCTAATTCATTCCTTCTCATGTTAGAGCAGGCTGAGAGTTCTCTTGCTGTCATTTACTTCAAGCTAATCAATGATCTTCACCAGGAGCAGCTGCAGTGAAGGGGCAGCTGCCTTCTTCCAAAAAGAAAAGGAATAATCTGGAGAGAAGTAGTGGAAATTAAACCTTAGAGGAGGGCAATAGTTTGGACTGAATTTTTTGAAAGAATATTTATTTATTGCCAAATCTAGCAGACTGCCTAAACCTACTTTTGATATTAGGCTACGAGTAGAAGTTTGCTTAAAATATTGTATGGTCTTGATTCAAAGAATATTTATATTACATATAAGAGTGAGTGTGTGAGTGTGTGTGTGTGTGTGAATTCAGGTTTGTCCACTCTTGTTTACTACTTCGTAACCGTCAGCTTAGCTGGCATACTTGGTAGCATCAGCTTTTAACATCCCAAATTCTCTGGCAATTTGATAATCTATTCACATGAGCACTTTTTCCACTTTGAATGTTCAAATATATAGTACAGAAAAATAAAATAATTGAGGTTAGTTATCTCATTGTAAAACCTCACTTTACGTTAAAAGAAGAGAAGGAGGTATCTTCAATATAAAATACTTCATGATGTTTGGAACACTGCTATTCTGTGTTATTCTGAACCTCTCTGAGTCATTTATTTTAAAAAGGCATCAGCTTCATTCAAGAAATGCAGGGTGGTTGCGCTTACAGATGTTGAGTGATGCCAAGCCACACTGAAGTCACTTGGATGATCTAAAGAGTGAGTAAGGGTGAAAGTCTCTGAGATTTCCTTTTTTTCCCTCTCTGTCTTTACAGATTGCTAATACAAAATGACAAGCATAGACAAAAATAATTTTAAATAGCTTTAGGAGTGCTAGCACTGGGAAAGCTAAGAGAAGCAGAATAGCCACCTCTGAAATACTATACTTTGTAATTCTACACTCATTTTGTATCCAAAGCTGTTTGCAAGGTAAGTAGTTCTGGAGAAGGTGTACTTGTAGAAAAGTAGATCCAAACTAGTCAGACTAAGAAAGTGACTTCTAAAAACAGCGAGCAAGGTGTAGGTTGTAAATTATGAAAGCAAATGTTTTGGACAAATACTGAATATATATCTAAACACTAGATATCTAAAAGCACACTCGTGCTTTTTTGTATCAACCTTCCCTTGATATATTGAGCATTTGATCTTCTCTTTGTCTTACATAGTTTCCCACTATATTGAATCCTACATTAAAAAGTGTTCTCATAAATACAAAATAGAGAAACTTTATTATTAATAATAGCCTTAATAAGCATAATGCAGCTTTGAAGCTCCCCCGTTTCCTCACCTTTACAAGCAAACCTCATTACTTACTGCACAACTTCTCAATTGCCCAATAAAAATGGCAAATGCTTCAAATGTAGTATTTATGTAGAAAAATGAAATCCAAGTATAACTAACTGTCATGCACATGGGACTGTTAAATACACCAAATTGTGCAAATTGTGTGGCAGATACCATGGCATCTGGTAAGACATTGTCATACGCTATCCAAATTAAGCAGTTATGGATATCAGAAATGGCACCAGCAGTGTCTCTGGACTAACAACTAATTCTTAAGCACACTACATTCTTCATGAAAGTAGTGTACACAGGTAATACTCCACTGTAAAGCTCTGTGGGCTAAAATGTTTTTATTAAATACAGGAATGGTGGAATCTATGGATCACAAAACAATGAAAAAAAGTTTTAGTTAATTCACAATTTATTTGCAGAAAACAGCGAAGAAGACACAAAATGGAGCTCATAAACCTCATCCAGCCAGCAGAAGACACAATGCTGTCAGGGTAAGAATAAGCTGAATTTATTTCCTAAAAATTATATCTGTAATAGCTGATATATTTTGTAATTTTTGCCTATTATAGCTCTGTCTGTGCTACAAATACATAAAAATAATTTTAATTAAACACAAACTTTGTAAACTAGATGCCCTAGCAGGTCCAGAGAATAAAAGAAACAAGGTAAGCATGATGAGATACATACATATAAAAATGCAAGAATATTGTTTCATGGAATACATGGCATTGTATCATTATTTTTACTCAGATTTAAGAGCATAAGTCATCACAAGATTTAGAGTTTTCAAAATTTTTCCTATAGCCTTCCATTGGGATTCTTTGTGTACCAATTTGCAGAGCCAAACTGAGTAATAACATGTCAGACCTTGCATAATTTGATAGACTTCCTGATGACTTCATTAATAATTAGGTCATATATAACAGTTAAATCATTGTTGGTGGTTTGTTTCATGTACTTTCAAACCAGCAAAGGGGAGTGGACAAGCGAGATCCCTGTCTGCCATCACAGAATTTCAATTTCTGTTAGTTTGGAACAAGTCAGTTGTTCTTGGTTTACCTCTCTCCCAAGGGAGCATCTAGTGCAGCTGTGCTAATAAGTAAAGTTGGCTATACATATCAGTTTTGCACCCCAAAAGCTGTCAGTAAGCAGAGAAATTTTATTGTGTCTGTACTTTGCAAGCAGCCCGAAAGGGCATAAGAGACAAAAGAGAGGAGACTAGAACCACAGTGGTTCAGAAACCTTAACTGGATGCCAGCCAATCTGTTTTTCCTGATTACGAGCAATTATAAAGGATTGTATCAATGGAAGTCTGATTTGGCTTTATATCGTACATTTTGTCTATGAAAGTGTGAAAGTTAATTATATTTCTTCTTGCAGTACCATGACCTAATTAGCAGTCCAATAAGGACTTCCTTACAAAACAGGAATAAGCTAATGCAGTCCAAAATATTCCATTTTATTATTTCCCATGTTAACTAGTTCAGTTCTTTAAGTACCGGATTTACCTAGTTTTGTTTGTCACTGAAAGTTTATTCCACATATAGAAGCAAAGATAATTAACTTGGCATGCTATTGTAGATCAGAGCAGCTGACCTCAGTCTGTCTTACCCTAGTCATGGATGATTTAAAGACAGTTTAATACTTTAATCTTTAAGATGTTTGCCCAAAAGGCTTGAAGCAGGTAACCCGTAATGCCATGAAACTTAGATACTTAGTTTTCATAATGATTTTATGTTGAAAATTAAGTAGCTGCTCTTCAAAGGTGGGGGACTGGATGGTAAATTAATTAAAAAGTAATAAATCAAAGAATTCAATCTGTTGTAAAGGAGATTCAAGTGAGACTTCAAATTGCTGTTTCATTGCTTGACTTCACATAGAAATATTTTTAATTTTTAGGTCGTTTTCTTCCAGTATGTTTTGTGTCTGTCCATCCAAAGGTATCTGCTCTCTTTCTCATGAGCAGAGGATCACAATTAATAGTATCAGCTCTGTCTGATCTTTTTTCTTACGTTTAATAACTAAAGGTGACCTACAGTAGCACGGCCTTGTTTTCAGCCTGAGTTACCGGTATCCTCAGTCCTGTGAGCAGCTCTGCCTCAAAACTCAGGCACTAAAACTCGCTACGGATGGTCAGGATTACCGACGCAGGCTGTGCAAAGCCTCCAGCGTACCTGAGCCTTCAGATGGCCGCTCGATATATGCAATCTTATAAATATTGCAGAACACCCACCCTGCCTTGCACGTGCAAGCACCGGGCTCCGCCTGGGCGCTGCTCGCTCTTGGGCGGCACTCGCGCTTCTGCGAGCCCCGAGGTGCGCGGGGGCCGCGGGGGGCGGAAAGGGGAGCGGGGGGCGGAAAGGGGAGCGGGGCGAGGCCTGTGCCGGGGGGCGGTGACCGCCGCCGCCGCCGCAGCCCCCCGGGGAGGCTGGGCGAGCCCGCCTGCCCCGCTAGAGCCGAGACGGGGCGGCGGCGAGTTGGCGGCAAGTTTCGGTGCGCGCAGGGCGAGGCGGGCGGCGGGCGGCGGGGCCGGGGGCGGGCCGGGGGGGCGGGCCGGGGCGGCGGGGCGGGCCGAGCCGCGCCGGCCGGGCCGGGCCGAGCGGCGGGCGGGGGCGGGCGGGCGCAGTCGGTCTCGGCGGCGGAGCGAGCGCGGCCGGTGCTGTCCGCGGCGCGGCGGGTGCTGAAGGGCGGCCGCGGCCGCCGCCTCCCCCTCGGCGCCAGCAGCCGCCCCGCAGCGCCCGGGCGCGGGGCACTGGCCGCCCGCGGGAGACGCGGCGCCGGGGCTGCTGCGGAGTTTGCTGCGGGCGGGCGGGCAGGCGGGCGGGCCGCCTGGCCGGATCGCGCCCGGCTCCCCTTGTCGCTTTGCTGGACAAAGAAGTGTTTCTGCGTTTGCGACTCTCGCACGAGGAGCCAGCGGCGTATTTTTTAAATTTCTCTCCTTTTTCTTGGGGACTTTAGTGGCTCTTGGATCAGGTAAGCGGTTGTTGCTATTCTTATTTTTTTAATTCATGCCTACGTATAAATCGCAGGTAGCCGGGTGAGGAGTGAGGTGGAGGGGCTGGCAATTAAAGGCAGAGCAAAGTTGGGAGCTTAGGTCAGTGGAGGGGCAACACTTGGAAAAGATGTGTGAAGCTTTCCGTAAAATGGGCTCTGTAAACAAGAGGTGAATCTAGAGAATGAGAAGTTGGAGGCTTATTTCTGTGGCAAACTTGCTCTCAGGATGGTGCTCAAATACCTGAAAATATTTTATTTTAGAAATCTTACAATGTTTTAAAATGATGTTAAAAGACATTACAGAAGCTACTTTGTATGAACACCAGTTTTTTGGGGGACGAGACAAGCTCTAATTGATCCTGTCTGGGGGAAGAAGGGGTATGTAAGGTCATTCTGGGAAGTAGAGAGCAAAGCAGGAATTAAAAGGGATTTAAAAAAATAGCCTTGTGTCGCTCTGTGTGCCTGTGTGTACCAGAAGGACGGTGATACCTTGGGGTACTTGCTTACCAATGTAACCTGGGAACAACGTAAACTTGGGAAACAACAAGGTCTTTCTGAAAGGGCTCATCCTCAGCTCTGTCTCCAAGGTCGGTGTGCGTGATGGGGTGTGCCTGCGTGTGGGAAAGTTGTGGGTTGTTTGCTCTGATATTGACTGATGTCAGGCCTTCCTCCAGGCTACTAGTAGATGTAAATGCGGATCTCTGATTTAATAATACAGTATTATGTTGCATTATAGGACCGCTGCTGTTGGTAATTGAATGCAACTGGGAAGCGTGGGCAGATGAAATGCCTTGCTATTTCAGCAGCGTTTAACCTTTTGCAAGCTTGGCAGCGTGCGCTGCTTCACGAAGGGGCTTTCTGCTGCTCCTGCGAGTTATCAGAGTTCTGTGCAGGCAGAGCGAGCACCGAGCAGGGGTGCTTCGTGATCCCCAAATGAACGGGTTGCTGCTGCTTCTAGCCAGTGCTACTGAGATGATTGAACAGAACAGGCAGGCAAATGAGGTCCTTGCCATGTATTTTGTAGCATTATTTATTGCTTTATCCTCTAGCAGCTGTGACAAATTTTCTTTAGAATCAGACTTAAAACACATTTGTTTCTTTACATAGTTGTCCTGTGCTAGCAGCTGTAGTACCTATAAACATTAGGTAGTATAGTATCATTTGTCAGTGGTATGAAGCTGATCAAAGCAGAACCTTTAACATTATTTATTCTTGTACTATTTATTTAATGTTAAAGTGGGGTGCTTTTACTGAATATATTTATCAGCCAGAATATAAAGAAAACCATCCAGCAGTAGCACAGAAATACTGAGGAGTAAAGTTGAAGGCAAGCAAATTCAGGAGAGAGCAGTTTAGAATGCTAAGGCTTTAATTAAATTTAAGTAGAATTAGGAAATACAGATGATTTACTATTTTTTCGCTAATTAGAAAGTAGCTATCATCTTGTTCTCTTCAAATGGTAGGGAAAGAAAGTTTATTATACAGTGCTCACCCTGGCTGTAAACCTTCATTAACAGTCTACCCATCAGTTAGGACAGGTCATATCATCTGCCATTGACATGAATATTCATTTGTTTTGAAACATTTAGTTACTATTTTAAATTACGGCACTTTTTAGAGTGTGGCATTTCAGGACGCTTGCTTTCTAAAGTAAATTAAAAAAAAAACTTTTGGAAAAGGTAATTTTGAAGCAGTGGCAGTAAAAATGGAAAAAAATACATTAACGATAGGGCCAAACTTTTGTTGTCAATCTGTAAACATACAGGGCCCAAACCTGCAAATCCTTGTTCACCTGAGTAGTTTTTATTCGCATACGTAGTCATGTTAACTGCAAAGAACTTATGTCCATCATTACGTGAATAAAAGTCACCGATATTGCTGAGATCATTCTTTTTGCCAGCATCAATCAGATGATAAACTTTGATGCTAAACTATTAATTCTCCACTTTTAAATTTATACCTTATGTCTGACTACGTTTCCATTTCTAATATTTCACCTTGGTTTGTATTACGCTACTTTCTTTTATAAATCATGTTTAAAAATGGAGTTTTTGCAGATAGATAGATTCTCAAGGAAGCAAAATGGCATTGCTATGTTCCAACAGAATGTTTTTTTTAAAGGATTGTAATTTATACACTGTGGTCCATAACTGTTTTAGTCAGCTGTTGTAACTAGAACAAGTCTGTCTTCAGTATAATCATTTTCCCTTTCTTCTCCTGGCACATTCGTATACCTAGAACCATGTGATTGTTTCAAGAACTTCAAAAATAACATTCAAAAGTTGAAGAAAAGTCAATGTTAATGACTTGATTAAATAGCTCATCGCAAATCTAATACAAACTCAAGGATGGAGTGTTATCGTAAAACCATCATTCAGACAAACCTCCTGTTTAACAAGTGCTGCTCTGTAGGCCCTGCTTACACTGACCACCGCACATGTAGGCACACGTGTGGGCATACGCTTACAGTTATTGATGATATCAGTGTATATACAATACTTCAGGAGTTCTAAGCTTGCACTGGATAACGGGTCATTAGCTACTTGCTGGGGTAGCCATTGATAGTAAATGGTACCGATCAAAAAAATTGTTATGTTGCTCAGTTCCAGATGTGTTCTACATTTATCTAACTGTGCTCATTTGTCATGCTGATGTTTTTTGTGTGAGCTTATCCAGTCACCATCAAAATTTGCTTAACACTAGGAAAGGCAAATGTTATAATCACATAAATTGCATCTATAATAAATAACCAACTTTTTCCCTTGGGATAAATTTATTCCCTTCAGATATACATAGTTCTAAACTGTTATTTTTTATAGCATTGTCTAGAATGTAAATTTTATATCACTCTTCCTTGATTTCTTGAGAATATAAAATTCTAGTGAAAGCAATGCGATACTTGATTTCAAGTAAAAAGGTGGAGCTTCAATACATACAGCTCTGCTCCAATACATAGAATTCTGAATTTGACTTAGAAATTTCAAAGCTAAGAGGCCAAAAGAAACTTAGGTTGCCATTGCTCAATAATTTTTCCAGATTGGCAAATATCATGGGACAATGCATGATATTAAACATCCCAGGAGTGACTGACTGGAACCAGGTGGGGATAATGAATCAAATACCACTCTCAACTCTGGTTTTCAGTTTTTCTAAGTAAGAGTAAGCAAAAAATAATTAATAATTCAGTATAGTTTGGTTTATAATGTTACATAATTTTAAAGCAAAGCAAATAAGTTAGCAAATTTATTTGAAAATCAGTTTAAGTCTGTTCAAGCTTTTTTGATGCATAGGGAATAGCTGTCAACAAATGAAAAGGTTGGGAACTTGTTTATATAAGATGTTATACATATTTAATACAGTGTGCTTTTCCTTGCCTCATGATAGACAGAAAAGATAATGCATGCTCTTTTATGTTAATAAAAGAACAGTAAGTTGAAACTTTGTCAAGTTTGCCGTGCTCTACAATAGAAATATTGAGAAAGCTGTGGTTTAAATGAGAGTCGTGGTTTTCCAGCACCTTTGATAACAGTGTTGCATGCAACTCCCTTTCATAACTCTGTTAAGATCAGAGATTACCACTACCCAGGGAATGCAGTCCTATCTTCAGGAGGGATCAAACCCACATGCTTACTCTCTTTTGGGCTATTTTCCAAATGCTTTTTCTGGGTTTTGCGTTAATTGAGTAATCTCTAGTTGCTCGGTCCTTCTTCCTAATAAGTAGGTTGTGTTCTTTTCCAGCATTTACCTTTATTAGAGACATATCTTCATTCACCCTGCTCCTGTTTTGTCAAAACAGCGAGGATGGGCCAATACACATAAGGAAATTTCTGCACAGTTAGTGTGGCAGAGAAACTGTGAAACTGTTCCCTGTCTGCCAGTATCTCCCATTCCCTTTTTGTCATTGATAGCTCTGGTTATAGTGCCTGCTGATGAGTGATACCAGCTGATGAGTGAGGTAATGAACTCGGTTCAAATTAGTCAAAATTTTGTGGTCCAGCCAGGCATGATTTCTTACAGAGTGGATATGGGAACTACTTGAAAATATGTATTTCTTATCCATTTTTTTTTGCTTTATTTGGTGGCAATGTTTATGCAGCTATTAACCCTTACTACCCTAGAAGTTATAATAGTACATCTATTCAATTAATCACTCTTTTTACCATATACTCAGTGAAATTAGTGGTGAATTATTTGGCTGTATTGCTGATTTGTGCAAGTCCCAAGAAAATAATAAGTTCTAAAGAGTTAAATGAGAAGAGAGTTGGCAACACTTTGATGATTGCTTGAAGTAGGTTGACGTTCATGGTTTATTTGCATTTGAATTAATTGAGATTGGTGTCCAGCAGTGCTTTTCAGAGCAGGCTTCAGAAAGACTTTTTGTATAATGAAGTACTTGAAAACTTGAGTTGGAAGATGGTGAAGGATATTTTAAATACTTTTTTTTCTTTTTCTGAAAGACTGGTTTTTTTCTTCAGTTTTCTTCAAGTAAGGCCTATTGTAATTTTGAAATATTTTTACTACTGATTATGCATTCTTGTGTTAAAAGCTACTATCATTTTTTAATCAGCATACTAAAAACTTTCTTACATCAGTTTTAGTTTCTTCATGAAAGAGTTATTAATATGTGCAAGAAGAAATAAAATAATCTTAAAACAGCTCATAGCATTACTCAGATGCAATATAATATCTTACCAAAAGTGCTCTGCTAACTGATAGGAACTTCAGGATTTCATGTACTTTTGCTTCTATTAGGAACCATAATATTTTAGATGCTTTTTGCGTCAGAACTTTGAACTGTATATATTTTAATTATTATTACAGAATTTATACTCCTAAATCTTCTCTAAATCATTATTCTTTCAGTCACACTCAAACAAGCCATGGACTGATGAAACAAAATTAAGTAGAGCATTTTCTTCTTTTATGGTGGGTAGTGGAAAGTAAACTCTTTTTTCAAATGCCTTGTGGACTATGATATGCCTCAAAGTAGAGCATTTATTTTACGGAGTTTATTTTCTAAACTTTATTTACAGGAACACTGTATAACTGGTACTGCTTGTTGTTAATGGGGTAATAAGCTCTATGTCAACCGTAATTACTAGGAAGGAAGGGAAAAAGCTTCTGCATCATTGTGGCAGAATCAATGGAAACCTTTCCTCACGTACAAGGGCAGTCAAAGAAATAAATACAACTTTTGTTTCCTCTGGAAAGTGAAAATAATATCACCAATATCAGAATTATATAAATAACCCTTTAGCATGGGTACTGTATTTGGTGACAGTCTTGTTATTCCAGTGATAACAAGAAGCAGGAGGCTTCTTAAGGAAGGAACACCAAAAATACTGGATGCATGCAAATGCTATGATATCTAAGAGGATTTCTTTAGGAAAAAAAGCAAATAAAAGGGATCAAGTTAAAAAATAAAGTAGAAAATGATATGAATAAGGCTATTCACATGTAAATGCATCCCAGTTTAGTCATTATCAGTTATACCTAGTAGCAGCAGAAGAAAATTAATAAAAAAACTACTTTTTAAACAAAAATCAAGCATGGAATGAATATTATCATAGACTATAATATAGTCATAGAATAATTAATGCTGGAAGGCACTTCAGGAGATCTCTGGTCCAACTTCCTGCTCAAAGCAGGGTCAGGTATGAGGTCAGCCCAGGCTGCTCAGGGCTTTATCCAGTCAGGTCTTGGAAAACCTCCAAGGACACAGACGGCATGACCACTGTGAGCAAGCTGTTCCAATGCTTGACTGCCCTGGTGGTGAAAAAGTTATTCCTTATATCCAGTCTGAACCTGCTCCGTTTCAATTTATGGCTGTTGTCTTTTGTCCTCTTGTCCTTCACCACTGTGAAAAGCCTGGCTCTGTCTTCTCCATATTTTCCCTGTAGGCACTGGGGGGCTGCTCACAGGTCCCCCTGGAGCTGCTCCTTCTCCTAGCAAAACCAGCCCCATTTCTTCAGCTTGCCCTCATAGGGCAAGTGCTCTAGCACCTCAACATCTCGGTGACCCTCACCATCCTGGTGACTGAACTTGCTTCAGTTTATCAGTAGCTTTCTTGCATTGAGGAGTCCAAAACAAGACAAGGTGCTCTAGGTGTTGTCTAACTCATTGTCTCAAGATGTTGATGAAGATGAGTGCCTACCAGTATTCAAAAAAGTTATATACTAAGACAGAATATATATAAACAATTGAAGAAAAGAATTAAAATAGCTTTTAAAAAAACATCCTGCTGTTAGCAAGAAACTTCACCTATGAATAATATCTACCATAATTTCCGACAATAGGATTTCTGTTTTTCCCCAAAAACGTAACAGTAAGACCTCTGGTCAATCCCAACATAAAAATTCCTATTTTGGCTATTGTTCTTGGACGTATTTGTGCTCTGTATGAACTCTAGATAAGAATGCACCAAGTAAAACTCTACATAATTTTTAAGATTTTATTCTCTAAATGGAAAAGTTACAAAAAATCTAAGTTTTATTTAAGTTTTATTTTAACAAATTATCTTCAGTGCCACCATAATTATGGGTTTTGCATGATTTGAACACATTTAATATATAAACAAAAAAGACTATTATCTGCTTTTTGAGAACAAATTCCATTTTAGGATAACAGAAAGCTAAATGGTCATGTGGACAAATGACCAACTCACATTTTTTTTAGAGTTGCAGCAGTCTAACTTTCTATTAGTACAACAGGGAAAGAAAAGAACCTGATGTACATAATATGAGATGCACCATGCTGCTTTTGGAAATGCCCACTTCTTGCTTTCAGGAGGAGAATTATTTTGGCTAATTTTAGGGGTTTTTGTCAGTTCAACATCACTCCTAGCAGTGTCTAAATTTTTCCCTTCTAAGGGCCTGGTTTGAATCTTAAATCAATAACAAACAGAAGCCTTTGAAATATGTTAGGTTTGTATAAGAGCGAGGTGACTATTCACTTTTTATGGAAGTTGATAGATCACTGAACCTGAGTAATGAAATCTGAGCCTAAGTACCTTTTCTAAAGGCAGATTTTCTCAGTGTTGTCAAAGTATTCTTCAGGTCTGAGAGGGGAAGGCACAGAAAGTGGTCAGAAAGATAACACTCTCTCCAAACATTTGCCAGCTGATCTCTGCAGTACCCATACGAGTGTAAAATTGCTATTAAAATGAAATAGCTTATTTTACCAGTGAATCCTCATTTCCTCTTCACTGTTGTTCAAGATGGGAACAGGACTACTGTTCTTCATCAGTTTTAGCAGTGGAAAGACCACAGAGAAGGAAGAGAAGCTTATCCTGACGGTATTTTTGGCTTGTCCTTGCAAAATGGAATAAAATTCTGCGGGTCCTTCCTCTGTTTGCAGCAGCAAAACTTAGCCATAATCTCACCTTTAGTGAGAAATCAATGCTTTCAATTTGGAGTGCTGATTTTCAAATCAAAATACTGTTCATATAATTGCTGTTCTCCCATGTTATCAAGTCCCTTTACGGAGAGAATTCTGATTTTGAGTACACCACAAGACACACGGCACTGTTGTTTTGCACTGATTGTTTGAAGACTGATCATATTTTGTATGTATTTCTCATGCCTCTTAAGAAGAATAAACTTCAGCTACTATAGTGGAGATTTAAAATATTAGTTTTAAATTTGCTGGTCCTCCAACATATATATTATGCTTCTGTCTTCTGTTTATATTACCTTCCAATTCCTTGGTAATTCACCAATAATTAGTATAATAGTAATATTTAAAAATGAAAATGGCATTGCTATCTTAGTTGTTATGATGTTTGCTTCAGGCTTATTTTTGATAAAAAGTAATATTCTGTAAAAGTGTTCTACGCATTGATGCATGAGGTGATTTAGTTATTTGCTTGGGACACTGAAAAAAAGAAAGGAATAACATCACTCTTGAGATTTAACTTTGGTATTACCTTAGTATTCTTTGAACTGGAAACAGTTTTTCAAGTGAATTTAAACTATGTTGCTTAGCTATAATTGCATTTTAGTCTACTGTCTCATGGCTGATTTTCTTCTTTAATGCTTAGTGAATTATTGTCACAAAAATATTTGAACAATCTGCATTTGTATGTTCTTGTTGCATTCAAAAAAGCGAGTTGGGTGCACCTTAGGATTTTCATTTGAAGCATTAGCAGAGAGTGCTTGAGGCATCAGAACTTAGAATTGGTGCCCCTTGTAGACCAGGAATCTAATATTTTAATATATTTGTATCCTTTATATCTTTTCAATGTGATTGTTCCATTCATCTACTGCTCTAGGCTCTCAATAATTTTTTCCATGCATAAGGAAACTTTTCGAAGGGGTTGAGTGCTTGCCTTCATATACACTGCGTATACACCACATATATTTTTCATATATAAAGTTAATAAAGCAATAGTGAAGATTTGATTTATATTTCCAAAGTCTGGGAAATTAATATCGAAAATAACAGCCCCCACACTCTCCATGTTGTCATAATTTCCTACATAGAAAAGCTCTCATATTAATATAAAGATAGAAATTACAGTTTCTGATATAATTCAGAATTTTCTGAATATAATGAGTTAAAAGTAGGGTTTTTTAGTTTCATTTGCTACATCAGGCGCCTTCATGAACTATGTGAAACAATATGGATACCAATTTTGGTTTTGTCGTTCTCTTACTGCTTTCCTTGGGAAAGACAGAAGGACCAAAATTAATGAGTTAGTCTTGTATTTTTAATAAACTGAGTGTTTGTTTCTGGAGTTATCACACATGCAAGTGCTGAAAGAAAGTTGATAGATCATTAAGCTCCTAATGTTTAAAATGTAAGCTGGGCAATCTTGTATCTTTGTTTTCTTCCAATAAAGAAGTTAAACAATAGATTGTATCCATGCATAGAAATTGCAGATTCTAAAAATCTGTGTTGTTTAAATGTTAAATTGGGGTTCTTGCAGAAAGAGTTACGATGCTTTATATGTGAAGTGCTTTCTGTAAGTTTCTAAGTGAAAGCTCACTTTAAACTTCCCAAACATCTGAAATTCTTAAGGGCTCAGGTTATCATTTTGATTTTCAACATCAATTTTCTTATCACAACCTGCAGCAGAAGGTGTGACATGCTGTGACACATTGTTTTATATCCTTTAGCATCCTTGTAAAACTCAGTTAGGTGCTGTTAAGAAAGGAAAAGACTTAGTAACTTTTTGTTTTCTTCAGCATTGGTTAGCCATTTCCTCCTTGACCTAGATTTTTGACGTGATGCATGATAAGGTCTATTCATTTCCAAGCCATGGCTAATTAGGAACAGGAAGAAGGATTACCATTTCCTGAAAAGAGTTACTGCTATCACTCTTGTCATGGAGTAGTTAGGAACAAGAAACTCCTCAGAGTACTGGTTGTTTTGCATGTAGACTAGGTTTGTAAGCTCACAATCATTATGAAATTTTCATTGCCTTTGACTAGTCTCTGAGGGATCAGTTCTGTCCCAGTTTTGTAGTTATTGCATCTCAATTGTTTATGTGAGCTGGATGCAATATTTGCCCTACTTATAACTTTCCTTTTTATTTCTGCCATTTATGTCCACCAGTAATTATGCACCTCTATTTTTCTATTTTCTATTTTACATTATTATTTTTTCCTGCTTTTGCTAATCATCTGTTTCTCAGATGCCCTATTTCTGGATAAGCTGGATCATGTTTTGATGTTAAAGATTCTGTGTTTAATTATTTCTCAGTTTATAACACGCACATCTTGTAGTCTTTTATGGAATGCAGAATGTTTTGCAAACTGCAAAAATTCACAAGTTAAAGCACTTGCTCTGACTACCTTAAACTGTGGCACAGTCAATTCAAAGACATAAAAAAGTGTTACAGAATAAAGTCGAGCTCTTTTCAGTCAACACTGAATGCAAAAGGTGAATGAGTAGGCAATGTGCAGTGAAGGTTAAGTTATTTTCATCACTCATCTTTGTAAATTAAAACTACAGAATTGAAGTTTCCCAGTTGTGTCTAAGCAAATTAAGTATTTAGGCAAATATATTCAATCTGAGATTTTTAATAAGCATAAGTGGGCAGAAACAATCCAGCTCTTCTCAGTAAACTATTTGTAGAATTTTATGATACTTGAAATCCAGCTCGAAAGAAAAAAAACTGGTATTAGCACTATGCAAAAATTTGATATCATTGAGTTTTCAAACACATATCTCTCAAACAAGGACCCTTTAAGAAGAGTTACCCAGAAATTTATAATTCAGTAATTCAGTAAATTTCTGAGCCAGCCTTGGCTCTCAAGAATATTTGCTCAATAAAGCCAGTGGAAATGGAGAATAAAGAATACACGGTTTTAACTGCTATTCCAGATGCTAGACTATGCTTTCTAGGAGCTGGAAAGTAAGAATTCTCCTACTCCCTTTGGCTTCTGTTAGTATGCGTCTATACCCAGAAAAAGCTACATAACCACTTGCAGATGAAGGGTCAGAATTTGGCAGAACTGTCATTAAAGACAAGAGTAGAAAATTAAGACAAAAATCAAGCAATTGTACACATGAATTAACAGAAACCGTTGCATGCGCTTTTTAATATCATAAAGAAAAACAGAATTACAGATTGAGAAATACTTGTTTCTTTCACTCCATGTTAAGAGACAGGGCCATTTTTCTCTTCAGCAGGAATTCAATTTTAGTAAAATTCTTATACAACGCACAGAAGCCTTTGGCATATCTCACTAGGAAAACTGTTCTTGTTTGCTGGCTATCATAGCATTTTCTGAGAGAAAAAACTTTTGTTGTAATAGTCCTACAGCAAAAGAACACAACTGGTGATCCCCCAAAAAGGAGAAATAATGCTGAAGAGGTAACTGTTTCCTTTAAAGTCCAAAAGCAAGGAAGTCCACAGTATCTACACCTGTGACATTGTGGCTACTTTTTTTTCCTCCCACTTTCAAATGGAAAATAAATTGTGGAATTACTTGGGAGATGGGGGTGGAAGTAGCCTTACTGTATTCCCAGACTGACTGGGAACTGATATGGTTACATTTACATTAAAATAGTAGGTTTACCTCAGTGAAAAAAATGAGGTTAAATCAGACCCCATATGTGCAGCTGCAGACTAAAATTGTTAAAAGAACACTTCTGTACTGAAGGTTATGCCACAGTTTTAAGATTTGCTTCCTTGCATGCATGTTATTTCTGGTAATATGCAGGAAATACTAGGAAAGCAGAGTCAATGGGCAACTCTAACAATAGAAGAATATTAATGGTAAAAATCTGTATTGCTAAGGAAAGCTCCTAAATTACTGGATGCTCACAGAGGGCTGTTATGACTCACAATGTCAGTCTAACTTTTTCTCTCTTCTGTAACAAAGTCACAAAAACTGGAATATTGCACTAGAAAGGTTGTTTATAATTTCAAGCTAATGAAGCTGTGAGGCTTTCTTGCGTGGTGAAGACAAAACTGTGGAAGAAGTCTGCAGGATTAAAACATATTACTTCAGTCTAGATAATTCAGAGTCCCAGAAGGAGAAGAGTCTTTTTGGTGCTGTGGAATTCAGGGTCAATTTATACGCACAAGAATATGAGATGGATGCCCATCAGCTGGGTTCAGTCATCTTTTAAGTAGAGTGAATTTTTTAAAGTTTATTATGCTCACTTTGACATAATAGGGG
The DNA here is from genome assembly GCF_036370855.1 of Dromaius novaehollandiae. Classification (NCBI taxonomy): domain Eukaryota; kingdom Metazoa; phylum Chordata; class Aves; order Casuariiformes; family Dromaiidae; genus Dromaius; species Dromaius novaehollandiae. The sequence continues at coordinate 43,833,692 of NC_088101.1, read as the reverse complement.
TAATAAAGCAGTGAATCAGAGAGTGATATATTTTTAAACTGTAGCTAAATAGATTAGTCCTTATTGAACTCAGATATTTATCAGAAAAAGAAAAGATAAAAGTGTCAGAATATATTAATTCATCATTTTGCAGACAGTCACTAAATGGAATTAGCAGAATGATTTAGAAACAGTCATAGTCTATTTGAAGTGAAGATGCTCTTCCAGTGCTGCCTGGAGATATTGAGAAAGTAGGTATCATGCACACAACTATGCAAATAATATGACTTAACTGTTTTACTTAGGCACCAGTTTAGACATCCTTTGGTTTGTCCAGACCTAAAACTGAAATTAAAGCTCCATTGGAATGCTAAGAAATATCAAGCAGTATGTACTGAAATTAAAATTAGAAAATATTAGCAAAGCTTTCATAAAACAAAGATTTCTATGATTAGAAGACTGAATAAAAGCAAGACACATCATTATTCTGTAACAAAAAGTGAATTTCTAGAGAGGTATATATTGATCTGTTTTAGCGTCACTGCTGTCCTTCCCTACCTGTTATACCCCTTATTCTGTTTTTCCTTTCCATCTCTCGAACGATGGTTGGTGCTCATATGAGCAAGTACTGAGCTCAAGCAGGGAACAGATCTGGCCAAAAATGAATCCTTCCCTGCATGACCTTCTTCCTCAACTAGTTTTCAATTGGAATAGTTTCCTGGTACAGTTTATACCACCTATTTATCATGTTCTAAGATCAGCTTAAACTCTCATGGAACTGCAACAAAAATTAAAAAAACGGTTTTCTTCAGAGACAGTTCAAACTCGTGCATTGCTGTGGACATATAGTAAACTATAAAAATAATTGTCCAAACTAAAAGATGAGCAGAACAGCACAGTCCTCTTACTGCAGTCACTGAGCTGCATGTAACAGCTTCCCCCCACCCCGGCAAGGGACATAGTTTTAAGATTTCCTGTCAGGACTTCTGGTGGGATAATTTGTCCTTACAGCATATATTCAACTGGGTGATGATAGCCTTATGGGAATGTTATTCTAGAAAGACATTGCTGGAGAGCAAACAGTGTTATAGCTACATTTATCCTCCCAGGCATGTTTCTGATATCCCATTAAGCTGTTAAAAAAAAAAAAAAAAAAAAAAAAAAAAAAAAAGAGCTGGTTTGCTTAGCTCTGTACAAAACAGTTCTTCTGGATTTGCATCTCCCTTGGGCTTTTAGAGTAGCCAAAACTGGGGCAAAATGTAGACCTGAATCCAATTTCATGGGTGATGTTCAAAGAAGTGAAATAACTTTGGACATAAGGGATAATTTTGGATTCTTTGAATTAATAATCCTTTTCTCTTTTTTTTTCATATATGTAGCATACTATTGCATTGCATACTCTGTATTGTGTGGAACTCAGAGACTGTAATATTACTATGGGTATATGGAACAGTATGTAGCTGCACCTCTCCAAACAGGAACTTATGTTGTCAGTCAGGGTGGGCCGTAGACGTAGCAGGCTGCCCAAAGCAGTGGACCATTGGGTGAGAACAGTGACTGCTGTGCTCCTATTTTGTTTCCAAAAGCGTAGAGTCTGGAAATGCACTGACTGCAGTGCTAACACTGACTGCTGGCAAGCCCTTATTAAGGGAGAAATTAGGGAATATGAGCAGTATGTACAGCTATGAGGGGATATCTCTTCCCCTCCCTTGGTATCACCCCCCTTTCCGCTTATCTCCTGACCCTTTGGCAACAGCAGGAGCAGCAAGCCAGGTTGCTCGATACCTTCCTCTGTGTTCACTGCCTTTTTTCCTTCCTGGGCACTCTCCTCCTCTTCCCCCTGGAGCTTTCTATTACCAAAGGAATGACTCAGTCTGAGGCCTTCTTTCTGGGAGAAGGCAAAGACTGAGAAAGCTTGACCTAGGCTTGACCTATCAGCTATGATTCAAGATGATCTGTGTGCTGCCTTGCTCTGGAGGACAGAAAACATCATCCCCTCTCTTCACGAAACATACCGTTTGCCTCATTCGTGCAGTCAGGTATTCACATCGATGAATATGAGGGAGAAAGGTGATTTTTTTCCCTCTATCTGAAAGCAGAGTAGTACTGCTTTTCCACCACGGGGCCAACATAATATGAGCATGATTAATTAAATGACAAAAAAGAGTTTTTTTTTCTCATTTGAATAACCTCTGTTGAGGCTTTTTTCCTCCTCTGGGTAGACACACAAGATTTGCAAGAGTCTAAATGTCATAGTTCTCAGACTGTATCAGGCATTGCTGAACAAGTGTGACCACCTTTTCTGTGTGTATATATATAGTCTCCTGCAAAATAATTTTTAAAATACTTTTTCTTTCTGTTTTGTTTTATCCTCTCTTTTGACTAAGCAGTGATGGCTTGCAGAAATCTGGTTTGGATCTCAAGAAAAGTTTCAAATCGTTGTACGGTAGAGATTCCAAAACCTTAAAAATATTGTACAAAAACAAGAGAAGCTTTCGATTCTGTGTAGAGAGGCTTACCTGAGTCAGCACTGAGGATGCATTCATGCTGGCAATAACTGATTAATCCAAAAATGGCCTGTGTGCAGTTTGAATATTATCCTGTACTTGGACATTTGCCACCAATTATCTGATCAGCATTTGTGGCTGATCAGGAGGAACAAGCTGCAGTGTTCATCAGTGTCTCCTGGCTCCCTTGCCTGCATTCCTGTGCCTCACATAGATGTCTTAGACAATCCCAAAATATAAATGTTGTCAGGGTAGAATGAAAAAGGGAGTATATACTTATGCCTTAGGGAGGTGGGGAGGTTATGCTTGAGGTTGTTTCAGAGGGATAGATTTATGTAAGAGGATGAATGGGATCCCCTTGCCTCTGTACACAATACATACTGGCATGACTGTGATGGTCAATACCTAAGCCATCTGAGCTTGGCATTCTTGTTGAAAGGTACTTTTTATGGTAAGAGGCTATTCCTAGTGTTTTCTGGCATTGTATATGGTCAAATCTTAGTTATGGTCAATTTTACAATATATTTTTTCTATATTTCCACTGTATAAATAGAACTGAAGAACTTGCTTTTTGCCTTTCCAAAAGAAAAATATAAACATTAACATTTTTTTCTTAGTTCAACAGCTGAACACAACTGCTTGTTGTTATTATATGTCTGCCTACAAAGGTGAGGGAGAGACCAAATTCATTCCTTTTGCAGCTCTTTAATTTTTGTTTTGTAATATCTTCATTCTGTTCTTCTAGAAATGACAATTTCTTAGCTACGAAGTATTCAAAAACTTATTTTACAATCCATTTTAGATACAAGCTCATCAGGACATTTTGAGGTTTATGTTTTACTGTCAGCTTTCCAACATTCATTTGGAAGGCTTCTGTCTAATAGATATATTAAGGCACTATAAAACCATACTCAATAAAACCCTTTAAAATGGAATAAGGCAATTAAAACATAGTAGTAGGGCATGAAGATTCTGATCTTAATGAATGGGATTCAGAGCATAATGCATTATTTTATGAGAAATATCTCTGCAAAATTTAAAGGAGACTGTAGTATTTCAATAAAATATTAATATGTACTATAATGAGGCATTAGATTTCTGTCAACAGTAGAACATAAATGATCAAGTCAGTTCTTACAGTTAAAAACAAACAAAAAAAGCAACACATTTTTCATTAGGTATGACAGTCCAGGGGTAGATGAGGCTTGGTATTTTTTTTTTCTTTACAGCCTCAGAAGTATATGTGTTTGCTTCATATTGTGCTCAGTCTATTGATTTCATTTTACATTGGAGAGAAGGTCCTTATTTTATTCATTTAGACTTTAATGGCCAAATGAAACATGAAGTCTAGCAGACATCAGAGAATCATTTCAAATTGAGGTCAAAGATGTATCTTCAAGCTCATTCCTACAGTATTCCCAAAGAATGCAGCTAAGCTGACAGGTTCTGGACACTTCCTCAATTGATGGATCTAAGAAAGCTCTTGAATACATCACATTGCAGTAGCAACCTGAGCCAGCTTTGTGACTGACAGAACAAGTGCAATTTTCTGTACTTCCTTTCTGACTACACTGTATTCAGACTCATCAAGAAAGTTGACCTTTGTGGCAGTAAAGGGACAGAGACAAGTCACTGCAAAGCAGGAAGGGAGAGAGGGGAAAAAACTCCGCAGCAGTTAAATAAAAAAAGGCAAAATACCTGTAACTATTTTAGCTATTAAACTACAGAACACTATTGAATATTTATATACTTCTACAGATCTATATGATTAGATACATTTTTTTTTAAAGACAATCAAGAGCAACTTTGGATTTCATTCATTTTAGTTAATGAAGTTTGTTTCTGAGTTTTGTTTCCTTCCTTGTGAAACTTCATCATCACTAAGTCCTATAAGTGGGGTAAAATTCTGCAGCTAACTTATTATATGTGGATTTTAGGACTGTATCGAATTAGGTCAGGATTTCATCTGTAGTTGACTTAATTACATTAATGAGGGCACTGGGGGAGACTGCTGTAGAGCAAACATATTTTTGGTTCAACCCTGACAAGGACAGACTGCCCTCAGCTACAAAAGTAATTGTTTATTGAAATAGCTGCAACAATTGTCAGTTGTATCGGTTAATCATTGAGATGTAGCTACATCCAATCATACTACAATTCATGTGCATCTCCATCCTCTGCAGTTTGATGATGACATCGTATTTCCTATCAGTCTTTGTACTGTTGTATATAGTTCCCTCCATCATACCAGGTGCACCCATATCCTGTTGAGAATGAAAACCCTCAGAACATCTTGTCCTGAAATACAATCTTGTCACTGATTCTGGTATAAGTACAGCCATTCCCAGAATGCTCCGAAGGGTGTGAGATACCTGTTTCATGTTCTAATGGTAAACCGAGGCAACCTAAACTCGCCTAAAGCTTGTGTGGAAACACTTTCTAAACATGGACTGCTTTTAAAGGATAAAGTAGGGGATATCAAAAACATTAGGAAAGAAAGAAGCATTTATTGAAGACAATGTCTTTTTAACCTAGTACACTCTTACTGTGTTACTTGCTTCTCTGTGTTTAAGGAGTCAGGGAGCTCATAGTTCCCTGGCTGTCTCACCCCCTCCGCTCTCTGTCATATGTCCCATAGCTAGCTTTCCATGCTATAAAGGTTGCTGAAATACTACTTCCCCTGCCCAAAATTTCCCAACTTCTCACTTTACATTTCTTTCTTCTCCTGTCCAGTTTTCTTGTTTAGTCATTTATAATTTTTTATTCCTTCAAACTCTATTAGAGATAAGAAAAACCTGCCTGTTCCAGTCTTAGCCACGTCCATAGTGGCCTTCAGCCACAGTCTCAGAGTGGACTGACTGAATCAGCTGAGATCTCAAAAACCAGCTGAGTTGTTGAATGAAGCTTTTTCACTGGATAACATAGATAGTACTTGACTCTATTGTCTAGAGCATTTCAACACAATGAGTTTTGAAGAACTAGAGGGGTAACTACATAATATTAACCAGAGTACTTGAATAATAGAAAGAAATTCTCTAAATTATTATGGTACTTTTCATTAATGGTAGGCACGTATGCTGATTTAGCATTCATCCAAGGAATCCATTAATACCAAGGCTTCACTATATCTGTTGGTGATTAAGGTTTTACCAAAAAGTAAAATTTCCTTGAATAAGAAGAGAGAGACCTAAAGGTGGTAAATTTGTGTATTATAGCAAATACTGAGGAATTTTATTGCTTAATTTACCAGCTTATCTGTTTAAAAAATGCTCTTCTAGCTTGAATGCCCATTTTGCCTTCTCCAGGACTACATATTTGCTCAAAAATAAGCTTAACTAATAAGCTATGGAAGTGTCAACAGCTGTTCTTGTTTCTTTTCATTTATAGTTAATGTTTGCAGTGAGGAATTTAATTAAGAAAATTAAATAAAAAGCTTGAAAAATAAAATATTTGTTATCTATTCCAACATGCCCAGAGCCCACAGTTGCACAGTGGTATGTGAAGTGTTACTTGAATCCTAGCTTATGTAATGAACAAAAAAAAAAGTTTGAAAACAAATTTTCTAAAATGTTAACTGTATAAGAATACTTGACTGAGTTTTAAGATAGCAGATTTTATACTTCTAATTTTATAATATAAAGCAGTTCAGGGGCTGCCATGATGTTAAACTTTAATCCTCTAGGATATTGAAGAACCAGCTGTAATAAGCTTACTTAACTAGGGAAGAAGGAGACTGCGTAGCAGACAGTATAACTTCCACAAACTAGCACTTTATTTATAAATATATATCAGTGGTGGTAAACACACCACTTCCTGAGAGTGATCTTTGAAGCCTTAGGAAAAAAATTTGATCTACAAGTACCACTCAATTCCATTAAAAAAGCCCCTCTGAGACACGTGAAATACACTACCTTCATTGTGTTCTGCTTCCTGTAATATTAAAGAAATTGTGAAATTGCAATTGTGAGATTGTGTGAAGACCAAGATGAGAAATGGTTAAGTTTTCTATTTCTCATTTCATTATAATTCATTTAAATCTGGGTCACTGATACAAAGCAATCTAGTGTCATCCTTTAAATAAATAAATATACTTTAAAATGATAATATTAAATCAGAACATGAAATTAGCAGCAAAGATTTCATTTAATAGAGGAAGCTTCTTATTTTGTGGCTGTATACCAACATTGGTAACGTCCTATTCTAACAGTAATTGCTCTGCCCATGTCTACATTGCTGTTCAGTCACTCCCAAGGACTGCTCTGAGCAGAAGTTCCCCTGCTGCAGCCACGTTCCAGGTTTTTTGGGCCTTTCGGAAGCTGCCCAGGCACACTGACACTCCCTGGTTCCGGGTTCATGGCATTTGCCTATCAGCCTTTAGGCCCAAGCTAACCTCTTCCAGAACGTGCTCAGCCCTCTGGACTGATAAGTGTCACTCATATCACCGCACTGACACTGAAATGATGCCCTTGGGGATACATATCAGAGCCCTTTGACATGCTTCTAATGTTTACGCCAGTCCCATGGTAGTACGGGAACAAGGAGTGAGAGGATCTGTATTCCACTTTCCGCTTGTGCAGCATGACAGATTTGCAATTTAAACCAGGAAAAACTGATGGAGAGATGGACAGGAGTCAGCAGAAGGCAGGCTGTTCATCCAACATGATAAATGTTTTGCATGAGATTAAAACAAAAGTTGTCTCACTTGTGCATTCCAGCACAGGAACTGTCAGCAGCGTTTCTGGCTGTTCAGAAACGACTGTGCCAGCCTGTTTTAGTGGGTGAAAGATGAGGGGCTGTGCCTGAGCAGTCAGTGGCCGCAGCCACATAAGGTAGCTGCTGAGAGACAAAACAGACTGGTACGCAGATGCAGGAGCTGTTGGCTGCCATGGCATCACCATGTTTTACTGTCGCAAGCCCTAAGCCTGCTGTCAGTCGTGCGGGTCACCTCACAACGGTGTTTCAGAGCATGGCTGCTGCTTCTGGAGGCGAGTCGGAGGGTGGTGGTATGGGACGTGCTGTGTGTGAAAGCTGGCACCAAGACCTGGGGCTGGCAGCTGCTGTTGCGACTTTCCACAGTATGAGCAGCTTTCCACATGGCTTTTTAAGGAGAGGACAAACCTTGTAGGTGTGGACTATGGCTTGTGTTCGTAGAGAGGATCTGTTACAGTCATCACTTTGTAATCACCTCGATGCTGCTGTAGTAGCATGGCCAGCCTAGGGATAAGGTGCCGTGCTTGTTGTGAAGCTTTTGCTGATGTGCGCTGTGCGTGAAGACCTGGAAGCAGTATTGTGGGATACAGCGGAGGGACTCTGCCTCAAGGCAGACTAATAGGAGCGGACATACCTTTGGCTAAAACTGCTGCTACTTCTGCAAAGTTAATGTAATATAATACTCTATTATTTATATAGAAATTACTTTGCATGTGGTTTTCTGCCGTGAAACCATAACTGTAAGTGAAAGCATATTTACGAAAGAATGGCTCTATGTTCTTTCGTGACAGGTATTTGTCTCCATCAAAATATACAATGAAGTGCTCAAAGTCACAGGCAATGAAGCATGGTTTATATTTATTACAGTAGCTGTATTACAAACCCATCAATAACATTGAATATGATAATGGAACTTAAGGTCTTTGCTGATCCATATGAAATAGACAATTATATTCTATTTTTTTCAGATTAATAGTATGTATAAGACAGAGACTGACATGTCCTGAGGGTATACAGTACTACTCCTTGATATGTTGAAAATGACCTTTTAAATAAGGTCAGGCTAATGTCTGATGTATCCTTGCTTAAAGATTGGATGAGGAATGCAGTGATCTAGCCAGTACTTAAAATTTCATTTATTACACTTTGTAAATGCATTAAGTTGATTAGAACAGTTTATTTGGATAGAATGGTTATATTTTCAAACTAATTCTGTCTCTATTCTTAATGCCAAACATCCTGGCTAGTAGCCTTTTTGTAGCACAGCACAATTGTATAATAGATGAGTAATTTCTGAAGCAATTTATTTGAAAATGGAAAAAATCTTAATTTCAAGTATATACACATTTTTTAAATAGGGCATTCTCATATATTTTCACCCATCATATAATTCCTGGTTAAGTCAGCTTTTATTAATTAGATCTTTAATATATTGTGTATGTGTGTACACTACTTATTACATTAGTACTGGCTGTGTGTAATGTTATTTTTAAATCTTCCCTCGTTATGAAGATTACAGCATTGGGAGATATAAAATAATACTTAGTATATGTTTGCTTAACTCTCATAATAGCAACATCACTTCTAGTTCATCAATTCCAAATCAGACATAGAACCAAGCTTACATTACCAACAAATGGCTGGGAAGATTTAGAAAGCATAAAGCATTCCTTTCAGAGGAAACACTCACCATGGTGTTCTAGGATACATTAATCATGGTTAGATATTCATAAGGACAGTGTAGTAACTGGGATTTAGTTCATTTTCCACAAAATATTGAAACATATACAAGGGTGAAAAGCATTGGCAAGAGAGGGAAGAAGAGAGATAAAGACTCACATTGCTTTTCCTCAAGAAGCAAAAGAAATTGTCTACCACTCAAGGGCAAGTACCTCATCAACTGGATAACTTGTCTGTGCCAATTCTGGGAACTTCAGATTTAGTTTTCTTTTCTTTTTTTTGTTTTTGTTTTTGTTTTAAAATGACCGGGAAATATTTGACTGAAATGGTATACTACTTTTGACACACCCTTTTTTTAGTAATAAAAATAGATAAGCTATATTTTTTCCCTGCAGATTTGTTGTTGCTAGTGGCTTAGTAGCTGAATGACAGAAACAGTTATTCTCAAAGTAGTTATCACCTTTCTATTGCACATAATGGCATTAGTTTAAAGAAAAATCAGGTGATGTGCATTAAACATGGGTATCATAACTATCTGTAATTTGTACATATGCATATTGAAGGTAATGTACAACTTCCACTGTATCATTTTAAGATGCCTGGGAACTCTTTGTTTACAGAAGAATGTACATTGAGCTTACTAGTAGTGATTAAAGTTCAAAGAGTTTGGATATTCAGTTTACATTAGGCCATTTACCTCAGAATTTCAATATGTGTTTGAATCCTATCCCAGTTATTAATAATATTTGTGAGTTTGAGTACACTTCAAGGTTAAAGTACCTTATTACTAGAAAATATTGAAGACTATCCAGCATCAGTTTTCAGAACTGGAAACATGAATCACAGTTTAATACTTTAACATCAGTAGCCTAAGCTAAGGAAAGAGGTATTATATAATTTTCTCTTATTTTGTCCTGTTTTTAACAAGCGAAATAGTGATTTAACTCAGCACCTTGCGGCATAGACTACTTCTGAGACTGTTGGAAAGTTTCAAAGCTAAAAGATGAGCCCTAACTGCTCTGCTGACCAGACTAAATTGTGCTTGATTCCATGGTGCCAAATGTATTCGATGACCCCATTTTTAATGAAGAATATGTACAGTTGTATTACCAAGCAGAATTTTCCTTAAGGAAATAAATGATTAAATAAAAGATAAAACAATCCTCTTATGGATAAAAAATTTTCAGAAAGTTTCAAAAGTAAGTGAAATGAATAGAAATCACTGGGGAGAATTCTGTACTATGCATCAGATTCATGAATGCTCTGGAGATGGGCTAAAAAGTAAGATGTTTGACATGGATTTCACTACTTTCACAACACAAGCAAATTCACACACTGCTTTCTGGGTGATGCCTCAGTAATGTGACTAACCCAAGAAGCAGAAAAATATCTTTCCAATAGTACTTCTCTGAAATTGCCAGATACAACTCAATAGCATTTGCCTAATTCTCATATTGTTTCTTTTCGAAGCTGGCCTCTCCTGTGCCTTCTCTGGCTGTACAGCTGCTTAATGCAGATCCTTAACGGTGAGAGCCCTGGGAGACAGAAAGCAAGATTAATGCTTTATTCATCTTTGATTAAAAAAAATCCTCCCTCCCCCTGAAACTTCCAGAGTTCTCAGAAATATATAGATAGACTGTATGGAAAATTAAAGTAGAACTTTCTTTTCCACTCTTCCAAATAGCGATAGCAGAAAAACGTGAGACTCTAAGTTGATTGTACTCAGGAGCTCTACAATGAGCTATATTTGTTGAGCTCTCATATTTAATTTTTTTTAAATTCATATTAATAATGCTTTAAATCTTTGATTTTTCAGCAATATTTCCTCTGAGACATAATTTTCTCTATGATATTTAGTTCCATCAACCACCTCTTTGACCTTGAAATTCCTTAGGCTGACTTATCTTCAGTTCTGGTGAAAGATACATTTTTTTGGATTATATCCTGTGCATTTAATAAAAGCAGGCTAAGTGTCATTCATATCACACTCCTATATATGAATGGCTTCAAGTCATTCATATATTCAGCTGTAATGAATAAGTTATTAAAAAGGTTTCTGATACCTTAAAACTCAGTGTATATACCCTGATTTGAAAGCAACAGAAAAATAAAAGTAGAAATTAAAGCAGTCCCATATAATAAATCCCCTCCAATAGCAACTACTATGCAAATATGTAATTAGCAAAAAAAAAAAAACAACAGAAAAATTAACAGAAAAAGAAATTAACAGGAAAAAAAAGGTTATCCAAACATTCAAATACAAAACCTGTCAGATTATGATAAACACGTACACAAGATTTACCATACTAATGCAAAATTGAGTTCATATATACATCATTTTGCCTGATATAGGCATCCTTTAAAAACAAAATGACATTTTTTTGCATGATATTCTGTGATCATTTAGTAATATAACCATTACAAGGAATGCATCAGAATCATTTATTTACTATATTTGTGCTGCACCCTCAAATAAAAATAAGGACTTAGTTATTTTAGGTATCATGAATATGTCAAAGTTGATATTCTATTTCTTTTTGCCCACCTATAGAAAGTAATAAAATCTGGAGTTGGAATGAAGCTTTTAAAATTCATTTTTCTTCCATCTATTTAATCCAATTCATTAAAAATACAGGTCTTTAAATACAAATCATATTTTTTCTTAAAATAAAGACTTAATAACAGCATTATTTTAAGGAAGAACTACATTTCTGGTACTACATTTTAAGGAAGAAATAACTAAGTTGTGCAATAACTTCAATAGAAAATTTATGAATTTATTTTTTTTCCTAAAAGACAAATAAAAACTGCAGACACCATATATACTTCTGAGATTTTAGACAGAATCTGTCCTAAAAGCTGACTTCTTTAATTTACATTTTAAGTGTTCATCCATGTAACAGGCAATGAAGTCAGAAGACTGACCATGTAATAATTTTCTCTTCTTTGGACAAGTACAAAGGAGCAGCTTTTTAAAGTCAAACAATTTTCAAAACTATAGGGCCTCTATTCTTTTGCACCACATGAGGCTAAAACGTATGCAATTTAGATGGGAGGGTGGTGGAATGTGGCTGCCCTTACTGTCGTCTTTGAAATGACTGTTCTCCAACCTATTTTTCATTGTACAGAGAGATGTTCCAAAAGTGCACAAACGGGGCAAAGGTTCAAGTGTGCATAGCTACTTTTAGCATGCATAACTGTTAAACTAATTTGATTCTGGCCCTGAAAGTTAACAATAAACTATTTCCAAAGAATGTATTCAATAAACACAAATAAAGGCTTTTTCAAGATTAGAAGTCAAGGTTCTTTTTTATTTTTTATTTTTTTGTAATGGACTTGGTTTTTTGTATCACCATTACTGGAATAATAACATGGAGGAACGGAGGAAGTGGAGGAAAATGCCATTCCATGGTATTCTCAGAGTTCTGAAATGATCTTTTATAGTATTTCATGTCACTGGGCTAGAGTTGCTTTAATAACCCCATATTCAAAAGTCCACTGGAGCACCTGCCTAGCAGTTCTGTTTTGGTGGGAGTACAAAGGTAGAAGCCAAAAAAGAACTTTTCCACTGTGTCCTTTTTTATTATCACTTTAATATTTACTGGACAGGTGTAAAAGAGCGAGCTTTAACTTGTTTATGTAAGATATCTCTCTGTAATAGAGCGTGTTCTTTTTACTTCAGATCATTCACTGCTTAATATGCCCTTTAAGGGATCTCCTATGAGAGATACCGCTATTATGTATATTTGAAGAGCTGGAGTACAAAAGAAATGTAACTTGAAGTGGGAACTGTTGGAAGAAGAAAGGCAATAGTAAGTAAGTAGAAATCTTAAATTTCTTTAATAGGCAGACGAAGAATGAGATTGTTCATGACGGAACAAAAGGCAGGTGCTGTTAAGGTACCATGGTATATTAGTCTCAAGTCTGAGGTTGATTAAAAGTCAGTGAAAGCTGGGAAGCGTTGGTAAAGTCAGCTGTGATGAGAATGAATCAGGCAGAAACTGTTAATTGGCTTTGCAAAGGGTGGTAGCCTGCCCCAAAGAAGGGCAGCTGGCTCAGGTAGGGTCCCATTACTGAGACTTGGAACAGAGGTAAGGCTGCAGTCCATTTAACGCAATTGTTCTCGATATTGCTACAGGAATTAGTTCTATGCAGCCCCTGCCTTCAGGTGAGTGTGAGGCTACAGCTATATGAAGAATGATAGTAGTCAAAATCACAGTTTGTGTAATGGTATTGCCAGGAGCATGGCTGTAAAATGATACAGGATAATAAGTGATTCCCTACTTGTTCACCTTTTATGCTCAGCTGAGTTCCTATAAAAAAGGAAATGATAGGCAGGACTTTAACATTCTGTACACACTCTGGGCTCTTAGGACACCCTTCTGACTTTTTATACCTATTCATGTATATCTTTGTTCTTACCAGAGATCTCTACGCTGGCAGGAGAAGTTCGCAACTGGGTACAAAGAGAAGAATCTAATAGACACTCATGTATAAGCCAGACTGTATAGAAATGGTACATCTCTATCCCCTCTTTCAAGATTGAATAATACTGAACAGAATGACTTGCACATATCTCAAAGCGATGAGGAACAGTGTGCTGTGTTGTCTGCTTCACATCATAGTTTCAATATAGATGCTGAGTATCTATAGTAAATATTGAATATCTGCAATAGACACAGATGCCCATAGTGAAATGAATATTTGTAGGTCCAGTAGGAACCATATAAGGGAAACTCTCATGCCATGTGTACCTATAAAATCTGTGAGTATGATTGTTATAGGCCTTCCATGGTTCTGATCTTATCTTTACAGAGTTATAATGTCTTTGGCTTCCCTCAAAAGCAACACTGACACAGATTCTCTATGATTTTTCAGTATCCCTTGCAAGGCTCTTTTTCTTCTAAAGTTCAGAATATAAGTTTCTCAAGGTTTTTAAAATTAGAAACAGTTCTGTGCTTTTTTGTAGACTGCTGTGTATCTCCCTGTCTAATATCAGTATCTAATATCCTTATTTTAAGGATATTAGAGATTTAAGGATCCAACCCATCCTAATGGGTTCCAATTCCAATGTATCACTGTAGCTGCATAATATAGAACTAGCTTATCAAACCAGTGCAGTTTTGTCAGGAGAACTCAAATTTTGTGTTCAGAAGAACAGGAAATAGTTTTATGATGAGCTGGTTTACAAATGTACCAGAACTTTGCAGTCATCACAAGCTGGGATGTCCTGGTGACTGCATAATGACAAACTGATGGACAGAGGGCAGATGAGGTGGTCAGATATGTAACTAACTACATGTGGATGTATGCATACCGTATTGTATGCAATCTGCCATATAGATAATAGTATTTGTTGTTAGAATTTACCTTTACAATATAAATTCTGGAATTTTTAAATCAACCAGCTGGTTGATTAAATAAATAAATATTCAAATTGAATAGTTAAATATTCAGATTGTAAATGGGTGAATATCCTTCTGTTCTTTGACAAGAACAAGAGATTGTATCAGCCATTTAAGATGGCCTTATCCTTTCCTTTTCTCATTCTTTATAAAATACTTCAGTTTACCTATGAAGGTGAAATATGTCTAACCAGCCTACATTTCTTTTTTAAGCTTTGCATCAGAATTGAAAAATTGGATGTAAATATTACTTCTTTCAGATTTCAGTGCATCATAATACAGTTCTGTAGTTTTGTTCGACTTGTGTGATTTTTTAGTATTCTTATACAACCATCAACAAGGTACTATTATTTATGCAAATAAGCATAGCTATTGAATCCCTTCTGTACTCAGAGTAAAAGATACTATGTTGCAATATTATGAATTATGAATATTATGAAATATCTATTAAGAATTATTTCCAAGTCTCCTCCTGGATGAAAATATCTTTCCTGTTACTCACAAAATAGCCGAAGACAAGTATGAAGTGATACATATGTACAAATCCCTACCAACAACAGCATTTGTAACAGCTATTCCTCGGGACAAAAAAAAAAAAAAATCACCAAATTTAATCACTGGTAATATAAGCTTATTTTTAAGCACTTTCCTGGAGAAGTGGCCTGTAACCTAAAGGTCCTTATAAATCTCATTTGCTTTTTTTATGGATTCATTTCTGAGAAGTTCTAGAATGTCGATGCATTTACCATGGTCGCGCTTTGCTAGTTCTGATCATCTGCAACATAATTGTGGGATTCTGATAGAGAAACAATCAAAAATCCAAACAATCAAAGTAAGGTTTTTCAACTAATCTACCTTGCAGTTTATATCTGATTGCAGTTCATTCTGGGGCAAGATTTAGAGAGTTTACTTAACAGACTGGGAATATTCGTGTAATGCTGACACATAGCATAAAGCTTATAGAATACACAGAATTTCAATGATGTAATTTAAAAATTTGTCCAGAATATTGGCAGAAAATACACTGTTTTCCTTACAGTTTAAACTTTCAAAGCCGGTGAGATAGAGATAACAATAATAGAGTATAACAGATATTTTATGCTAGTATCTTTCAAGATGTGAACAGTGCACCTGAAGAGACTGTGCTTACAAACAAAAAACTGATGACCATGCCACCGACAATCACTTTTTTCTTCATTTGAAAAAAAATAGTGCTGACGTTTTTTACCATTGCTTTTCTATTATGTCCTATCTGCTTTTCGAGGCTTTTCCTGCTTGTTTCCTCAGTTAAGGACTCATATGAGTACTGAATGCATGTAAGAAAGTATTCAGTTCAGTACATCCCAGTTGATTGTACTTTTTTTTTCCTGTCAGATGCACTACCCTATTTTGATTATATTTATTCAAGTCCACAAACTGACTTGAATAGCAGTATTAACTTTTATCATATGACTTGCACCAAAATAACAGTGCAATCTGTCACTGAACTATTATATTTTGTTTTGACAGAAGCAGACCTGTAAAGATGTTTATGTGGTGGTCCGCTGTTTTATTTCTTGGATGCATTTTGTTGGGAACAGATGGGTGGCCAGCCAAGGAAGGATACGACTTTAAGCCCTATCAGCCTCTAGTAAGATTACGTCACAAGGTATTGACTATTCTCTATTACTTCTTGCTTTTATTGATCAAGGGATAAGTTACTTACCAGCTTCCTATTGCTTGTATTTATTGGAGTAATGATTAGAAATTAAAAATGATCCAATATCACATGTTTCTATCTGATTATATAGGGAGAAAGTACTCATACCCAAAGCCATCAAAAGTTCTGCTTAAATATAATTAAAATATTAACCTATTATTGTAACTGTGTATGTTAAATATAGTAAATTTTTAACAAATGAAAAATAAAATATGAAAATTTAAATTTGATTATGAAATTGTGTGTCCTCTAGGGAATGTTCTTCAACCAGAACAAAGAATACATCAGGGTCCAGTCAAGCAAATGTGGGCATATGTGCTTAACCATAGCACACAGGTATTCCCTCTGAGTGTTTGGCAGGATCAGAAAATTTGACTCATTAGTTTATTCCCACTTGTCAGCTTTAAACAAGGTAACAACAAAATGGTGCAAGCAAAACACTTTGAAATCTAGAAAGAATTAGAGAAACTGGTAAGGTATCCATGGAATGAATCATGGGAGAGAGAAAGTACATGTACAAAAGAAATCCATGAAGAATGTGAGAATAATCAAGGGCAGGAGGTGAGGTAAAGTAAACAATTTTTCTCAGATATAGATGGTCCTTGATATTATTATTAGGTTATATGTGGAAATAACAGTATGTTGCTGTTCCCTAATAATACTTCTAATCATCTGATAACTCTCGCATTGGAATAGGCTGTAATAAACATTACAAGGTTAACATTGGTGGGATTACACACACACACATGAATGTGTGCACACAAACATATACATGTATATACATCAAAAGTAGAGAGATTTTCCACCTGTTTTTCGTGCCTTATACTTTATTAATTGTATTTTATTGAAAAGCACATATAAAATGAAAAGAAAAACAAAACAGGCATACATATACAACAAAAGCAAATGCTGTAAAATGCAGCAGAAGTTAATGGCGCATCCTGTAAGTCAGTTTTGTATTTTTAAAAAAGATAAGGTTGAATGATAGAAGAGAATATACAGAAATAGGAAAAAGAATAATGAAAAGATGAAATAAAATTTTATTCTAATTTTAGCAAAGAAAATATGGGCACATTATTTTCTAGGCAATATTCTAGGTAAAATTCTACATAGTTTAGTATAGTTCAGTTTTGGTGTTACGGATATGTATTAGTCTACAACAAATAGAAATGCAAAACTATTCTAAAGTGAATTTTTAAAACCACTTCTGGCATAGACATGGATATTCAAAATATTTAAATAATATTGTTAATGAGACTTGCTGCTTCAATCAAGCATTTAATATTTCAAATATATAGATTAAGTTAATCAAGATAGAATAGTTATTACAAGATGATAATGAATATCAGCAAAGTATTCTTTACTGTGATCATGCAATATATATGCAAGTTTATGAGTGCATAGATTAAAAGAAAGAGTAATCACTCTTGCTTTAGTAAAGGGGAATTTGATGTAATTTTGACCGTAGTCCAACCAGAGCAACTCCAAATGCGAGAATACACAAAAAAACAATCCATTTGATGCTTAGGTATTACCACGAAAAAATAATTGTGTTCATGTTGAAAGCAGGCATTCATATCATAAAGATTGTATCATTTTAAATGAATTATGAACAAATTTTGCTCCTCATGTGCAGAAATTACAATCTGAATGCATTATATGTAATTAATTATATTACATTTAATACAATTACTATAATATAATTAAATTGTATATTTTTTACAATTTATATAGTCAGTCTAATAGTTGTGGGATTTTATTGATGCAACTTAAGAGATTTAAAGAGATTTTATCCTATTTTGTTATGATGATAATTTAAATGTCGTAAGGCTATAAAAAACTAAATCAGTTGCCAGATATATTACTTGAGAAAGAGATAACCGCTATCAAAGGCAACAAAGTCCTTCCTAATTACAGTGAAAAAGATAAAATATTCCTTAATCCACTGCTTTAATAGGCTGATAGTAAAATATATTATGAACTAAATGGAGAACTTCTTCATGTTTCAACAAATAATATTTGTGACACAAAGTCTGTTGATATGCTGTTCACCATAATCATTTGAAAACATTTTACTGAGGAAAACGTTTATATTATCTATCTTTATACTGGCCTGGCTTCCTTCCACTTCCAAAAACCCTCTACAATATCTTCAGTAGTTATTGAAGACACCTTTCTTGCCTCATATTCATCATTCATCTGCAACAAATAATCCAACTTGATAACTTAATCTAAACACTTGAAATGTTCAATCTGTCTCAGATGACTAATAATATGTATCTTATTTAATTAACTGTGGTATGTTTTGAAAACATGTCTGTGCCTGAGTTGATTTAAAAAACTGATGGTATTTGTGGTTTACCCACTACTGTTGGATGCTATTTCATCTGAATCATAGAAACAATGGAAGTAAGAACCCTTGCCTCACTGGAAGAAAGAAAAATGAATTTCACTATTTTCCTCATCAAAAGACCTTTGAAATTCAGAGTTTAGTTGGGACCTTGTAAGGCCCCAGAACATCCTGTCCGTTCCAAGAGTCCCATTGCCTTTCTTCTTCCTTTTGTGCAAATTAATCTCCCTTTCTTTCTCCCCGTTCCTCTCTCACTTTCTTGATCATTCATTCGTCTACATCTCTACAGCATTGATTTCATATGGTTGAATTTAGCCTACAGCTTTTTCTTAATTTTCAGGTCAGGAGGTAGTACGTAGTTTGGTGGTTTGCTAACTTTATGCTGGGATGTGATTCAGAGCTGCGTGGTCCCTCACATCCTGGTTTCCAAAGGAAAGAAAGTCTATTGACATGCAGGTCAGCAGGCAGTTCCAGCATGTTTTGCCAAATAAGTCACCTGGGTCTTCAGGCAACTGTAAAAAATTCCCTAAAGCTCATCTACCTCCCAGTTTAGACACACATACAGGAGTTTTCTTATTTCTGTGTTTACCTCAGTTGCATTCAAAAAGGGGCTATAATCATATATTTCTCCTGTAATAGAATATTCAAATATGTCATTATCTTCCCACGCTGATGGCAGTGCCTGTGTTCTTGGTTTTCACAGTCTACATGGGTTTTTTAGATTATTTGCAATAGACTAAACATGTAATACTTTGTATAATACTTTGACAATTATATGGTCATATTATGCTACTCTAGATAGATTAGAGCATACAGCTGCTTTAAATTCTGATGCCATAATTGTATGGAACATATCTCCTCCTTCAGTGGTGGAAATAACTGGTAAAATTGGTCTCACTGCTAGAAGTTTTCAGTGTTGCAGTGTGTGAAAGTCTGCATGCATTTTTTCCTTAGAACACTGTGCTGCCTTTAATTAAGAGACGAGCACTTCACATAGGCAATTGAAACTGCCATCTTTCAGTTTCCAATATTACATTTTTTTGTTAGAACAATGCAGAAAATTGTAGTAAGTATACTTTCAGTATTCAAATAACTAACTTCTGAGCTTGGAGTACAATATTTCCTTGGCTAACAACAGAGTAATCTGATGATAGGAGAAACTGCCATGTTTTGACACTAACCAACAGTTAGATCTAATGCCATGGGTATTGCCCATTTCCCAACTTGCAAATACACAGCAATTTCTTACTATATAGAAATGTAGTTCTGTGTGTTTAACTTAAACAGTAGGAACTACAAGACTTTTTTATTGACTAGACTTGCTAATTCATTTAATAGTGTATTAATAAAAAGTTTCCACTTTGAAAGGTTTTCACAAGAAGATAATTTTTATGTGAAGGTCTAATTTTATTAGTCATTAGTTGGAATGACTGTATCATTAAAATGGTACTTTTAATATCTAGTACCTAAAATGAGCAGCTGACCTCCAAACATTTGGTCTATTTTTCCAGAAAATTCCTAATAGAAAATCTGAAATATTTATAACATATAGTGCTAAGCAATTGGTTTCCAAATCCATATAGCTCAAACCATATAGCTCTAAGCCTTGCAGAAGGCTTAAATGCCTGCATGCATATATACCATTGCATGGTTTATATATGAAATAGGAAAACAAGGGAAGGGCTGAGTTCTTGTGACTGTTGCACTTTGTTTTAGAAAGGGACTATTCTGCATAAAGGAACACAAAAGTCCAGGCCCTGTTATGGTCCAAAATACTGTGGTCCAAAATACAAGGTGCACATTTTTTCACTGTTATCTTCAAAATGATGCTAGTGGTTAGCTTTATTTATGCAATCTCATTAATTACCTAGTCTTATTTAAATGGCTTATCTCTAATAGTTTCTCACTAAAATCATCAAAATTATGCTCTAGAAAAAGAAAAAAAGGAAATGAACCAAACAATAACTGCGTTGTTCACTGAAATCACAGACATACCTGCAGCCAATGAAGGTATAAAAAGTTTCATTGGTATAAATCACAGTGACCATGTGATTGCGTACCAGAGTCTGCAAATGGTCAAAAGCTGCAATACTATGTACCTAGCAAACTGAAGAAAAGAAGGAATTGTCTATTCTGGAGTAGATTATAAAATGAGAACTCCCCAATAGGCCTCCTACTTTGTGCAAGAGGAGGCTGGGTAGCTCAGGTCCAAAGTGCCCCAGCAATATTCACCTCAGCATCTTCTACAAGCTTTTTTCTCTGGCTCCTAATGGCTTCAGTACAGACCCTCTGCCAGTCATTAGCCTGTATAGTCCCAGCTTGCGTGCTGCTCTTCTGGTTTGCTTGGAAGTCAGACTGGGCTCAAGAACAGCAGAATGGGCCTCACCTGAAATAACTTATAGCCATTTTTTTTCTAAACAGGTAGACTTTGGTCTAATTCTGCCTCATCTATCATATCTATCACTATTGCCTTGACCTGGAATGGAAAAAGATCATTAGGGAGCACTTCTGATACCTTTATTTCCCGTTACCTTCCATCATCAAACTGCATGGAATACATTTAGGTGGTTATGCTGCAAAATATCAGACTATGTCTGAATAGCATATGAATTTCTTGTTATGCCAATTAATCTTTCGATCTGCATTTGTCAAAACAATGAAAAAGTTTGTAAGGGATTTTCCATTTGGGAATCTTTCTGCATTGCTGTTGAAGTATTGTAGATAATTTGTTAATACTTAGGTTCCCACCTGAAATCACTAGAAAGTGTTTCTGGCATCCTAATGAATTTTTTTATGATTTGCATGGGTCTGACAACGAAAGCGATGTCTGTGCAATGTCTTCAGTGAACAAATGCATGCTGTGAGATTTACAGGTATAAATAGGAAGAAGGCAGCCAATGAACAGTGACAGTCAGTTGCTGATTCTTTGCTAGAAGCTAAGAAATACAGAATATAGTTCGTACATCCATACATGTATTCCAGAGCAGGCTAAGTCTGCCTAACGCATGCACAACCCTCCTCTGCAAGCCAGGTCAATTCAAACAGGAAATGGGGGAAAGAGGAGGATCTTTAAAACTAACTACAATGTCTCAGTGGGTATCATATCGTTATGGGTAGGGAGTTGTTTGTTTTTAATCTCAAAAGGCAATCAGTGAAGACTGCTGATTTAGTCATCATCATCATCATCATCTGGCTACCTCTTTCTTAGGCCTGATTCTGATCTTCTACAGTTAACACCTTTGCATCCGCTAAATCAGCATGGTATTGCAGAAGGAAGAGCAATCACTGGCTGGGGAGGATGGGCGGAGGTAGGAGGAGCAAAGATCAGATGAGTAAGGATAAAGGAGAGAGGAAAGAATTCAGGCATAGGCTAAGCTCAAATTCCTGTGGTTATGGCAGGGAGGGAGCTACAATGGGAAAAGGGCATTTGCCCAACTGAACAGGTGGGTTGCAGAGAGGGTATGGCGGAGGGGATGCACTTTGTTTTTTTAATAGCCTTCATGGGCAACTTTTAACAATTGTTTTTATCAAACTAATTCAAACTATTTCCAGCCCAGTTGTTATTTTGTCTTGTTTTATGGAAATGTTAATGGGATCAGATTCAGGTGCACAGCAATCAGAGCTTTCTACATTATTTCTGCAGATTAGAATATTTTTGTTCTGCTTTCTGTGAAAAATCTGCCTGTTTCCTCCCTCTGCCCTTACAGTCACTGGTTGCTGTTAGTTAGGAAGTTCAGTTCTGATGCTTGTTAATTTAAGCCTGAGTAAGATCAGATTTAGGTCCAAGTAAGAGGTGCTTGGGCAATAATGACTTTGTCTGAAATGAAACAAAGTAATAGAAAATATATAGTCTTATAAACATATAATACCTTACTAAAGCCAAATTAGAATGTATAAGCACAAAGCTTAAAATACATGTTTTATATTTAGCCTTTTGCCTAAAGATTGTGAAGGGTCTCCATGACTAATAGATGTTCCACATTATAGTGAAACATCTGTGCAGTGTAGACAGGCTAAGTGTTTGGTTTTATTTCCATTTGGAGTTTTATAGTTGAAAAAGAAACATGCAGAAGGTAGTACTTCAGGATTCAAAAATAGTCTGAGGGTTTTTTCTTTCTTTCTTTCTTTTTTTTTCATTTTTTTTTGCATGACCTGGTCTCCAAACAACCTGAGGTTTAAAGTTCACAGCGTTTATCCAAAAATTCTGTTTACCTGCAGGCTCTGACAAGTCATAAAATTTGATCCTCTTAAATTCTCTGTCCTAAATCAAGAGAGATAGGGAGGAAAAAATCTGTTGCAGTAGGATGCAGCAGTGAATTCTGAAGATTAAGAACAGAGATTTCCTTAAGCATATCAATGCTGCTGTCAGTTCTAAAGTAACATGTGAATTCTCTTTATTCTGAGGGTCCCTAAACCCTGTATCTATGCCCTATGCAAATTCCAGGATTTCATTTAAGTAACTTTTTTTTTGGCCTTAATCCTGTGTCTAACTGTTGTCAAGAAGTTGTATAAAACTTAATTTTTTATTTTGATTTTTCTCAGGGACAGGGAGAATATCTTGCATTCTAATCTTCTGACTCTTTATGAGCAATAGTATTCAAAGGTGTAGCATTTTTTTTAAGTCCTGTTACAATCATTACATATAAATAAGCTGATATCAACTAAACATGTTATTTATGCTATTTCTCACCACATAAAGTATTTTTTGAAAGAATCTTAGGAAAGACACCTATAAAATCTCTCTGTAAAACTTCTTCTACATTGCTTCTTTCAATTCCTAGGCATTCTGTGTAGGGAAAAAGAATGTCCAAGTCTGGAATTAAAGGAAGCGTAAAGTTTTTGTATTGCACTGTCTGCTGATGCTTCCATTGCCAACTCATTAGCAAACCTAGCAAAAGTAAACTTTTACTCAGGAAGTCTGCGGGGCTAGAAGAGGAGAAGAGGTACATCTTTACTATTGCACTGAACCTCTTGCTGTACTTTTCTTCTGTGTTCCTGACACTGGAAATCACTGTTGTGGAAAAGGTTAATCTCATCCTGTTGTTTTAAGGGATGATGAGATCCACATGTATGATCTAGCTTTTAATTAGCATTGGCTTTTTAATTTCATGTGTCATATACATGTTGCATATGCTGCCAACAAAGACTAAAATATAAAGTAGTGTTATATGGAGTTAATCAGATTATCTTTTACTTTACTCAACTTGGCCTTCTCACATTGCTTTCTAGAAATTAGATTGCCAGTTAGCCTCTGAATAGATGAAATAATGGTCTTTAGGCCCTCCTGATATAATTGGGGTTGATGCAAATACGATCCATATCATGCTGATATCAACTATGATATCATATTCTTGATGAATATATTTTTCGTATTATATTACAATGGCAAATCATAATCACAAATTACAATCAGTGGCAAAACAAGGCTGGAAGGGATTTGGTTTGTATATAAGCTGGGGATGCTTTGCTCCTGCTCCCATTTGCACAAATTGGATTTCTAAGGTTATGAAAGATGCCAGAGAGTTGGAGTGGTTATTGCTACATAAATTTATGCGTTCCAGCTTTTTTTCCCCACTCCTTCCTTGCTGCATCTTATTCTTCAGATCCTCAAGGCTATTCTGCTTATAATTCAAGCTCTTCTAATTCTTTTTTCTATCAGACAAACTTTTTAACTTGTTCTTTACCACTGCTTCTCTTTTTCAGTCATTTTTTTCCCAAGGATTTAATACCTATTTGCGTTATCTAGTAGATGATGACACATGTAGGCCTTCCCGGTGCAAGAGGAGTGCAGAGAAATATATTTACTTATCCTTTGTTTCGACTTTTTGCTTATGAACCTATGTGGAATATGGAAACTTGAACAGCATAGGGGAGAAGTAAATATACAAACTAAATGAACTGCAGAACTTAGTGTACATACTAGACTTCTGTGATGTGTTTACATAAGTAACTTTTTTAGCTTGGTTCATTAAAGTGAAAGTCATGTCCCGTAGTATACACAGTGCTTATAATGTGAAAAATAATATGCAGAATCAGTATACAAATATTACAGAATGATGAACTTAGGTTATAATAGTGGCAAGTGCAATCAGCCTTATTGGTATGTAGACAAACTGGGATGTATCTTAGCTTCATCATTTAAAAAAAAATAACAATCCACTTAATACATGGTTTATTTCTCACTTTTCTGATTATAATTAGCTAATTAAATTCTGTTTTGAAATGAGAGGAATTATGTGCTTCAAACATTTGTTTTTTAAACACCAATAGACCTGCAGCTATACAGTATTATATTGTCAACTGAGTAAATGCAGCACTGGCATAAAATAATAGTGTTTTGTTTAAAAACTGTAAATTACATTGCCTGATTATAAAATAGAATTAGATTCCTTTTAAACCAACTCCAGTTAGATTGACTAAATATTTGATTTTAAAACTGTGTCTCTTGTTGATATCTAGATTTTAAAACATCCTGAAGAACAGACATTCAGTATTTGTGTGGCAGAAAAGCAACTTCAGAAAAGTGTTCCTTCTTAACACTAGGAAAATGCCTCAGGAGTTTTAACTCTTTCTTCTTCATTGGTTAATTTGTCCTAATCATTTTTCCAAAAAAAGTAAACACAATGTCTTTAAAAGTTTATTTTCATTTACAGATGTTTGAGATTAAAAAAAAAGAAAAAACAAAAAAACCTCTCCAGTCTCTAACTCCTTTAACTTGATTTCACATGAAAATTGGAAAATGGGATTTTGTTTTGAAACCTTTTTTCTTGAACTTTTAGCAAATGTAAAATACCATCTAGTTCTTTGTGTAGCTTCATAAATTTTTCTCTGATATTTCTTTTGTGTTTGATTCCCCTACAATAATTTTAGCTGTCTCTCTGCCTCTTTTTTAGTATGTGGTAGGAATGTTTTTGTCATGTTGCATCTTAACATATGAACACTACTTTTGGTCTTTTCGTCATTAGGAGTAAGACTTCTGTGTCATTTAAGGTGAAATGTGTTGTGAGGCAATCTAGAAAAAAATTACAAGAATGGACCATATTGAGAAAACCATGAGTCAATCAAAGTTGTAGAAACTCTTTGCAATACTTATTTGGTGGCCTTTGAAAATACTTAATTGATGGGTTTGCTGCTCTATTATGATGATTTAACCTGATCTGAATACCAAGTTTACACAAAAATGCTTCTAAGACCATAGTTCATAATGAAAATAAAACAATATTGGTTGCAAGTGTCTGGCCCCATTAAAAATTATGAATCCACTCCCACCTTGATTTACTCAGGCTGCTTCCATCGGTGGCAGAAATCATCATGACCAAATGTTGGGCAGGAATACGGCTATATTAGTCCATAAGTAATGGTGAGATAGAGCCCTCCAGAGGACCGGACAATAGTTTCTTCATGTAGCTGTATTGATTTGGAGGTTCTGAATCAATGCCGGGAACAAAAATTGAATTGAGGAGCTAAAGAATAATTTGTGTGAAATAAAGAGCTTAAATAAGATTTCATACTGTAAAAACTCAGAGAATAAAGCAGTTGTATGCTTATAAGATTAATCAGTGACATCAGAGAGCTTCTGACATAAAACACAGTGACATATCCTTTCAAAGAAAAATTCTACTTTCCTTTGAAGATCCCTCTTTCCGCATCAAGTTTATCTAGTTTCAGCTTCTGGAGGCTTTCACTTTTTCTGCCTTTTTTTCTAGTAGCATCTAGTATTCTGAAATGTTCAATGCAAATATATAGCATGATCAATTCTCTTTTACCCTTCCATGTCTGTATGGCTACAAGAATGGTCTACGCAATTCTCCAACTCTTAGTAGATTTCTTACTTTATTTTTGCAAAAACAAATATAACAAGCCCATTTACTCACAGACACATACATGGTACACATCAAAATTAATATAAAATATTAGTATCATTATTTGGCATGCTAACATTATTTGTCTGCTAAAAATATTGTTCACAAACTTGTATTTTTCAACAACTTATTTCATAATACTCATGCAAAAATACATTCCCATAGAAAACCATTCTCCACTAATATATTTTCATACCTAGGTTTTTAATGAGTTTAAATATTATAGTAAATTTGAACTGTGATATTTTTACTGAGAGTGTGATGTGCACTGTGGGCACAAATCTGATACGTTTTGGATAAAGCCATGTTTTGTGAAATGTTACTATGTCTTTCTTGCTTTTACAGTATCAACTGTCCTGATTTCATGTTACCAAGATGCCAAGTTAAGCAACCCAAGTATACTTTAGGTGAACCATGGCTTTTATTATTTTGCAGTAGAAGTATTTGCTCTAATACTCTAAGGTATTTCCCCAAGGTTTATTTTCCTGACCCTTTCTAAATTTTTCATTTGAAAACTTCACAAAGAAGCCATGGTAAGAAAGATAGCTAGAATTTAAATATATTTGATTTTGTTTTCTTTAACAATCTTTCCTTTTGAGAGTTTTGCAACTGTAAAACTTAATCCATGGCTTATCTCAATTGTTTACGAAATGAAATATCAGTAACAAAGTCATATAAGCTTCTATTCTCTTTCCTTGTGGACCTTGGTTATTTAAGTAGGCTATGTTTACCTCAAGATGTCTTCAGTTCTGGGTTTGGTGAGTTGGTAAGATTTCAATAGCTGGCATGACATGTTATTTTTACTCTTCCACTTTTATATTTATTTTTGGGACCATATAAGTAGTCCAAGCCTGGAGCGTTCTATTTGTTTTTAATAACTTATCTGACAGAAGTCCTCTCAGAAAAGAGTACTAAATCCATCATTATGCTCAAATCTAGCCAACCAAAAAATAAGAGAAATCAATATCTTTCAGTTTCAAATTTATTTTCCTAAGAAAATAAGAACAATTCCATCCACCCACTCGCTGCAAAGCCCCCAAACACCAGTTTTATTTGCCTTTCAAATTTTGGGGCTACACCTAGGAGGCCCATTAAAAACCTAAAAGGTTTTGATAACTGTTCAGGCCTGACACACAAAGAAAAGGAATAGTATAATGAGAGTTTAACTAAAAGATGTTTCTGCCTATTTCCATGGTCTGATATGCATTGGTATGATTATGCTTTGATGCTTTCAAGAACATGGAACATTAAAATCTGAAATATAAAAATTAAAGATCTCCCAACTTTAATAACAAAAAAGTGTTTCTATTTGACCTTGCTGAAAGTCATCAAGGAAATAAGCAAGCAATTATTGTTTCACTAGAAGTGTTTTCTCAGTTCTTTGGCAGTTCTAAGTTTTCATTTAATGTAGCTTGTTAAATATCAGTACAGACTGTTTGTACTTCCTGAAACAGGTATAACAGCAATAAATATATCTTTAATCATTACATGATATTAATCACAGCTGTTTTAATGATCTGTTCATTGTTAATTCTATCAATTAATTATTTTTCGGGGGAATTCTCCTACTCAGTACATTTTAACAAAATATTGATTCAAAATAAGAAAAATCTAACAAGATTGTTCCTTCTATTTCCCCTCTCCCCTGAAAACAAACTAAACCAAAATTATCAGTCATTTGTTTCCTGTTTAACCTACAGTCCTGGGTACACAACCTGGAATAAACAATCTATAATTCAAACTGTAATTTCTAAAGAAAAGTAAAATCCAACACTCTCCTCAAGTCATTGGCACAATCTTCTACCATCTACAGAGAATGCATGGAAATGCTATTAATTTCTATTACTCTTACTCAAACATTGTATTTCTACATCAATGCAAGTATTACAATAATACAATTGATATTGTATTATTTTGGTAGAATTTAGTTAACTTTTTTTGGTTATCAAAATTTTTGACATGCATTTTGTCACCATTTTCCATTGTTGGCTTTAATTAACGTTATTTTGGTGTTACATCATTTGAATTTCTGCATTGCTTTTTCACATGAGAAAATTCTGCTGGTAGAAAAGCCCTTTGAAATGAATAGTAATTACTGTCATACAACAAGTTGATACTACAAATTACAGAAGGCGAGTCCTGATGCTTTTTCTTTTTTTTTTTTTTCTTTTTTTTTTCTTTTTCTTTTTTTGTCTGAGAGATCACTGTATTATTCAGTCTGACTTTCTGTGTAAAGGTCTCCCATTTATCTTGATATACCTTCCTCCCTCCTATAACTGGACTTGACTAAAGTATATCTTTCAAAAAAAAAAAAAAATCAAGTCTGTATGGATTTTCTATATCCTTAATATTTTCAAGTCATTCCCATTGATAGTTTATTATTAACAATTACTAAACCACAGATTTTTACCATTTGGATACATGTGGCTTCTCCCTACAATGACTGCTTCTTGCTTCATATTCCATCATTAGGTATAATGAAATGAAAGAACCTCTGGTATTCATTCATTTTCTCCATTTAATAGTATATATAATGTGGAGTTTATAAGTAACCAATCTGCTTCTGAGTCTCCTTTCTTTTGATTAACTATGTGACATCACTGGGAAACTAAGAAAGAATCTGGCCACCAATATGGATGCTACAAAGACTGGTCAAATTTCAAGGATGGAACTACATGGAAGTTTGATAGAGAAAGTGCAGCTGCTATTAAAAAGTCATCAAAATGAAGCATAATGAAAATATTAAGAAACTGACAGGATTTTTGAATCATTACCTGGACATTTTTGCAATACAGATCATTCATAGCCTGTTGTAAAAACCAAACATATTATTTTAGTTGCCTCTGCTAGTTTAGGAGGTTTAAGTAATAGGTTGGGACAGGGAAGAAAAATAGATGTCTTTAAGTACAGTTTTTGTTTTTGTTTTAAAGCAGGGAGCCTCAATAACAACTCAGTAAATATCTGATGTCCTAATCTAATTGTTAATATTGTATTTTTTTTTAATTATCTGCTTCATAGTAGGGAGACTGTAACCTATTGCTGGTATATCTGTAGTGTATATAGCTCTAGTTTATAATTAATTTTGGAGAGTTAGTTCATATGCAGCAATTAAGTACTGAACTAATCTTGAATTTTCCAAGATTCAATAGAAAAATCTTAATTTTCTGTTCTTATTTCCTAAATGTCACACAGCGGGTAATGTAACATAATCTCTTATGGAATCTCTGGTTAGGATGAGCATATTCCTCATATATGTTCTATGCTTTACAAAAGGGCAGATGCAACTGATTAATATTCATATTATGAACTTCTTTTTCCTTTTCAACCCTACTTTATGTGCCCTTGTAAGATGACTGGTAGAAACAACACATTATTCCTAGAAAATTCTCAGCATAGTGTTTTAATCAATACTGGTAGGTATACTATTTTATCCACAATTATGTCCTGAAGCAGACTAAATATTACTTGCATTCTTGGTTTGTAAGAATGTAATTGATATTGACACTGACATATCTATACTCTCTAATAATCATTCTTCCTGCAGATTTCCTTTTATCTTGACAAAATTTTGCAAAGAGGAAAGATAAGATCTGTATTATTCAGACAGGCTGAATAATAAAATGCAATGCACATTATGTGGCTTTGAGAAAATTACACTTTAGAAAATTACACTTAAAAACCATCTCTGAAATTTTAAAAACAGAATAGGGTTTTTAGGCAAATTACTCCCATTAATGTCAATGGGAATTGTGCAGCTAAAATCCATCTGCACTGTTTTGGTGGAAAAAATAACACTATATTGTCAGGAAATATAATACTTCTCAGTAATTGTGAGAGTACTGAAGTTTTAGGAACTCACGCATATGGGAAGGTAATTGAATACCCATTAAGGTCTGTCTCCCAGAATTTCAAGTGATAATTCAGTATGGTAAAATATTACAGCTAAGATATCTATTTCCCTTTTCTTTGTCTACTCAAATCTGGAATGTCCTCAGATAATTCCAAAATAAAAATATACACTGCATATTGTTGTTGCTTATATAGAGAGATAGGTATATTCATTTACAGCACGCCATCAGCCTTCCTATGTTGTCTCACTTCTTTCTTACTTATCTCACTTCTTTCTCACTGCTGCTGCCCATACAGGGAAATGTAGTTCTACATTGAATGACTGCGCATTTAAATTTTAATGCAAAATGTGAAGTAATAATATACATTTGTATAATCACCTTTCATGAAATGTTAATAGCTCCTCCTACTTAGCTAAGTATCATTGTAGCCCGGATTTGATGACACAAAGTTATACTTTCTTCAGTATAGCAACTGATATTTTGGTGGTAGTAGCAGTATTCTATATATGTTTCAATGTATACCTTGTCTGCTATTTAAACCATGTGTTAAGTATTTTAACAATTAAAGCATTAAGGAAGAATTGTGCCTTAAAGTCAACATGAATTTTTTTTTCCATTTTAATTATACAAAATCTGGAATGCAGGCCCTTCTCTGCTTCAGTAAAATAGGGAGAGACTGTATTTGGCCTTTGTTCACAGCTTCATTGGGCCTATAGAATCCTAAAGAGTACTCTTGGACTAGATAAAGTTTGGAAATAAAAAGACAATAGATAAGTACTTTACGACCCTACTAAAAAGCAATGATTTAGTGAAATGAGGATCCTTGAATTTAAAGACAAGATTAAAATCGAAACTACTTCTCAGCTTCTTTTCAGCTACAGTACTCATCAGGGCATATAGGCCTAATTCCATGGAGGGTACTTAGTTCCCTTGGGAGCTATTTGCAACCTGCTGCACATAGGTCTTTTAACATTAGGCAGCAGTCTTAGGAAATGGGTCTCCATGTATCATCAACAATTCTGCATGAGGAAGCTTACCAGAAGAACCTTTGTTTTTAAAATATATTTATCTTTCTCTCCTCACCCTTTTTGGAAAGAAATATTATTTGTAGAATATAATCAGGTTTCCAGAAGTCTGTTTGGTCTATGTAGTGTTACTCTGACATTAGCATGCAGCTACTTTCCTTCAGTTTCAACTGCATTGAGTTAGGAGTTAGCAGGTGACTTCAGCCCAGAGCAATTACTCCACTTCAATGACCAACATTTTTTCTGCTCTGTCTTACATGGGCCAAGGCTGATAAAGGTAGTATGTGCAATACTAGCACATCTAGGTGATTTGCTCTAAGGCAGTCAGACATGCCTGAGTAGAAAAACTGGATTAGCCTCAGTGTTGAACTTCTGTGGATGGAAAGTGGACAGGAGAAAGGGCATGCTATGTAGAAGCCTGATCTGGGATAACTTTCCTCAAAACCATATAAGCATAGACAATATGCTTAATATCTTAATTTCTTCTCTGCTTCCTCTTTGCTTTGGAGGGTTGTAATTAGCTGCATACAAAGCAGAACAACTGCCTCATGCTCCCCTTTTTGGGACTGCCATGATGTAAACTTCTTTGTATTCTTCACGGATCTAAGTTGGCAATCAAGATGGAAATTGCTAGACTTCACAGGTCTCTCCAGCTGTGTGTGGTTGGTACACCCCTCCCCCCACCTCCAATTCTTTCACTCTTGTGTCTAGGCTTCCCAAATACTTTTGGGTTCCTTTCATAAGGCTTCGTACCTTATGACTTCAAGATTTACCATGTCTAGTCCAGAGTCCTCTGTATTACTGTAAGACTGTAATATCTGGTAACGCCTAATCCTGCGAATGTCATTAATTCTGAGCAAAGACCTTCCACACCTTTGTATTTTCCCTTGTTTCTGTCTAGCCGCCTTGCTCTGCATCTGGCTTCCTTCATGCAATCATACATTCATGTGATGTTAGTTATCCAAGAACAGCCTATAGGAGATTACTGTAGAGCTCTGACAAGAGTAGCAGGAAAATATATCACATTTTGCTTATTCTTTCTTTCTTACTGTCCTAGGTGGAGGCATGGCCTTGCCTACTGCTACTTGTCAGAACAGATTTACAAATGTAGGCATCATTGCTGCTTTGCATGCATTTTGAGTACAAATTGCAACTGTAGTGCAGTTGATGTGAGTTTGCGATGAAGTCTGATTCTGTAAAACTTCCTGAAACATAAATGTTCAGCATAATGTCATCAACCAAATTTATTCTCAAAACACTTTACGAAATTGTTGTGGGCTATGTGGTGCTCTTGATCTCTACTGGCTGTAGACCAGTAGAGACCATACTACTATTTTATCCAGAAATTAAAAAAAAAAAAAAAAAAAATCTATACATACATAATCTAGATCTCTTTCAATTACAGTCATTGTATTAATATAAGCTATTATGTTGTTGTTCAACTACCTTAGCTTATATATTTTTTAACATAGTAGAAATATATTATCTTGTTACCTCTCTCACTGAAATATTATCTTTAATACCAACTATTTCTCATAATTGATCAGAAAAGTTAATATGTAGTAACAAAGTACCCCTACTGCAGAATGCAGAATGAACATTAAATGTAATGAACACAAAAGTAATTTTCTGCATCTTAATTACATTGTACGATATGATTGATGATAAATTTTCATTATAAAATGTTAATCAAGCAAATAAGTTTACACTCCCTCTCCATCACAATTTTGTTAATTAGTGGTTTATGTTTATTAAATAATTTTAATTTGTTCACATATCAAGGACAATCTACAGTATGTTTTAGACTAATTAGCGCTTTGTTTATTTTAAGAATATTATTAATTCAGCAGTTACTTTTTACATACAGCCAATATGTACAAGAACAGTTTGCCTTAGATTTTTGCAAGAAAGAAATATGGCCCTTCTTTATCACTAGCCCACTCTGGCAGATAGATGTCTAGAATCCAGACAGATGACTCAGGCAGACAGATGAGCAAGGTTCTGGATACAGTAAGTATGTTTGCTTTTTAAGAACACACAATTAATTGGAAGTCAATGTGCTTCTACAGGTAACCTCTAAATGGTTTATAAATGCCAACTGTGTTCCATCTAGAAAGGGGAAAAGCAGCAACATGAAAACTAATAGAATGCACAGAATGCACAAAATACACATTTCAGTGGGGCTAAGAAATTAAGTTTACTGTTTCTAAAATGGCCTAGTGAATTTTGGTAGTCCAAGAACATTATTTACCCGTACAGATCAGTTCTGTACTTCTTTTTTCTTTTCTTTTTTTAATGAATATCTGTGTGCCTTCTGTGGAATCTCTGAGAGTCTGTTTTACCATCCTGTTCAACTCTCCTTGTTGCCAATAGGAAGCCTTTTTTCTAACTAAAACTTGAAACCATGTCCAAATTACTTACTAAATGTGTCACAGATGACCAACAATATTGTCAGAATGTCAGGATGTTTTTAAGAGAAATGGATGTTATTTGTGCATTAAGACAGAGAAAAGACCATGAGAAGGGGAACTTTTTACATTGCAAAAGCATTTCTGTGTATTTAAATCAGTTTCTTTACAGAGCTGGGTTTGAGATATACTGCAAGTAGCTTATAACTCATGATTTGCCAGAATAGCAATTTATGTGATCAGCCATCCATGATCTTTTCTCGCTCACAAACATAGTGGAAAATTTGACATTTTCTCCACTTTCATTCGCTGTGCTTCGAAAAGTTTGCACTGAACGCAGTCTGTTGGACACACAAGGCTTCTTTACAGTTCTAACATGTTCTGCACTGATACATTTCATGAGACTGATACAGTATGATGCAACATAAAATGATGCAAAGCCATGCAACTTGTCTGATTAATTGGACTGGAGAGTATTAGATTCAAAACTGTTTAGGTATAGTGAAGCAGAACAAAAATCCTGGGATGCAGAATGATTTGTATTGCTTACAGATGTCTTATAGCAGTGGATAATAATATAACACTGTGGTTCACATAATCTTTTTTTTTTTTAACAGTAAATATATATCTATATATAATAACGGTAAATATTTCTTTGATTGTTAACAAATGAGGTGAAAATGTTTTGCTTATATATCCCAATGCAATAGAAGAGTGGAATAGCATAAATGTGTGTATAGCAGCTCTATTAACTCTTCCACACCACAGTGTTTTTACAAACCTAGCATGATAATACAACAATACTTGCACATTTACATTTATTTGCTAATG
Source organism: Dromaius novaehollandiae (assembly GCF_036370855.1). Taxonomy (NCBI): domain Eukaryota; kingdom Metazoa; phylum Chordata; class Aves; order Casuariiformes; family Dromaiidae; genus Dromaius; species Dromaius novaehollandiae. The sequence goes on along the minus strand of NC_088101.1, from coordinate 43,799,385 downwards.
GAATATGTGTGGAAATTTCTTTTCAGGACAGCATCAGAACCCTAGTATACTGTACAAATGCAAATAGAAATATTTGTCATGATAAAGTACTGCTTGCTTACCTGCCCCCTGTCCCAGGACTCTGCCACTTCCTGCCTTTAGAGGAGAAAAGGAAATTTAGTGAAGGAACTCTTTGAGAAGAGTGTTTTTTTTTTTTTTTTTTTTTTCTTTTTCCCCACCAGGCAAAGCAGTTCCTATTTCCCTGAACATATAAAATTAATTTTGCTAAGTCATAAGTGCTAATAACATTTTCCCACTAACATAAGTTATTGCTGCTTTGTGGTTTCTACCTAACTTAATTCTCATACTTGTATCTTTTAATAAGATAAACATATCTTTTACTTGGATTCAGGTAAGAAGGACTGTATTTATGCACTTCCAGTAAAAGTTTCTTTTCTATATTTTTAACTCTGTTTTCATTTGAAAGCTCTAATATTATAGCAGGTTTCTGCTAGCCAGGTTAATTTCACAATTCAGAGGTGCTGCACTAAAATAAATGGATAGTCCTGAAATAACTTGGGGCTTACCTATTTCTTCTTCTGAGTGTGCTTTGCTGGTACTAGGGGTCTTCCTGGCACAAGGTGTATTGCACACAGGCTGGTATATGATCTGCTAGCAAAGGTTTTCTTAGTAGGTTGAATTGTAGCTTAAAACTAAAATTCATGGCCTTTTGAGAAAAGTAAGAAAGAGCCACGTAAAGCTGCTCAAAAATTTTCAGCTGAAATTTAGGTCGTTAAAGAAAATAAAAGATATTTCCAGCTAATGCTTTCTTTCCTTGAAACTTCTTTTTATGGGAACACTGAAATCTGAACATGGTTCAAAAAGTCTAATTTTTCTGATTTTAGAATTTCATCCGAGTCATTTTCCTTCCCCTCCTAACTTTTGCCCAACTTGTTATGCTCTTTCTTCTCCTCAAAAGGTCTTTCTTTTCCTTTTTAGTGTTCTATCCTTCTCCCTTGAAACCAAGATTTGTTTTTTAAGATTTCTTTTCTGCAAGGCTACTGTGATTTAATAATCAATGCTTGGATTAAGTCTTCAGAATCTACTTATTGTACTCTGAGCACCAGACATTATAGGCCTGGCGCCTGGCAGCTTTGTCAGAAGAATTTCCATTCTTTCTAATTGCAAGCTTAAAGGGAGGGGAAAAAAAGATTTGCTCTAAAGCTCTTTTTTTTTTTTTTTTTTTTTTTTTTTTTTTTTTTTTTTTTCTGGCAGAACCTGCTTAAAATGAATAAGATTCCACTGAGTTTGCACTGGCTTGTTAGAGCAAAGTCTAAGTTTCACCCTCTGACCTCTAAAAAGATATAAAATGAATATGAGAACAAATTATCCTTTGTGAAAACCAAAAGAAAGTACTTTTGAGATCTTCTAAACCAAATGCTGACTGTAGTTGAAAAAGAAATGTCAAAGGAATTAAGCAATGCTAAAACTAGTGTGGCATGAGAATCAGAACTTTAGATTTACTTTGAAGTTTAACCTATCATATAGTATCTTATATTTCAGAAAATACTATTCATTGTAATTAGAAAACACTACATCTATGTGGAAATGTTTTACAATCTAGTATACCATATGTTATCGACAATAAAGGCAGAATTACATTTTCAAATCTGTAATTGTTCTTTTTCTTAATCTATTTAACACAGTTAAGTAGAATTTTGAAAATGTACTTTCCAGATGGGTACAGCTTTGGCATACTTCTACTTTTTGAATCAATAGGAAAAAAAAATCATTGACTTACATTTGTAGCACCAGGTTACAGGGAATAACATAAACATTGTGTCACTGGCCATATTATTTTACAAAATGAGAAACACTTAAAACAAAATTTTCTGTCTTTTTGTAGATTAGATGGCCTCATAATTTTAAGATAATGGTAGCTAAACATTTCTATATATCTGTGATTTATAAAATACTTTTGTATTATTGATTATGCCTTTATTGCTTTCATCAATTTCTAAGCTACTTAGTAGAGTTTAAGCAGCTACTCAAGTTTACGGACTTAGCTTCAGGTGATATTTTTCCATGAAACTCATACAAAGGTTGGTGATAGCTCTTATAAAATAATTGATAACCAGAAAAAATACTATTAAAATGGTGCAATGCAATCGGGGAAGATACGCGTATTGGTGCAGACACTCGGTTCTTTCCCTAGATTTGTGTGGGCACTCTGTGTATATTTAAGACTAAACAAAGCTGATAGATCTATAAATACCAAAGGTTTGTTATCACGGTGCTCCTATTAAATAGTGCAATTAGTCATACATTGTAATCCATAGACTTACTTTTTTTATCAATAGGTTATAGAACACTCAAGATGTCACTTATTTAAAAATTGCAACAAAAGCAAAAATAAAACTAAGCTGTCTATTTTCCTTTTTCTCTTCAAATACTTAAAATCCACCAATCCTTTAATGGAAACAGACCTTCAGAAGTATTTTATTAAGCCTACTCTGTATGCCATTCTTCTGGCAGAAGCTCATAAAGAAGAAACTATTTGAAGAATACCTTACAGTACACAAAAAAGCATTTCTTTGAAGGACTGCTGTCTAAAATCAAAGTTTGAAATCTTGGGGACAAATTACTGCTGTATGTAAAATTACATATGGTAAAAAGGTTTCTGAACAATTATCAGAATACATATTTATAGGAAACGTGAGGCTGGAAATGCTTGTGTGTTTTGAATAAAATGTTGTTTTGACTTCATATTTTAGCTCAGAATATTAAAATCAGAAATTTCAGCCACTTGCAAATTTTTCATGACACTTTGAGTTAATACCTTTGAAACAAATGTTTTTCCATAAATAATTTTTGATGCGTTGTTGCTGCATTAGCTTAATGGCAATAACAATCAACACGTTTAAAATGTGATTATAGCAAACAGCTCTGCCTCACAACGCGTGATTAACAGGTTTATTCCGTAAGTACTCGCAAACTTTGAGAATAACATTCTGGTAGTGCAGTACATGCATGATGAAAAGTTTCTTAGGTTCACGCAGGAAAGTTTCTGAGGTTTGTAGGGGGAAGAAGGCAGAGCTAGAATTAAGCATGGGTAGGGAAATATTCTGGGCTGAGGCTAGGCCAGTGCCTACTTAAGCTGGCTCTGATCTGCTCCGTATATGCAGTATATTCATGTGTACCCATCAGTTTGCACAATTTCAGTTCTCAGTATATAAATGCTGCCCTCTTCTTGCCTGTTTCTATGGCATTTGAAACAACACCAAAAGGCTTGTCTGACCAGTATTTTTTTTAAAGGTATAGTAGAAATAAAAAGGTGAAAACTTTATATATATATATATATATATATATATATATATATATATATATATATATATATATATAAACTGTTTTGTCAGTTGATGGCTTTCTAAACATTAAAGTTGACATCTATTTTTGTGTGGTATTGCTTCAGTGGAATGACTCCTTTCTTGTTAACCTTCTAATATGATTTGATAGAGAAAAACATGAGGGTGGTATTTTGAAGAAAATCCAAAGTAAGGAATAATTGTCTAGGTAACAGTGCTACAGGAGGTCACACAGTGAACAACTAAGGAGATTGCAGTGGAAAAACTTACAAATGCGTCATACTGCTGTGGAAAGAGAAATGTTGCTTGGAAATACGTCAATATATGTTGGATATTGGTGCTGTGGTTATAAGCTGAGGTGTTAAAAATCCCTAGTTCTAGAAGGTTCTAAAACAGGATATTGGAATGCTCTAGGCAACAAAGAAAGAAAAAAAGACTGGAAGATAACTGAAAAGAGGTTTAGAAATTATAGTTATTACAATTGATGAAAACAGGTTGAAGCTATTTTACTAAAGGAAAGACTACTTTGATTTGCTTTGAAGATTTTCTTATGTTCACTGGGATGCAGGTGAGCTGGAAAAAAGTGTGGGGGGGAAGATCTGCTTGTAGCTGAGGAGATGTCAGCTAAGTTTGTTCTGGGATGAAGCTTTCTATTAGGCTACGGAGGAAGCTTTCTGCAGGAAGGAGGAGGAGGAACTAGACTAAGTGGCGTTTGGATGTCTGTGTCCATGATTTATATGACAATTAATGCTGTAAATAATATATATTTTTTCTATTTTTGAATTGCAGCAAGAAAAGAATCAGGAAAGTTCAAGAAATAAAGGTAAGCACTATTTTCAAAATGTAGAGATTCCTGTAGCTAACACAAATCTAACACTTATTTTTGTTTACATTGTGTTTACTGAGTATTGTGGTATTTGAAACGACAGAAATATACCCAGGGAAGAGGAAAGGGGAAGGAAATGTAGAAAGTACAGTTAAGTTACTGTTTCTGGAACTCTTTGCTTGAGAGGAACAAGGCTGACTGCTGCAGTACGGATGGGATGGGTTGCATGGCTTCCCACCAAGCTTGTGAATTAGACTCTGAGTGTTTATTATGCATTAATGAAGCATCAGGACAGTCACCTTAGATTTTCCCTTTCCATTCAGTAAATCCGTAATTGGATATGATTCCAATTTATTTGCAAATTAATCATGTCCTTAGTAGGCTTCCTTGAATCTGTGGGTTTTTGCATACAAATTTTTATATTTTTACTGCACCTTACTCTATGCCAGTGGTAAGCACTACCTGAAATAGAATATCCAGGTTAAAATACAGCTCTGTATCAAGGAAATTCAAAGAATCTAGAACCCCAGATTGTGGATTTTCTGCTTCTTTCCAGCAAAATCAGTTTAGAGAGAGAAAGTCCAAACCTTTTTGTTGAAAATTTGCCAAGCAAGCAATTAAAGGTGACAGAGCCAATACAACGGGTGCAAGGATTGTTGTCTTGATATAATAGGTGCTTATGGAGGTAGGCTATCATGCACTTAGAAAAGGAAAACAAAGGCAGAGGAGAAGAGGAAAAAATGTCAGTCAAGGTTAAAAAGAAAGGAGAAATGAATTTAAGTAACAAACTAACCCACATCTTTTGTATTGCTTTGGGAGGCAGTGCTTAATCATATCATCTGCATTAGCTGTTCTTAATTCACTTATTTATGTATCACATTAATCTCAATTTCCTTGCTTTCCCTTGCACTATGGCTACACACTATGGCATCTAAAGATAAGCTAAATCTGAAGTTTGGGAGGAATTGTGTCAGTGCAATGAAGTTGTTCATGATTTGCAGCATTTGAAGGCCCTATGGTCCTTTATTTGAAGAGTGTACATACATAACAAAATAAACCAAGAAAACCTTCAGTTTCACCTAGTTCATGATTTACGACTTTCTTTTCTCTTGAAGTTTCATTTTTTTTTCTGAGGTAATGTAATACAAAGTTGAATTATCTAGAGATTTAGTGTGTACCCATGATGTATTGTTCAAAAACTTTTATTGCTTTATGATGTAATACAAATTATATGAGAGTGTGAAAACTCAGATTAGATTACAGAGATCAGACATTTGTGAATAGTTAATTTTAGATAAATTGAGAACTTAAAGCCTTTTTCTACAAGGAAAGATACTGAAATTATACAGTCTTTACAAATCTAAATTATCTCAAAGTTATATTATGGTGTTTGACATTTTTTCCCCACTGTTGTCACATGTTCAGTCAGTATGCAGTGAGGAACAATTAAATGTTCTAGTTATGAGCTAGTTAGGAGTGTTCATCATGTTCATTAGCTGTTAGTTTAGCTAACTAATCAAAGAAATAATTTTCAAAGGCTTGTGAAATATTGCTCACAACTACAGCCAAAAGCAGAGTGTCAAACTACTTGAAGGGAGATATCCATTACCTCCAAACATGCAGTGGTGCTCAGTTGCATAGAATTGTTGTAGTTATGTCTATAACATCTCTAGAGGAAATCATCTTTAATCTACTGAATTTCCTATATGCTAAGCATGTCTCTGTCTAAGCTGACAGTTCAACACAGAAGATTTCAGTGGTTTGAAAGACTATTCAGGCATAGGGCAGGCTTTGGAAAAATGACGCCACTTTTCTACATATGCAGACATGCTTACAGTTAATTGCTGAATTTTTGCGGGGGGGGGGTTCTCTTTTTGTATTCTTTAAATTTCTTGTCATTACAAAGTTTCAAAAAGTATTGATATTTTATTAGTTGTCTATGATATGTAAGATGTTATACTTTTTCTGCTTAAAGTACTGGATAGATTGGCTCAAATAATGCTAATTTAATGTTTTTGTATAAATATTCCTGCATTGTCAATGGTCCCCCATCCTTCACATGCGGTATCTGAAAGCCTTGTGTTCTATTTATGATTCTTGTAAGAGATGTAAATTATACCCAAGTTCTCAGGGCAGAATTTTAAAAATATTCCTTACACTTTGTGCATATGACACTACCATACATAGCAAAGGGACAAAAACATTTTCTGAGATTCCTGCAATATTCTGAAATGTCGTCTTTTTAATTTAGAGAGCAATTGCAACTCATGTTAAACATCCCTACCAAATGAAACTATGTAGCTCTGGAGTGCTTCATAATTCCTACTGATAGTAGTATTTCAGTATCTTATTTTTACTCAGTACTTCTTGAAGTATGTATTTATACAAGACAAGGATAGTGCAGAAGAATTAAAGACAAATGCCTTTTGAATGCAGCAAGATCAAGATACTAGTAACTAGCACCATTCTATAATTTTTATTATATTAGAAATCTACAGCAATTTCTCATGTCACTTCATTTATGGTCATAAAATCAGACTGATTCCTATTAATGTTTTGGTAATGGTGGTGGTAGTGTTTTGTAGTTTTTGGCTTCTGCACAGTCGTTTTTCTGACCCACTTGTTTTTCCCATCTGTTACTTCTACTGTCAACCACAGTGTCAATCACACATAGAAGCCAGTGCTCAAACATACCCTATTCTGCACTAATCTCATCTCTCTCTGATCTGTGACATTCTCTTTCTTGTTTCATTTAATGGATAGCAGAACTGTACATACATTGTTTAAGCAAAAAAAAAAAAAAATCTGCTTTTATGTAAAAGTTTTAGTATGCGTTGGCAAACTAATAAATACATAAACTATAGAAGTATATAAATATATATAATGCAATGAAAAGATATTAAAATATGTCTATTTTATATGTGCATACATGCAGTCATGTACAGATATAAAAGTAATAGGTGCTGTATAACCTATTATGCGTTCAAATACCAATCATTTAAATCATACTTGTTTTTTCAGTATATGTTAATAAGCAAAAACACAATCTAATTACAGATTCAGTTCCCCAAAGATACACTTTCACATCACAAAAATAACAGGGCAAGCAATCACCAACTAAAACCTCGATAAAAGTTACTTGCTGGTTTGGAGTCACAAATTAACCCTCCTCACCTCACTTTCCCAATGTTATCACCTTCAGACAAATGAACAGCATTTAATTCCAGACCTACAGAGTATGATACACTAGACAGTTTCTAATGGAATTGGAAATATGGCTGGGATAATGGAATTGGTGTTGTATTTAAGCATCATGAATAATTTTGTTCTTAGCTTATACTTAATTTAGGAGACTATTAGGTGCTTTTAATAGGGTACACTGTAAACTGTGTTAAAGTGGAAATAGTTTCTGAAGAATCAGAAAGCTGACTAGTGTTTTTGCACTTCAAAGCCATTTCAAGCACTTTACTCAGAAAAAATATGGGAACACAATGCTTCAGTAAACTGGTAGCGGTTCAGATGATCAATAGCTGAACTTGGTCACAGTTATTCTGAAAATCTTGCTTCTGCAGATAAGCTTAAGTATAAGTTATGGTACTATCATTTTCTTTTTAAGAGATAATTAATAATTTAAGATAATTTTCTATATAGAAATTCTCCATATACTATGTGCATCTCAGAGAAAAAAGAAAAGGGGGGGGGAGAGAAAATCTACCAGAACAAAAATCATAAAAGTACTTTTGAAAAGATCATCATTTTGCAAAAAACAACGGGATGATATTGTACACAACTCATCCAGTTTTGGCTATCTACTTTGGCATCTTAAAGAGTAATTAGTGAAAAGCATAAAAACTACTCCATCTGAGATTGAGAAGAAAATGCTTTTCATAGCATTTGCAAATAAAGATATGTGCATGTAAATAAATGAATGTTAGCTTGTATGATGTTAGTTTAGTTAAACTACACTTTAAAGAGTATTGTTCAAATTTTTGCAAGCCACTCTTGATCATCTGGGCTTTGAATGTGTTTAACACACAAAACTAAACCAGACAGTATTGATTGACAGCATTTTAATTACAAGCAGAATTTCTCATCCTGTTTGATACTTTTCATTTTATACTCGCCTTAATAATCTGAATGCAAAATCATTGGTGACTCACAGATGAGTTTCAAAAATGTAATTCTTTATTATTATGAACATATTGTCAGGCTTTTCTGATATCATTAGCAAACATCTGTTCCTTTTATGATCTTTAGCTACCAGAAATAAAGAGCATACCATATGGGCAGCACTTATTTTATTTGCATTTTGCTCCCTAAAAAGACAATATACCTGCACAACAGTTGTGGCCTTGCTTAGGATTCCAGATTGTTCTTGTAGTCTCTTTCTATGCTCAGATAAAAGGAAGCAAGAAGGAGGAGGGATGAAAAGATAGTGCTCCAAATTGAAATAAAGTAAGGGACAGAATCAGTAAGACCTTAATTCAATAAATGTAATTATTCTTTTTTTTTTAAAGTGATGAATTGTCTTAAGATGCTTTTGAATGCCAATGGGTGAGCAAACTGTTATGTATGTCTTGCAGTATGGCCCTCTTATTCCTTTTGATCCTGAACAAAGCTGTATATGTTATGATGTAGAATATCATATGAATATGAATCCTATGTCACATTACAGACAGTAATAAAGTGTTTTTAGCCATAGTCAATTGTTTTAATGTGTCAAGTGACTCATTATATCATGCCTGTGAGTCTGCAGAGTCATACTACTCTAAATTCAAATTATTTCAGAAACTTCAACAGACGTATTATGCAGGTTGATGAGAATTGGAACTGCTGTATCTTGCCTCCTGGACTGAATTGATTAATATTTTGGTATGTTACACTGGCAGACCAGTTAACATCAGAAAAATTTATAGTATTTTAGAGAATATATGTATAACATCAGACAAGTTAATAAGTGTTTGTCCCAAGATGTTCTTTATTTGGGAATGCAGCTGTTAAATATCTGAACTACAACATTCTTTGTTCTAATATTCTTTTCTTTATGGTTATGTTCTAACTTACCTGAATCAGAATACAATTTTATGAGGTAGACTGAGGACTGTCTGATTTCAGTGTACCAAATACTGTTCCCTTTTCTCTATTCCATTCTCCTTCAAAGTCAGCTCAGCGTCATATCTCTTTTGCCAGTTAAGAATTCCCATAAGAAATGCAACTCTATGTTCCACTGGGACAATTCGCCATTCTTTTTCCTTGCCATACTCCTACAAGGCACCCACAGATACAATTTTATTAATTTAATGTGACCATTATGTTGTTAATTGAATGGTATTAATTTTTTGTTATGGAATGGCTTTACCATGATTAGCATTTGTTAAATAAATAAATACATTTTTTTCCCAGTTTCTGAACCAGTTTAGGGTCTGGTTACAGAACACATTATACAGAAACAAAACTCTTATCCACTAAAATAATTTTAATTTAACCATTAATTAAAAAAATATATATTTTTGAACATACCTAGAATTCATTGTGAGGAAGTAAAATGTGTAGGTCAGAGATCAGTCTAAATTTATTTCTACTAGTTTCAGTAAAATCATGGAATCATAAAATGTCATAAAGTGTTGATTTAATTTTGCTTTTCAACCTTTACTGTCTTCTCACTTGAGCCAATATAAATCTAGGTAATATATTTGATAACAATATTATTACACAGATTTTGAAAGTATACATTAAAAGAAAAGTCTGTGTTTTACTACACATCTTTGTGACAAGGCTTTCTTATACAATGTTAAACATAGTATTAACTGAAAAAAGTTCCAGTTCTAAGAACTGTCTGTTAAGACAGCACAGTATTTGTAAAGTAATTTAATCAGACTCATTACTGATATAAGGTCATGGAGATGCTGCAAGGATTACTAGCTGTTATCTTGAATATTATATTCAAACTATTTAATAGTTAAATAATTACTTGATTTTAGTCAAGAAAGAAAGAGAGAATGCAGAACTGCAGCATTTAGTATATTTTGAAACAGATATATATTCTGTATTAATGAAAATTATCTGCAGTTTTAGTATGATGGAAATCTTGGGGTGAACAGTATTCATATGGAATTTCTTGACTGCTGTTGTTTTACTTATAATGTATTTATTTCAGCTTAGGATTTTATTTTTAACTTCATGTTGGCTCCAAAGTTTATAGGTCCACTCTTGCTTGGACAAGCATGCATATTAAAGTTATAATAACCAGAAAACAAAACAGCTGAAAAACTTTGCAAAGTTGTTATAACCCATGTAAGAATTCAAAAGTGCCATTGTTTTTATATTCAGAATAATGAGACAGGACTGTAATTTGTTTTTCCTAAATGGACATATTTGTTATTTCTGCCACTAATCTAGAGCTACTTGAGATATCACACTTATTAAACTCTTATGTATACTCGTGGTTTATAATGTACCAAAAATAAGACTTTCCTGATCTATGAACCTATAAACCAACTGAGATAAGGGAGGACATGAGTTTAAGCTGAGCAGGTGTGATTCTCCGTTATATATCAGCACACTAGAAAGGCTAAAACATAAAGATGTTTAAAAAGCAAGGTTTATGCTTTTAACATTGAAAAACCCCAGAACCTTAACTGGATATTGAGGCAAAATATAACCAAAGGATTAAAATAGTGTTATCTTGTATAGAGCTATGTATGGGCATTTATTGTATTTGACTTCAAAATTTATAGGCTAACTTTTGCTTGGAGAAAAGGGTGTGCACATGCACGTGTGCACACACAAATACATAAAAAATAATAATAATTGGAAAACATAACCTCAAACAGAAATAGAATAGGTATTTATTACCTACCACATTACCTACTGATTACCTAGAGCTTGTAAATATGTGTATTCTGAAAGCTTTAGAGGTATGCATGTGCCAAAAAGGAAAATTAGAATTTGAAATCCAAATATACCAGAAGATGCTTTTTTACCAAAAGTATTTTTTGTTAAATATGCTCAAGAGATGTCTGTTTGTGATGGATTAAGTACCTCTTAGGTACTTAGGAGGCTAAAATTGTTGTTTTGCAGCAAGTCCAATATGTAATGCTACTTTGTGTTGAGGTTTGGATTTTGCACTTTGGGTAAAATGTACTAAACTGCCTTCATTTTATCACTCTCTGTCTGTATTTTTTTCTTAGGTAGGAGGAAAAACAATGCATATAGCTGTTGAGTAGTCCTTGTCCTGTGCCCAGGTCAGCAAATGAGGTTTGGGGATATGCATAGGTGGTTCCATCTATGAAACTGAAAATATTTCAGTTTATTTACTTTAATTCAGAGTGCAATCACATGTGAATGGTAGCTATACAGTCTGTCTCCCCTTTCCTTGGTCACATCTTACATGCTTGTAGGGAACAGTGCATATGATGGCTATGTAGTATGACTGAATTTAGCTGATAAATAGGGAAGCCAGTTTAGGAGGGAGGTTTCTTGCATCATCTTTCCTAGTAGTGCAGATGTTCAGAGCCTGTTCTAAAGCTCTGCAGGGGCTGATCTTCATCCATAAAAGAAATAAGAGACATTGTCAATGGATTTTTTAGAATTAATTTTAGGGTCTATAAGTTGTCAGAAAACTTCACAAAAGTAACTTTATTTTATTCCATGTGCAAGTTTAGACTTCATTGGCTAATATGTTAATCCCAAATGTGTTAATTTGCACCCATTCAGCATGTCAGAAGATGCAGTCTGTGCCTCTCAAATCTCAAAAAAAAGATTTTTCTTCTTAGATAGGCAGCAAAGCAAATTCTTCCTCTGTATTACATAGTTTATTACATAAGAACAGTCAAAATACAAAATCGGAGACATTATTTATTATTTTTTTTCTGAGAACTTAATTTATTTACATACATTTAGTCTTGTTTCAGAACATATTCATTCTGTTTCTGGAAGAGAAAAGTAATCACTAATAACTTTTTTTGTTTTTATAATGGTTACCACGTTGCTTTTGGTGACAAATGAATTTGTATACAATAGTGCTTTTGTGTCCTGAGTAATGTGTGGCTGATCCCCTTGGTGTGGGAGCTGTGGGACGTTACAGGGTTAAGTTCTACTCAGGGCAAGGACTGCAGATTGTAGTGAATAGTAAACAATTTAAACCCTCTGAAGAAAATGTGTGTGTGTGTGGGGGGGCACAAACACCACATACTATCTTGAAGACCACTATAGAGATACCTGCTAATAATAAAATTCATATATAATGGAGAAAACATGAAGACAAATAGTATTCCAACTGTGTTCTACTGCATTTCTAATAAAAAGAAATTCATACAAGTTTTATCTGACTTAATAGCAGCCTTAGGAATTACACAGCACAAAACAATTTCTTTATGGTGGAGAAACTTGCATTTACTCCTCTCTTTCCCCCCTCTCCTTCCCCTTCCGCCCCCCCCCCCCCCCAAAATAATATTCAGGTCATTCAGGAAGTTTGAGGGGACAAAATGGTCCCTGTCAAAGATTCAGGAAAGGACTCTTCAGCAAGATGATCTACCTACCCTAATGAGAGAGACAGTGATTACTTTTGTATGTAGCAGCATTGTAGCAAGGCAGTAGAGCTAACACAAGAGATTTGTACCCTTATCTTTTTTTAAAAAATCTTTTTTTCCCCCTCTGCATCCATGTTCTTCTAAAATTTAGGTTCCATTCTGCTAAATTGTAAAATCATTGAAACAGATATTTTGAACTACAGGAGAGAGAACATGCTCTACAGTATCCATGAAGTTTCTCTGCACAGTGCACAAAAACTTCATTTGAACAGATACAAAAGATAAGAGATACAATACTAGGAGAAAAAAGGGGCCTGAATACTTACCGAAACATATTAACTCCTTTTAAGACTCTACTGTAGAGAAGTTGCTCAAAGGATGAATGTAGCAATTTTTATTTATTTAAATTTTATATACATAAGTTTGACCAGCAGTCTAAATCTTTTCTTTTTCCATGTAAATTTTGTTTAGAAGTTTCCAGGTAAAACTGGCTCCTCTTTAATTTGAACACTATTAGATATATTTCAGAGAGCTTCTTGCGCTATTTGGGTACTTGTATTTCTGGCGTAGGCTGGTGAGAGGAAATGGAGCACAGAACTCTTTTCCCCCCCCCCAAGTTAGCCTGTTTTATTCTTTCTTTTATTATTAGGGTTGTGTAAGTTAAAAATTTCTGTTAACAAGTTCACAATCTCATATATTAATATTCCTTTCTGAGCTTAACACTAGACTGACTTCCCTTTAAAGAAGAAGCATTCTGAAGTATGTGTATTTTCAATTACATTAGCTTTGCTTTACTTTTTTTTTTTCTCCCTCCTTTAAAACAAGTTCACAAACCACAGGTGACTCATGAAGTAAGTAGTTTGAAGTGACTCTTGAGCACTGAAGACCTGGGCTAAATTCATAAAGAGAATACAACGCAATGAGGAAAATATACTTTTATTCTATAAAACACATAATGTAAACATTAGTGCTGTGTTTGTAGGCTGTGCATGTCTTGTTTCTCATGTGTAGGGAATATTTGTTTGAGTGCACTGACAATAAAACACTAAGAATGTAAAATGGGTCATTGTGTGTCAACAGCTGTAAAGCTTAGAGCTTTCATGTCTTTGGTGCATTTAGCTACACTGGTTTATATTGCTACTACCCACCTCTTCTGCGCACCTTGCTCCTTTGTGGAAGGTTTCTATTCTTGTAAAGAAGAACAAAATATGATTTGTATCAGCTCCATGGGTACCTTGGTGTAGTTTGGCATGAGGGCAAGTTGTTTCATAGTATGTGTGATGTAGATGGCAATTGTTATGACTAAAAGTAATAAATACACAATGATAGAAAAGATAACCTGTATTTCTTGTAGCAGAATGCTGAAGCAAGATAATTTTCTTATTTAACACTTTGAAGTTTTCTTCATAGAAAGGATTTCCAAAAAGAACAATGTATGTGAGAAACTGTTATAACACTAGGAACTATTACATTTTAAGTATAAGTCAGTAAATGATGTAATAGTTACTAAATTCTAATTTTGGAGAAACCAAAAGCTTTTGTTTTTTAGGCTTTTATTCTTCTATACTGTTTGCTTTATAAGAATGTTCTTGCTTTATAAGAAAATCTCAGTATAATCTTATTTAAAATAGTCTGCTATGGTATCTTGTAACTGAAGAAAAAGGTGGCTGTGATATTTATACCACTAAAAAGATGTACATAGATTCTTTTAAAAAACCACAGAGATCTTTAAAAGCTCTACAAATATTCTTTTTTTTTAAGATAAAGATTTAACTAATAATATAGACAATAGTTCAATGAGGTTGTTCATATATGAGTATTTAAAGGAGAGGAGTAATGCAGTATGTGAAGAAAGGAAAGTGTTAAGCAGTTGTCCTGAAAGAATATGTGAAGTCCGAGTGGAGCATATAATATCCAAAAGCCACAGATCATGCATACTGTTATTTCAGAAATAAATTACATTCAATCTACACTGTTGCACAATAAATACCTGTAAATAGATGTCTTTTTAATTTAAGTAGCATGCCACTGGTTTTTACTGTACAATTATAACAATAAAGTTTAATAGCAATCAGCTACCATATGACTTGCAGATAGTATTTCTGTGCTGTTTATAGTCTATAAAACATTTCTTTTAAGGACACTTGGGCAGAAAAAACAACAGATTTATGTTACCCAGGAGCAATTTTCTTACCCATTTCAGATGCAGAATTGCATTCTGCATTCATTGTGAATTTTTTAGAGTGCTATTAATTATTTATTGGAAATATACTATTTTCTCATATCTCTTATGTGCAATTTAAAGGACAATCCAGACTTACATAACCTTGAAATATAAGTCCAGTGAATAAGATTTTTTTGCTTCATGCCTACCCCAAAATTGCAACACTCTGTGTTGCTCAGATACCAGTTTAAACAATCACAGTATTCACTTTTTGCTTTACACTTTGCATAGCAAGGGTTGATGCATTTCATTATCCATTAAGGTCATGTTCTGGTTTACTTCAAGTACACTCTTTTGCTACTGCTTCAGACACTAGAACGCGATTAATAGTGTCAGATCCTGTTAACGTTTACATCATAACTGGGAGCAGATATTAAAGTGAAGTGCAAATTAAAGACTGCTAAAATGCCTGCCACTAACAATTATGGTGGGGCAGTATTAAATTTCTCATTTGTTTCCAAAGGTCAGATTAATAAAGCTGCATGGCACATTATCATAAAGGGTGGACCCAGCTGTCTGTTTTGATTATGCTTAAAAGCCTAGTGTTTCTAAGGAGACTTTGCAAGGAATGAATGCATCCATTTTAACTAGCAATTTTAACTAGCAATTTAAATGTGGGTAATTATTAGACCTTTTTCTGAAAAGATCCTAACCAGAGGTGGCTGTCAATCAAATGTCTTTCTACTTTTCAGTTTATAAATATAAAATATAGGTTTCTCTTCTACATTCCTTTTAATCTTCAATCCTTAAATTTTCAATAGTTCCTCAAGTACCTGAAAATCTATCCCATTAGATGTATCTGCTGTAAACTAAGCTGAATTTAATATTAAAAATAGACCTAAGCAAATCTATTCATACAAGACTTAAAATTATTGGGTTTGATTTTCCCCCCCCCCCTTTCATTTCCTTGATTCAGAAGTATTTTAAATAATTTAATTAAAAGAAAGTGTTCTCTTCCCAGAAAAGGAACAGCAACAGCTTCCTGCTATTTTTCTGTCTATGTAGCAAATATACATACGTATATATATATATAAAATTCTCTATCATTATCTTCCACTGTGAGGAACTTAAGGGTCTTTAGGAAAAGTGTTGATTCTATGGGTATCTAGTACCTGTGCAGATACATGTATATGCATAATAATACTATTACTGTGCTAATAACCTATAAATAGGAAAAATTCCATGGGTGTCACACAAAGGAGCATGACTCTTAATATTACAGGCGTATTCCTCATTCAGCACTTGAAACACCTCCAGTGTTTTAAATTTAGGGAAAGCCGACTCATATTGACAGGTGGACACCAATTCTTTTCCCCAGAAAATTTACACTGGAGCTGAACCCCATTTATGCACAACTTCAGAAAATAATTTCAGTATGAAGTGACACTAATGGGCTTTAAATGAGGCAATTTTATCTTGCGAAGATATACTTTTGGACCGTGCAGATGTTAGCCATAGTTACTCCATAGACTAGAACTGGAAATAATTATTTATTATAATTAAAATTTAATTCAATTAAAACAGTGAATAAATAGTTTATAGTTTAAACTTTAAATCTCTGCAGTCTAATTAAACATTATGTTTACACTGCAGGTACTTGAGCAATTAGTAGAAAAAGATGGAACACCTCTCTGATTATGTAGTTGCATACATCTTTCAAAAGAAAATGAGTATTTCCATCCTTTTCTCCCAATCACTGAAATTCTGGGTATTTTTGGAAATATCTCTTTGTTTGCCCAAATGTAATGTGAATCAGACCTCCACAAAAATGGGTGTGGGGGGGAGTAGTGATTAAAAAAATCCATAGAAATGAATAAACAAAAATCACAGCATGCTGTGAAGAAAAAGGAAACTATTGGTTTGGCAAGATGTTACTAGTAGAGTTACTATGGTTTGGACTTTGGACTGCTTCTATTTTCCATTTTCTATTAATGGTCCTGTTGCAAAACTGAATTTCTTGATAAAATGTAGAAAGCATTGTTGTTGCAGAGAAAGATCTCCATATACTGTGGAAAGAATTGAATCATTTACAGGATTATATTGAAAATGAGATTAAATTTGTTAGTACAAATTTCAAGGAACTGGAAAAACTTTTTGTTGTATTAAGGTTATAATTTTGAAATAGAAAAGGAGTAAAGAAAAGGAATATTAATCAATTGCCTGATGACATGAGTGAAGAGTGTGATGGCATAGAAAGATCAGATGTGATCATATCATTATCAAGGAAGGTATTTCCAGCAGAGAAAGTGATATAATAAAAAGTATCATATATGGCACTATTGAAACTTCATCTGACATGCTGTATCCATGCCTGAATGTTCATGTTTCAGACTGGATGTAGGCTTGAACAGGCACAGGGAAGGGCTTCTACAGTGATCAGACGAAAGAACAGTATATTTTATATGTGAAAAATAAAGAACTTAAATTGGTTTGCCTAGCAGGACTGAAGACTGTAAGAGTTATGACTACTAGCTTCCAAACACTGGAAAAGGATAGGGAACTACTAAGTTGAAAAGGTACTAAGATTATTGTTATTTTAAAACTTGGAAGAAGGTATTCACAAGAATGCACAATTGCTCTTTTAAGACCATATTTTCCTAGATGTGCTCTGAGTTCTCTGTGGTTCTTCTGAGGGGAAGATCCAATTAATTTGTTCTTTAGAAAAGCTAATCGTCACTCCTCACCTAACTACTCTTGGAGGCAAGATTCGACGTGAAGTTTTTGAGACAGGACTTTCAAACTAACAGGTCCCTGTTTTTACACAGTTGAAACCTGAAAGTCTTAGGAGAGGTGTCTCCTCAGCTCTGAGCCCTCTGACCTGACACAGAACACTTTTCACCCCCAGGAAAAATTTCCCTATTTCTATGAAACTTGAAACTTAGGAGGAAATGTGGTGCTTTGCAGTTAGGCAAATTTGTTTGAGTTCATATAAAGTAATGAATGAAAAAAAGCTCAGGAAAATTACCATTGCCTGAAAGAAGAAAGACCCATAGCCACTCTTTCAACAGAGGCAAGTCTTCCCTTATCTGGAGGACTAACTTGAGGTAATCTATTTACAGGACAAAGTAACAGGGTTCCATTTCAAGTATGGTAAAATCCATGTGCTCTTGCCTCCTGATTTCTTGTGTAAAGATAACTCTATTTGTGTAGCCAAGGCCTGAGTCATTTTGTCTAAAGCCTTCTTTTTCAGTATTCTTTCCCATCTGTGCCCCATTTTGTGTAATCAAAACTTCCATTTCTCATACCAGCCATTCATAACTGATTATGCAGAAAGTAAGATGTTCTCGGGAGCGAAGAAGCTATTTTTATTTCTCACATGTAAGGCTTTGAAACACGACTGTCCCTGCATATCCAAGGGTAGAATATGGTCTTTGAAGCTCCATAGCTTTTATAGATCTTCAAGCAGTTAAAGTCACTTCTACTTCTAATGTAGTCATCAGATGCACAACTTTCATTTTTTGAGTCCAAAGAGCAGAGGACTGTATGGGATAGTCTGAGTGAAATAACTCAGATGAGCATCCAGTTTGTATCATGTCTTTACTTGCATATTGTTTGTCATTTGGCTTCCCTTGGGGATCTGATGAATCTTCAAGAGACAATTTTATTTTATTAATTATTTTCCTTCAAATGTTTCCTGCCCTTTAAGTTGTTACATTAAATCTTAAATGAATACTCCTTAAAATTATCTTTTTGCTGTATATGGCATATGAATAATTGTCAAAAAAAGTTTGTCTTATAAAATTGTAATAGTCAAGAACAAGGTTTGCCAAGTTTTATTTTGCTCAGATACTTAAAGGAGAGCCACATTGTCATGTACTATTATGACAATGGCAGCAACAAATTCTCATTCTGTGTGGCCATGCACACCTGCAAGAGGAGGCATTTGGCTGTTTAGGCAAGAATTGATCAAAAATGTTTATCAGCATTTCCAGCCTGGGAAAGAATATGATAGAACAGATTTTTGTCTGTATACCTCTTAGAACTGTCTTGCACAGGGATTAGTTATTGGGTAAATCCTTGAGTGATAAACTCCTGGATGGTCCTAGGATAAATACTCTAAGAGATATGTTATCCTTTGACACAAATGATTGCACATCTAAATACTCTTTTATAAGCAAAGTTCTCTGTATCCAAAAGCAAGATAATACACTAGGATGCTTTGTCCTCTTCACACTTGCTGGACTTTCTAGAATACAGAATCTATTTGCCTATGCTGTGCACTAATTATGAATTTTTGTTTTTCTAGCATTTGGCTTCCTGTCTAGACTTAGTCTAAGTATAGCCTTAGATCACTATGCTGGCAGAGTCTCAATGCAAAAATTCCTGATAATAAGATTCAAATTGCTCTCAGTTCAAATTATACACAAAGAAAACAGATACAATTGTGAACGCTGGCCCACTAGCAATAATTAGTCAAATCTTGATGTCTTCATACTCTTCAAACTCCATAAAAATCATTGACAGTGCTGCTTGAATAGAAATTTAAGAAAAAGGCAGTTCTATTATTATTCAAAAATAAATAAATCTCAGAATATTAAAGTAAGCATTTTTTCCAAATATATAAAATGCTGCATAGAGCTGATTAAATAAAGGCTCTCAGGAGGAAGGGAAGAATAAAGAATTTTAGCAAATAGAAAGGCATACAAAAATCCTGTTTGTACTATATATGCCACAAAGGTTCTAATTAGCACACATTGATTCTTCCTCATAAAACATAAAAGCTGTGATTTTTTAGCTTAAAGGATAATTGCCCACTAAAAATGCACTACAAATGGGAGAAAAAACAATAAAATAATATTCTGCTATCATAATTTCTATGCCCAGAGGATCATTTATGCAGCTTGCACTCTGATCTAATTAGCAGTACCCTCACCTTCTTTCCTCCAGAAATACTGAAATATCTTTTTACTATTTATAATTGTCATTGACATCTCAAAATAAAAGTAGTATGCCATTACAATTATGATTAACAAAATAAAATTGGTAGAACTCCCACAACATGATAAATCCTAGGCAGAACCTGCTTAAAGAGAGTATTTCTAGGGTTGTTCAATGTGCTCACATATAAACGTATATATGAATAAACATAACTATGTGTGTATACATATATAGACATATGTATATACACACATAAAATATCAGGACTAAGCCATAAAAAGACTTTTTTTCAGTTTTTCTGTCCTTTTATATTGCTGGTGTTTGCAAATTGAGCAGGGAATGAATCATGTGAAGTGTGAACTTAGATTCACACTTGCTCATAATGAAGAGTGACACAGTTACTATTGAGAGATTTAGCTTTGATGCTTGGGCAGGGGGCTTAAATTAGATCCCTAGAAAAGTCAGTGCAACTATTTTAAGTACCTCGCTTTAGTATATGAGCAGCAAAAGCATATGGAAACAAGTCTGAGTACTTTTGTTTTCCCACAGTGAAAATTCACGAAAAGCCTGATAATGATGCTGAATGTAGAAATTTGAACCCTTGGTAAAGATTGCTTAAAATTATATGTTAGGCTGGATGCTGGCCGTAGTACAGATAATTTTGCACATAGCTAATCAACATATCGACTGTTGATCCATTTGAAATGGACACTTCTCTTAGGAACATGCACTTTCCAAAACAGGGTTTACATCATCTAGGGAATCTTACCAACAAAGAATGAATGTGGCCATATAAAATGCAATGTTATATAAAGGCAGATTTTGTTAGTAAAACTTCTGTAACATACATTAAGCCTTAATCTTTTTTTGCTTTACAGTGACCTGTAAATCTATTTGTTCATTCTATCTCACCTATGTAGCCATCTATCTACTTTATTGTGCATTAAATATATGATCCTCACTTCCATACACATATTTACCTGCTATACAGATTCTAGCATGCTAAAAGTCTTTGCTGACCCCAGTGATTTCAACAGTATTTTCTCTGGATATAGGGATTAATTCATACAGAGTTTCTAGAGGACAGGAGCCTTTAGTCCCTCTTGGCTTTCTCTTACTATTTGGAAGAGTGTAAAGGAAACTGGATAGGTGTTAATTTATATTCTAAGAAGTCAGAAGAGAATCTGATAGTAGAAGTTAAATTAAGGGGCAACTATTTTAACTTTTGTCTTCTTCCAACTACTTGGCCTATATGCAATGGAGTTCAGTTTTGCATGAGTTTAACTTACCACAGTTGCTTCCTTCTGTAGAAAAAAACTTTTTTTACCATGAGGACAGCCAGGCATTGAAGCAGATTGCCCACGGAGGTTGTGAACTTTCCGTTCTCAGAGGTTTTCAAGACCCAGCTGGGGTGTGCTCTCCTGAACAGACAGGGCAGGCATGCTTTGAGAAGGAGTTTGGACTAGAGACCTCATGAGGTCCCTTGAAACCTGAATTGCTTATGACTCGATGATTCTTTGTTCTATGGATTTCTAACTTTGTGTGGAAGTATGGTTAGCATTACTGAAAGCACTCTAAACTTTACTAATAGGAAGAAAAATCTTCCAATACTACTCAGTAATAATTTTTTTTCCCTCGCAGACGTGTAATCGTAAGCTTTGCTGGTCAGAAAAAAATGTATCTGTGATTTTTAAGTGAACAGCAAATACATTTGACCATTCCAACTGCAGTTTTCCAAAGTGACTGCTATTGCGTGTTGAATGGCTATATTGGAACCCTTTTAAGAGCCTTGCAATAGACGTTTAAATGCTGGCTTTTAAAAAATTTTCAGTGTAAAAGAAAATCTTTATTGCTGAAACATGGGACTTGTTTCTGTTGAGGGAAGTGGCCAGATTGCCTTTATGTAACAGGATAAAAGCAATGTCATCACAAAGATGAACTGTGTCAAATAACAGTTTTTTTAGGCTTTATATAATATCTTCACTACAAATCCCAAATATGGGCATATTGCTGCTCCAGAAGAAGACCTGGAATTAGACTGTTTCAGTTATTTTCTGATCCTTTTGTTCTTTGACTCTTTCTAGTGGCAATGTTAAAAAAAAAAAAAAAAAAAAAAAAAGTACATCATCAATTGGTGCAGATGATTTTCCCTTGAGGTCCCTGCTTAAAAGCACTCTCCAATAAAATAAGTACATCTGTGGAAAATGGAGTTAAGGATTTGCCACCAGACACATACAGTCACCCAAAGTATACAGGAGTAAAATTTTCCAGAGAAACAGCAGCGGAACCATTTCAGATGTTTCAGATGCTTTTGGTGAAAATTACATCACATAACTTTCTAATTTCTGGTGGCTAATGGTGTGATTAATAAAAATAGTATACTAGCCTTTGACCAAAATCCCCCCAAAATACATTTGGAAGCAGTTTCAAACTGTAACTTTAGAAGTTTGTTTTGTAGCATCTTTTTATTTCCTGGTTATAGTCAGGATGAAATGTGCGTAAAAAAAATATCTTCCTAGAAGAGAAACAAAAACAAAAGAAAAAGGATTAATATGCTTTAAATACATATTTTAAGCAACCACTTGAAGGTATCATGTAATTTACTGCAGGTATAATAAAAATAGCAGGAAATTCTGAGCCATTTCCTATCTATTTATTTGCTCTCCAATTTGAAGTGTTGGATTAGGCAAGATTTGGAACTGTAAAGTAAATGCAGTTCTAGATCAAAACATATTAAGTATCCAGTAGCATAGATTTTTTTGGTTTAAGTTTGAAGGTTTTTTTTGTTTTGTAAAAAGTCACTGAAAAAGTGACTATCTGCATGACTGAAAGCACTCAATCTTGATCAATGCTCTTCAAAACCTTAATTATTTAAACTTTGATGATGAGCCTGGATATTCTAACATAGTTGCTGGACATATTGATTGCTGAACATGCAGCTGTCTGATCTGTTATTATCCTCTCTCCTTGCTTATTAAGAAAAAAGAATATTTTCATATGCCCACTTACATATGAGCAGTATATAACAAGCAGTCAACTACAAACTGCATTTTTTTCCTTTCCTTGCATCTCTAGAGAGACATTATGAGACATGAAGCCTGTTTACCTTCTTTCAAACTTTTTTTTGTACTGACAGAGACTGCCCTTTTCCAGATATTTTATTCTTCCAATTGTGCAACTGCTTAAAGGTTAAGGGAATCATAAATGCAAGCAAGCTACATGGTAGCCTTACAGAGCACGAAGGTCAGTACTGTTTCCCACAATGGGATTACAGTGTCCCATCAGACACTTTAGCAATCTGATCTAGCTGCTATCAGAAAAGTCAATATTTGCATTCTGTTGAATATGCATGCCCACCAGTGTTTGGAAAAAGGGTTACTTGGTATCTGCACTTGTATGATTATCTTGTTTGCATTCACAAGATACTATCTGCAAATCCTCTAATGATTCAAAGACAACACTGTATGGAGTTATTTCATTATTAGGGTTAATTCTTTGCTATTCTAAATTAAACAGGCTTCAAATTTTATGTTCTTTAATTTCAGCTAGGGCACTGGAAGGACGACTTAAAGAAAAATAGGGAAGAACAGTGTTTTATTCATAGAATAAATAGTGGACACACAGAAGCTATTATTCTAGTTCATGGTATGTTAGCATATTGATTTACTAACAGTGCTTGAATTACACTGGTTACAGAGAAATATTAGTTCACCTGCATATATCAGTGCAACAGAAATTTCTGATTTTTAAATGGTCTAATAATTGCCTAATCAATACACTTTTAATAAAAGCTAGATTGAAAATGGGGAATTTTTAACCACTGTCCAACCATGCTTTGCAGGCTATAGACCTAAAAGGTGTTCTATATGGGCAGAATCCTATATACATACATTAAGCCAGGTTGACTTAATGTCAAACAGTGGGATTCTACAGGTGTGCAGGATTTCATTTGCATCAGGGACTTAAATCAGATCCCATCATTTGAAAGTGATTTTCTGAGTGAAGTGAATTATCTACCCTTGGAATAAGTGTCTGTTGTTATTTTGTCTTTCATTTAGACACCTTTTCAACAGGCCTTTGTAAAACAGGGAAAAAAACTTTTTTGAAGATCCATGAAAGTTCCAGAGCAATACATTTACCAAAGTGTTTCCTTATAATTTGGACAATAATGCATAGAGATTAGTCATTTAAAAGTTTGCAGCTCACTTCATCCTGCTTCAGTTCACAAACATGTTCTTGCTTTCCAAATACCAGTGATGCAGACTAACACATGATATTGTGTGTTACTTGCCAATAGTATAATTTCTGCCTGCAATCATTGATTGTATTGAAATAGAACGGGTGGGCTGTGATTAGCACGGAATTAGAGGCCACTGAAATCCTGCCGCTTGCCAGCAAAGGATGGAAATAACATGTTTTAACATTTTCTTTTCAAATGAATAAGTGCCTGTTAAACAGCGTTTCAGCCAGGCAATTTGATCTTGCTCCTGTCATTCAGGATGGCGTCTGTAGCAGATGGAACAGAGCAACCAGGGAAGTTGGTAGTTTCCAGACACGAAGAGGGAGACCTGGGCACTTCGAACACAGTGTTAAAAATAAGAGAGAAACCTCTGCACACCAGTGAGCAGTGCCTTGATTTTAACTTGGTCTTCATCTCTGGTCATGTGAGCTTTGC
The DNA here is from genome assembly GCF_036370855.1 of Dromaius novaehollandiae. NCBI lineage: Eukaryota > Metazoa > Chordata > Aves > Casuariiformes > Dromaiidae > Dromaius > Dromaius novaehollandiae. Next base: position 43,774,907 of record NC_088101.1, on the reverse strand, counting down.
ATTGACTGTGAGAGTCATGTCATGCATAGAAAAAAACCCAACAGACTCATAACTCTCTCTTGAGTGTTTTAGAACTTGAAATTTTGACACTAATTTGAGAAATATGGGAAAATTTTCTGCTAAGCTAATAGACAGAGGGGCAACCTTTGATGGAACTCAGTGGCCAGGAGATCTTAGGGCTTAAAAATGTTATTATTTGTTAAAATAAAAAATAAACAATAGCAGTTAATCAGCCATGAAATACAACAGAGAAATTGCAAAGATACTATTAAATTTAAGACTGTCTATAGGATGTAGGTCTTCTAATTTAAGGGAGTAATCACACTGTAAATGTTCTGAGGCAGCTCTGGATTATCATGTTAGTATCTGTTTTTGTCAAAGTAATGGAGCATGTATATAATTCATCCAGCTACTTAAAATGATCTGTATTTGCAGTATCTGTATATCCTCAGGTATTAGTGGTTCTTCTGCTCAGAAGAGCTCCATGAGATAGGATAGGACTTTCAGGATCAGAAACTGAAGTCCATACTACATTAAATGAGTTAGAGCCACATGAAGCCTTTGGTGAAATGACTGATAGGTGAACACCTGCCTATTGAGTCTATGAGTCTGCCCAGTCTTCCCACTCACATATATGATCAAGAACTTGAAATATTTATTGTTTTCACTTAGATCCCAAAGCTCATGGATTTCTGAAACTTGGTTATGTCATTTGTAAAATTGAAACTGAAAGCCTGTTTCAGAATGGAAAAATTGAAAACATTTTATATATGTAGAATTCTTACCCTCAGCTTTTAAAGACCCACAGACATGGCATCAATGTGGTATTTTCCTTATTATTATTTTCTCACTACTAAATACTTAATTATTTCTCTTCTTTTGTTTTTTTTTTTTGAGGATTTTTCTGAGAAAAAGAATGGGGCATGTCCCTTGCTCCTTTCTTTCCCTTTTTATATTTTGACATCACATTTTTCTGGAGCTAGAAAGAATGTCATCCACTGAAGAATGTCAAACTGATGTTTTGGATGTTGGGCCAAAATGTTTGGCTAGCCCTGTACTCAATAAATAAGCAGCAAATGGTAAATAATGGAGTAGTTCATTTTCTTCTAGTAAATAATGAAATTCATATAATGAAAAAATAAACCATTCCATTTTATGTTATCTAAAAAATTGATAACTAGTTTATGGTTTTTACATTATTCAGATAACATAAAATGTGTGATACGTTTGGATTTGATCTAATTCTTCCCTTCAGCCACACAACCACAAGGCTTAGCAGAATGTGTATTATCTGCTCATTTATAAACACAGAAATATTGTATACCTTTATGTTACAAAGTAGATATTTGAAAAATCTAAATATATTTTATTTGCCCTCTTTCTAACAGTGCAGTAACAGATTTTGGTTATGCTCCAAATTATAATCTGTATGCCATTTTTTAACCTATGCATTGCATATAGTTCTAGTTCCCTACCTTGCTAATAGAATGTGCTCAACTTGATCTGAATAGTCCCTTTAAAATTATAGAGATATGATTTGCTTATACATAAGACTTTTGTGGAAATGATCTACTGATGCCGCATGCTTGTGATTATTATGAGCTTGATCTGGAAAGTTGCTAATAATATCACGTCTCACTTATGGTAAGGCTGACCGGTAGCCTTCAAGGATGAAGGCCCTTATGTTCTAGTGATGACACATGACAGTAGCATATGGTAAATAACAGCATATTTAAAAATGAGAGTAATATTTTGGACATGCATTATCTCATGGCAGACTGCCCCATTCCAATATTGATTACCGGAAAAGATTAAAATTCCTAGTTCCACTCCCAAAGATATCTATAGGTTTGGTGTGTTCACATAGTAATAGTATTTACCAAGGAAGTTCCTCAAAGATATGAATGTCATAGCCTTTTGCTTGGTGCTAAAACTATATTTGCTATTTGTATTTTAACAAGAGAACTGCAGTTGATAGGTAGTACAATATTTCCTGCTTTTTCAGTAATAATTAATGTCTACGAAAGTAGTGTTAGTTTGGTATTTCAGTTATCAGATATCACCAACAGAGAGAGAGCCATGTGCTAAACATGGAAATTCACACAAAGATGTGTCAAGGGTATGTCAAATCTTAGACTTTCTCTTTCACAGAAATTGTATTTTAGATAATGTGTTTGTAATGTATACTTTAGTTGATAATTTCAAGATGTGCTGGAACTTTGAGCTTTTTCAATGTGCTGTCATACCGAACAGCTTTGTTATAAGGTATGCAATGCAATAAAGACACAGTATGTGCTTCTGTTAACATTTCGTAATTTTTTTTAGCATCAAAAGTCAAAATGGTTTGAAGTTAGTCTAATCCAAATCACACACAAAAAAACTGTGGATGAACCTATGAGCTAAAACATGCAACATTTCTATCTTTTTAACAGATTTGTTTCTTTTTATATGTGATAATTTTACTATGTTAATAGCCAAGGAGAAATGAACACAGAAAATTAGGCTATTGCAGTGAAAACTTTTTCATAAGAAATGCAAAGACTTATGGATATGTGCTAGGCCAGCAAAACTACTTCCCATTCCCTTCCTTTTTCTGTTTTGTTCCTTTTTCCATTCTGTTGCGTTGCATTTAAAATAACTCATTAAAATCATCACTGAAGATTATTGTTTCTGGAATATTACAGTGAACCATAGATCTAGACGGGCTAGGAACAGAGGAGGAAAAATACTCATAGCTGTACTTGGTATTTTGTTTTGGAAGATTTCGTCTATCAGTCTTCCATTTTTGGCAGCAAATCTAAGCAGCAAATCAAGGCAACTGTTTGGTTTTGATTGCCATAAAACAAAGTTGAAATCCCTTTTCTTTTTATAATTTTGTTAGTTTAAAAGATGGTTGACATTAACAATAGAAGTGTTTGAAAATAGTATATATTTTTGAATTCCCAGATTATTTTTTTTTTGGACAGATAAAATCTATATTGAATAAAATCACCTCATTTCATTATCAAAGGAGGTGGGAAGCCAGGCTGTGTGTATATATATAGGCTATATAAAGCCAGCCTATATATAAGCCAGAGCCTATGAGTGTTATCTGATGACAGCTATCACAAAGATGATAATTCTAACCATTTATGTAAAAATTTTCCAAATAGCGTTATAAAACATAGATTTTTATGGGTCAAGTTAGTTAGTTAGTTAGTCTTGTGTTGAGTAATGGAGCTTACGTGTATGTCTGTCCACATGGAATCTGGAGGAGGAAACGTGCTGAGCAAGAAGCTACTTTTGGTCTGCAAGCACAATGTGTAGCTGCAGCAGCTGAAGGGAGCAATCAGGAAACAGGTGTGAGGCTTTAATCTTAGTCTTTGAGTAGCTTACTCAGAACTACTTGGGAGTCATCTCTGTCACTTAATTTTGTCTTCTTTCCTCAAAACATTGGGCAAGAATCATTTTAAAAAGAAGATTCCATTCCCATTTTGTCATGTAAAGGTTAATATGCTCTGCCAGGTTTTGAAAGATGTGAATTTGAGTCAGCTCTTACCACCCTTGCTGTTGAAATTAGGCCATACTACAGCCCAGAAATAAGGGCCAGAGAGAGAATTTGACCCTATATGTTAGCAGACATTTTATTCATTTTAATTCAATTTTAGATATTAACACTTGTTAACAAGGTCTGATCACAAGTTATTGGAAAATTTGCTCATTTAAGTTCATGAAGTAGCTGCAGATGTTTCATGTTTTAGTGGCAATCATTCCGTAATCTCAAAAAAATGCAACGGAAGAGTTTAGGAAAGTTTTTCAGGCAGCAGAACAACCACTGTTTATGATCTTCATGAGCTCCCTTCCTATGTATGAGCTGCTGTACTTTGTGCTGAAACATTTGGTCGAATATGCTATTGAATGCTCTTTTGGCCAGTGTAGGTGCTATATGTGGCTTTAGGCTTCCACATATATCTCTGTATTGAAGAATCCTGTATGTATGGGTTGTGCCGCCAAAGATATTGGAGTCCAGTTGCCTAAACTGCAGACAGTAATGCTAGCCTACTCAGTACTCTTAGGTAGCTAGTTCATACTTCCAGAGTTCTACCAAAGTTATGGGCTTTGTGTCATTTATTTTCTTTTTTGCCACTAAATGACAGTAAATATATGCAACACATTTGGTCAGATACTTTATTTACAGAGAAATCATGCATCTCTGGAAAAATAATGTATCTGCATGGACCTTGCTTGTCCTTCTTTATTGTCCTCAGGATTTTAATCTAAGTGTTATTCTTCTGTACATGTTTCCTATTAGCCTTCCTCATGGTACTCCCTACCCTAAAATGCACAAAAACCTGTCCTGATTTATAAACACCAAGTGGATCACAAGTCATAGTCTTGTGTGCATAACAGATGTTCTGTTGATTTGGTCAGCAGAATTTTGTGCTGAAGAGAGAGCCCCACTGTGAGATTACATTTGTAATCCTTGCTTGCGTTAAAGGATTCCAGACTTTTTGTCTCAAAGGAAGCCATTAAACTGTTTGCAAACCAATAATCCATTGAGGGATTTTCTGTTGTTTATCTAGGGCAAGTCTGCTGGCTAGTGATTCTCTTTAATATTTCCCTGTTTAAAGGAAACACTGTTTCTGTAGACAGTGCAGGAAAAAGCGGGACAGTGCTTGTGCAAAGAAAAAAAACACAGAACATAGAAAGGAATCATAAAAATCAAACTATCGTGAGCAAACCCACATGGATTCTAAAATTGGTATGGACACATGCTTATTAATCAAAAGTAAAACAAATACCAGAAAGAAAAAAAATCCAACTGTGATCTTGCAGAATGTATCCCTAGATTCGTAAAAAGTTTTACTTGACTCATCTAGACATGGTTGAAATGTCTAATTACACTAGAAAATGACTGTGCCATTGTTAAAATTTCTATATTACAGTGTAAGATGACTGTGAATGTGAAAAAGGATAAACTATCTGTTGATTATTTGTAAGTTTGCTTGGGGATGCCTAATTCTCACTTGAGGGAATTGCTGGAAAATGAGGAGGACGGACAATGTACATCTGAGGAAATTAAAATATTTAGTTGTTCAAGACCACATTCTTAAGAGGCTATGTTTTCACTGAATCAAGTGTGTAATCTACAGGAGAATTTCCAAAAGAAAAACTAGATTTATGTCAATATGCAGCAAGATGATTTTATTCATATCAAGGTTGCTTACAAAGGCAAACACTCTTCAACCTGAATTAAAGAAATGAATCTCTTATTTGTTTATTTTTCATTTCATTTGCAGGAATCTAATATTTCTGTTCTGGATTGTGTCACTCTATCATAGAGAAGAGAGGCAACTTTTATGTTTTCACAAAACCATCTAAGGTTAAAATTGGAATTCTATTTGAAATTAATAGAACTCACACAGATCACAGTTCAATTTATGATGTTCCCTATGAACTTCTCTATTAATAATCAGACAACAACAGTCTCTATCAGCCTCCTTTTTTCAGAGTATAGTCCTGTGTATAAAGTACACTTATATACCAAAGACAACAAAAAGACACAATTGACAACGGCAACATAGAACACATGTAAAGAAGGGAAGATTGAGGGAAAGATTAAATGAATGTCCCTAGCAACAAGTCATGGTGTAGACACAAACCAGTGTCAAGAATTTAATAATCAGACAGCTTTTTTTTTTTTTTTTTTGAATGTTTGTATTCCTTCTCTGGGTTTGTAGATTCTTAACATTCCTAACAATTTATCATTATGTTCTTGGCTTTCTTGGCTTTAGGAAAACAGTTGCAAGAATTTAAAAAACCAATTATTTCCCAAAAGATCCTTGTAGCATATCTTGATTTGTAAATATGGAGCATATTGGTACAATGGAACATGTGCTCCCATTGGCTTAACTCTTGTCACTATTACCTGTACATTTTGAATGTGTTCCTGCACAGTTAAAAAAAGATTGCACAAGGAAAAACAGAACAAAAACAGAGGCTGAAATAATTATGTGTCCAAAGTTTAGAGACACTGGTAGAAACAGAACAGAAGTCACCAGGCCTCAAGTACAGTGTACCATAGCCTAGGCCATGTGGCTTCTGAAATACATCTGTAATATCTATAGATATCACAATTGACTATTATGCAGAACAATGGAAAAAAACTGAAGGTCTGAAAATAATTTTCCCCTTTTCTTTCCAAGTCTTATTTTATATTATTATTTCTTGAAGTTACAGTGGGACTGAATATTATGTAAATAGGGACATCTTTAAATTTTATGCTATGCTATTCTGTGCTAGCAGTCTCTTTCCTTCCGCCCCCCTTCAAGTAATTTGCACTGTCCATTAGAAAATAAAATTCTCTGATAGGTGCACTATAGTGTTCTTTGATGCTGTTTTTTTTTCTAATTTCTCTTCCTAAATCTTTTTTCTAAATGGAGCATAGTAAAAACCACAGTAAACTGTATCATGAAAAAGTACACATGTTCAAAACTAAATTGGATAAAACCACAGAAGCAAATTGCATTTTCATGTTATCTCCTTACTGCAGAACAATTTTTTGTGTAAAAGCCAAAAAAGCTTGAAAACGGAAGCCTGCCTCAAATGCACTGGGATTTCCTTAGGTGAGTTGTTTATATTTAGTGTGAGTTCAATATTGCTACTTTAGACATTTTTCAGTAGAAAGTTTTACCTAGCCCAGAAAATGTTCTGATTTCTGAAATCCACTGAGTCTTTGTGGTAGTAGCTACAACGTACCATGCAGCAAGAATGTCTAGTATTAGGAACAAACGGTGCTAATTCTTCTCCATAATTACACTATTGTACTATAGTGTTAATGATGATCTATTTAGAGTATACAATGCCTTCTTAAGTATTCTGCATCTATAGGCAGCAGTCTATGCAGTCTGGCTGCTACCAAATTCTCTAGGTACTACAACAAAGAAAAGGGAAAAAAACAAATGAGGAAACATTGAGGGACTTCCATTCTTTCACATCCCTGAAGCTCAATATTTTAGCTTTAAGCTCCCTATATTCTTTCATCTATCCTGATATTCCTGGATTTGCTTCTGTGGTCTAGAAATACATACTGTGTCAATTTTTCTATGATTATAGAGCAGAGACGCACCCCTGAATCTGGTCATGATGAGACTGGTGAGAACGGAGAAAGACTCTAACCTTGGGAAGAAATTTCAAATATTGGGAGGGTTTTATATTGGTGTGCTGAGGAAACTGAAGATGAGATATAGGAGCTTTCAGACTGACAGATGACATTTTTAGTACAGTTTTAAACAATAATCAGTTTTTCAGTGGTTGATTTCACAAATGATACTTTAAAAAAATGTAATCTACCTTAAATACTGAGGGAAAATTTCATTCTATCTGCAATTTCAGGCTTCAAAAGTTTGATGCAAGTGTTTAGAATATGAAATGTTCATGTTATTCAGCTGCATTACCCATGGGTTACTCCAAACCACTTGGGTTCCTCTCCCCCCATCTCCATAAAAGCAAGATGTATTTTGTATATTTTAAAGTGATCAAGATATCCTATGTAGAAGTTAAGGAAATCATATTTAAGTATATATTGATTTAAATAGCATCAGGCTAATGAAGTTTTATTTCTATTGCAGATAAGATTTAAGATTTACGTAGTGTCCACTGAAAAAAATTCAGAGGAAAATTGCTATATACATTAACAACTCTCCATATTAATACATATGACACGCATATTGGTCACAGAAGCCATCTATGATTCAAATACAAGTTACAGATAGAAATGAATTTTAAAAGGTCTGCATGTGACTGTATGATTGTAGCTCTGAAATGCCCCAAATTTTAATGAGTCGTGGTTAAAAGCTCTGTACACATTTTTAGAAAATTTAAGAGTTGGGTTTTAATATGGAACTTAGGGCTAATTAAAAGGCCACTCCAGGTGATAAATTGTTAAAGGAAATTATAAGCAAAATTATGCACCAGTGAATATAGTTAGCAATGACATAGCCAAACAAATCCATTGACAGTGCTAAAATGAGCTCATCTTACATTCATGAGATGCTGACTGCACTTGATGAGTATACTGAACCACTTGCTAGCCCTAGGAATGTGTTTACTTATGATAGATCTTCCAGGCCTAGTACAATGACCTTAACTGCAGGATCAATTTCAGCTGGCATTTAAAATTTTGTGAAACCATTTATCTCTTTAATAAAGCTCCTCGTAGTTATTCTACTTCATACAGTTTTTCCTTTTTCCTTTTTTTTTTTTTTTTTTTTTTTTTAAATAGTCGGCTCTGTCCAAAAGTAAATTAGCTGCTTCCTCATCAGTACCTTGCTGGCTGCTGATTAGCTCCCTGAGGATTCTTTATATTTTCCCTTTTCTTCTCTTACAGTCTGGCTTCCTTAGAAAATGAAGCTTATGCAGTCACTCTTTCTATCTGTCAGTCCTTTCATAACAAGTTTCGAGATCACTGATCAGATTGAGTCAAATTCGAAAGTGAAATAGGAGTCTGAAAAAGATATTCTACAAGTTTTATCCAAATCAGCAACTTGATAACATGGAGTACTTAATTCATATCTCCCAGAGAGGAAAGACAGGCGTAACTCAGTTGCAATAGGTTGTGCACGTTAGTAAAGGCAAGCCAACTAGCATGTGCATGCTAGCACGTCAATTTGGTTGATACATTTGGTCTAGTTGCCACGTGCCCTGTGTCTTATCTGGTAGCACTATTTGCACAGGAGACATGGGTTTCCTGTGAAAGAGGAGATTTGTGGCAAGGGAAAGTAAAGGGGAAAGGAAGAGCTGGGAGATAAAGGAGAGAAATCTGTGAGCAACCAAGCTTCATTAGGCTGACGCAATTTGTAACCTTTATTTCTTCTGGGACTCTATCAAATGATTGTTTTTTTCATAGTAAGAAATCAGTGTAAGTTCATATAAGAGATGGAAAAGACAAAATGGATCACTTCACCTTTCTGCAAAGAGAGGACGGAGTGCCCTCCACAGAGTGCTCCTCAGATTTGGTGTTGATAGTATTCTGAATTTAAACAGAAAAGTTTCTGAAAGATCTAATCTTAATCCTTATTGAAGCAGACATGGGGTTCTTCATACATTCATTTCTGTCCATATTTATCTGGGCTGAATCATGCGGTCAAAGACCACATGACTGAGATGAATCCTTAGCCCACAGGGGCTGGCTACTTGCCAGTCATCCATCCCTGGCTTCTACATCTGCTTCAGAGGACTGGATGAGCTACACCGACAGCTCACTACTCTTGCAAAAGTGGCATGAACTGCTCTGTTTTACCGTAACGACCAAGCTAGTGCCTAGTATTTAGAGAACTGGAGGAATATTAAAGTGGCTTAAACCTGCCTTCTGACTGATTTGTATTGAATGAAGCTCAGCTATCTTAAATAAACATTACAGAAAGTTATTCAGTATCAGGTTGCATGCAGTGCTATTGCAACAGCACTTCATTATTTAGAAAACATGAATATTGTTCTGTGATGTTAATATGTTTATTGGAGCATTGCTGTGTAATGACAGCTACAGTGATATAATATTTTGTGGCAGAACTAAATTATTAAGATTGTAACTTCTTTTATAATATAGACTTCCTCCTTATTGCTTGTACTATAATTTAACAGATGTGCATGAGAATTGTCTTGGGGGCGAGTGGGGATTTTTTGGCACTTTTTTCAGTTTGGCCTGGAAGGAATAGCAGGAGGCATTCAGCAGATGTGATTATTTAAAGGTATAGTAATAGAGATGGGGATAAAAAGAAAAGAAATAAGTGGTAGGTTCTGTAGTTTAGGGCTAATGAGGCAAAATTCTGTACTACAGTATTCCAAATGACAGAAGAGAAGAAAGATGTGCATGTGTATTAGTGCAGAATGAGTAGTATTCATCATTTTCCGTTTCTGAAATGACACTAAAAAGAATACTTATCTCACTGCAAAATGATGGAAGACCTAAGGGCTCTGAACAGATTATGGAACTCCTTTACTGTGTCATCTTGTTGTCAGATTTTTATATAGTTAAAGCTTAACCCTAGGTGTACCCTCTATAAAGAAGCTTTATATTTACTACTGAGTACCATAAATGTGAATAGCATTAACGGAAAGCAAGCTGTGAAAGGAACAGGAATTGCTTTCCAATACAGAAGAGACTGTGCTATTTCAGAGATATATAGGGAAAATTTTCCCTGTGTGTGGAAAATTTAAAATGTACTCAAGCTTGGACAAACTTTAGATTGAAGACTGGTCCTCCTTTGTTTCAAAAAGCAAAATTCCACAGTGACAGTGAATTTAAACTTCTTAGAATGCACTTGTCATTTGTTCAGGGGGGAAGGGGTTCTTACCCTCAATAAATGCTATTGCATTCTAGTATTTTAAATTTGAGCTGTTTTAATATCTTAATATCTTATTATCCTCAGTAAACTTAAGTTTAAACTTAAGTAAAAACTATACTATTATCTGTTACAGTAATTTCTTTCTTTCTCTTGTTTTCATTAGTTTCAACTTGATCCCCTTTATCTGGTAAATTTTTTCAGTTGGATGTCTTCCCATGGAAAATTTTGTTTTCAACAAATTTACACCCTGTAATAAAAATCCATGTAGTTGAAAAACATGCCACCAATTCTGGTAAGAACAATGTTTTCTAGTCACCTTCATTCAAGATGCTCACTATTTGCTCAGTGTCCTTAGCATCAAAAGGTTCACTATGTGCATTTTAAACTCTTCAGTGACCCTAAAATGTATTGAATAATAAATAAAGCAACCGAGATGGCTTTCACTGTATTCTGTGATTTTATCAAATGCTGGAAACCATGTGAGAAGGGTTGAAAATCTGAAGCAAAAGTCCTCTCTAGCAGAAAATAGTGTTTATAGTTATTTATTCACCAGGATTCTATATTCTGTAATATTTTAGTTAATTTTCTTTAGATTTTAGGAAGTATTTAACAAGAGCATAAATGATCTGAATGATTTTTCCACTGTTCTTTACCAGAATCTCCCATCAGGAAGATTTGATTTTGAAATACAGAGTTTTGGTTATTCTTTCATGCTGCTGAAGTACATCATCTCTCTTCAGTACAAGTTCAATTTTGGTTGTGTGGAACTAGTCTCCATATATTATATAGATTAGATTGCTTGGAATCTGAACAAACACACAGTGAGAACAACCACAGCAGAGTAACGTGTTATTTACCTGACAGGTCTACTTTCTCTAATAAAATACTTTGCTTTTAATATTAAAGCCGTCCTTGAGCTTTTTTAAATAACATAGTAAATTCTTCCTACCCTTTTGATTTACTTTTCTCTTTTCTCTATAGATTCTTTGACTTTTTTTTTGCATAGAGAAGTTGCATATTTTATTGAGCATTTGAACACACTGAAATTTGCCTTTTGTGTATAGAGTCATTCACGGGATTAGCTACAATGTATCATGGAGCATATGGTGGCAGAACCTAGGCCCACAGCAGCACCTGATAGATAATTTACAATGTTTTTACTTTATTCTTAATCTTTCAACATTGGTAGTTTCCAACATGTTACCCTCTTGAAGACAACATCCAGAGACACTAATATTTAGGGATTTAGTTTGCATGAAAAATAAAAATTGATTAAATGTGGTATTTGTTCTCTTCTGTTTTAAATAATATTCTATTAGAATATGTCAAGTACTGCTTAAAAAAATATAACCCATATAATGAGGAGCAGGCCCTACTATGTACAAGAAAACTCTAGAGGTTATTGTGCTTTTTTTTTTTTAACGACAAAGTATTCATTAAATTTTCTTCTAGTTTTCTTGGATTACATATATGGAAATATTTTATATTAAAGCACAAACTGCTGGACCTCAGGACTGATTGCTCCAAGATTTGAAAAGATTTTATATCATTTAATTTATAACAGAAGTACTAGATTTCTATGAAGCTTGAAGCTGCTTTCTCTCCTCCATCAACAGAAGCTGACTTGTCTGCATGTCATTAGAAGCTCATTCTCAAGATAGTTTTCTTTTAAACAATGTTATAAGCACCTCACTTCATGTATTTCCTAAGAAATGTATATGGAAAAGTCATTGCATATTAGTTGTAAAGTTGTGATATATTCTATTTTTCCTCTCCATGTAATTCTTATGTATACAGACTATGCCTTTCTTCTGTAATTTTGTGGTAGTATAAAAGGCATTCTAAAGAAGTCATTTGATGACACATTGCTAGAGAGAGACTAAGTCCCAAAGATTGGCCTAGGTAGACCAAAATAGAAGAATGGCTTCCTTTCATGACTTTCAGCGTCACATAATAATGGTCATTACATTATTACACAATGAGAAATGCAAGGAGGAGAAACAAACACAAGATAACAAAGCTGCCTATCAAAGCTTTTCACATTAAGCAAGTTATGGCTAGCTAACAGAAGGGTATATGTGTTTGTGAATTGTATGGAAGTTTGAGGATGAGGGATGTTTCCTTTCTCTCCCTTTGGCACAAAGGAGAAGGTCATAGGAAGAAAATAAGCTTTTCTGGAAAGAGGACAGGAAATGCTTGACTGGAACACCTTATTTCCTCATAAGGAGCCACTATAGTATTTTTGAGCTATCCAGAAAGCTGAGAGCCGCAGCAAGAAAGCAGCTTTTTCTGGAAAAAACAACCAAAAACACCCAACCAGCCAACCAAAAACCAACCAACCAACCAAAGCTCAATATTTTACATTCTGCTGTATTTTCATTTTACTTCCAGAAAGGATAGTAGGATTAGGAAAAGCAATCAAAGATAGTAGGATTCAGGAGAACACGTCCCTTCCTTTAAAACACAGAGGAGAATGCAGGCATTCTTTGCTCTTTATACATTCCTATTCACAAGGCATCTGAATTATGTTATACAGTCCTTCACAATTAGTTGGCAATAACAGCTCCATTTCACCTCACATTTTACCTTCCTTTGTTGCTTTACCTTTTTCAGAATTATATGCATTACTATATTTTTTGTACTCAGAATATAGTAGTATTTACTAATATTGTATTAAATACAATTGTGTAATAGCTTGCAACTCACAGTTTATACTATAGCTAGGTATGTATACATATTAGTATATGCATATATGTGTGTGTATATATATACACACACTAATATATGTATACATACTAATACAGAGTTATATGGTGTTACACAGATGATATATATTTTTGGACTTCTTCATAAAATGCATTGTTCAGTTCCATTTCATTGTTCAGTTTAGCCTTGGATTGTGTTTTACTTATTTTTGAAAGATTGCGTCAGTGCTAGAAATACAATATATTTCTTTGTTTAATGCTATTTGAGGTGATTTTGCGAGGCCTTACCTAAGATGAATTATGCCTTATTTTATGCAAGCAACACTATCTTTTTAAGAGTAGATTTCATTTTAGAGTAGATTTCCTTTTATTTCACAGTTTTATTTAAAGTTATAATCATCTGGGCCTTTGGGCTGTGGATCTTCTACTGTTTTCCACTTCATCTCAGGGTTTATAGTCTTTCTATTTACCTTCTATTTCATCACATGCCTTTGACGGTTAGCTTTTCTTTGTTTCTTCATTGATTGTTCTTTGGGAAAGCACATTTTCAATTAGATGGTTTCAGAATGGTTCAACAAATAACAGACTAATAAACATGAAGTTTCTATAGATAACTTTTAATTTTCTGATGTTCCTCTGATTCTATGGGGAGTGCAGAATGCAGAAATGATAGTGTTTCCTCACGTTCCACTCCTTGTCGCTATTTTTTTTTTAAACAACTGCCATGCTTGAGGGAATTCATCTTGCTGACAAAAATTCATAATCTCAAGAACCAATTTCTACTGCTATCTCCAAGTCTTTTAAGATTTTTTTTTCCTACCTAGAGCAGAAACTTAGGCTAATCAAGGCCCAGAATTTACATCCGACTGAATTAATGCAAAATTGGATTCTCTGGGAAAATATTAAGAAAGTTAGGACACGGAAAAACCATAAGTGTGCAAAATAAGGCTCTTGTGAAGAAGCAATCAAGCAACACACACATCCTTACGTTGCTTCATATTGGAAAATTGAATTTTCCTTTTGTTACTGAAGAGGATAAAGCCTGTAATTCAATACAAGGCTTATTTGTTTTATTTTGTTTCATAGTTCCCTTATTATTTAGTTCCTTCCTTTTCTTGCAATAATCTAAAGTGAAATTATTTTCCTTATGATCCTTGAATACTTAATTAAGTCCACCTTTGAACAACACACAAACTGAAGAGTTTTATAGTGGCAGAACTCTGATAGATAAATGTTTCAGATTAGAGAAGCTAAAAAATATTCATATGAATGGTTAGGGGTTCTGGCTTCATTTTTTTCCCCTTTTTTTGTATGAATTATTAACAGTGGAATGGTACTTTATATAAATAGGAGGATAATCTTACCACTGAAAAACATCTCAATCAAATTGGTATTGAAAGCCCATGATAGACATATACATTATTAACACATCCTGAGATCCTAACAGAGACATATATTTTTCCCTAAATGTTTTTACTACACCAAATAAAGAGAAGGAAACAGATGTTTTTACTATTTCTATAACTTTTTTCAGTAATTCCTTAGAAGTGAAATTAGGAATCATACTCACATGCTTAAGGTCCTCTTTATTAGAGTGTCATTCTTTTTCTTTCTTATTCCTCTTCACTCTTTTTCTTCTATTTTGTATCTTCCATCAAATTCAAGTTCAGCCATGATAAATCTATTTTCAAAGCATTTTACTGACTGTTTTTTCAGGCTGATGCTTACCCTTCAGCAGCCTAAATTCCAGGGAAGCTTTTTGCTTCCGATCACAAATTGGAATGAAGCAAATAAACCTAAGATAGTCAAAATGATCTCGAAGCTGTATTGAGAAGGAAGTAATAGGAGTATGAGTCCTTGTTGATAATTGTAAGATTCTAGGAACTGAACTGAACTGAACTGGGGGAAAAAAAGTACATACTTTGTTCACCTGCTGCTTTTCTTTGTGGGGTGTTTTGTCTTAGAAAGGTTCTAAGTTAGCTACCACCGTGAGAAATTGCAAGTTGCTTTACAATCAAAACTATTAAGTGCTGAGAACGTCTCAAGATAGATTTTTCCTTTTTGTTAAAAAATATTAACAAATAAGCAGCAAAATCATTAGATATACTAAATACATGTTTTGACAGTTGTTTTTTCATTTTTAGTTCAATATGAACTTGTCTGTCTACGAATATTTTTATTTTCTTCAGCATGCATGAATTCAGTAAAGAACATAGCTCACTCCACTTTCATATCAATATAGGTCTAATGATATACGAAGTATCACTCATGAGCTATATCTGTTAATGTCTGATTAAATTCAGGATCTATATTCTAAAATGTTATTTCCTTGACTTCAGTAAGCAGAAATTGATTGAGGCACACAAAACACGCAGCTTGACTTCTCATTCTTACAATCCTGAAGTTAAGCAAATGCTAAGCTAAAATGATAAATAGTCCATTTATGGAAAAACAAACAAACAAACAAACAAACAAACAAACCTCAAACCTTGAAAGTCTGCCAGGTTTAATCATTATCGCTTGGTATTCTTTCTCTGTTAGTTGCAGGAATCAGGGTAGTATTACCACAACTTCAGATGGTGCACTTAACACTTTGCTCAACTATTGTTAATATTTTGATTTCCTGTCTTTGTTCTTTGCACGCAATTTGAATAGTGTGCTTAACACTACACTTACAATTATTTTCTTCTAGTTGCTGTTGTTTTGTAAGAGTAGTCTTCTAGCTCTAGCAGCATAAAGACATAATCTTTTTTATAAATGGGTATATAAAAGTTGAGATTTGCATGCAGGAAGTACGAAGTCAGACTGTGCTGATTATAGAGAGTCACTGTACCTGTTAACCATAGTCTTGTTTAATATTACATCATTAGTATTAGTGTCAGGCTAGTAGTGGCTAGCTCAGTAATGAGAGCCAACATGAATATATTTAACTTCATGAATACTCAGTGAGAAAAGAGATAAAACATTTAAAACTTAAGAAAATTAGGATGTCAAACAATTTCAAATATAATTTATTTTTAGTTTTATCAAGTATTTTACCTGGCAAGAACTGTTTACTAGATTTTTACAGTAAAGTGAGCAGTTCCATAAATGAAACATAATTTTCAGTGTAGCAGCTTCAAGCAGGTATCGACATTCTGTGATAGATGGTAGTTTTCTACTGATGTCCACAAACATTTCTAAATAGAATTACGTACATCTGTGGATGCTGATGCAGATGTAATGTGTTGCAAAGGTCTAACCTATTCTGGGTCTTATGCAAAGATAAGCAGTTTCTAAACTGAGGTATGATACATGTATGCAGTGTTTTGCTGTTGTTCTTTCTGACTGTGACGTTTATAGGATACTCTTGCTCACCTTAACATCTCTTATGTTGTTATGTTCCATGAGTTTATGTTCCACATAGCTGATGGACAGGAGATGGAATAGATTAGACTTTGAGTACTTTTCTTAAAGAGAAGAAATACAACAAATTACAACAAATTGAAATTCTGTCTATAAAATTTTTCCTCATATTCTTCTAGACAAAGATTTCCCTCAAAAATTCCAGTGATTTGATGGTTTAGAAGTTATTGTGGGATTATGTTTTTTACCCATGCAATTTTATTATTGTCTTGTTTGGTTTTATTTTTTTCTCTCCTCCTTTTCTCCTTCCTCATTTTCTTGCTGGATATACTAATGCCCACAAAGTGCCAGCACAATTTAAGCTCTCACACTGTGTTTCTTACTAACAACTTGAAATAAATGGACAATGTCAACTTTACTAGGAGCAAGTGTTTCTAATCACTAAAACTGAAAATGCTTGACATTTCTTTCTTAGCCTTCCCTGAACAGTAATGATTCTGCACTTTAACCATATGGTTTAAACGGTTCAATGTCTATGCTACTTTTTCTAATAGACATCTTTGGGGAAGGGAGCAGAAAACAGTCACAGCTCTCTTCTGCAGAGAGGGCTTCAAACTATTTCAAAAAATGTTGTTTGAATAAGTCATACATCAGAATTGTATAATATCTGCATTATGGTATGCTAGTTTGTACCATATATAGTTGAATGATCGGTTTGGTGCCAGCTACTTAGTCAGAGGATAAGTTAAAATTTCTGTTTATACCTTTGTTTGATACATGAGTGTATTTAATCGCAGTGAAAGTCACATATGCCTATGGAAGAAACAATAGTCTTTTAAGTACATAGTATTAATCCAAAATTGGCAAATCTATTCTTGGTATGAAAAGTTAACATATAGGAGCAGTTAATATCCTGGGTGAGAATGTAGTTAATACCTTAGTTCTTCAGGCCAAATCCTAGCAGCTTTACTGATTTTTACCTAAGCCCTCACTAAAAGGGAAATTCCCATCAATAATTTAACTGAGAGTTTTGCTTCGTTTGATCAATGCCTCTAAAGCTAAACAGTTTGTTTTTTAAATAGCAAATTAACAATACTCAGGCTGTTTTGTGTGACTGAAGGCTAAGCCAAACCTCTGGGATTTTCAGCAAGTTGTATTTCAAATAAATGTTAAAATGTGTGAAAGGTTGTTCAAACTCTGACGTTTTCAAAACTGCAGTAATTGTGATGCACATTTCCTGCTATTACTTGGTGACATTGGGTAACACAGTTGGCAGGACAGAGGATTGCCTGCTGCACTGCTATTGAAAAGCAATCAGCCATTTGAATACTGGTTCACGTAACTGTGGTGAGACAAATGTGTCATTTCTCATCTTGTTTCAGAGGGTACATTGGTTGCCTCTGGTTTGACATAACTGAATAATAATTTTTTTAAAAGACAAGATAATATATGAGAAATAAAAACAAAGTTAATGTTAGGTACAACTAAGGATTTGTTTAAACATAGTAAGTTGCTGGCTTGAAACTGCCTGGAGGACATCAGTCTATCTTTACACACATATAGGCCCAGCAGTGCTCTTATTCCAGCTCTGTTCAGCTGTTTGTTTCAGGCCTGCATGTGCCTTCCACTTCTCCTCTACAAAGCGAGCAGCATGTCTTGAGCTCACGATAAATTTACCCAATTTAATGACCAAATGCAAGGAGGATGACCAGTGAAGGAGATTTTTATGAGGCTTAGTATATCGCCAGGAGCTTGCCTCCTGGCAGTGACAGACTTCATCAGCGCTATCTGTTTTAGTCCCCACGAGCATGTGAACAGCCCCAGTCGGCTCAGTCGTTTTGGCCGAGGGAAGCCGCAGACCCCCGGGGTACGAGGTTGCCCCCAAGGACCCTGCTGTTTGTGCCCTGGGCGCAGGGCCAGAGTATTGCCACGCGGCACTCTGGTGGCAACACAGATTTCATTTTTGGCAGAAATCTAAACAGGGCACTGCCCTGGAGGAAAGCCTGCACAGTACGGTTGTTACAGCCCTTATTTTATGCTCTGAAATCAGCAGCAGATGCTTAATGGCCCTGCAAGGGCGGGTGGGGAGGTTTATAGAGGGAAGAACCCCCGTAAGTCCTCCTGGTGACGGCAGGAACGGAGGCAGGGCGGCTGCCAAGCCTTCTGCCCTGCCGGGGAAGGTGCCCGCGGGCGCCTCTGAGGAGCTGGGGAATCCTGACTCCAGGTGAAGGCTGTCCCGGGGGATGCCGGAGCAGGGGCGCGGGGGCTGCAGGGGCGGAGGAAGGCCGGGCGGGCGTCTGCCAGTGGGAGCAGGGAGGAGCCGGTAAAGGCAGAGCTGCAAGGAGCTGCGGAAGACTTACATATCTGTCTCTCAATCAGGAGGTGATTTTTTCTGTGGCCAGTTGGGGTTGCACTTTTAACCTCTTATGTGATGATTTGCACCCCCATCTCCTCTTTGATTCAAGCTGAGGCGGTATGGTGTGATTTTTGTCTTTTTCTGAGGAAGCAGATTCCTGTGAAGCTTGCTGGAGACAGCAGTGAAGTGCTGGTAAGAGAGAGAAGGGTTCAGCTGGGAGCAGCTGCTAAGCTGACCAACCCCTCTTCTGGGTGTTTCAGTATTTCAGGTTAACAGTGATGCATGCAATGCTTAGAAGTCTTCTTTGTCTTGAATCTTACAGGATTTTTCTTCTTGTACTCACTGTGGTTTTCTATATATCTTTTTCTTTTCTTAGTGTGGGTTTTCCTCCCTTTTTTGTACCTAATATACCCTTTCAGGAGAGTAGGAAAGCTACTTTATTTGAACACATAAGGCAAGCCTGGCTTTCAAGGGAAAGATGTGCAATCATGGCGCCTATGCCTATTTCTGTCAGTCATTCCTTCCATGATAATACCGAGTCTACTAGAATATTTCAGTCAAATTTTAAGAAGGTACAAGATGAAGTATTTGAAGCCCTAAAAGGGGTGGTTTTTTTTTTTTTTTGGGGGGGGGGGGAGAAGGAAGTATGGAGTAAAGGAGACAGACAAAGTTGACTGTAGGCATAGGCAAAATAAGCAGTTGTGTAAAGTAGTTGACTGATGTTTAAAGAAACCGTGGCGCAGAATACTGATGATCAGCCATAGCTGCAACTCACTGTCACACCTACAACTGGGAGCAGGGCTGGGGGATATGAACTGACAGTACCAGTAGGTGCAGGTGGTGGTCGATCCCTGCCTTGCCTATGGCAGGGACAGGCTCTTCCCTCACTCCTTTTTCCTACTCACCCAGCAGCAGAAGGGAAGAAAACAGATCCTTGTCCCAAACACACACCCATGAAATATTTTTGATCCCTCTCCTTTTTCTTCCCCCCTAATGCTGCCAATACAAATTTCAGTTATGCTATTCTCTCTGAGAAACATCAAAGAAAGACGTCAGTGGTAGCTAGGGCCAGCAAAACTCCTTTGCCACCATATTTGCTGTAGCAGCAGCTGACTGACCAACATGTGTGATCTGTAAGTCAGAAGTAGGCACAAAGTACTTTGTCCCTTGCCTGGTAGGGTGGTCATAGAAAACAGTGAGAAAAGAACAGATTAGGAAATTTGTGATGCAAGTCTGCATCAAAATCCAACTTATTTCCATGAATTTGTATGGTTGTTTAAGTTTCTTAAGCTCCTTTCTACTCAGCATGAAAGACCTTGATATTGCAGTTGCAAGGGATATGTTGTTGAAAACAATATGCTACAAGGAATTGCTCTGGAGAACGATTAAGAGGAGTTTTTCCTGGAACAGAAGCAGGACTAGCTCAGTCTTGTTC
The DNA here is from genome assembly GCF_036370855.1 of Dromaius novaehollandiae. Lineage (NCBI taxonomy): Eukaryota > Metazoa > Chordata > Aves > Casuariiformes > Dromaiidae > Dromaius > Dromaius novaehollandiae. The sequence continues at coordinate 43,754,741 of NC_088101.1, read as the reverse complement.
TGTCTTCTTCAAAGCTAGTTTACATTTCTAGTGTTGAAAACCTCCTGGGAGGAAGAATGATATCCTACCAAAAGCTTATTTCTGCTCCTTAAACTTTTAAAGAGGTCTGATTCTTCTATAATACTATTTTACAATTTTAAACCGTTACATAATAGAAAATACTTATTTTAGTAAGCCTTGCATTGTTTTATCTCTGTGCAATTATTATCTTGAACTCATATCCTAATCCTAAACTGTGGTTTAAAACTCTCCCTCACACTGTCTCCATTCATTTGTGTAACTCAATGTATGTGCAGGCATTTTGGTGTGGCTGACTAGAGTGATGTAGCATATTAATGCCCCTATATTTTGGTAGTCTTTAAAGTTCTTTCAGATCCTATCTCATTACATTTACCTTAACACTACAGGGCAGCATAGTCCCTTAGCTTTGTTTATGAAGCTTGCTCAGTTAAACTCTCATGAAAAAATCTTCATCTTGCATTTTGGCCTGACATAACTGAGATGGCCTCCTGCACAGTGTCTCTGACTATAGTTTCTACTTAAATCAGTGTGTGTGGGGGTTTTCTTGTTTTTTTTTTGTTTGTTTGTTTGTTTGCTTTTTGTTTTTTTCCTTCTTCCTCTTTCCCCTCTCCTGCAGGACAGAGACGAGTTTGTGCCTTCTCTTTTTCACGTCAGGTCTCTGTTACTGCCCTCTCTGTCAGTGATGAGAGCACCTCTGAAATTCCGCTGCCTGCCATAGCAGTCTTTGTCTTAATTACTTCTTGGGAGGCAACTTGCTAAGTTTTTGTGAACACGCTCCATTGCCACTTATCTGGGTACTTTTTCACCGTTATGAATGGATGAGTAGTCCAGGTGGCCTTTTGCTATTTTGCGTGTAATCATTTTATTCAAATTCTATAACTGTCTTTCAGTTGCTACTATAACCATTTTGCTAGTTGTCAAAGACTATATAATTCTGGAGTTGTCTTGTCTTCTTGAGCTTGGTTTCTTCATATGTGTGACATGACAAATCTTATTCCTTTCTCCTCTGCAAAATTTAATTAGAGGGAAAAAAAGTGACTTTTTGTTCTATCAAGAGGAATGAGCTTTGGACCTGACTATTGTAACTTTTTTTTTTTCTTTAAACTGTTAAGTGTTAGCAGCAAGGACAAAATGCTGCTATCTAAATAACTTTTCTCAGCCATGATTTCTTGCCGTAAGTCCCCAACCCTTTTGAGTCCTTCTACTGGCTCCACTACTGCTTGTAGAAAAAAATTTGGAAGGTGTTGGACACACAGTTTTTTTTCTTGTGCTTAAACTTAAGCATCTAGACACATTACAAAATGATGAAATAGAATTCAGTGACATTTTACTTTGAGAAGAATGTGAGATTGTGTTATTATTCAGGCTGATTCTTTAAATGTTTAGGGAAGGTGAATTTTGGAGCTCTGGTGGTGTATTTCCTCCTCCTTTTATGGGCTTCATTTGTGCAATAGTTTGTGGTATGAAAAATTACTTAAATTGAGGCTGCTCTAGAGTGGTTAAGAATGTCAGTTGCAAATAAATAAATATGAATAAAAATGGAGGACAAACTAATATTTTCTGTCCCTGGAAGCATTCAGAAGAAATGCATATGTATTTGTACATAATTTATGGATGATATGCATTAGTTAAAAATTACTTTGCATCCAAATCCATGAATGGGATTGTGTGTTTTGTTTTTTTTTCCTTCCCCTGAGTGATCATAACCTGCAGGATCTACCTCTTCTTCCCTCGCCTCTCCCCCCAAAAGTCTGAAAAGTCTGAAATAAAGTTCCTAGTGTGCTGTCAGAAAGCTTGACTAAGCTGGTTAGAGTTTGGAATTCAGATAACTTAGTGCTCAGTAGTTAAAACTGTACTGCCTGCTAAAACTGAGGCTCACAAACTGAACCAAAAAGAGTATTGATTTATTCCTCCTACCCACCTGTCCCCTCACTGCCTCCACTGTCCTAAGTTCAGAGGACTCTTTTTTCTTTTTTTTTTTTTCCCTCTTCTTCTTTCCATCTTCCCCTCCTTTCTCCCTCTGGCCCGCCATGAGGTCTGATTTGCAAAAAAACCCTGCTACAGTTTAATATCCATGCATGTGTTATGGAATGGTACTATAATAAGACATTTAGAGGATTTAAAATTCTGTCTCTTTAGTTTATCAAAATATGTGCTGTTGGTCATGTTGTTATGGTCAAATTGTTTACAACTTTCACATACTCTAAAATTATCCACTCATTGTTATTTTTAAATTTTCTCCCCTTCCAAAATATTGCCAACTAAAATCAAAAAATCCAAATTATTTAAGTTTTTATACCAAGTGTGCTGGAAAGTGGGGTAATGCATGTTTAGTCCCTTGGTCAGTCCATGTAATTACATGCTGTTCTTGCTAGTAATCTCCAAATTTGTGTAAAAACTTCTGTTAAAGTACTAGAGCTTGGAGGGGGAAAAGAAAAAGTCTAGAACTTTTAAAATATTTATGAGCAGATACTAACTGCCGAGGCCATGCTTAGTGTTCAGGCCTTGATTAAATCCAGTAAGACTGGGTTAGTGGTCATCAATCTTGTGGTTCCCTCCCCTCCTCCCCGCCCCCAATGTTTCTGCTTCGTGTGATGTTTAAGGCTACGTGAAGCATTTACTAGCATTAGGACTGCAGTCTTGATTGGGCCATACATAGATAACATAAAGAACAAAAATACAGCTGTAGAGCTGGGACTGACACTGACAGAATCTGTAAAATCTATTTTTAAAAAAAGGGGAGGGGAAACTGACCCTAAAAATCAACATCAGTTACTTTTACACAAAGCATTCCATGTCTTGTCTCCCAGCATAGCTGCCACCTTAATTTATATGTTGAATAGGTAGTGCTGTAAGTTATGATAGAAGCCATGAAGGCAAACCATGTTATTAGGGAGGAAAGAAGTCTGAGTTTGCAGTTCTGTTATTTCCTAGGCAGATGGATGAGCCTGGAGTGAGCAATCAACATATAAAAAGGCTTTGTGCCTTCCAACCTCGGGAGACCTGGAGAATGCGGTGCTTCACATTCTCATAAATTTCCAAAGGGTCCACATGCAACATTTCTCTAAACTGATTACTTTAGAAGAAAAAGTGAGTGTTCCTATGATTGTTTTGCACACTAAAACAGCTGCATCATTCCCAGGCGTAAATGATAGAAACATGACCTAATACTTTCTAAACTCTGAACACTGTTGAACTGCCCTTGTAGCTAAGAAACACATGTAAGGAATCCTAAGTGACAGCTTGAAATTATATTTATTATAATATGTTTTAGAAGAAAAGCATAATATTTTTACTTTCTCCAATATTTTTAAATAAAAGCCCTTTTTGCTTTATTTGTTATTTCATTTTGTGTCTCTTTACAGTTCCAGTTTCAAGAGAATCTGAAATTTGTATGATGACTGTTTTGGTTGTCCTAGGCACTTTTCATGACATTTCTTCAAATGTGACTTTTTTTACAGCTATGGCAGTGATCATTTAAATGTGTCCTGACCTATTGACATACACTTTCAAATTGAAAAAAAGGCATTTTGTTTTCCATAGTGCTGTAGACCATCTAAGAATGCATAGATATAACACTCTTTTGGTTGAAAATGCAGAGCGCACTAGCTTTGCTAATGCAAGTACATACTTTGCTATAACTGTGCTTGTGCCATTTGGCAAAAGTGACCTGCTTATTTTCACATATGCAACATCAATTAAAATGCTTTAAGAAGATTAGCATTCATTGCTAGATTGTTTTTCTCCTTGATGTACTTGTTCTCAGTCTTTCTTAGCATTAAATATATTGAGCTGTAAATTTTTTCTGCTAAATTACTGAAAAGAAATACAGGAATCACAGGATGGTTGAGGTTGGAAGGGACCTCTGGAGATCATCTAGCCCAACCCCCCTGCTCAAGCAGAGTCACCTAGAGCACATTGCCCAGGATTGTGTCCAGAGGCTTTTGAGTATCTCCAGAGCAGGAGACTCCACAACCTCTCTGGGCAACCTGCTCCAGTGCTCAATCACTCTCCCAGTAAAGAAGTTTTTCTTCATGTTCAGACAGAGCTTCCTGTGTTTCCGTTTGTGCCTGTTGCTTCTTGTCCTATTGCTGGGCACCACTGAACCCAATACGGGAGCTCAGACACAGGAACCAAGTTCATCTCAGATTAGTTAGCCTACTGCCTGAATCAAAATGTTTAGATAGAAGAGTTGCCTTCAGAAAAGTGTGTGTTTAAATGACTCTTTCCCCCCGCCCACACACACTTTTCAAGCAGGATGGGGAGTTGTTCTGAATGGGTGCTGTATCCTAAGCAGTGTTGGACCATGAGATCTTTCTACACTAGCATTAAAAAATCATCCACCCCCAAACTTCCCTTATCACTTTGTCAGCGGTACAGATTCATAGATAATAATTCCAGATAGGCAAAGCAATAGTGGAGATTTCCTGAGAGTTACTAGAATAGGCAGGTGTTTCACATATGGGCTGTGAGTCACAATCCAGAGGGGCTTAAAAGATGATTTATTGTATGATAATGAGAAGATCCCTGTAGCTGTATTTCCAGATAAGAATACACTGTATTCCAAGATTAAAATTATTGCTTTGACAACAAAATGTTGTCCCATTGTACTCCCAAAATTTGAGGAGTAACATAAATAACTGTGGAAAAACTTGACTTGGTAGTACTTAAAAATAGTACTTTGTGCTAATTTCTTTCACTTCTTGCAATATCATTCATTCATGGCTTTTGTTGCTACACTACTTTTCTCAGGTGAAAAAAATCTAAGAATAGGGTATGTAATCTGTGCCTTTTACTAATTAGATTTGATCCTACACAATAAAGGTAATGAATACCTTAACTGGTGCACGATCAAGTCCATGCCATTACATATAACCTTGACTTCTGTTAATGGTGTTACAGTGCTTAGGTTTGTGTCACTAGACTTTTCAAAAATATTTTTAGTCATGCTTAAATCTGTTTATTTTTATTTCACTATCTATTTAGTATCTGTTGGTTTGTTTACACTTGCAGAATCTGATATGCTTTTTTTGTTCAGATTTATGTTGAAGTAATGTTTATGAACATTGAACATCGCCTTATTTGAACCTGAAGTTATTCCTTTTTTGCTATGAATGTTCTGGTAACTGCTACTTGGTGGGCTTCTGAAGAATGAACACTTAAACTGTTTCTGTTAAATATGTACTGTAAAACACTTTCATGTGAAACACTGCATAGCTGCTCCTTTTCATGAAAGGCATTAGAAGATCTATAAGTTCCTAAATTAAAAATAGCATAAAACAACTGCTGTACTTGGTAAATATGCTGAGAGCATTCGAAAATAGCTGAGCTTCAGGTAAACACTATAAGTGAAGGTGGAACCCTATCTGTACTGGAGTCAATAGGAATTTTACTATTGACTTCAACAGAAAGAGTTAAGCATGCGATGGTACATACAAATGTGTATTGTATTGGAATAGTTAACAGTATAAAATTGAGACAGTTATAAAACATTTTATACAAAGTAATACAGTTTTACATTAAGACAAACTTGCATATTTATTGATGTACACAATCGTTATGCTCTGACATAGACAGTATTATAAATATCAATGTATATTATGCAAACAACTCTCCTTCATCTGAAAGTATCTGTTTTGCATTCAGGCACCAGATTCAATTATAGTACTAAAATGAAGTCCTGAGTGAAGTCTCAAATCAGTTTCTATTTCCACTGTAATATACACATTGTCAAGTCTCCACGCATGCCCCAGTAATGCAGAACAGTTGTCAGTGTGAGATATTTATCTTCCAATTCAGAAAGCAGAAATAATAATGATTTATAGACTTTGGCCTCAAACTACAATAATTCTTTTGCTTCAAGGGAATTTTGTAGTGTGTGTGTGTGTGACCTGTTCCATGAAGTACTGTCAGATGCTGAAAGGCTTAACTTTATTTGGGTTTGGTGGTTGTAGAAGAAACTTGGATTTACATGAGTTTTCAATCAGTTATTCTCTGTTGCCTACATATATGCCTATGTACGATGATACATTGGTGCAAGGAGTAAGATTTTTCAAAAGCTTTTAGAAAACTTAATTTGAATTGGGTTTGCAGGTTCCAAGTCAGTCTAATGCCTTTGAAAATTGTACTCGCTAACACCAGCCTGGCCTAGTCCTTTTCATCCATGTGTATAAAACATCACTGTAATGTAGGTATGTCAGATATTATTTCTGGGGTAAATACACACCTCTTAACTTTGTGCTCCAGTAATACAGCAAAAGGGTTTGTCATACTGGAGCCAAATTTCGTGGTAACTTGCTTTATGTAGTAGGTTTGTCTGCAGAAAACAGTGGGATTTATAGTATACAAGAAAGCAAAGAAAGTAGTATTGTCTTAGGTCTAATAGTTCTGTAGACTTAACAAGAAAAAGTGACAAGAATTTACTTCTGCTATTGAATTGAACCCTAGGGGATGTATAGGGGAACACAATTCTCAATGGATAGAAGGAACAAATGTGTCAGGTTCTGGTATTTACATGTTTACTCTTGACTGAAAAAAATCCATTGAATACTACCAAATTACTCATTACCATTTGTTTTTCCCCATCTTTCTCTTGTTGTGGGACAGCCACATATTGTTCAGCTTGGCTGTGAGGACTAGGAGAGTATTGTAAGAAATTAGAGTACTAGGAATTTATTAGATTTGGGGATCAAATTTCTTGTTTGTTCTGGAGATTAGGAATGAACAAACAGCAAGAGGCTAAAATGAAGCAACTCTAAAGGGTTGTGTCTATTCCCACATTTGGAGATGTTTCCTGTTATTTAATACTTCTCTTTTATGCAATTATGGTATCAAGCCACCTACATAATTGCAGTATTGCAATTAGCAATTCTGTTTTTCATTTTACCCTCTTTCCCTGCCAAAGGAGTGACTGCATCTATGGCAGCTGAGATGGAAACTGAGGATGTACTAAGGAAATATTGCTGTATACCTAATTTTTCCTTTTTAACCAGAGATCTGCTACTGACCACAGTCAGAGGCAGGATACTGGGCTAAATAGATTTCAGATCTGATCCACTACCACTGTTCTTATGTTTTAGATGATGCAAGTTGTCCAAATAGCTGGTTTGTATTTCCTGCCTGCACAATCCTTCTCTACTGTAGAGGGGGAATAGGAGCTAGATCAGGGGAGGCTGAAAAGCCAAGCAGCAATTACTGTAAAAGGTGATCTTTATCACCAGCTGCAGTTACAGCTCCAACGCCACCTCTTGATGAAAGCAGTGGCAAATCCCAATCCCTATAGCTTTTTATCCCATTCACTGTCCTTTTTCTGTTTCTCTCATTATTTCTGCCCACAGAAGAATCTTACCTCACCTTTCCATTATTTTCCTATTTTACACGGCAGCAGCACAGATGGTGTTGGAAGTGGAGAGATGGATGTGGTAAACTAATGTAGAGAATCCATTTCCATGTTCCAGGAGCAGAAGGAAGTGGGGAGACATGGCCAGCAGGAACAAACCAACTCTTCAGCCTCAACTCCAGCCTCCTTAAAGCTCTGTTCATTATTCAAATCCCGTTTGTCTCACTGAAAGACCACTAGAGACACTAGACTCCTGCCACCATGCACTTGATATGTCAGTCCTGCTCTTCTGCTATTCCCTGTTCCCTGAAACTTCTTCTACTTGCCACCACAAAATTCAGTTTTTCTTTCCACACTAGGACACCTCGATCCAGTTCTAATTTTGTACGAGTTATTCTTGCCTATCAGCTTGTGTGTTGATCTTATCTATTACATGCAATAGTGTAGTAACCTTAATGTGACTAATTTCTTTCTATATATATTTAACAAAGGTATGATTTACTGTGAAATGCTCTTTATGAAGAGTAAATCATGTGTTGTTACTGAATGTTGCTCTTAATTACAGTTAATCTAGCATCTAACAACAACTGAAGGTAAACCTAGTCATGATAACCGGACTAAATCTGTTTGATCTCAGGCTGAGCTATGTTATGCACTAGTTAAGTAGGTTAAAACCTACCCTTTTGGATCTAACATACATTAATTACACTTTATTTAATTGTGCCAAACCTACCTGGAATCTGTATATTTGCATGTGATATAGACCATGTTGTTAATTCCTAGAAAATGGCCAACTTTCTAATCTAATTCTAATCTGAATTGCCCTGTTCACAAATCCAAAATAAGAATCTGTATTGTAGATATTTACTGTATGTGCTTTTTTCCACATAATTGATACTCTGCAAACCTACTTGATGTATAAAACTATACTTATCATTACAAAGGCTTTTATGTCTTGTTCAGGACTTCTAGGACAACTAAAATGTAATAGACCTATTGTACAGCCATGATCAACTGTAGTATACAGTTATACCTGTAGGTCAATGCACCCTGAATACATTGGATTCCCTGCCCAGGCACAAAATATTCAACCTCTGCATATGCAATGGCTATTTGTTAGGCAGCATTAGTTCTCCACCTGGAGTGGTGAGTACCTGGAGCAGAAGTGCAGTCTCTCTCACTGAACAATGTTTCTGGACAGAAAATGAGATGCAGAAGCAGTTGAAGAGCCCTATTCTTTCCTTAAGGGTTTTCTTCTGTGGTTCCATTTTTTCTTAAAGAACCGAGTGATTTAAGTGATTTTTTTAACACAAAATTAATTCATTTTCTAAAAGTAAAATGAATGCCATCCAGATCATTATTTGTTTTTCTTCTGAGGGAAAAGCTATTTCATGTCCTCTTGCAAGGCCTGTTTAAAGTGGGTGGGGCTCTTTTTTTGCATTGTTTAATCTAAATGTTCAGTAGAGATAAAGAAGCAGATAATAAGGGCCTTATTCCATTGGTGGCAAATAGTGTACTTCATTAAAAAAGAAAAAAAAATCGAGTTCCTGTATTAAAATTTCCTTAAAGTCCTCCTTTCTCACATTGTTGTCTTTACTTGTCTTTGTAGTCTATTAGCAGATTTTGAGGCCTGGGCTTGAAAATATTTTCATGTTTATTAAGTATATTTAGTAGCATATGTTACTGAGATTGACAATCTAATATTCAGATGAAAAGGGGAACAGATGATAAAATACTGGCGCAGAGTATAACTAGGCAATCTTAAAATGTAGCAGAAAAGGCTCATCTGGCAGAATAGATGAATGCGATAGGACACCTGACTAGTGAAAAAGAGGGCAACAAATAAGAAGTAAAAACATTCAAAGTGAGAATGAGGATGTGGAAAGATGAGAAAAATAATGGAGGGAGAGAGAAAAATAAGCGGTTGAGGGTTTTTTTGACTGTTTTTTGGGGGTGGGGGGAAGGGGTAAAAAAGGTGTAGAAGCAGGCAGGGGAGAACATTAGCCACAACTGAGCTTCTTACCATATGAGGGCTCGTAAAAATACTCTAAAGTTTTGCCACTTCTTATTGCCTTTTACTTTGTCTTGTGTGTGCTTCTAATTCAGTATTTTAAAGAAAAATGCCAGAGTCATTTTTCATTCCTTGATTCTGAAATCATGTGTGCTTAGTATTTTAGTGTCTACACCTACGAATATAGTCTTTCAGGTTAGCCTGGGATGTCTGGGGTTAGTGAAGTGCTGAGTTTCATTGTGGGGGAGGTGGAGGGAGAAACAAGGATCCACAGCTGTGCAAGTAGTTAGCGTGGTTGGTTGGCTGTTTTTTTCCCTTCCAGTGTAAACTCTTACCATAAGCTGTATGTAGACTTGTTTATCACAAACAGTATCATGGCCAGGAGTGGTAGACTTCTCCCACTCCTTTACCTGCTCTGGTCCCCAGTTTCTTGAAATAACAGAACTGAGAGTACCAGAATGTAAAATTACTGCAAATAGAGCCTTATGGTCACGGTGTACTTACTGAAGTAAAGGTATAATGCTATTAACATCCCTATCTCTTCTGCTGTTGCACTGTGTTACACTATGTCACTTCACACCATATCACTCCAGTATAATGCTTATATTTCTAAAATTGCCAAAATTCATATTACGTTTGTATTTAAGTAAACCTGCTTCTATAAGAAACATGTTTGGATGGAGGAGAGGTTTTGGTAGAATTTTACTTGGTTATAATGCAGTATATCTCACTTCACTCTTATTCATTTCTATTCTTCATTGGTTCATCTTCTAGAACTTTTTTTTTTACCCACCTGCCATCTACTCTGCAGAGTAGATGCAAAGTGTCACAAATAATTACTTCTGCTTTAGAACAAGGAGTCTGTTTTGTAAATACTTAAAGAACAAGCACACCCAGAGAAAATACTGAGTTGGTAAAATTGAATGAGTTTAATAGAGCAACATTGTCTGTTATGATACTTATAGTACAATTTATTTCATATATTATAGAATTATGATTTTCTCATCGAGTTTCCCCAGTCCATTAAGTTCATAAGACAGTTCTTACTGCAAGGACTTGTAAATATTAATGTAGTCTTAGAGTACCTGCTTCTGCTTAAAAAGAAAGCCTTTGGGTGGGATTTCATATATTGTTTTAGTTTGTCAGATACTTTACATACCATCTGACAGTCTTTCAACTTTTTTTCTGCAGGGTATATGGGTCTGACAGTCTTTCAACTTTTTTTCTGCAGGGTATATGGGTCAGGATGGCCATATTGGATCATGCGAAAACAAGTACTGTGGTCTGGGTAGACACTGCGTTGTGAATGGGGAGACTGGCCAAGCGGAATGTCTGTGCATGGAGCATTGCAAGCCACACTTCAAGCCTGTATGTGGTTCTGATGGTGAATACTACGAAAACCACTGTGAAGTGCACAGGGCTGCCTGCCTGAAGAAGCAAAAGGTCACCATTGTACACAATGAAGACTGTTTCTTCAAAGGTAAGGGTGGCTGAACAATATCTGGTATACTTTCAGCAGGTTGCATGTTTTCAAGCAGTTCAATTAAAGCTCTACAGAGGCTGCACTGAGTGTATAGTAAATAAATGACTTAAAGTTGATACAAGTGTCTTACTCCAGAGATGTTGCCCCCCATCCCCCATTTGTACTCAATGTACTCTGCAAGCAGCCTTTTTAACCTGAATAAAGTAAATGTTGCTTTGGGACCAATCCACTGCAGTTTGTCTTATAAATATAGCTGGTGCCCATGTTCCTGTGAAAGTATTTGCAGTGCCAAGGTCCAAAGAAGGTCTAAAGTATGTTAATCTCTTTTATAGAGAAACAGAATTGAGGATTTAGGTGGGGTTCTGTAAAGCTGCAGGCCCTGTGCTCGTATTTGGTATTGAAGTTGAGGAATTGTTGATAGACCAGCAGCTTGTTCATGGCTAGATGGTTCTTGCTTACAGGACAGTGAAGAGTTCTCTTATATATTTACCGTAGCATGCAGGTTTAGCCAGTTTTTACTCTACTAATGCTGAGAGATGCTAGCCCAAATACTGAGAGATGTACTTCATGTTAAGCAGCTTATCAAACTGAAGATATCAACAATTGCAAGTGAACACCACCTAGGTTTCTGGAACTCTGCCAGCACAGACCTTGATTAAACATGTTTGACTACTACCACAGATTTGTAATTTTTTTTACGGGTTAAAACAGACAGATGGCTCTGAGGAAAAACTGTTTTTAAATGAGGCCATTTTTAATGAGTCTACTCAGGGGTCAAAGTAATTTATATTCTTTTTAATGACTCTTGTTTTTGTTAACACTTTCATATGTTGTGAACATAGTTGTGTTCTCCATAATAGCAAACCTGTACTACTCAGTAGGTCGACGATTTTCTTGAATATTATATCAAAACACCACAGGACAGGAACAAGTCTACTAAGACTACTGAACTAGACTACATAGTTTACTAACTACTAAAATTGCTACTACTAAGAACGTTTCTATTCAATGAAATTCACCTTTGTAGGGAATGCTTCATTTAAGCTGAATATACCAATTTAGACAAAAATTAATATAAAAGGAAAGCCTAGAGTTTCTGATTTTAATCAGAATTTAAGATATTTTGTTGATTGTATTATGCCATAAAGTTGTTCAAATAGAACAACTGTTAAAATTCTCAGACTTTAATTTTTCCCTGAACTGAAGGTCTAGAAATGGTTCTGAAAATGAAAAATTGGACTTTCTGTCAAATGCAAGCATCCCAACTTTTGCACAAATACATCTTTTTGTCATGAAGAGGAGTTTTGATAGTAAAACAAATGCATATTCAAAACAAAGTTCATCCTCTTTTTATTCCTCAAGAACTTCATTTAAGAAAAAGTTATTTTACAATGCTTAAACAATTGTTTTCTGTTGAATAGATGGGGAGAATGCCACAGTGAAGTGCCTTTCTTCCTTTACCTCCATCAACAGACATATTAGGTTCTGCAATCACATCAAAATATGTATTAAGGAGTAGTTTTCTAGGCCAATAAAACCAAGCGGCTTTCATAGTTTCAAAACAAAAAAACTTTTTTTAGGAAATATACTTACAGCAAAACCTTTAGTGTTTTTTTTTAGCCATAGTAAACCTTTAAATATATTTAAAATTAAATGCAGCCACTTAATGGAAAATTGATGTAACATCACAATGTACAGATTGTAAGTAAGTAGCCTGTGTTCTGAGGCCGTAGAATGTTAAAATTTGATTTTAGGATTAGAGCATGTGGAGCTTATAGGAATGGTTTGTGCATTAATAAAAAATATGGATGCTTCCATCTCATCTCCAAACAGTCACAATCTCCTTTTTTTTTAAAAAAAAGTATTATGTTTTCCTAAGTAGACTAAAAAATAACCCCCCCCCAAACTCAGCAACTTTTTGTCATAGCTGATGCAGCACTCTGATACAATAAATGATAGTAACAAACACAACAATGTTTGAAATTATGGAGCTAATTTCTGTTCATTAGTGTGCAATATACACTATAAATAAATTCAGAGCTTGTTCCTGCAAAAATTAGTGTTATTTTTTTTTTGGGGGGGGGGGGGGTGCTGGCAAGAGATCCATTTATTGAAATGGAAAGTAAGACTGTGGTTTAGCTAGGAGTATTATACAAATGCTGCCAGAAATTCTGTTAGCTCATTTTCGCGTTTTAAATTCACCTTATTAATATCATGTATATTGTAGTGTATACAGATGATCGTAATCAATGGTATTCAACTTCAGGTACCTAATTTAAGTGCTGGATTAGAAAAGCAGGTTTCTCCTTTAGTCAGTGGCAATCTTCAGAAAGTGGTTAGGTTACCCAAATGAATTGCTCTGTTATTTACCAAGATACTGAAATCTTCTAATTTGGGCACCCTATCTGAATGCCTGTCGTTAAACAATGTAAAATATTTTCCTTTCTCCCTGATCTTTCTCATCTTGTGTTGACTTCAGTGGTGTTAAGCAGGCAGGACTCATGGCAGTTTTTTCCTTTATGTTCTTTAGCGTTACATGGGCCTTATCAAGCTTAACTCTTATTTTGTTAACTTTAGTCCATTGACTGGTACAGTACAGCACAATGAAGTTATAGCATTGTTGCCATCCATGACTGCTGAATATGTCTCCATCATTCACTTCTAATAAATTTATAATGTGACTTAATTTGCTTCATTTTGAAAACATTAGGCATTGTTGTCTTCAGGTCTAATAAATTTTAAGATTCATGTTGTTAACCTTATGGCTTAGGTAATGTAGCACTCAGATTAATTATAAGGTGATGACTTGGGCTTATCCTGGAGGTATTATTTGTGCATTTCTCAATCTGACACTAGTACCCAGAGTCATTTATATTGCGCAGGAATGGGAAGATTTCAGATGGTTTTCATGTGATTCCATCCTTCTTCAAGCCACTTCTGAACTAGCCATTCATAGACTGCCTGCCTCTAGTAAGGCTGATGTCCTGCTATGAGGTCAAAAATATTAAGGAGCGCAGAAAATAAGAACTAACAGGACAAAACTCAAGAATGGGATTTCTGGGTAAAGAAGCGAACCCCATCGCTGTCAGCGGTATCAGAACGACACTGGAACGTGTCCTCCTTGATAGTTTAGCTGGCATCCTGTAGCACAGATGATCCCACTTTAATGATTTGCTGCTCAGAGACCAGAAATATTCAAAATAGATCTTACAGTCAGGAAAAAAAATATTTTGAGCATTTTGTTTAATCTTTCACTTTTTTTAATAAAAGCTAACCTTAATATGTTGGGTTTTTGTATTTTTTTCACCAGTATGTGTTCAAGGTGCTGTAACACAGCATCAGTAGTCACTGTCAACAGTGACTCCATATACACACAATTCAATGGTTACAGTTAAAGATTTTGCTTTTTATGTTACTGTTAATCAGTTGATTTTTTTTTTCCCCCACATCAGGAAAACGTGCATTTGCTCACTTTATTTCTAAATTTCATTTGATCTAAGCCTTGCACTTATCCTAACAAGCTCAGACTTTGGGTTTTGGTTTTCAAATCTCCATACTGGGTTGATTTTTCTTTGGAAAATACTGTTTGCTCATGGAAGAATTTTAAGATGTAAACAGATTGGGTATAAAGTTCAAGACCAGAGAACGTATGAAGTATAGTTTTTTTAATACATCTTATAACTGGATGATTTGTAAGTTGGTCTCAACATGAGCTTTGCTTAATGGTTTGAAAATTGGTCTTTTAAATGCTTGCCTAAAGAATAGAGTTAAAGGATTGATTTGCTGAATGGAAAAAGGTCTTTGGTTTATATGCTGAAACTTCATTGACATCACTGAGAAATGCATGTCTTGCCTAAGTTGTGTGAGAAACAACAGACAAAAAAACATCAAATCCTTCTGTAGGACCAGCATCTCAAACCTTTGAAAAACACCTTTTAAGATTGCAAAAACCACCTATGGCAATGCTATAGTCTCATGATAACGCATTTTTTCTAAACTGATGCTTCAGATACTTGTTGATTTACACTTTTTTTCATGCAGATTATTTATCACTAAAACTGTTAATTACACTTTTTTTCTCTTGCTTTAGTCCTATTGCAGGCTCACAGATTGTGTGGGTAAACAGTTAATGTAATACATGAATCGTACTTCCTACTCATGTCTGACATGCACATACACAGATTCATCAGACTCCTTCCGTTTTCATTGTCCCTTGTCATCTTTCTTTCCCCACACTAAATGAAATCAGGTCCCCTGTGTGGGTGAATGCTAGCATAAAACAGTAAATGAAGCGGAAAGGCTCAAGTATTTCTTTGTCTTCTCTGCTGATTGTTTTTTTTGCAAAATGTACATTTTTAACATGGGTCAAGATAATGGCCATACTAAATTAGAAAAAGATTTTTCTCCATGCCTTTTGTAATTTTTTTCCATCAGTTGCTTATTAGTATGTCTGTACAGAAAAAGGAGCTTGCAGTAGAGACGGGGTGATTTCTTCCTTACAATTTTGTTAGTGTTGATTGTGACCCTTTGTGAATTACTCAATATGTTGTCTCAATTTCTTCCAATATAGAGGTAAAATGTATTCTGCAGGGAAGCTAATCACTTTGAGATCCATAGAAAAGGGTATCATATTACTCAGAAGTATCTTCTGTACCTGCGGAGCCCTCTGTTTCTTGCTTGCGAAGTCCATTGTCCGGTGACTGTCAGTGAGTTCAATTATTCAGCGGTGCTCTCGGTCCTTATAAAATGTACATACCTAAAAATGGTTTTAAAATCTTATCAGAGTAAAATAGTCTAAACACTTCAGAGAACATCTTAGGAACTGATTGTGATCTAAGGAATGTGCTATCTAAGAATGATCTCAAACTATCATTACAACTGCTATAGGAGAATGAAGGAATGGGGAAGCAAACCAGCTATCAGGCTACAAGTTTTGTTAGCCGTGGCGATTATCATATTTATGGCTTTATTCTTGGGCAGGACACGGGGGGAGATGGGCAAAAGGGGAAAGCAAGGGAAAGGAAATAGAGAAGGGAAGGAGGGTGGAAAAGGAGTATATGGAGAAGAAAAGAGATTGCTAAGTATCATAAGGATGGGGTCATCTGCAGGAAGAGATGGGCACGTGAATGGTGAACCAAAGGAAATACTAACGGAGAAAATTCAAAGCTTAGAATATTCACTGGATCTGGTATCTACAGTCAGAGCTGAGAAGCCTGATATGCTGGTGTCATTCTGGTTTGTTGGCACCACTTGTGTTGGCTTGCTGACTATGTAAGTCTTTGGAAGCAGAGAGCAGTGTAGGCCACCTCACCAATGTCCTGGCTGTTCTCAGGCCATGCACTTTGTGTGTCAGAGTAGCTTTATGTTCTGTGGGAGAAAAGAAATTTGACCATTTGGCTGCCACTGCACTTGAAATTACTAAATGACCCCTTCCTGGCTATTGCCCACCATAACTTTAGCAATCCCCAGTGGGTGGTGATTGCAGTGGGCTAGAACTGCTTTACTCGGTGCCTCTGCTGCTATCTTTGCTCCCTGCAGTCTTGGCATGAAATAATGGCTTTGCGCCAAATTTAGAAGGCTGGAGCTGTTATTCTTGGGCACTTGGGAGTTCCCAAGAAGAAGAATAACAGCTCCAGCCCTTCTAAAAAGTTAAGCTGGACTTTTGTATGGGACCATGAACTACGCGACTGAGCTATGATGTCACCAAATGCTGCTGTCAATGAGCTTTTCAGGCACAGGATGCTGGATGTCAAAGAGGTTTCAGTTAGGTTTTTCTCCTTTGTGTTAATCTGAGTGATTTCATTTCCCTAAACTCAGGCCAGTAAAACTGGAAAAGCTTACTTCTAAATAGGAGACTAAAAACTTCCCCGTGACAAACTGCTTTGTTCATTTATTCTGTACCCTGGCGTCATGAGAGGTTTTTATATAAAATGCGTTTCAAGACAGTGATACACTCAGTCGTTGGCATGATTATATATATAGAAGGAATTTTATAAGTAATACTAGAATAAAGGTTATTTTGTATGTAAATATTTTGCTTAGAAATAGCTTTTGTAGCATTCTTATGATGATACCAACCACATTGTCTTCTCCCCCCTCTCTCTACCCTAGTTTGTGTCTCATTATTCATTTGGTGAAACTTTTAACCTGTTAAATTGTCTGAACTGTGGATTTCTTACTAGTACTACAGAAATGGCTAGATTTCTGAGGACTGTTATAATGTTAGCTATTCAGCCTGTTCATAATTTCCAAAAAAGAGAAAGTGGAAACTTAAGTGAGAGAGATGGTGATATTAAGTTGTTCAGGGCATTGAAGAGAAGAGCTGGCTATGAACAATTCAAAAAGGGCATGGGTGAACTAGAAAAAGTTCGGAAGACAGCAGCAAAATCAATCAAAGGTACTAAATGGCTTACGACAGATATGAAAGAGGTCTATAAAATCATCATGTGTGCTGAGTGGGTATGAACTGACTGTTCACTCTACATCCCAGTGAAAGAACTAAAAATCATCAGAAGTCAGTAGGAGCAGATTCAAAACAATACCCCCCCCAGCTTTGTAGTTACTGATTCACTTTGTGCCTTGGAACCATAAACAAAACTCTAATGTTCTTCCCTGTGTCTTCTGTCTCCACATACTTCATTTCTTGAGCTGCACAGCTCATGAAACTTTGATTATTGTCATTGTTTTTGTTCAAGCATCTACCCAAGATTGGTCACAAACATCTCTTAAGTTGCACTGAATGTCCTAAATTTCTTAAATTGTTTAACCCAGCAGAAATACAAAGTCTATGTATGTAATACTTGCTACTGGATCTCCAGAGTGACATTAAATGCGAGATATTTATGACAACATGCATATAACATGCTTAATTTAAAAACTCTGAAATTCAGTGCATCCTACATCCATCATTTCAGTCATCTTTCATCACTTTGCAACTAAAGTATAGGACTTTACTTCCTCTTTTTTCCTCTTTGGTTTAAATTAATACTTCTACAATGTAGCATGGGGAGTCACCAGCCTCAAACACATAAACATAGTTTTTGACTGGCTGAGAACATACTTATAAAAACATCTTATTTTCAGTGGCTGGAGCAGTCCTAATCTTTGCATTTTTAAGTCCTGCACCACTGAAATAAATGTGTTAATAAGCTTGAACCTATTATGTATTCTGTATTCATATAATGCTATGGAATTAATGTTCTCAAGTTAATCTCTGCGCAAAACATAATGAAGTTTGAAATTGCTCGTAGGGGCATCATTGCTGTGTGTTACTTTGTAAGGAAATATGTGCATGGAGATCACAAATTTCAGTGGTGGAAGAACTGGAATTCCAAGTGTTTCACATTCTAGGAATGAAGTGCAATCTGTTGAAAGAAGACTACTGAAAGTTGCATTCTAAAGTCTCTACCTAGTCTCTGAATCACATGAGAAATATTTTGAATGTAGATATTATTCAGTTTGTTTATTTGTTTAAGGTAAATAGCAGCTTGGCTCCTATTTGTGATAATATACTTTACTTGTACAGTGTAGGAGCTCTAGAAATTTCAGCAAAACTACTTTTTTTTTTCTTCTCTCCAAGTAAAAGGGAAAGAACTTAGGAAAAAGTAAACAAACAACTTTTTAGTGATTTCAGCTTAAAACAGAGATACTGTATTTACCTGAGTAGTTTCACAAATGCTTTTAACTCCTACATATATGCCAAATATAGTACTGTAGTTCTTCCAAATGGGTATGCTTAGATAATATTTAATGAAAAAGAAAGACCATTGAAGTCTTTGTCATTAGAAGTGCATATATTGTTCATACTTGTTCTAAAGACCACATGACATGAAATTATTCTTAGGCACTTTTTATACAATGGATGAAGTGCCTTGTTCATCTTCTTTTTACTATACCAAATACTGCATAAAGTGCAAGTTTGCAGTTCACCTATATTTGGTTGTGGTGCAACAGTAGTTTTCTGTTTCATCTGGTGTGACACCCGATGGATGTGGAGGTAAGCTTCAAGTGTTGTCTGCATCCTCAATTTCTGTGTTCATGTAGTCTTTAAAAAGTTATGGAAGAATGCAAAAAAAAAAAAAAAAAAAAACCAAAAAAAAAAAAACCAAAAACAAAAAAAAAAGCTTCCTGTGGCATTCTAAAGTAATTACTGGTTCCTGACACCTCAGTTTCCCCTCAAAACTGGAATGACAGCAGGCCACTGTAGTCCAAAATGTAACCACAAAATGACTGCATATCCTCCAAATGTAAAACTTCTTGCTGCCAACTTTAATTCTCTGTACCTATTCTTATCAAATCTGTTATTTTTAATTAGAGGGACTGTAGGATAATGGAAATTGTTACACAGCAAATCAGACTAAAATTAAATTTTTTAATCATAAGTTTATTATAAAGTCTGGTCTTTAGGCAGACATTTAAGTGAGATTTTTTCAGAATTTAGAATAACAACAAAGTGTTAAGCTAATATACATTGGTGTATCTAATACACACTGGTTTTTAAGCTTTAATTAAAATCATGTCAGAATTATCATTAGGTTTTGAGGAAAATTTTTTTCTGATTGGTGGAACATATTGTTGGCCTTTAAAGATCTTAGCAATTGGATACATGTGCAAGATATTGGCATAGTATTTCTGATTCAAGATGGTTAGTATATGGCATAGGAATTGAAAAAGCAATAGCTTCTCTCATAAATGCCCGAGAAAAGTAGGCATGAAAATGATAATAAATTTCCATTTCTGAGTTCAGTAGCTAATACCTGCTGGGAAACTAAACCTACAATGGATAAAAACTGTAAGTTAAAAGCTGTCTCTTGCTGTTTACCCTTCCCCCTTAAAATAGTATCATGGAAATACTTGTTGGTTCACAGGACAATGGGAAACCACCTTTCTTCAGCTATGTGCTTGAAAGAGAACAGAGCATTTTTGAGAGAAAGAGACCTGTGATAATCTGCAGTTTTACTATTTTATTTCTTCATCTATCCTTAGTTTTCAGTTTGAAAACTTCTGTTTATGATATATCTCTAAGGAAAGAAGAATTTCATGGGAAATGTTCAGGTCCTTGTCACTTACCTTCAGACAACTGACTGATTTAGGTTATTACTTCCATACCTGAATAACTGTCTTCTGAGTGAAGCCATGTTTTGTCTCCTGTGAGTGTTGAGAAGAAACTATGAAAGGAGTCTGTCTTTATTTTTTTTAAATATAGTGGCTTAGTAGAACCTGAGGAATGGGATATGATCCAACATAATTTACATTGATGGCACTACCTAATTTTAGCACTAGAGTTCTGTTCGTTTCTGTAAGGGTTGTAGGCCTTTTTCATAGTTTTTTGGAATCCATTAGCACAAAAATAAGTAATGAGATGTAAAAGCTAGAGACTTTTAAACTGAAGTTCTTAGTATTTAGTGGTAGATTACAAGCTAGTAGTAACTTCTAATTTCCCTTTCCTTCCTTCTCATCTGATGGCTGGAATGTGTTGCAGTAGGAAGATGACTTTGACCATTACTTCCCACTGTTCACACTTGTGATGGCAGCTACTAGATTTTTAAATCTGTGTGTGTGTGTTTTCAATTTCAAAATTATGGTGCAGGCAAGTGGGGATGTTGAAGTGACCAGAAAACAATCAACTTCAAACAGTCCGTAACAATGGCAGACTTGGGCAGTATCCTCTGCTAAGTATGTGTTAATATTTTTCCAGGGCTGGTAAATAGAATAAATGCAGTAGCGCAGTTCCAACGATGGCAACATATATATTCTATGAAGGACTCTTATGGTTAGAAATAATGCTTCATTGTCAGCACTTAGTAGTTTTTAGGTACCATGCTTATTACCTCAGCAAATAAAGAAAAGCAAAACAAAACAAAATGGGAATAAAGTTCTCCATGCTACTTTGATATAAATCATTGCAAAGAAAAGGCAGTAATTTGAAGCTAGGTGAAGAACTGTAATACCTGGAGTGATCCAAAGACTGCATTTTGTATATTTGTTATAGAAATGTTGATGCTACACTACTTTAACAGGAACTATAATTAAAAAAGAGCACATTCTCAAATTATTAAGGAACAGACTTTGTACTGAGATAAACCAGACTTGGCTCCTAGTAAAAATTTATGTGGAATAGCCCAAAGAATCCTGCAGCAGAAGTTTTTATTCCTGAAATTAATCTCTTAAAACCAAATAGTTAATTTTTGTCCCAATGAATTTTGTTCTCTTTTTGTTTGAATTTGAACTTATCCCTTTTGCTCTCATTGGAATCACAGATACTGCTACTGATATTAAAAAAAATTAATATTTATAATGTTTATGTTTGAAGTTTTTACTTTCTTTGAAGAAACTAGATTGTTTAAGAAAAAATTATTTGAGATCAGAAAACACTTCCACAGTCAGTGGCCTTAGCAAAAGTGCTTGTCTTAATACTCAAGCATAAAGTAAATGAAATTTGATAAATTGGGCAATGAAATCTAATTAGAGCCTTTAGTTTTCTCTTAAAATGATAACACTGATTTAATTTAAAATTGTTGAAAGCAACAAACAGAAATAAAGAGATTACAACAAAAATAGGTTAAAATGTAGCCCCAAGAAATAAGCCAAAGTAAAATTATACAAAACTTCCACTTGCTATGAATAATGTTTTATATTTTTGTGTTTACTTGTATTGGCTTTGAGTGCAATTAAATTCTGAACTGTATATTGCCAGGGAAGTTTGTCTCCCTCAGGGCTG
Source organism: Dromaius novaehollandiae (assembly GCF_036370855.1). Taxonomy (NCBI): domain Eukaryota; kingdom Metazoa; phylum Chordata; class Aves; order Casuariiformes; family Dromaiidae; genus Dromaius; species Dromaius novaehollandiae. The sequence goes on along the minus strand of NC_088101.1, from coordinate 43,733,167 downwards.
GAGCAGGTGGTGGAAATATTTTTTCACCTTTTAGAGACCAGCACTGCTAAATCTGAAAACTGCTGATGTTAGCCTTAAATAAGTAGAGCTCTTAGCTATATTCTCCGTAGGATTATTAATAAGGCTCCCAATAAACATGCAGTCTATTGAAGTTTTGCTATTAGCATTGTTTTAATATGGATTTGATATCTATTTAGTAATACTAGGCTTGTAGAATAGAAAAAGTGCTACTGTTTATGAAGTTGCAAGCTTTACTTCCTTATTCAGCCCTTGTGTTTTGGGAAATTTCACTGTGCAAAGAGGCAGTTACAAATTTGGCATTTGCCCAGTCATCACTTGGATAATTAAAAAAATAATAATGTTTTAATTACATAGAGAGTCTTTATTCAACTTTTGTTGAGAATATACAATTTACTTATATGATAGTCCCCCTGGAAAATGAGGGGGGAAAACACACTTAGTCTTGTAAAATGTCAAGTCTAATATATCAGTATAAAAATCTGAAAGTGAGAAAATACCTTTCCAGTATTAAATACTAATGATGGTCAAGTTTGTTTCATTAGTGCTCCTAAACTTAAGACAACTGCTGAATGGATCATTTCTTTGTTATTTGCCTATTTCAGCTTCTCTTTGATAAGATCCTTGCTATTCAAAAGGAACATAAAGATTTTTATTAGTCCCTAATGATGCAAACTACAGTTGTACGATCATCATTTCAGAATATGGGCTCTGTGTGCTCTTAGATGTGCTGTCACTTTATCACAATTGTAGAAGCATCTTTAAGTGTATTTGCTTAAGCAGATGGTGAATGGCCACACTGGGAATATATGCATCTTTTTTACTGTATGATGGAGTTTTAAAAGCAGAAATTTTAGCTATGGTGGTTAGAAAAAAACATACTTTTGTAATAAACCTTTTGGGGACGGGGAGGGAATGGTATAAGATTTTAAAGTCCCTAATAATGCTCAGCATAAGAAATCGATATGTTAGATACATGAGGATATGTGACTTATGCTATGACTACGTAAGAAAGCCAATGATTTCTTTAATTTTTACAATATTTTTCAACTAAATTTTTTTTATGATAGTAGAAACTGTCTTTCAGATCTTTGTACACAAAACTAAGTGGTAAGGACTCATGGCAGGGGGAGCTTCCATTTAATAAGGTGCTTTCTCTGTCATTATCCTGATTTCTTTAATTTTTAAAATATTTTAACTAACATTTTTTTTTTAACCGTGGTAGAAACTGTGTGTTTCAGATTTTTGTATAAAAAAAAATGTAAGTGGTAAGGATTTGTGGTGGAGGGGATTCTATTTAATAAGGTATTTTCTCTGGCATTATCCCCTGAGGAAGTGAGTTCGGGGTCCAATTCAAATCCTACTGAAGTTAATGAAAAGACTGTCACTGCCTTTTGTTTCATTACAGTCAGACACTTGAAGAGTAAGTGCTATATTGCAAGCATTAAAAGAGATAAAGAATATTTGAAGGAGGAAATGCTGTATAGAAAGTTTGGAAGGAATGAGCCTAAAAAGGAATGGAATTAATTGAAAAAAATTATTCTTGAAACAGTGCTGTCTTTACAAAAATGTGATGTTCTTAGTTGTTCTACAGAGTGCAAATGCAAGAACAAGTTGATGCTCCAAAATCTCACTTTAGAGCATGATCTCAGTCAGTCCAAATTCTTGGGCTGCCCACTTGTCTCGTTTGATGATTATAACGTCCAAAGAGAAAGAAATAACAGTAATGAGAAACACTATGAAGGCTTTAAATAGGCTCTTTAGCCTCACAGTTGAAGCACCAGCCTTAGAGATGGGGATATGTATTGCAAAGTCCCTGTTTCAAATCAGGCAAAAAAGCAGCTGTTGCTTAGGTTTTTCACAAAGCTGGCTAATACCCTGCTGCATGGCTGTTTCAGTGACATGTTAGGATCACTGATCCATTTCTAGAGGTGTTGGGCTTGTTTAATATCAGGGGAAAAAATATTCTCAATGTTCAAAACATTTTTCCCCATAAGAAAGTCAGTTTTGGGTAGCCCATGGACAATGAGTGGCCGAGAGCCAGCAATAGTGGTCATAAGGTAACATCTCAGAGTGCCCATATGCTGAGCTGGGGGTTTGCCCATCGTTACACCCTGGGGTCCTTGTCCCTGAGGATGCAGGAGACATGTCATGATTTCTCTTACCTGCTAAAAGCATGTTCCACACAAACTAAGGGTGAGGGAAAAGTAGACAAGTTAATCAGATTGAATCTTGTCCTGAAATGGTCTCAGGATGTGCCTGAGATGTAAATTTAGACCCAGAAGCAATAGCAGTATTTCCAGCTCTGCTATTTTAGACGTAGGTGTAGCCCCACAGTGAAATGGTGTGCAGCCTCTGAAAACATCTTTCGCAGGGGTGCTCTTTCTTGCACTCTGAGAAGGGAAATTGCCCAGAGGATTTGGTAAAAATCACAGCTGGTGGTGGTTCCTCATTTACAAGGACTCAAATGCGTACTATTTAACTACTTTGCATGTTTTAGAAATTATTTTGGAATTTAAATGCTTTTTTTGAAAGATTTCTGTATGATCACTTTAAAGTTTTAAAAGTTTAAAGGTATTTAGAAACTTCAGCTGCTTTAAAGAAGCAGAATAAGCATAATTGCTTATTCTATCCCCACTGTTTGTAGAGAATATATATTTTCAAAAAAAGATCAAAAGGAACTCATGTTCCTTTTCCTGTCTCTTTTTTTGTTTTTCCCCTCAAACTGTATTAAGCAAAACCACAAGTAACTTAGGGGGGGATTAATATATTTTCATTGACCTTTTGCTCTGTATGGACTTATGATAAGATACAGTCCTCTTCCTAAACAGCAGGAAGTCTAAATAGAAAAACTTTAGAAATATTTTAATAGATCAAGTCTTGAGACAATAGTGGAGTGGGTGATCCAGAAAAAGTGTAGACAGAACACCTTCTCCCCAGTCCAGCTTTTGATCTGCTGGACTGAAGTACCCCAGTATAACAGCTTACAACCTATAGCTGATAGATAAACAAGTCTACACACATGCGTTGTCTCTATAGCCTCTCTTTAATACCAGCCTGGTAATCTTAATATTAGTCAAAACAACTCCCGCTCCCCACAAAAAAGTGGTTTAAGAAAAAAGATATTTTTGCTCTGTTTTGTTTTGTCAGTTTTTACTTTATTGGCATGTAGTGGGGAAAGGGGGCTTTCAGACACCCGTGGGGTCTGGGCGTGCATTTTACATCCTGATCTCATGCAGAAAGATCTGCAGATGGGCACTGGCCCTGATACCCGGGTTTGCATATTTGTTTTTGGAGGATGAAAATCTGTTTAGGTGAAGTAGGAAGAGTTGTTTTGCTGAACATTGCTGTTATCTAAGTAATCAGAGGATTGGGACACTAGAATGCACTGTTCATACATGTGGATAGGCCCGTCTATTAAGATTATTTTCTTGAATTTTATGCAAATTCTTTACTAATTATTCTGGACCTTTAAGCATAATTAAGAATAGTTTTCAAACTGAAGAGTGAATGGTGGCACAGATAAATTACTAGATCTGTTCTTGTTTTTGTTAAACTTTAGAGAGTGCTTTTCTCTTGTTTTGACAAAGAATGGGACTTCAAAATGATAATTTGATAGCGTGGAAAATTTATTCAGTGTTCACCTGATGAATGGTTCAGTATTTGTGATATTTAAATGATCTTTCATAATGCATTATTTAAGGACTTGTACTTTCAGTGCAGATAGTTGAATGGGATATTGTTACTTCTAAAAGCCAAAAGAAAAATCGAAGAATAAAGGATCTTACTTCTCTGGCTTTTGTAAAACATGGAAAGTGAGCATATATAAAAATATTATAAATGTACAATACCTTAGTTCTTGTATGTAACCCTTTTTATTTGTTTATTAGACTTGTGGATAAGAGGAGGTTTACTTCACAGGAGGTGGAATACAAAATCTGTGACAAACACGTGCAATTAAATATTTACAGGGATGCTCACTCTCAAAATGCTTCCATGATCATTTTGAAAAATACTGTTTAGAAGCATCATTATTTTTGAAATTTTCAATATTTGCAGAAAACATATGAGCAAAGCTTTTCTTTCTATAAAGCTGAATAAAGGCAAGGCAACATAGATTTGGGGATTAATCCGTACAATATGAATAAGTCCTATTAATTCTCCAGAAATTTTTTGGATTTAAACTTATCCACAATATTTATGAGCAGTTCATTAAAAAAAAAAAATTGTTCACAAAGAAGTTGGAAATAAAAGTTAAATATTTGAGCTAAGAGATCCATTTTTCCCCTAAGCAAGAAATGTTATTAAAGAGCAGTGCAGCCATATCTTTGATCAATCAAAAGAGGACTTTTCTTAAAACTAGGAACACAATTTTTTGTGGAAAGAGAATAGAAGAAATAGCTTGGATAGTTTTCTAATCTAAATTTCCTAGTTGACTGACTTTCTTTGCAGTACACTGTTGCGTTGCTTGGTTATTGTGAATCTTGTAATATGTGATATTTTTCCTTGCATTCCAAATAGTTTGGAGGAATTTCTACTTATTCTATTCACTTTTTTTCAGAAATAAATGCTCAAAACTGAAGACTGATAAACTGAAATGAGAATATGAATATAATATTTCATATTTATGTTCACGTTTTACCTTAATTATGCTTGGGAGGTGGGGAAGGAGACTTATAATTGCCTTTAGAGACTTAAAAGAACAAAACCAGAAAAAAAATCAATACTCCAAATAACCTTACATTGAAAGAACTTGTAAAACACACCACTGAAACTTTGAACTATTTTTTAAGCCTTTTAAAATCTTTAGACGTTAGAAAAGATAAACCTCAAGATCTTAAGTCTATCTTTTAAAGTTCATAGAGTAAAGTCAGTGAGGACGTTTGGCTTGGATAATGTTAATGATGTTAATGCTGTTAAATGTTTTGTTTAACATTTGATTAAATCTGTTAAACCGGCATGGTCTGAACAGTGCTGTAGATGTTTATTAATATTAAATGCATGCAATATTCTTATCAGGTGTACTTGTTTAAGTGTTCAGCTTTAACATAAGCATTTCTTAAGCTTCAAGTGATTTCCTTTGCAGCCATAATATTTAGCCTTTGATACAGAGGAGGTAAATGTGGAACATCGAGGATGCTCCTGGTTGGAAGTGCCTGGGTTTCTGTAAAACACTTTGATTTGGCTACTGGACTACACTGTGTGTTAAGACAGCCCAGTACCAGGCTCTTGCTAATTAATCCCTAAACTAACAGCTGTAATAGCTCTACTAGGGGAGAAGAGTCACAGGCCTTTTTATACAACTGGCAGGCTGGAATTCTTGTCAAGACAAATCCTAAAAAATGGTTACTACAGGCATTTCACTATTTTCCTTGGCAGAAAAACGTTGGCTGCTCCAGACTGTGAATTGGCTGCTGGCTGCTGCTCTTGTTCTCAAGTTTGTCACACTCATGAGCCCTGGCAATATTCAGTCATGCCAGAAAGTAGCCCAGAATGAAGCAATGATATTAGTTTAGAGATGGTTTATCTCAATACCAGATTACTAGATTAAAAAAACATTCTAGTATCAGAGGTTTTGCAAAACATGGGTGTTGGTACACTATGATTGTATCACCTCCGTAATCTTTTCCTTGATATATGGGATGGAGTTTCTTAAAGATGCTCTCTGAGAGCTGGAAATGTGCAGTTACTCCTTGATTTCCCCCCCCCCCCCAACCTCTTCACAGGACTGTTAGAAAACCCATGGGTGGCTTTGAGCAATAATTTCTTGTCTGATATGAGCTATAGGGAAAAAAAAAGCTGATCTGTAGGCAGGTAGAAGGCTGTGCAATTCACTAATAGCAATTTTCTGCATTTTTTCCTTATAACTTAGGGAATGGAAGAAAGTTCACTTAACTTGAGACATACATCAACCAGCTGACTTTCATAGATTAGCAGCCATTTCAGAATGAGTTACTCTCACCAGTTTTTCTGAAGGTTGAGAGGATACTAGACATATTTTCATCTGGTCTGCTTGTTTAAACAAATCACTATGTATTAAAGTTGCAATTAACACATTCCTAAAAATTTTTAACATATGCATGTTTTAAGTACTCTTAAACTGTTACTCTCATAATGAAGATATTTAATGGCTCAGGCCTCTGAAGTGTAGCCTCTGTTACAACTGCCAGCAAAATGAATTATGCTTCATCTTTCATAATTGTAATGGAGACGTAGTGGTGTTCAGAAGAGTGTATAGGCTTCTTGTAGCAGAGCTAACACTACCTTGGATTGGAAGAGTGTGCGGGGTGGAGACTTGCTGAGGAATACCAGGTCTGGTTGGCAGACTTCATAGGTCTCGGTTCAGGAAAAAAAAATCACGTCTACAGGCATAGCTTTTAGGTTATCCTGCTTGAGAGACCGTCACTAGAAAATCTTTTCACTCCAAAACACTTGGAGGGATTTATTGTCTGACCTGAAGAGGATGGAGCTTCATTATGTGAAGCCACCATCTTCTTTATATTTTACGGAATAAAGACTAGCAGAGATACCATTGAATCTGGAAACTTTATTGTTCTGCTCCATTTTGCATTTTGAAAAGTGTGTCAGGGTGTTATTTCCCTCTTTGACACGGCGAGTGTGACAGTTTGCCTCAATTGCTGTAACGTTAGTGTTCTGTCCTTAGTATTCAGGACCAAAGTGGTCTTGGTCGAGGTATTTCCTAAGGTTGAACTTGCATGTTTCTTTCTCATCTCCATCAGCACCTTTATGGCTGTAGAGGGAATGGTAGCACACTGGGATTTCAACAGCAGACTCCTTTTGTTGTGTAAATTGTAAGTTTTTATTGTGAATTACTGTTTATGTTGCAGTAGTTGCTGAAATCAGGATCACTTAGTAAATTTCTTTGTGTCAGTGTAATAGGGTATTATTTGTAAAGTGTTATCTTTATTTTAAGTTCATATTTATTAACTTATAAATTTTTACACATTTATTTACATCCAAGGGAAGGATTTGTTTAAAGGAGCCATGACACTTTTTCCTTCTGCTGCTGAGATTGAGTTCCCATCCCTTTATTTTGAAGCTCTGCAGGGTTTATTTTCTTCTGTTTGAACATTAGATGGCTGGTTCAGACTTGCCTATGGAATAAAGTTGCTTGATTACCTGATTATCATCTTTGCTGACAATAAAAATTGGTCTGCTCTGAGCAGCATTTTTAACTGCTGTGGAGATTTGAATTTTCTTGACTGTGCTGATAAGATGCAGAAAGGGACATCAAATAGTTTTGGCATGTGTTTCAAAGTATAGGTGTTAATAGCATTTTAACTCCTTTTATAGACAATAATACCATTTCCTTTTTTTAATAGAGTAGAAACCTCTTAAAGGTAAAAACCATCAATTGAACTATTTTCAATTTCTTCTGCTGACATGCAGTGTCAGCTCTCAAATACATCTCATGCTGTTATGATAGTCAAATTATGTCCTGGCAATTCAGCCAACCTAACAAATAAATAACTATTTCCTTAATTCAAAATCTGAAAACAGTGCCTTTAATCAGTCCTGCAAGCACAGTTTTTAGGAGGCGTTCCATAAAATGTGCTTTCACTTATATACGTGTAAGTCTTTTCCTAACATCTCATACTTTGGGATTGTGCAATATTTTTGACTATGGTTGCAAATGCAAATGTATTTTCCTTTAGGTGTGTTTACAACATAAATTAGCTGATCTTTTTCTTTTTGTTTTCTTATTTGGTATGCTAAGGTGACAAAGTTATCAAAGTAACGCAGAAGTTATGAGTAGATACAAGGTGAACGCGTGTGCAAGATTGTTAGCAGCAAGGATGGGACTCTGATATATGTGATTCAAGGCCTAATCTGAAAGCCGTGCAAGTTGGTGGACATCTTTCAGTTTACTTCAGTAACTACTCGAACAATTTAGTGTGGTCTTTACATTGACCAATCTAAACAACTGTGTTAAGGTTACCTCATATCAAGCCTGCATCAGGCAGTGAATTGCTTAAGGCTATTTGGCTTCTTTGAAGTGAATTTAATGAGTGAGTTGCATTTCTTAATGCTAAGTCTCAATCTCAGTTGAAAAATACTCTTTGTCGCCATTACTTGCTAGGAACAGGTACATCGAAGCATAGCTGCCAAATTTTGGCCATCTCTAAGCCGAACAAAATAGTTCATTTGCATGTAACCATTTGAAAAGGATGAAAATGTTTTGCAAATTCATAGATTTATTGCTGACTAAAGCAATATTATTGTAAACCACTGTAATTAAAACCTTCAAACTGTAAACAGGCAGCATCAGTGCAAAGTTTACAATGCTCTTTAGCCAGCATACTTTATCTCTGATATAGAACTAGCAAAAGCATACGCTCCATCACATATGTTTATTGGCCTGTCAGCAGAGTTCAAGGAGAAATGTAATAAATCAGTGTGGCAAATAACTTGTTGAATGTTTTTACTGGCAATAGTGAGCAATCTATAGGATGGAGCAGTACCTTATGCATCTCCAGGCTAGGGGTGGGCAAGAGGTAAGCTCTGCATAAAACTACTGCTGCATCATGGAAACAATTGCTTGCATATGCCAGCCCACAGTTGCTGATGCTGTTTGCAGGAAAGCATTACAACTCTTTAGACTTTCCAGTTATTCTGCTAGAAACATGAACTATGTTTGAAGGTCTGCCTGAAGTAACATCACGTCCTTGTGATATTGCTGGTCTACATTATTTTCTAATATAGAAAAGAATGAAAGTTGTAGTCATCTGGAGTAGGTATTTGAGTCTTCAATAGCAAGAATTGTAACTGCATAGAAATATTAGTAGTAGAGGCATGTGGCCTAGCCAACTGAAGGCAAAATCATTGGGGAAGGCTCACAATAGCATGTGCTCTCCCTCGTGCATGCTCTTGTTCTCTCCCTTTCTCCCTCTTATTGCAGACAGGTGTTACAGCTGTCAGATGCCTGTCTTTCACTTTGCAGGCCTGCTTATGTTCTATCACTGTGTATGCACCTAACTCGGCATGTCTTCTGAGGATAGCCTACCTCTAGTGGCTCGATCATATAACATTTAAGGCAGCAACTACCTCCATAAACTAATATGAGTGACTGAAGTGTCTTTGTATGTACATATATCTTTCTAGGGTAAGATTTTTTTTTCAAATGTCTTGCTAAAATATATCCTAATAAATCAAATTCAGTTTTCTGAATGGTTTGAACAAATGTTGTATGCACATGAGTGTTGTTGTGCCCAGTACAGAATTCTAATACAGAAGGAGCTGAAGACTTATGATTTCAAAATAGTAAGTCAGTAGGTATTTGAAAAAATCCTGAATTACACGGGGGAAAAAATCAGGGTAAGAGTCAATCACCGTAGGCTATGTTACTGTAGGCTTACATATTGTAGAAAGAAAGGGTTAATACATCTAGCCATACTGACAGCAATGACCAGTAGGGGGAAAGAGAGACTGAAAATAGTCTTAGAGATTAGTGATGGATGAATGAAAAAATTTCTTCAGAAATGTGATCAGAGCTGCTTCTATCTGTAGGAAAGAATGAACTTGTGACTTGGGGACTTCTAACGCATGTGTCTTCAAAATAAAGTATCTATGTAAATCTATATTTGGGCCGTGAAAAAAATAGACATTAAAGATTTAAACCTAGCAAAAAATTAAGAAAATCAGAAATCATAAAATATTTTCAGGCTTGCAGATTGTAGCCTGCAATAAAAATCTGTAAAACACAAATACCATCCAAGCCTTGGACAGGGAAAGGTATTTTGGAATCTTAGGCATTTATTATGTGACTGCTCTACAGATGTAGTCTTATATTTAAAATAGATCCATGAAAGATCCTTTTTAGAGCTCTGAAACCTTTGTCATCTTTTGGCAAGAAGGAGAAATGTTAGACCTATTATCCAAGGAAGCAGTAGTTGTGGAAGTATCCAAGGTGTTCCATGAATGCGTAGTGATTTAAAAGAAAGGGGGGGGGGGGGGGAGGAGGGCAGAAGATGATCATGTATGTATCAGTAATAATTTTCAGAGGCATTTTTGCAAAATCAGCCGTGACTAATGCTCTTTATGAAATTACTGTCAAACTGAAGGGAAAAAAAGTACAATTACCATAATATATAACAATATTCATATCTTTTTAATGATTAGTGAGCTAAACAATAATCTTTTTCTGTTCCATAGGTGGTGCAAAATGGAAAATTTAATAGTTAAAATATAATTTAAGGCTTTTTTACGGTAAATGTTTTTTTATAAAAGCTAAATCTGGTCTAGATAAACACTTATGGAAAAGGTTTTATTTTTCTTATTGACTTTTTTATGAACAATACAGTGTTATAATTTCTAAATTGTCTATCATTCTTAAATGATGTATTTTTTTTTAATAGCTTATCTACTATTCTTAATGCTACAAATTTAAACAAACTCTGGGGTATATGTTACCCTGTTTGCTTTGAGAAGATGAACAATATTGGAGTATTGCTATTTTCTGCTTTAGTTATAGTTTTACAAATGTGTTTCCATATAAGGTCCTATTAAAAACCCACAAGAATAACAATTGTATCATATACTTTCAGAATGTAGCTCTCTGACTCTGCTCTTATTTGTTATTTAGCATAACTATATTGGGCTCTTTTTCCACCTTCTTATATGCAAAATAAAAAGTGAAATACAAGATAGATCAGTGCTGGAATCAACTCTATTTCCCCTATGAGAATGAGACCACTTTATTTGATCTTTTATAAAGACATGATTAGGTACTAGATTATGAATTAACTATGTATCATGAGCAAACATCACTTAGTTGTGCTGTCCCTGAAACAGGCAGCAAAGGAGTTTGTGATTTGTTCTGTAGCAATCTTCTGCCCAGCAACCCTGCCGCTCTACAGAGGGAACAGGACTGATCTGTGTTGGGTCTTTACTGCAGCTCAATACTTGTCAGTTCAGCGGATCCAAGGCTTTGCGTTGTCCCTTCTGCCCCCTTGCACGAAGAGGAATATAACAATTTCCCCATCATCTGTTTCTCTTTGTGCTATGCATGGCATTAGAGATGCATAATGCAAGCTAGTAAGAGGGAGACATCAGATCCAATTCTACCTTGCTTATCTACCCAAGCCAGATAGAGGATATACAAGCCTGGCCTGAGGATGGCAGGTGTCTCTCTCAATCACAAAAGCTGGACAGACTCGTAAGGTTTTTTTCGCCTAGCTTAGTCTGTTTCCAATTTGATTCCAGAAAAGCCCTTTCAAAACTCATACCTTATTTATTTGATGAAATTACCATCTTGTATATAATTTTTAGATCCTAAAATTAAATACAAGATGATAATGAAAGAAGAAGGAGCATCTGAAAGTCCTTTTACTAGTATAATTCTTAACTGGATGCCCCACTATGTAGAAGAGGTCGCTAGAAAATATTAAAGGTGTCCCATAAAACTTACTTCTGGGTTCACAAACTAAAAAATAATTCAAAGTTTCACCTTGCCTTGAACTTTAATTGAACTGCTATTTTGAAATGTTAGTGAGATCACCAGATAAGTCCAGTCATACCAATAATTGAATGCTTTAATCACAGCTGAACCTAGGCTGAAACAGAAACAAGCTGAAGTTCCCTTTCACAATGTCACAGGCATTCATCTTTTTTTTGTTTAAACTATTAGAAATTGGAAGCTTTTGAAGTATGCTTGACTACATGCAAGGCAGAATGTCAGATGAGACCACTGATGCCAGTCAAAAGAAACATCTGAAAATGTTTCATTAAATTCATACTTTCCTCAGTGATATATAAATGTAGTTATTAAAATAGGCTCTTAAGAAATCAAAGTGTATGTTTTCCTTGTAATATTATGAAAAAACCCGTGTAACTTAGAAGGAGAAACTTTACAGATCATGTGAGCAGAGAAGGAACACATTTAAGAGAAGGCTTTCTTGTATGTGAGATGAGGAGGAAGATTACTGAATGTGAGGTTGAAGAGGAAAGAAATTACAGAAAAATTCCACAAGATCTTTGAGGATTTAGTAACTTTCTGTACATTGCTGTAATTTTTTAGCTGGAATTTGTAATTTACAGGATTACTTTATTGAAAGAATCACTAGCACATAAACAAAATTGGGTTCATGCTGTATACCAAGAATTTCTAAATTTTGTGCTGGATGACTTTGAAAATGGAATGGAATGTTTTTATGCTTTCAGCTGTCTTTTAGACAAGTGAGAAGTAGATGTCACACTCGGGCTTAATTAATTTGTGAAATAATTAGGTTATATAGAAAGTCTACTGTCCAAACATAAATAGCTGACTTTCTTCACCAGTACCATGACACTTATATGTGGAAAATATTGGTAATTTATTTTTCAGGAGATAGGCTGTAAAAGAGGACAGATTTATTAGTTGAAAACTTGTCATAAATATAAGATATGCAAAATATATTTTGCCAGTGTCTATTTCATGTTCCATGTTCATTATGTAAGGTTAAACTGTATTAGCTTTTGGAGTCTGAGTTAATGATTCTCAAAATTTTTAAATTGTTTACAAGCCCCGAATATCCATAATGAATTGGCTAAAGTTTGGTTTTATAAATTAGAATGAAAAGCACTATTTGACTGAAACAGTATTCATGTACTTAGCTTTTGCTTGCTTAGGGTTTCTGACCTGAAAAGTATTACACTGATTTTTTTGCATACAAAGTATACTTATTCCTAATGGCAGATTTATTGAAGCTAAAGACCTCTGAAAAATGAATGCCAGCTTTTTGTGTTGAACCTTATGGCGTATATTGTGAGGATGTCATGAAGAATGATTCTACAATATGTTTGCAGAAGGTGGTAGAATTAATATTATATATAAAACTCTGGTTCTACATTTCTGTTCAATGTTAGAACCTAGCTCGCTATTTCATGGTTACTAGTATCTATTGTCTATTCAGGGTGCTAGCTATTGTGTCTATGCATTAGAAAGAAAACTTCTAACTTTCTTGTGAGTGCTGCTGGTGAGAGATTCACTTTTTCAAGTCCTTTGCGAAAGGACTTGCTTAATATTTCATATTCCTTTGATCAAGGTGACATGCACGTATAAATTTCAGTAGGGTAGCACAGTACAGCATGTAAAACTCTGATTCAGAGTCCTGGTTCCTGCTCTTCTGGGGAGCTGCATGTAGTTTTGGTGTTGTGAGAGATGTAAATATTAATAAGATTTATGGGTTCCCTACCCTGAATATTTATCTGACCCTCTCCCATAATGGGCCTGTTACTGGAGTGAGATTTAATAGGCTGCTCATCCTGCCTGCTAGCCTGCGGAGGAGTCGCAAAAAGCTGCCTCGGCTGAAGTCACCACGAGGTTTCTCATTGGCTTCGCTAAGGCCGGTAAATTTCACCACGGCGGGGAAAAAGCACTCGCAAGGAGGCCAAAGTAGTGCTGTGTTAAGTATCACGTCATTGGTTCCAATGTTAATTTGTGTCATTCTGGTGTAAGAAGTATTTCGTGTGTACTGAGTCCTTATTCTACAGAATCAGTTTGTAGGAGCTGCGTTTAAGTTATAATAAATTAATTTTAATCTTTGTTAGAAGAAACCTACTTCAAATTATTAATAGCTTTCTGAGCAAGGGCTGTGATTTTGGTGGCAGGAGTTTATGTGAGGCTAGGCAAAAATATTATTTGCTAAGTTTTTTAGTCAATACTTAGAAGATTATTGGGAGGAGAGATACACTTTGGTATAATGGCTTAGTAATATGTACAAGGAATTTACCATTTGATAAGCTTATGCATTGTTTGAATGTTTTTCAATTAACCTTAAAATTTTTGTCAAAAAGTATTAACTAGCTGAAGCACTGAGTATATGTACTACGCTATAAATTATTTCAGTATTTCTAGAGACATATAGGCACGTGTTCGATGTGCTGAAATTGTAAATTCTTTGGAACAGAGAACCCTCTTTCAAGTCTGGCACAATGGGGTTTTATTTCGCTCCTGACTATTACAACAACTAAATTCAGTATCAATTAACAGTTTAATGATTAATGTCATTAAAAAGTATTAAAAAATTAAAAAAACAACAAAAAAACTCTTAGGAATAGTCAAAAACATAATTTTGTGATAAACTGATCTGTTTTCACGTTGTTACTTTGTGTTGCTATCCTTAGACTAAAAGATAATGAAAGGTAGAATATTAGCAGCAGCAGCAGCAGTCTAAAGCTCCAAATCATGGCTAGCTAATAGCTAATAATAGCTCTAGCTAATAAATGCAGGGATAATCAAGCCTTATTTTGGCTGATATATTTAATATTCTGTCTTGCCTTTAACAAAGCCGTCTTTAGCTGCTTCTCAAAGCTGCAATGGCTCCTGTGCTTTTGATACTTTCTTAGTATATACCAGTGTATTGGCGTCAAATTGTAAAATGTGTCAAGTTACTTACTATGTAGAGACAGAAGTGTAAGGAAAGCATATCTCAAGTTTTTTCCTCACATTTTTTTATTTCTCTTTCACAAATGTATTCATATCCACATTTCTTTAAATTACAAGCAGTCTTCTCAGTTTTAATACTTTTACAGTCTCCCCCTTTAACTATTAAATGCTGAAGTAGTAGTTTAAAATTATACCTGTATATTTGTACAGAGAGAGAGCTTGTTTTTACTCCTATAGGTATTTAATATCTTTGTAAATCTTAACTTTTCTTTTTCCTTTATGAAGACACTTTCTTCACTTTCCTTGCATCAGCATATTTCTTTCTCTGATCATTTGGTGTTACTTTATTTACCAAAGCAAAATGTATTTTTTAGAAACTTCTATATTTAGCTCTTCTTCATACCTTCAGTTAGTTTGCATGCACATTAGGCTTATTAGCTTCTCAAAATTTTTCTGAATCTGGACAAGATGTAAAATAGCACTGAATCTTCAACCCAGTAGTTCAGTGTTGAGTCTGGGAAAATGCAGATTTTCAAATTCATCTTTTTTTCATATTACTGGCTTAGTCATTCTTCTACTCAATGTGCTGTCACCGTCGATTGCGAAGCACATACCTCACAAACCTATTGTAGAGGAAGTGTGAACATTAGTCTTGGTATTGTACGTGAGTACAGCAACAGTGATTAGGTCAGATTAGATATATACTTAGTTTGATATCTTGTTTCTGATAACAGACAGAGTAGTGGACTCTTCTGGAAAAAAATACAAAAAAAAGAACATGCATACGGTGATTCTCCCCTGATAGGTCTTCTCACTTTCTGATAACCAGGAGTTCAAGGACTTTGAGCTGAATATTGTGTTTGAATATCATGTTTAATATCCCTCAACTGGTCTGTTCTGCAGCTAATCCCATTTATGTATTTGGTTTATACAACATCCTGTAATAAGGACTTCTTCAATTCAATTGTGCCTTATGTAAAAAAGGACTTCCTTTTTGTGTTAAATATGCTCCTGGGAAGTTCACTTTCA
The DNA here is from genome assembly GCF_036370855.1 of Dromaius novaehollandiae. Lineage (NCBI taxonomy): Eukaryota > Metazoa > Chordata > Aves > Casuariiformes > Dromaiidae > Dromaius > Dromaius novaehollandiae. The sequence goes on along the minus strand of NC_088101.1, from coordinate 43,717,734 downwards.
GTTCTGCTCATTGAGCAGGGCAGCTAATGTATGGCATGGCAATACTCAGCATCAGTATGCCTAAGGATGGGATTCTTGAGCTACTTATATACTGTTCCTAGGGCAGATTATGCCTTAGTAAAAACTGTATGATTTACTCATGAATTTTAAAGATAAAATAAAATTTATTGTGGTGGCAGAAGAAACAGGTATTGGGAAGAATCTTTTCAATAAATAATCGGAGAGGAAAGGGTGGTGTTGAACTGAGTGAGGCATGGTACTCAGAAAATACTCTCAAGCTAATGACATAACTAATCAAATAAGAAAAACTTTTTGGGGGAAGATAATGGAAAGGTTCACTGAGACAAACCATTGAACTTTCCTCTCTCGTAGTAACTTTCATTTTAAACATTTCATTTCATCCCTAAATCCCTTGAAGACTAAAGAGTGGATTAATTCATTTTTTTGCTCAACTGTCCATCTGGCATCTTAGTTCAACATTTTCATGCAACAAATAAGTATGTATATTTCTTCAAATACTGTCCCAACGGCTTGTTCGTGCCAAGGTATGCCACTGCCAAAGTCTGTACTGAATTTCTTGCCCACATAGACATATAGGCAGAGTCAGAACTTGGGCTTTCTTCTGTGCACTGTATCAGTAGGACCCATTTTGCTAGTTGTACTCAGCTCTGTTGAACCACTCATGAAACTCATTGAAATGGAGGTGTTGGTGTCCCTCTTGCATTCAACAGACTGTGATGTGGGAGATGAGAATCAGATTTCTTTTCAGCCTGCCTTGGGATGGAGACTCCAACTCAAGAATTCTACCTGACAGAAACAGTGCTCATAATTAACCTATGAGAGGTTTGAAGATTGGCCTCTTTCGGTTGAAAAAAAGTCTTGTTTAAAATAGTCGTTGTGTCAGCCAGTGGTTGAGGACGTTTCTTCCAGCTTGGTAGTTGGAGCACTAATGTGAAAGGATCAGGTTCTAGTCTTTGTTCCAATTACTGTTTAAGTAAGAGGAGGAAGTTCAACAGAAAAGATTGAAAGGTACCTTTTTCATAATACTCTGTAATCTCATAGCTAGAGAATTTTCCTGGAGATGTAATATCTGTAAAGAAATAACTTATCTAAAGGATAAATGTTTTAAGTGAAAGTATGAATTGTAAGACATATTCCCCAATGTTTTACTTACTAGAGGCATGTTCCATTTTCTGATTGTTTTGTAAGTCTGGAGGCTTTTGTAAATGGAATCCGAGTTAATTCAGAGTATAATACGATTTGAAATGATATAACTAAGAGCAAAATTTGGTCCCAAATGGTGCTTTGATATAAATGTGCTGGTTATTATAGAATCACTCAATATTCTTTAACTATGACTGTTAGAGGTAACAACTTTAGGGATACTGTTAGCTATCTTGCAAAGAATAAAGCATTTTTTTTTGTAAAATCTGGCTTTAGTCAGGCATACCTTAGAGCTGAAATTAACCTTTTTAAAATTTGCATCTTTCACCCTTGAGATGTCTATGAAGTATGAGTATTTTCAAATGACTTTTTCTTATGTTTTGCTGCAACAGAGGTTCTTACATGGCAAACTCTTCTTTAAGAAAACTCTTTCTGCAGTAACTCTCTTGTATGTGTTTCTCCACTTGAGTTGAGGTAAGCTAATTGTCTCGAGAGTAAAATACTCTGTTGTAAGAAAGCTAGATTTCGTCCGATTTTTGGTTTTGATTACCTTATCTAGTTCAGTTCTTGTTCACACTTAAAAATTTTTTCCTATAAGTGAGGGTGGAATGTGTGGTCTGGATGGCCTGTAAATATACATCCAGTATTGAGAAACATATGCTTTATAGAACTAGATGCTGCAGATGGAAACTACTAATCATCATTTAATTAGGAGGAGTCCTGAGATATTGAATGAGTTGCTGAGAAGTGGTAGCTAGGTTTAGGAGTTTCTGGCATTCATGTATTCTCTTTGCTCTTTACACTACTTCCCTTTTCTCAGGTCTGAAGCCTTCACCATGTCATGCCATCACCTAATCTTGTCATGCCATCACCTAATCTTGTCCTGCCCGTAGTCCCTCTTTTTGGCTTCTCCTAGTCTGTGAACTTCCACACTATCCTAGTTTTAAATTTGCCAGAGGCAGCTTCCACTAGTTTCACAAAGAGAAAATTGCATTAGTACTTTCATTCTGTCCTTAGAATGTTTTCCCAGATAGTCAGGTTAAATACTTCATTTATTAGTTTGATATCATTATTCCTGTTTATGCTTCCCATGCCGATTAGTTCTTCTCCAGCCACATTATTTAACCTTACATGTGAGTTGTTTATATTCTTTTTTGGTCCTTGCTGAGGAAAGCAATTCATATTTAGCTCACCTAAATCCTATCATATAAAACTCCCTCAGGCGTTTAATTCCTTTGCTGTTCTTGAAGTGTGTTCTAATTTGGCAATAATTTTCTGGTAATATGCCCAGAACTGAACGCACAGTTCCAGAGGCAGCTGCGGAAGAGCAGTATACTAAGTACCCAAACACTGTCATATATACCTTTTGATATACACAGCTTAACACTGCAAAGGCTTTCTTGCTGCCAGTTCACACCAATAAAATACTTTGGCTTTCTTCTTAATCCACCTGTTCTGATGATGTTGGTCTGAAAATGCTTTTATCAAAAACTGTTCCAAATTACTATTTTCCCACTCGAGTCCAATTTCATTGTTTTCAGGTCATGTTTTGAAAAAATCTTTCTCATTGGCATTGCTTTATCTCTGAATTTATATAATTTGAATATTTCTTTACCTTGTTACCTATTGATTCTTCTAGGCCATTACTGAGGATGCTGGGTACTAGGCCTAATAAAGATCTGTGTATTATCCTAGAAAGGAACTTTCAGTACTGAATACGTACCACGTCTTAAAACTCCATCTGGTGAAGATTATCAGTTTTCTTCCTTTTTTAATTCAAATAAGTGTGAATTAATTTTGTGACTGTATTAAATGGCTCACTAAAATAGGAATAGTTTTAATTCATTGTGTTGTTTTTTGTTTCTCTTTTCCCCATGCTCTTCTGAATAACTATGAGATTCAATCAGAAATTGTATGACAAAATTGAGTGACTGTTTTCCTCCCTGTGAATTGACACTTCTAATTTTTTTCCATTTTTAAATTAACTTTTGATACTGCTTACTCATATTTTACAAATCCAGGACTCTAGGCTGCTTTAGATACAAATGACCCTATGTATTTTATAGGCTTAATTCAGTAAAATGAACAAGCATGCCTTTAATCAGTCCTAGTAAAGAAAGCATTAATATTGCCTTTCTCAATTCAGTGTCATCTGTCCTCTCTTGTAATATGTAGAATATAGCTTTCAGGGCCCAAAAGGTGTCCTTTACCTAGCAAATAGTTTCATTTTTTTCATCTTTGAAAGTATATATGTGAATAAGACAGTCAAAATAACCTTTAGTTATGGGTAAGTTATGGTAATTATGAGTAATCTACTATATAAACTTCTGCTCAGACACTTTCTGGCTCTTGCAGGAATAATAAGCTTTCTTCTCTTCCTCCATGTGCCCTCTTAATATTAATTCTTCAGCCTTTCCTGAGGCTAGGTAGAAACGCAGACAATATTAAAGTGAAAAGTCAGCTCAGGAAAGGAGCATATCCTGTAAAATGCTCTTCAATTACAATGATTTGATTTTATCTGAACATGTGTAACTGTTTAATGTATTATACTGAGGCAGAGATTTGATAACCATTTCTTTGAACCAGAATATTTTTTCTGAGCACTCTTTGTCCTGTGCACTTGGTGATACTAAGACTGGCATTTGTTCCTTTAATTAAAACTATATTTGAATGGGTATGTTCAGCAGAGTTAAATAAAGTTTGAACCAAGTAACATTAGTTTATGATTTCCTAAGCTTTAGTGAGTTCTTCGCAATTCTTGTATTCCTTTCATAATTTTTAATACTTTCAATTTTTTAATACATAAACCAGAACAAATTAACATGTGGCACCATGTTGCTCTCAACTAGCTGGGCTGGAATTTTTAGACACACAAAATGCCTCTCTCCTGCATGGTCAACCAGAATGATGGGCAACAATAACAGAATATAAGCCCTGGCAGGCTGTCACTTAAAAAGAACCAAGTACATACTTGCCCTTAAGTTTTGATAATTATTTTCTAGAAAGTTGAGGAAAAATAGGAACTCGGGATCTGAGTTCAATGGCTCTTTAACTTTCAGCTCTGTCTGACCCTCCTCTAGCATACAATTAGTCCCTTCCCAGTGAGTAGGCCCCTCCTCACCTCCCATCTCTTATTTCCATTAATAGCTACCCTTTCGTGTACCCTTTAGGATGCTTTCTTCTCCCTTATATCTTGGCAAGAACAATGCTGGGATCACAGCTGCAATGGAATCCCTGTTTTCAGTTTGTAGCTCTCTTGCCAAAGCTTCTTTTGGAATCTAGCAATAACAATTAAAAAAGAGAAAATTCTTTTGTGATCTACAATCTGCCTGAATTTGAAGCAAGGTTGTTGAAGTAGGAATCTGACAATATAGCCACCGGAGTAGAAAAAAACTCTGTTGAAAAGAAATTTTTGAAAGAATCAGAAAATGCATCTTGTAGTCACAGAAGAAATCCCAGTCAGGTTTCAAGTGTGTGCACTGAAGACATTCTGTGTATCTATAGGAGATAAGCATTTCAGAAATTATAGGAAAGCTTTAACCTTTTAGAAACAGTGAACTTTGTGTGTATTATCATTATTGCCTAAATTATTATTAAAAAGTCAGGAAAGTGACTTTTTGCAAGAAAAATTGCAGTCCAAATGGTTAAAATTTGGCATAGTTAAGAGCTTAAAACAGGGCATGTAATGAGAAACACTAAATCAGTAATTGCACAAAGACTTTAATAGCAGCTGTCCCTTGGCAACAGAGTAGCAGTGATAATATTTAGCTCTTATACAGCAATTTCCATTTTCAGAATTCTATACTTAGTTAATAAAATTGATAGAAGGGAAGATGACTCTCACCTATTCCATTACTTAACCCCTTCTCTTAGGTTTGATTGAGGAATCTTTTACAAGGAAGAAGAGCTTAGAGCCATAAAGAATTGCTGCATTCCTGTAGAAAAAGCTGCCTGATCTTTTTGTGGATTCTAAATATAAAAAGCAAATGGCCAAAACTGTCCTCCTAATCTGCAGAATAGATATTTCAGAGTATAGATTTTTATAGCATAAAACTGTAATCCAGGTTCTAAAAACTAAAGGCAACTTTCATTTATATCTTCTCTCACAATGAAACATTTCTGACAAATGATGTAACTTATCTTGCCACTCAGACTCATGACACTCTCTCATTTTTAAAACTTACTTATGTACCTGAAACAACAGGGAGAGAGACCTTTATGAGATCTCCATTGGCTTTCTCTAAAGTCCATACAGAAGAACTATAGCCTTTTGGACTTTTTGTAATTTTACAGTTAAGTAACAAGGGGTTCTTTCAGAGGCCCTTTTCATAGCTAATCACAAATTTGTCCTTAAGTAAAAATGAAATGCAACAATGAAAATGAAAACATGCAGTGAAGGACTGTAAGTATGTTTACATATTTTAATAGTCATTCCTATTATTTTTTTTTTAGGTAACATTGATTCTTCTGTATCATATACTGAGTAGAAATGAGCAAGGCATTAAATTAATCCACCCTTGTAACTATCTGACGAGAGTAATTATCTGATGCTTACAAGCTGTTTCTAGAATAGATCTTCCCAAGCTACGTTAAATTTTATTATATCTGTATTTGAGTCTCAAATTAGGGTGGATCACCCTGGTGATGGTGGATGATTTTTTTTCATTATTATACAAATACTGATTCTTTTGTGGGAAATTACTGTTGAGACTCTAAAGTTTTTTATGAATGTGGTCATATAGTAGAAATCATCATTCTCTTTGTCCTCATTGTATGTATGCCTTACCCAGGCTATTACCTACTCAGCCTTTACTTCAGTATTGAGGCCTGGTTTTTAAAATATGTGATAAGAAAGCCTCCTTTCTGGAATTGGCATTAAAAACTAACAAATAGAAAAGCTGGTATATGTTGTGATAACTGTCTGCTTCTTTTTGGGTTTCATAACAGATGCAGGGGAATCTTTTTCAATGTAAAATGACACATTTCCTAGGAATAAAACTATCTACCAATGCCCTTTATCCTCATAGCCATATGAAGAAGTCACATAACCTTATAACTGATTTTTCTGGCATTAATGAATACTTCTGGTGAATGCTGGAAGAATGCTTGCTTAATGAAGACCCTGCAAGCCAAAAGAAATGCAGTTTAATTAGATGTGAAGCTGTGCTCAAAGTAAATCATAAGCATGTGATTTTAATACAGCGTGAAGGCAGCTGTGGACAATCATACAGCTTGTCTCTCTAAAATAAAGCTGTGAAGTGTCACAGAAATATAAAAATGGTACCAAAAGCGTGCTCTGTGTGTGTGTGTGTTGTGTTAACTCAAACCAGCCTACCGGACTTCTGGAGTATCCTTTCTCCCCCTGTGGGATGCCATGCCTGACATAATGGGAGTATGGAGGAACCGTGGCATTAAGCTGATGTTGGGAGCGGGCATGTGAGCAAGGCTGCTTTGAGTGCAGGGCGCTGCTAGGCAGTACCCAGGCACCTGCTGCGCGGGACCGTGGCCTCTTCGCGGCCGCCTGGCACTGGGTGCTGAAGCTGGTCAGCAGACTGTGGGTGAGGGTGACCACACGGGGTGATGGCTCTAAAAGAGATGACACTGCAGCACAGCACCGCAGCTGCTCTAGCACTGTTTGACCTGACAGGCAGTTATTTATTCTTTCCAGCACTGTGAATGGGTGAGATTACAGGCCTAGCTGAAGGAGGCTCTATGTGAGGAGCATATTCATGGGCCACATGGGCCCCTGAACATACTCATCTCATGTGAATTGCAATCTGGTACTTTTGATACCTAATTATTTATAGACTAGCTGAAATAAACTCTATCAAGGCTGTGTGATGAATCAGAACTTTTTTCACTGATCTCCACTGAAGCAGACCTAGCATTGCTGCCTAGTTCATTGTCTATTCAAGGCAATAAATTGCTTAATCTGTCTTAAAGATCTATGAGCCATGTCAAAATTTATCAGCAAGAGTTGTTAATGACTATTAACCTATTGTGAAAGGACAGTGCATCTCTGTTGCTCATCTGAATCTATCCAGTCCATATCCATTCCACAGCCTATTGGTAATCTGGAATTTTGACATTTATCTCTCAAAGAAAACAATGTCATAAAACAAACTCAGTCCAAGATTTGTAATTCTTTTCCAACCTGTGTCTACGACCAGTAGCTGGAATGGCTGGAGTTACTTGTCCATATGCAGGTGACGTACAGTTTTTTTTTCCCCTCTTCTGTACAAATAATTGGATGAGAATAGCTCAATTTCACTGAAACTGGCTCAATCTGAATATATCTGAATCATGCATGAAGTTGGTCAAAGGGATGATTTTTCAAGCCACTGAAAAAGTTAATTTAGTGGATGGGATTTACAATTATGTAGCTATGGAATGATGCAGGACTTGTCAGAGGTGTTGTTATTTGAGGACCTGGAATCAATGAGCAATACTGTTATCTTTTGGTACATCTTAATCTAAGGTTTAGATATCACATTCTGGAATATGACAATTACTGTGAAACGTGAGTATATGCTAAACTCCAGATTCAGGATTTGGCTTCGGTAAATTCTACATCCTTAATCTATAACAGACTACTTGATGATCTCAGGTGAAGAGCATAATTAACAATTATCCTCCAGCAAAAACAATGTGGAAATAGTATCTATGCAGGAAATGGTTTTATTTTGAGGCCTGTTCATGACTGTAAATTGAATTCTGTCAGGAACTAAGGAAGCACTGCACTGCTATATTCTGCTCCAGTACTGCACACTTTTCTTGAGCATTGCTTTCTCTAACAGCAGATATATGTACAACGGAAGGCATAGTTGCTTTAACACCCCCCCCCCCCCCCCCACACACACACACACTAATGAAGTACAACACTCCACTACATGCACCTTCTGACAAGAGGATGTGTGCACAAGAAGGTGAATGTCATGTAGTTTCCATTGCTTAGCACACATCCTGAAAAGCAGTCTGACAGTTTTCTGATGGGCTCAGTATAAATTTACATAGGGGAAAAATTTCAGTTAAAAATTGTATAAGCAGGTTCTACTTTCCTTAATAAATTATTACTGATGCTCTGAGTTTTAAGTAAGCTGCATATGCTTTTAAGGATGCAAGAGTTAACTAGAGTAAAAAAAAAAAAAAAAAAAAAAGGCATGTATATGTTTGTACCAGCAAAAGAAATGATATTCAGGTTTTAAGTGCCCTTTTTTCTCCATGAACTATATGATTTTAGTTATATGGCTGAATTTGAGTCTAGTGTTCTGCCATCTGTCTTTCAAAACACTGTAGTGTGTTAATGATTTTTCCTCAGCCCCTCCTTGTAAACAAAATCTGTTGTTGGTTCTTGCCCGAGTGCTTTTTCCTAAGCCTTTACAATATGTCTTGGCACTATAGTCAGTCTGAGATATCCTCTCACCACATGATAAGTTAATGATCAGAGCTGATGAAATTCAAAATGATGTTCTTACAGCACACCTGCTAATGCACGGGGACATTGACAGCAGTGGGGCTTTTGTATGCCAAGTTTGTTTAGTGAACCACTAGCTAGCTTAAAGAAACAATGTCAAGGATAACAAATTTAAAGTTTAGTTTATTCTAAAGCCACGTTTGTGGAATTTTAAAGAATCTGTTTCTATCTTGGTTTGTTGCAATGTTAATCCTGAAGGTATCACATCACGCCTTGAAGACCTGAGAAAGGGGAAGGAGTGTATGATCAAGGTGAGTGAATCTGTTTACATCTAACTGTCATCGTGGAGTTACTTTAGTAAAATGGAACTTTGCTGAATCCTGATTTATACCAGAAAGCAAGCAAACCCTGAGGATGGGGGATCTCTCTCTGGCTCTCTGAGTTTTCAGTATCAGAGTCTAGGATAGCAGTCTGATGTTACCCAGCTGTCATTAATTTTGCAAATCATTATATTTTGTCATCTTTCTATGAGGTATTTACAGTAATGAATCCATCAAAAACTTAGGTTTAAAAGTGTAGAATGTTGTTTTAGTAGTATCCTTTCTATTTTATTTCTTTTTTCTGTCCTCTTGTATTTAGAGTATGAAGGTGGAAGCATATGCACTAAGGTCCCAATTCAGCAGTACAGTCAGGACTGCATTTGCCTATGCGTATTCAGCATGGCACTTAAAGGAAGATCTGTTGTCTTTGAGGGAATTATGTGCATAAATGCTTTGTTGAATTTTGGCTTGGTTTTCAGAGTTTTGTTATTTGCAGCAGATGGATCTTTGTGGCCATTGTGCACTTTTTGTGATTCTGTGTGTCTATCCTGATCTTCTGTAGGAAACAACTGTAAAAGTGAGCATTCATCTAGATAAAAGGATTTCTACTCTATTGGAATTTGGTGCAGACATGGTTTTTTTTAAAAAAGCGATGAGATATCATGGTTTAAAATAGATATGATCTTGTAAGAATGAATGTAAGATTTCTGGCATTCCAAAGATGCAACCTCAACTGCACGTGGTATCCAGTTTCTTAAATGTAGAAAGAAGCAGGTTTCCTGAAAAGAGGATTTCCATTATTTTTCCTTAGCTGAAATCCTAGTTTTAGATCCTAGTTTAGCAAATAGTGAAATATGCTATGACCCACTCCAGCATTTTTATTCCATCTTGCCAAAATATAAAGGAGCATTGCTGATTGTGTCCTTATCGCTTTGCAATTACTAGTGTTGATAAAGCTGATTGTTTTGTCTCTAAAATTTTGTGGTGTATTGTATAGCTGTATATAAATACATTGCATATGTCTGTCCAAAGGGAGATGGAAAGATAAAAATTGTGTGTGAGGGGTGTTCTTTTCTTTCTTTTTCTCTTCTTCTTTCTTTCTGGTTTGATTAGTGAGTATATTGCCATGCATGTGCAGGTGGCAACATGTCAATACAGGGCAATAACTGTTACGTTCATTTACTTTACCATTTAGGAAGCACAGATGTTAACTATGCAACAACAAGGTGGTTCTTGTAACAGACCTGCTGTTAAGTCCTCCTGCTTTTGCAGTAGCTAAATATATTGTTTCTTTGGCATGTATGAGACACTTATTCCTAGGAACTTGTAACTGTATCGCACAATATAATGTTTATTAATACTGTTTCTAAACTTGTTACATACCATCTCAAGGAAGGAAATTTGTTTTGTGTGTTCTTCATAAGATATTTCTCATTTGAATTTCTGACACTTTATTCCTAAGGAATCTGTTCCTTGCTGCCATGGATAGATGTATCTAACATACATTTGGAATAATAGACTCTCTGCTCTAACTCTTTAAGGGTCTTGCTCCTTCTATTATATGTAAGTGTGAATTACTATCTCGGCTAACAAATATTGAGTTTAAATGATCAAGAATGTCCCGGTAATGCCACTTATTCATTCATATACCCTAAATGATACTAATACACAGTATATAGTTGGATTCATGTGCTCTTACAACTGTAATCTTAGTGGTTAAAAGATCTTGGCTCCTGGAGGACAAGAAGGAAGCTGAAGCTACACAATGAGACAAAGGTCACAACTCTAGGGGAGAAAAAAGGTTTTATAGAATTACCCATTTTTGTAATGTCTCTGTTCATCAGACACTTCCTGTCCTTGAGTTATTAGGACCTCAGGGCACTTCTGGAATCCTCAGTGATACTACTATCCCAGTAGTTATGTCTGCTTAAAATTAAAAAGAAGAAAAAAAATCCACCTGGAGCTAGCTAGAAGGTAAGGTATCTTGTAATATGTGGCTCCAAACTTGATGATCCATAAATGACTCAAGTTCAAGTACTGATAACTGTGCATAGCAATAAGTCTCAAATCTGAGAAATGCTTCAGTATGTTTATAATTCAATAGCCTGGTTAATAACAAAAGTTGGAGCACCACAGCCCCTTCCCTGCTACAGCGCTTGCTGCACCAGCTCCCTGCTTGAATACCAATTGGAATTCAAGGTCTCAGTTCTAATCACCAAAAACATTCACAGGATTCATCCAAGTATGAGAGACCGTCTCTCCTACTCTGTGGCTGGGGCCTCCCATAAGAGCTGCATTCTTCTGGAACAATGAAACTACCGGGCGCTGAAGGCCCCTGAGCACTGTCTGTCAGCCCAGAGCTATTCAGTCACTTCTGCTATAAGGGAAAAATGCAAAAAAAGAAGGATACTAGTACTGTCAGCACTGCTAAGAAGGAACATCTCATAGTATAAGTTAATAAGCAGTTTGGATACCACAGTATGGCATAAGCACATAGGTGTTTTTTCCTGAGGCTTAAAGGTATCCTTTCCATCTGCTAGTTCTTGCTTTAGTATTGCTATCACTTTTCCAAATCTTAAGTAAAAGTTACAGAGTGCGTCTCCTTTTTCTTATTATTGATCCTGAGGAGTTTTCAATTGGTGGATTTCATAACAAAGCTTTTGAAGAGTTTAATTTTTAAAAAAAATTTCTTCCTAGAAAACATACACATTTCAAGTAACACAATACAGAATCTAAACTGTCTAAATTAATTGATTAGGAATGTTGAGTTGGTCTCTTCAGGTAGCAAAGGCCTGGCAGGTTTGACTGAGTTACCAGCACGGCTACTGTCGGGGTGTAATAAATGCATTAATTTTGTTTGTTCCATCACTAAGGCTCAGCCATCTGGACCTAATGAAAAAAAATAATATTTTCTTGGACTTCAGAGCAAAATGTTTTCTTCTTTCTGGAAAGTTGTTTCTTATATCTTTGCAGCATGCAACTCTCCAGTGTAATTGATACAATTTTCAGAAAGAGGTGGCAGCTCCTAAACTGAAAATCACATCCAGTTTTTTTGTTTTGCCTTATCTGTTGCTTTTTATCTCTCTGCAGATCCACAGTGACGTTGACATTAGTTTCTTACACTGCAAATATACTGGTTTTTTTTTCTTTTGTTGTTGTTGAATAAAATGTCAGCAGGTGACAATCCATGATTCACTGGTACCATTCTGTAATTTAATAGTCCTAAATCCTGAAGAGAGTGATTTCTTATCCTTTTCAGCAGGTGACAAAGTGTGAAGTAAATACCTGTAGGGGAAAATAATCTTGGAGAGCTGGGATTGTGAGGTCTTTTTTAGTAATAAGTAGTCTATGATTAATCTAGATGTGTGATCGGGTTACCAAAAAGAATGCCGGTTATCTGACTGTCTTACTGTCATGCCATGGTGACATAGACAGGCACTTTTTGAGGGGTGGGGGAAGGGGTGAGCAATCACCTTGTTACTGTACGCTTTGAGGCTCGCACACAGTAACCATCTGTGGTGTATACCTTCCAGTAGTGTTACTACTGCTGTTTTTGGAACCATACTGGCTCACACTCTTGGGTTTAGCTTAGTTATTTCTTGGCTGGTGGTTTGCTTATGCTCTGCTTCAGTGTCTTCCGTTCTCACTCAGTAAAATTTTTCTTACTCTTTTTGTCCATTCTTAAGCCTTTTAAACTCAGGCAAAGTGATTTAATAGGTTGCTGCTCTTTTATCTTTTTTCCAGATGCTAGATATTATCCTAGCTTGTGACATTCAACACTGTGAGCTACTGTGGCAAGGTCTGTGTTCTCTGACACTGAATTCTGTCTGTCTGTCCGTCTGTCTTACAATGTTCTTCTGGTAGGCTTTTGAATTCCCTATCACAACTCAGTTGTCTTTGAGATTACCTTGTTCTGACAAAGTCTCAATGCTTTGTGAGGAGTTAAATCATGCTATTACAATAATCTAATTATTTTATCGTAGCTGTTTGCCAATCTTTTGATAAGGGATTACATTATTTTCCTCTGCAATGCAATGAGTAGTATATTAGTATGAGTTGTCCATTAATGTGGGTCTAGTAGTTGTGAGGGGTTTTCTTTTGTTTTGATACCATCTCAAGATTTTTATTGTAGTTAGTGAGTCAAAGTCTCTTGTACTATTCTACTCTTCTTGTAGCGGTGCTATTTAACTTCCTCTATACAATTAATAGAAACTGATTAAAACATCAATTTCTTTAGAACATGCAAATGTTTAAAATCAGGCTACTGTTTGATGTCTCTGTCTGGCATCCATTGGGGCAGGTGTACAAAGGATTATTGACCAAGTCACCTCCATTTGTCCCCCTTAATGCCAGAGGAATTCTAACTCTGGAATTCTACTTAGAGGAATTTTCTTGGGCAAAAGAGATGATCAAAAGGATGAAACTGCTTCCAGAGAAACAACTGAGCAGGCTAGGAACTAGCACTACAGGAAGAAAGTGCGGTGATCACCAACCTTTGGGTCAGGGAGAGAGAGAGAGAGGGGAAAAAACAATAGGTTGGAGTTAACATGTTTGTTTTTCCTGGGTGCATGTGAATCTTCTTAGGCAGCTGAAGTACCAGAACTTAGATTACTAACTTCTCCATCCATGTGTATTTTTGAGCTAATCCATCTACTCTCATCCTGAATTTCAAGCCAAGGGTTTGACTTATGAAGAATCTGTTCACTTGAAATTCATTGCTACTAAGTTTTCATTGGACTCAAAGAACTTTGACCTTTTTCTCCTTTTTGCAACACAGATTCCTCTCAGACAATGCAGAGTGTTCTATAAAAACACTGTAGACCCTGTTTAATTCTGATAATAAAGATCAAGGGAGGAGGAGAAAGACATTACTTAGCATAATAGGGAAAATATAAAATAGGAGAGAGATGAAGAATGGAAAAAAATGAAAATAAATTTTCAGGAGGTTTGGAGGTGCCGAAAAAGGTTCAAAGGATACTGCTGTGCCTGTAGAAATGTGTATTGAGTAATTTTGTTGAGAATTCAGTACAAAATGGTTATGGCATTTTTACCCATAAATAATGTTGCATTTCTTTCTTGAAATATGTGACTACACTCTATAGCTCTTCCTATATGAGCTTCGGTGAAAACAGTTGCATGTATCGAAGCTTTTTAGCAATTTTTTTTAACAATTAAAATTAATTATGAGGGATGGCTTATAAATAAGCTTAGCTAATCTATATTAACTAGCATATTTTTGACACTTAGCTAGACATAAACTAGACATTTTGCTGAATGCGTTCATAAAACTCATGTCTCACTTTTGTGATTTATGTTTATTACTCTCTTATAAACTGTAAAAGTTTAGCAAAACTTTTAGTATAAAAAAAGTTTGTTTTAGTAAAACTTCTACTTTAGTAAAAGTACCCAAAAAAGTATTTTTAGTTCCTCGTGTCATTGTGCTATTTATCTTTATGCCAAACTTCAAGATTGACTAATCTATTTATAAACTAATCTGCACAAAATAATTCGTATGCTGACTTGCTCCTTCAAAATTTTTTTTTTCAAATCAGCATATGTGCCAGTCATATCTCTTTCAAAGTTGTTTGTGTATAAATTAAACAAAATTGGACTTTATTTTATATATATTTTGGCCCTCCTAATGTGCAAAAAAAAAAGCCTCCTATGTTTGGTACTTTCAGGAAAATCTTACATTGCGGAAAGAAGCAAAGTGCTGTGTTTCTGTTTTGTTTGGAGTAAGCACAATTTAATATATTTGTTATACTTTGTCATACTTTATAACTATTTTACATAAAGACTTTTTAATTGCTGACTTGAGATAAGGAACATGCATCTCCCACACATGTTAGTGTCAACCACAGTTTGAAATTTTCTAGCTACAGTTTTCCCAGACCTGTTCTACAGATTACTTTCCAGTATTCTAGCTCCCACAGCAGGCTACCAGGACATGGAGAGCAGCTTTGAGAACTACCAGCAGTAAGTGCATGTAACAATTTGAGTCCACTACTTTAGTTTTATCAATGGAGCTATTAAGAGTTGACAGTAATTTCGTAAATTGATTTTTGTTTGGTTTACTAAGTTTTAGAGAGTTCATGCAAGCATGTGGTTTCTACCCCAGCTAAAATTTCTTAGTGGATTTATATACTTATATGTAAATATTAAGTGAGAAAAAGTTTGTAATTTCTGTCAGATTAATTGCCTGTTCATCAAGCTATTGCAATCCTACTGGCTTCTATTACTTTTATATATATATATGTATGTATCTTTTGCTTGAGTCTGAATTCTCTTAGCTGTATTTCTGAAGTTGCCAAAAATGTTGGTGAGATAGTAGCTTGAAGTGACCAGATTTTAATGTAAAAGCCTGTTGAATGGAATAAGTGAGAAACACTCGTTTTCAGTGTTAAGAAAACAAAAAAATCAAGCACCCTAAAGCAGACCTATTACGTTATTTGTGCTAAGGGAAGTTTAAAAATTTAAAACAGGGAAGGACAGAAGGTCAGAACAGAACAGAAAGACAAACAATGAGAAGATCATCAGTGTCCTACCCACCTGGTTGTTGTCTGTGGACAAGCAAGGCTGGGACCATTAGGATAACTATTGTAGATTCCTTTTGCTTTGTGTCATAAATGGCAAAACAATTTTGGAAGGATTAATACTTGATAATATTGAGTCTTACTTTTCTGTTTATGAAGGACTAGGGTAGATAAAAAGAGGAGAAAGAGTAACAAAGTAACAATTTCTGTCCAGTATAATCCACTGTATTCTGTCTCTTAAAAGTTGTCTGTCAGGTATTTAAAAAACAAAACAAAAAAACCTTTAGCTATTCCTTTAAAAGCAATTGTCTGCTAGGAACAGCTAGGAAGCTCACTGACTTTCTTGCATTTACTGCGTGTTCAGTTTGTTTATGGTGTCTGAGACAGTTTTATTTTAAAATACTAATTAACTACAATGAGGAAACATTTGTAGAGTAAACATTCAAAACAGTTGCTTGGCAGAATAAAATTGCTGTAGTTTTAAACTCAGTGTAATTCGAATACATATTCACAAGTGTTTTCATTTTTAAAGACTTAGTCATTGACTCTTCCACCTACAAATGCTTCTTTTTTTTCAGAAGACCAGCAGTATTGTCAATGAACGAACTGGGCCAGTCCTACTTTTAATGGATGTATGGTGGGTCATGTCCTTTAATTTACTTATGGTATAGCCATTCAGTTTGTTAAAGTATCTGAATTGTGTTATTGAAGAAAATTGGTCTAGAGTACAAATTACATCTGAAATTGGAGATGACGACTTTCAAAATTGCAGTGGTTCACCAAAATGTAGTTCTGCCAGCAAATCATAAAATCCATGTAGAATTTCTTGAACTTTTGAATGGATTTCGATAGAATTGGTAATGTCTGTATTTTTCATACAAGTACAATCATAATTTCAGCTACAATGAATATTTTTGGCAACAGCTATACTTGAAAATATTCGTGTTACTTTACTGAAAATATACTGTACAATCAGGTAAAAATTCTTGCAGGTCATTTTAAGATTAGTTTTGCAATTTTTCTTGAGTAAAGTTGATTAAAGGACATTCCACACATTCTAGAATATGAAAAGCTGATTAAAATCCATCAACGTGTTAAAATCACATTTTATGTTGTTGTTGTTTAGATAGAAATTGAATGCCCAATGGTTGTAATCATATGTTTACTGTTCGCATAGGTTTTGTTTGTTAGCGTAAAATTTCTATTCTTTAGAACTAGGAATCTTGTTCTCTATTTTCATGCCTGTATAGACTCACAATCTCCTATTCTTTTGGTCCTATATTTGCAAACATGTATCTTCTGGAATAAGCAACACTCCTCTGTAAGCTCAAATACAGGGCTAGACATTCTCTGCTAAAATAATATTTATATTCTATAGAAGTGCTGATCTGATCATTCTAGCAACCCATGTTTTGGCATTTGTTAGAAGTATGATGTGGCTGTGAAGAATCCCTGTATTGTAGCTGCCTGGAAGGAAGCAGTAGCAAGAAACTTTCAGCAGTTGGGAAAATATAAGCTGGTTGAGAGCACCACATACTTACAGAACTAGGTAGCCTGCACACCACAGTACGCTGTCGTTGGTGTTGACAGAGTTAGCCAACTGGTCATTTTCTTCATGGCTTTCCACAGATTTGTGGTTGCCGATGTATCTGTATCAAAGGTTCACAAAAGACATTGCTGCTGCTGCTGAACCTTCAATGTCTTTTGCGAATCTTTGCATGTTTGGCATAGATTTGTACTGATCTACTGATATCCAAAGTCAGCTGAGAGAAAGGGAGAGGAAGACTCTTCATTATCTGCAGATACCAAATCAATTTTTCTTACATCTGTGAAAAATAACTGATTCAGTAGGATGCTTACTAATATGAGTTCGTACTTAGGGGAATGTGGTGACCTCGAAGGGGTGGGGGGGAACAACCCCTGAACTGTACTGTTTTTGCTTTTCCTTCTAGCTTTTTTTTCCACTTTTGTCTTGCCCGTAAGGAACACAAGAGTGGAGCCTGTCAGTAGGCATGGAGGAGGCCATAGCTTGTCAGAAGATGGGACTGCAGGAGGCAGTTTAAAGTACCCTTATAGACAGCTGTTATTTAAGGCTGAGCATAATATATGTTGTCATGAGTGTTTATACTATGCTTCTCCTCAAGAATGCTAAGTAGATCTGCGCTATGTATGATGACCAAGAGGTGGTTTGAGTCTTAACATGCTCTTGTCTGACAAATTAAAAACAAAAGTGTTTTCTTCCTTTTAACATAAAATTGAGCAGAATGCTCTTAATTTAATGCAGAGCTAACCTTTCGTCCACTGCAAGAGGTTGAATTTGCTCTTAGTGTAATTTACATAACTCACACCTCCACAAAATCCTTCAGCCATCTGCCATCAGACAATAAATCCTTTTTTAATTTCCATAATTCTTACTAGAAAGATTGAGGAAATCCACCCATCTGTTTGATAGAAGCATTACATCCATGGGGAAAGCACATCAAGCCTTTTAGCACCATTCTTTTGGGGTGAGGGAGGGAGAGAGAAAGGGAGGGTGGATGATGATCTAGAAGAATTGCAATAAGCAGAAGTGTTCAGAGTATAGTGGTGAGAACCTTTGCATGCTAATTCATTCAGTAATTGAGAAACAAAATATGATAGTTGACCAATTCAGTGCTAATGTGCAATTGCATGGTCTCATTTGCTTTTAACATGATTTATGTGATTAATTCCACTGTGGTGAGTAAAACTACTTGTGCAACAAGTCAAACTGTCAGGGAAAATTTAGTGGTAAACAAGTAGAATGGGACAAGGGAAAGATAGCTGCAGTCATATTCTGTGATTTGCCTCTAGAATACAAGTTCTTAAGAAAAGACAACGTTTATGTTTGTCAAGCACAGCAAACTTTCTTAACATTGAACAAATAATTGATAATATGAATAAATTGGACCTGATTGTAGTGTCAGATGACAAAGAGGTGATACTAGAAACTGTATTTCTTTTGAAAGCTGCTATTTAAACAGCTAGTTCTTGTTGCTGACTAAATATTTTTGTTCTGACAAAACATTTCTCCTCATATCTGACAATATGCTAATACAAAAAAAAAAATGCTTATATTACATTATGCCTGGTGAAATTCTGCTTAGAGGAGTAACTTTGGCAAAAAAGTCACTTCATTTCTGTGATGAGAACTAGATTTGAAGGGAAAGTAAAATATACTGTCCCAGAAGGTCACAACATGATAGTATGTTGATTAAAAAAAAATGTGAGAAGGTTCAAAGAACTATCCAATCATATATCCAGTTGGGAACGTTAAATGAAGAATTTTCTGCTGTGAAGAGTTTCTGACTATTCAACTTTTTTGCTGAGATACTTGCTGTGCAGTTAGTCTATCCACAAAGAATAGTGTAGATTCCAATGTTTGACCTTTAGTAAGAAACTTTGTAACAAACCAATGATGCGTTCAGTATGGGGTTTATATATGTATTTCTAAACATATACATATTTTTAAGAATACTCCATGTATATGTTCAAGTGTTAAAGACCACAAATGAATGAGAATGGTGAGTGTTTTGGCCTCAGCAGTATCCACCGGTGGCATTTTGTACTGATGCACAGATAGAAAAGTCAATGTATGTCTCCATATCCTTCATTCTCTCTTCTCAGCCTGATTTAAAATATTTATTGAAAGTAATCTGGTCTTTGTTCAACGTGTATACTCACTTCCCATTCTTTCCCTGTTTGGTGCGGTGCGGTGACATACTACACGCAGTTTAGGCACAAGGGAGCGTGTTCTAACTCTAACACGCTATGCTAGCCCATTTATTAAGTAAAGGTGACAAAAAGTCTGTTAACCTGAATCATGGTAGGAATCAAAAAGCTTAAATGTACTTGTGGACTTTGCAGTCTTGGAGAATTCTGGTTACTGGTAATTATTAATATTTCTCTGAGACTTCAGAAAGGTATATTCTGAATATTTGGGAAAGGATTTTGATTATAGCTTCTAACAACAGAGCAGCTGATGTTAGCGAGGTGAAATAAGCATATTTATGCATAAAGGTCAAAACTTGTGTGTAAATGTTCATTGTATTTCC
The DNA here is from genome assembly GCF_036370855.1 of Dromaius novaehollandiae. Taxonomy (NCBI): domain Eukaryota; kingdom Metazoa; phylum Chordata; class Aves; order Casuariiformes; family Dromaiidae; genus Dromaius; species Dromaius novaehollandiae. Next base: position 43,698,230 of record NC_088101.1, on the reverse strand, counting down.
TGTTATTGTATATAATGGGAGAATAATGAACTTCTAGGAAGTAGTAAGTGAGAACTTATTTCTGTTACTGTTTTTCTTAAAAATAATAATCTCCAAACCCCAAGAAACTGTTCATAGTGATAACTCTAAAAAAAGAAATAGAGCAATAGTACCAATGGCTTTTAACCTGTTTATCTTGTTATAAATTCAGACTTTTTCTATTTTTTTTTAAAAGATAATTTATGCACGCCCCTTTCTGGCTAAGGAGAATAGAAAAAAGAAAAAATGACAGAGTTTCCTGAAGCTTATTTTTGAGAGACTTTTTGTCTGGGAAGGCTGCCTTATATTATTTAAGTTGGAGGAAAAGTAGGAAATCCTTTTTTTTTTTTTTTTTTTTTTTTCCAGGTGATGTTGAACAGAGGATACACAGGCTAAAAGGTTGGATCTGACTCATGGGCAAATTTAATCTTGCCGAGCTAATTTATGCAGTACTTCAATCCCACTCTTTTCTCAGGGCAGGAATAATAATAAAAATAATAAGATAAAGGCTTCTTGCCTTTACTGCATGAGTGTTGTGGAAAGTAAACCCTGTTAGTAAATGATAGAATTCAATCACTGAGTTTGACAGACTAGGGCCTGGTGACCCATTAGTGCTAGAAAGCTATGAAAATTACACAGCCTGAAAATAATCTTGGAAAAGCCCAGGGCAATAAGTAGTTCTTTCCCACCTTTTCTCATCTTCCTCCCTCTTCGGTCAAGGTCTAAAGAGAAATTTAGGTTAAACCTGCTCAAATTTACAAATTGGTAAAATAAAAATGCAATCCCTTCACACAGTGGTGTGCACCTCAGGAAAAAATTTCTAATTTATTTGTCTAAGGACTTCGGTCTTTAAAGTCAGTTATGTCTGCATACGGCGACTAGAGTTAGAAGTCTTCAGGTTGAATAAGAGTTAATACATGTTTTTTATTTCCACTCATGAGATTTTGAAAATACACTGTAAGTAGCAAACTCCTAATTACTGAAGAAATTAAAAGAAAAACCCCCACAACTCCAAACAAAACACTTTGAGCTATGGAAGATTCTGTCATATTAAATTACAAGAGGATTTTTTTCTACCATTTTTGATTACCTATAAAGTAGGTATTCAACTAAGACAAGTTTCTATAATCTCTCAGCACTGTATTCAATCAACTGTATTTGATGACTTTATCATGAAATGATATCTAAAATGATCCCATGAAACACAATTAACTAGATAATTTAAATACAAGTGAACTTTAATATTACCAAAGAAAAAAATTATTTAGTTAGATTGTAAAAATAGTCAACCAAAAACTAAGAAAGTATTTCTCTTTTTATTGACAGGAAATAATCCAGAGCTAGAATAAGTTTTTAAAAGTCTAAAAATTATGCTAAGAATTGTTATATGTTACTCCCATTCATAAATGGCTTTCAAATCAGATGTTGTCATTTGGTAAGAGCATAGCTTGATTCTTCATATGTTTTTACCCTAGAACTTTATCTGAAATCAGAGACTTTTGCTGTAAAAAGATGTTAACTGTTCCAGGAAAAGAAATATGATTGCAGAATCATTAAAACTTTCTAAATTGTAATTTCATTCCATGTTTACTTTGAAAATTAGCTCTGTTTAGTATATACGCCAACAGTAAGATGTGAGACTCCATCAATAAAATTAACTCAATGCTGAAATTGCATATTTAAATCTGTTCTCTTTGCTTTAGATGAAAGGTTATATGTAAAAGATGGCCTGCATATAAATTTTTATTTTGACCATCTTAATAATCAATACTGACTATTGATTGACAAATATATACTATTCTTTCTATAGCCAGCTTGATATGCTTGATGGTCATCTTGAGTTATTGTTAGGAATAATTGGGTTAGGAAGGCGGCTGTAATAAATTAGTAACAAAACACTATCCAAGAGTCACAAAAAGCAGGAAGATTATAACATTTTGAAAATAGAGTTAGGACAGTTCAAAACAGAACGAACCCCTTTATTCTACTTTTATCAAGAGAAGTGAGGACACAAAATGCAGAAAACGAAATGGCAAGAAATTTAGTTGGATTTTTTTCTTGTTACCTTGAGATAGCTTTGGTTTGCATGTCTCCCGAAGAAAGAAAACTTTCTTACCAACATGGTGTACAGAATTAGTTTTTTGATAAATTTATATATTCAAATTTCTGATGGAGATGTTTCTTGCCAGGATCTTTATCACAGTTGCTGAGAGTGATGAATGCTCTTTGGCCCAGGGATGTAGCCATTGCTGCTTATAGAATTCATATAACTTAACAAGGCCATATAATATAACAAAGTCAAGGAATTCATATAACCTAACTAGGTCACCTGGTTGGGTGATAATTCAAAATTTTATTGAATCTAATATTTCTGTTCTGGTATGTTAGTATAAATCTATCAATATATTTCTTTAAAGAAAAGAATTAAAATTCAGTAATATATAATGAGATAGAAAATTGCTGATTTACTTGCAGGAGGAGGTAAGGTAGATTTCTAATAATTCATTACCTAATTTTATCATGTTTTCCTTTGATTTGAGTATCTTTTCATTTAAAGGTTTTAATGTGGTATTTCCAGAACTCTAAGGAGGAAGAAAAAAAATGTCTGTGTCTCAAAGCTTGTCTTGAAATAGGATCATACATTTCACTTTAGTGAGTAAAATGAAGCATATCAAGACCAAGTCTTGCCAGGTGCCCCTCTTCAATACTTTTGCTCTAAATTTAAATCAAAACTCCTCTACTATATGAACAACTTGATGAATAAAGCATAGTAACTTTTGTGGAGTATGGGCACATCTTATTGAAAAGTATTTTTGATGGAACTTGAGTTGTTAAGCAATATCACACGATCTCTTAACAAATATTCTCTTCAAAGAAAACACAATTGCATAAAAAGTACCCTAACTCTTCAGGAAAGTTCAGCGTGATGGAACTTCCAGTATGCTTTTTATGCCATAGAAATTCTGCTATTCAGGGGCTTTTACAAAACAGTTGGATTTCCGCAAAATGAAAGTAGCTTGGTCTATATACTTGCATGATCAGAGACTTAGTCTGTTAAATACATGCCTAAGATTATAATTATTTTGAGAGGAAATGTCCTCAGATTAAAATGAGATGAGTTCTACTAAATGAACGTGTGGCAGTCTGACATAGTGAAAGCTTTGCAACAGCCCTTAGATATTTCTAGAACAAATTGTTACTTAGCCAGGTTAGGTCAATAAACTGGAAGTGATGTATTTCTAATTTCAAAGGAGCATTAAAATAAAAACAAAACAAACCTGAAAAATCCTGTGGGTATTGAGAAGTGAGGTGATGGTGGAGAAACAACAGAATTCTATAATTGTCATGAAAATTTATGTCCTCAAATTTCTGGCAAATTAAAGCGACTGAGTTAGCATTGCATGACATAGTATTCTAGCAATTTTCAGCCATAAGTTTCCAGCTATTGACTCTTTTTTGAATGAAACGGTATCAAGCAAGAGCTGAAAAATTGAGTATGTTTTCAACTGTTGCATGTTTGCTCTCTGCATCTAGTTGGTGTTTTACAGAATTATATATACTACTTTTTTTTTTTAAGTATGTAGATTTAAGAACTGTCATAAAAATTCAGTAGAGAAACACTTGAGCTAAAGTGCTACATGAAACTGATGAGACTTATCAGCTTGATCACAGGCTTATGCTGGTGCCGGAAGAGTATGGTTAGGTCACTCTCAATTGTGGATTCAATAGCAAATTGGCTGCTGCTTGCATGACTTTGAGTTTATAAGCCTCTTTTTCCTTCTTCTATTGCCAAACCAGCATTTTTCCTTGTGCCTCTGGGGAAAGAATGGAGAAAATGGAGGAGAGGTACAGAACTATGGTGTTCAACTTGGAAAATATTCTTTATATGTCTTACCTAGGTCACCTAAACTCAAGTTGTATCATGTGGATTTACTGGCTTTGGTCACCTGTAGCTCCGATTTCTCTGAATCACTCTAGCTTATACTTTAATCATACCTCTGAGGAGGTGTCCTGATCCAATATCGGGGGGGTTTCACTATGATCCCAAGGACGAGATTAAGATGCTAAAACCGGTCAAATATCGTGCAACCATTTAACTTTATTTTCCATGAAGTGGGGAGAAGAGGTGGGGAAAGCTGAAGGGGAGGCGAAGGGAAGAGGGGAACAAGGGTAAGGGGAAAAGACAGAGAAAGTTGGAAAAGGAGAGAAGCTAGCTAGCACCACTCCAAGTCCGATGATGTTCTGCTGACTCTGTTCGCATTACAGCTTAGGCTGGGTGCCTCTGAAGAGGGACCCCGAACAAAGAAATCCCTGGGCAATTATACTTTCCAGTCTAAGCTCTCCACCTTTCACGCAGTAGTTTGGACCAATAGTAATATTTAGGTCTGGGGTCTCCTGCTCCTTATTGGGTCCCTAGGTAGGTTGTTTACTGTTGCGGTTTCTGCCAACAGATGTGTCTTCATTCTTCGGGTCCTGCCCTTATCTCTCAAGGCCCTGACAAATTAGTACTGCCCCAGCAGTGATAGTAGGTGTTATCTCCCAAGGTCCAGACAAAGGGAATATAACCTGGACCCTGAGATAGTCCAGACCCCCCCCTAATCAGCATTGTTTCAGCAGCGAGAGGAGGCCCTGCTCCCCAGGGTCCCGGCGCCCAAGCAGGCCTCACTTCAAAGCCTTGACATCCTTCCTCCCCGAGTGTGAAGCGTAGGAATGCAAACTGCTTGTAAGTCCCTTATCTTTCCAGCCTGCACCAGCTCTGGGGCCCTTTCTTGCTGAACTAGGGAGTGCAGCCTAAGGCTTCAGCAAATTTAGCTACTCATGCTAAGCAAGTTTTATAGAAGTTGTGCTAAGCGGCAATAATTTACAGTCCAGGTCCCAAAGTCTCTGTCCCATCGTGGTCTGGTTCAGCGCAGGCTCGGTGTGTCCTGGGTGGTCGCAGGGAGACCATCTCGGGGGTCGCAGCAGCTCAGTCCTGTTCCCGCTGGGAACAGATGGCTTGTTCGGTGTTATGGTTTGCTTGCCCCTTATGTACCAAGAAATGTTTATGGCAAAAGTTCACTCATCTGTCCGCCACAGGAGGATAGCACCATTAAATGAGATTTGTTGCCATTACTTTTTTTTTTTTTTTTTTTTTTTTTAAGCCACTGTATTGACCTTACAGTGCAGGGTCTCAGGACTTGTCTGAGCTTACCTTGCTGTAAGCTGATTTTACTTGTCTTAAAAATTACCTAGTGGTCAAATGACTACTGTCTAACCAGTTATATATTAAGTCCTGTTAGTATCATTTATGTTAAAGGTCTGAAAAACCTGGTTTAACAAACAATAGCTCTTTATTTTGATTGAGGCTGGGGGAAGATTTGTCCGTCTTTCAAACGTAAGCTTAACCAGAAAGAAGGAAGCAGGCTCTGGTAGGGAAACATGTAAAAATAGCCTTAAGCAGACCCCAAGAGTCAGGAGGAAGAACTCCTCACCATAACTGCATACTCCTTCTGATGAATGATTTTAGGATGCTCTTAACTCCTTATAACCCTTTGCCCCCACTCCTCCTGAGGCAGAGTGAAAGCTTAATATCCAGAGGAAAGCTGGAAGGATAAGTGTAATACCAAAGAAGATACTAGGAAGGGTTTTTCAGTAGTAATTTTACCCATATTATTGAGGCTTTTCTGAGTTAATTTGATAAATTGGGCTAATAGATTGTTAGAGTATTAATTGATACATTTTTAGCTCCATGTGTGCATGCAGAAATCCATTCCCTTGGCCTACATCAAAAGTCTAACAACTTCTGTCATTACCTTAGCACCAAAAGCTAAGTGTGCTATACCTGAAACAAAAGAACTGGTGGGACTATGCAATTGAGGGGAAGACACAGAAACTGAACAACAGAACTGTCCCTGTTAACTATAGTGCTGTTTTAGTGAGGCTTAACCCAGTCTTGAAACCTTGCCTTGATAAACTTGTAAATACTCCATGTTTTGGGAAGCACTTAAGAAAAAGGTTGTGGTTTTGGATGTTATGTTTCCTTTCTTTCAATGTTTTTTAAATAAAAAGAGAACCCTCTGTGTCCAAGAAGCAAAAGCAAAACTATAGATTTGTGGCTAAGCTTACATCCCATAAATATTTTCCCTCTGGATTTGGAATACTTTTAAATCTTTCATTATTTATTTTTTGCAAATGTAAAACTATAGCAATTTTATAGCTTTCGTAGTATCACTCTAAATAAATATTGCAAGATAAAAATTGTCCAAGCCCTGTGGGAGGAAGTCTAACAGCGATGGTTGGGTTAACTCTAGTAGAGGGGAAAATAAAACACTACATTAAACTCTTGTCCCAGCCTTCATTTCATGTCTGCCTTTTGGGACACTTCACTTTTATCTCTTACCCTTTCTCTCTCAGGTTTTCTTTAAGAAGCTACAAGGAAGTCCAGATTATCTTTTTAATTTTGAATGTGAAGTTGTACTGGTGAAACTGAAGTTATTTTTGCAATGCATGGGACAAATAAAAAAAACAAACTGAAAGCTTGATCCAGATACAAGGAATCAAAAAAAATATTGAATAAGTAGTCTCTTCACCTCCTGTTGGGAAAAGGTGACTAACGTATCTGAAATCTGATATGTCTGGAGAACTGGGCACACTTATTAAATCTTCACATTTTCATCTTTTTGTTTTTATGGTAGAATGCCCAGACTTAAGCATCAGAGACTTCAAGAGTAGCTCCAGTAGTATCACTGGTTGAAATCTGTGTGGATTTATTTTTTATGTGAAAGGAGGGTCAATCCTGAGTTTTGCCTTTGCCACTTATGTACTAATTCCGCTTATTGTGTTTGTGATGCTAACATATGCACTAGAAAACAACCAGTGCATTCAACATTTTCTCAGCTGTGGCAGATGACAATGAATTTTGATTATTACTGTCAACCTGGTTTAGCCTTCAAATATCATTTTAAGGTGAAAGGTTATATAAACTATTTTCTTCTGGCAAGAGATCTGTGATATATTAACTACAGTGTGTTAACAAGTAGAACTACCCACTCACACCCAATACTGATTTTTGGTTAAAGCATCTAATTCAAGGAAAAGTGCTTTTTTTCATATCCAGGTTAGTTGTTGGATTAATCTCTTTTTCACACCATACAGCATTAGTTCTAACTAGTCCTCTCAGAAAAAAATTGTTACTTTGAAATACTAACACCTAGTTTTTATTTCTTAATGCAAACATAGTTCAGTTTCTAATAGTATTTAACCTAAATGGGATGTTTTTAAGGAAAAACTGAATAATTTATCTGAACTATTCATTGTTTTAGCACTGAAGGGTATTTTATGTTTGTCCACAGATAAGACTGGACACCAGATTCATGCAGGCGTGTGTAATTAAGGGAAATTATGACTTCCATCTTATGACTTAGCTTTGCAAGATCACTATGATTAAGCATCTTGAGGGTGGGGTGGGGGGAAGAAAGTATTTTCAATAGTGCTATCTGAGGAAAGGAAAGCATTATTCTTTATTTACGCAGTGAAAGATTTTGAAAATCTAGCTTCAATTCTATTTTATACAAGCCATGATAATCACTTAAAAGTGTTTTTTTATGCCTGCCTGTGGATGGTTGTGTATTTACTTTAAATATAAGTATATATGTCTCTCATACATAAACACTCAACAGTGGGTTAAAAGGTCTTAACAATTCCTGTAGTAATTTAAAAGTATTTCCACAGAAGAACTAAAGAATTGCAGTTCTTAATATGTCTGTAATATCTAATTTTCAGACAATAATCCTGAAATATACGGATTTGATTTAGACACAAGTCATTAGAAAGTGCAGATGCTACTGCTTGTCTCAATTAGCTGAAAGAAATGCCAAAAATGGGGGGACAGAGATCTACGTTTCTTAGGAGCTCTAAATACCTAATACTGAGCTGCATGGTCAAGATTCACAGCCCCAGACTCTCATGCTTTCCAAAAATGGTGTAAAATTTAACATCTTTTAAATAAAACATAGTTGCAGCATAAAAAAGCATTGATGTTAATCTCTGTTTATCCAAGAATTTTGTACTGAAAAATACTGGGTTTGCTTCTGATCACCCCTACCGCCCTTCCCAATCCCTGAACTGTAGATCACAGCTTAGGTCTGTGTACAAATGAAGTTGCTTCTCTTTAAATGCAGGTGCAGACCTTCAGTGAGGAGGATGGAGAATAAGGGTCAAAACCGAGCTCTTGATATGGAAAATGTGAATTTGATATTGGAAAATGAGACATTGTTAAATGCTACCTGAACCTGAAGTTTCTTTCAGATAAGCCTAAGCAATTTTGGTGGCTTAAAATGTCTCTTTATCTGTTAGGGCTGGGAATAAGATTACAACTTTTCATATTTCATCTGTACTGACTGGCTCTAGAAAGATAACTGAACAGATGAAGACCTGCAAGTTGTAACTCTTGTTGTGTTTGAAATTGAATTGAGATCAGACTATTTCTTCAATAGCTCCTCCATCCTTTCTATGGGGGTGTGTGCTTGTGTGTATGTGTGCACTTGGATGTGTATATGTATATAGATGCATGTTACTTCGGATGAATTGCTCATTTTTGCTATGTGGAGTATCATTTTTAAATTTATAGTTAAGCATTTTGTCTTTTAGATTAATATGAGTATGTTCAAAGTGCATGTAGAAGATTAATAGTAAGCTCGCTGCTTATCAGATTTATTCCATTTTCAAAAATCTGATTTAGGATTATATCCATTTTCGAACACTACACAATATGTCCTACTAACGACTAGTTGCCATTTCTGGAAGGGCTGATGTTACCTTCAATTTGAAGGAAAGATGACTTTGTGGAAACCATTTGTAGTATAAAAGGTGCAACTCAGCTCAAAGTCATAAAAAACCTGAGAATCCAATTTTATCTCAGCCGCTGCTGGCTTCTGTAGTGTATTTGTGAAGATAAAGACAATCAATGAATATTAACGGCTCTTGATGACGCTTTGAGGCAAGAGTTATTCCTGTTTTGTCAATGGAGCTACTAAGGCATAGAAGGGTTAAAGGCTTGTATTACATACGAAACCAGTGAGAAAAGAAATCAGATGGCTTGTATTTATTTCATTAAAAAAAAACATTATATTTCTTTTGTTCTCTACATACACCAGTATTTTCCAAAAATGAGATAAAAATATCAGAGATTTGGATTTAGAGAGCTGTTTCCTAAAAATGTTATCAAAGTTCAATCTTTAATATTTTTCCACAAGTGCCAAGAACAATGCTGGTGCAATATTCATCTGCTAAGTTTTCCTAAGTAATTAGTTTTTCATATGTCTCTCTTTCTCTACAAATTAAGTAAGACTTAAATTGTCAAATATAACACTTTTTCCTGTATGATGGTCAAATATCTATTCAAAATTGTCTAGGAGGAAAATAGCACTCAGAATCTCTAACTTCAGCTGTTTCCTAGGTAACTAAAACACAGCTGCAGAATTGAGTTGTACAGAATGGAAAGAAAAAAAAATTGTCAAGTGTTTCCACTTTTCCACTATTTTTGAATTTGTATTAAGCAAAGCCTAAGACTACTGCTATTTCATAAATATTTTGCTTTCTTTGATCCTTTTGATTTTTTATTCTTTTGCTTTTAGATTTCTGCACACCTGCAAGGAATCTGTAGAAGACAAGAGAAAACTTGTAAAATAGATGGTAGTAGAGAAGCTATGTACTAGGTACTCTATGTAGTAGACAGTCCTTTCCCAGTTAAAGCAAATGTTGAGATGATAGAAGTAGAAAAACTAATTTGCCATTATTGCTCTCTAGTAATTTTTTTAAAATTAGCCATTACTTATATTAATAAAATGGAATTAAGTTAGTAAATTACACACAATATATAGGTTAATTATATATTGCATATATATGTATATAATTTATATCAAACTTAGTGGGTACTTTCCACACTATACATTCTAGTGTTGTTCAGGCTTTCATAAACTGTTTTGTAAAAATCAGGAACTTTGTATGATGATAATAATACAATTCATTAATTAATAGTGACTAATTATATAGTCTAACTGAATTATGAACGAAAGCTTCAAAATATAAAATGCATTAAGGATTTTCTATGAAACCATAGTATTCAGAACTGAAAGTGTACTATCTTTACTTCATCTGTGCTGGTCTGAATGTAACAGTGTAATCACTGTGATAAATTTGAAATTGTGTCAGTGATCTGAAAGAGTTTGGTATTATGATTTTCATCATGTATCTTGATAACTGCAAAATAATCCCCTCAGGTTTTGTCAAATGCCATCTTCTTTGGCTTTTGTAGCATTGCGAATAATGCAATTTATAACACTTCCAGTAGTTTGTCCTTCTCCATTACATTAAACACAAGTAGCTTTTCCTCACCTCCAAGGTTGTCGTACTTAATCTCTATTTACCACTTGTGTGCCATTCAGATGACTATTTCGCAAGTAATTCTTATTAAATTAGAGCACTAGTAATATAAGTCTTTCCCTGTATTGCCAATCTAGCCTGAGAGAGGTCTTCTGTAAACATCAATACAGCCTCATTCTCCTAATTTAAACATCTACTTTACGCTTTCTTATATATTACAGAAAAAGGCAGTCATAGCAAGGAGAAGAGGGTGATCTTTTAAAATAGCTGTGTATTTCATTGACTAGCAGTGTCTTGTTGTTTCCTTATGATCTCCTTCTCTGTCCCTTACACCCATCTATCATATTTGACCTTATGTTCAATTTTATAGAGTCCCTGGCATAAAGACTATCTTGAATTTTGTATAAAATATTGTAATGCAGTACAGCTGTGTAATCCTGTTTTATCACAACTGTAATTAGCCTAGAACATAAACTGAAGGTTAAATTGCCACTAACTTAAAAAAAAAAAAAAAAAAAACTGTTAGAATGCATAACGAGATTTAAGAGATGGACGTTAGGTCAACATTTATGAAATAATTTCAAGAGATTACTTCTCTGCCAAATACAGTGAAAAATAATGTAGTAATAGGAAAAACTGGACACACCTACACTTTGGGGTAGCACTGTCATACACTGTTCAGGTTTTTTTTGAGGAAGGTAAACATTTATATAAGTATACTGATTCAAGATTATAAGTGGCAGACAATACTTTTCTCCCTATTCTCTCGTTTGACTTGCTGCAACATAAACTGAAATTAGTGTGAAGAAAGTGAATTTAAAGAACTTCGCTAGCATTTGTAAGTGATTGCCACTTTTATTTATGTTTATTCTTATTTATAATAGTGAAGCATATGCCCTAGTTTTTATCGCACACTTTAAAATCAGTTTGATAATCTTCGTCAATATAATAAGGTAGGGGAACAGGTAAGGTAACCATTCATCAAATGCAGCCTGTACCCTGTCTGCCCAGACCTCTGAACTTCTACCTTCCTCCCAAGGTTTACCAAATAGATTAGTTTCATGCTGTGTCTGAAGGACAAATAAGTCATGTTATTTTTACGTTATTCGTGGTGAACTGTCAAGAACACCCCTCTAAGAGCAACAGAAGTGAAAACATATTTTTAGTGTTCTTTTGTAAGCTCATTTTTAAGATACTGTAGACTACTGACAGTGCGCTCGAATGCCCGAGTATTGTTTTTCACTCTGCCATATGCAAACTGTGTGCTTATGTGCAATGACCTTGACATACTTTTCAGATAGAGGGGAAGGGGAATATTACTTCTGTATTATAGATAGAGAACTGCAGCGCAAACGTAGTCAGAGGAAGTATGATGCATCTGATGAAAGCAGCTGTTGATAAAGAGGGTCTTCTATATGGGTTAGGCTAATCTATTAGATAAATGAGAAATAAAATAGCAACTCTTTTAAATGGTAACTGATGACTGAAGAAGGGATTTTTCTGAAAGATGTTAGCAGTGTTTTCATCATGGGGACTGGCTCTCAAACAAGTTGGTTAAACACTAAAAATAGTTGTCCTGGGCTCTACCAGACATAGCAAGCATATGAGAAGTGAATGGACTATCATGACTGGAACTATAATTTAGACTCAAGTTGATCAGTAGAGTAAGCAGGTACACACTGAGAGGAAGTTACAGCTGTTATCTTACTGAAATGTTATCTTACTCAACCCCATAGAGAGGAAGATCAGCTTTAACACCGTTGTTCAGTATAGAATAATCATCTACAAAAGATGCGTTGTAGAAACATGAAATTGCTTTGTGAACTCCATTCACCTTATTTGCAGCTGGTTTTCAACACACTGTCATTATGATTAATGCTTCAGAATCTATAAAATAATTAGCTATTTTTTTCTCTGTAGTTAAATGTCTCATTTCCTAATTCTATTTTCCTTAATATTAAAGAGACTTTGCTCTCTTCTGTTGGTAGTTATTACAACATATTGAGAAATTTGAGCTACTTTTACAATGAATAATATTTCCAAAGGAAATTATTGGAATAGGAAAAATAAAAATGGAATGTTATCTCAATGTAGAATGCCTGTAACAGAAATTTGACAACATGTTGTCAAACAATTGTGATTCTTTTTATTGATGTGGTAATATAAACAGTGTATGTACCAGTGCAATTTAATGTAAGGTGTTTGACTGGAAATAACATTCTGGTAGTATAATTAGGAGTGCGGCCAAAAATTTAACTGCATCCTATTCTTAATTTACTACTACTGCAAATTTCTGAAAGGCAAGAGTCTAACCTGTTGTACCAATAGGGCTCTCACAGTTGACTTTGTATGAGGTAGTGCTTATGTTGTATATCAAAAAGAATGATAGAAATATTTTTCCCTTCTGGAAAAATATAAGTATAGATTAAAAATATGTAATAGTATGTACCCATATGTGACTATTGAGCTAATTTCAGTAATGTGTGCTAAGCAATGGGAAGCACAGAAAAAAGAAAGAAATATAATTGCAGAAAATACAGCATTATCTGCATTTTTTTTCTGAGGAGCTTTTGTGAGCAAATAAAGTAGTTGATCTATTCTGTAAACTTTAGATCTTGAACAAATGTCAAAGGTACATCGCAAGTCTTTATTATATTGTGATTGAACTTCTCAGTTTAAATTTTTTAAAATAAATGTTATTACAGTATTTTTTCATTGTAATATACAATATAAATTTTATTTTTTCTTCTGAACTTAGTCAACTTGGTATCATCTTCCATGTGGAAGGCTTCATGCTGGACATGAAAATGTTCTTCATATTAAAATAAAAACTCATCTTTAATGTTCTATTGAACGCTTACATCATAATTTTTTTATAGTTGGGAGAAGTGAATGTATGTTCACGTCTCAATCATTAAAATGAGAGGCAATGACCTATGCCTAAAGTTTAAAAAAAGAAAAAAGAAAAAAACTCACTTTTTAATTCAGACCTGTAGTGACTCATCATAGATGTTCTGACAAAGCGTAGATTTAACTGATCTTATTAAAAAAGAAACGGCTTTAATTATGATCTGTATCTCTAAGATAGAAATATCTCTTTGCTGTTCTAGGATCACAGACTGAACTTGTTTTGTCAAAAATAATTTGCAGAGGATAAAATCTGAACATGGGAACTAGCTCTGGGCACCGTCGTACCGAACACATAGCTATGTATTCACCAATACCTAGTTTTGGTAAAATTCAAATGCGCAAAATGTCATATATATCTTCTATTTAACTTGTGGATAGAAGGGTTGTGCTAGACTTCGGCTGTGCCAGAGGAAAACCAAATTCTGCGTCTCTGAGGATACCACAACTAGAAAAGTTACCTAGAGGAAGCAAAGGTGATGCCAGCCCAGTCTCCTGGATGCCACCCAAAGGAATTAGTGTTTTCGTAGTGAGTGCTCTCTTCCCTCTGCACCTTCTGCAACTTCCATTCGCTCCGGAGCAAAAGTTTGCTCATGAGAGCTGCAGGAAAGCTAAGAGATGAGCAAGTTTCCCCACAGAGTATTTCTGTATTTGACCCCTGAAAAGCAGTCATACTGGACTCAGCTTTTACACATTGTATGTCCTCAGTCTCCACGCCTCAGGCAGGTCAGGATAAATATACAAATATTATGTGTAGATTAGGTGGTCAGCTAAAAAAACCTTGATTTTGTTTCTTTCCGTTACTTCAGCTAGGATAGTCAGCAAGTCTCACAAGGTACCTCACAGAAGGATCTTACCCTGCAGAGGTTTAGATTCTTGGAAACGTTTTGTCTCTTACTTCCACGGTTCAACCTCCGTGTTAGGACATTAAACTCATAGTTCCTCATTAATACTTGTATTTTCATCATGGCACCTAAAACCAAGAGCGGAACGTTCTTTGAGAAGCAGCGTAGTGTTGGGGCCTTGAGTTCACTGCCTGGAGCTTAACTGAAGAAATAGCTGAGTGTAAATGTATTTTTGTGACAAAGACATGGTAATTGTATTTTGTTGGTCTGCGTTTACATGGCATGTCTTAACAAACACCTGTTTTGAAATTTTAAGGTCATCCTGATAAAAACAAAACCTTCTAAACACTTTCTTTGTTGATTTTAAAATGTACGCTGATTGATGTGTGAGAACAGTGGAAATAGGCTATATTGTATTCCGGTTTAGAGCAAATAGTGACTATAATCAGTATTTCCAGGATGTGTGCTGTAGCGGTTTTAGTTTTATAAAAAGACTTGATAATGAAGGGGCTACTGGATCTTGTCATAGATATCCTTTCTCAGCCCCTGGCAACCCCACCTTTGCTTGTTCAAATTAATTTGGTATGTCCAGTAGATAAAAGGGTTAGTTTATGAGCACTCAGTTGTAATTTCTCCTGAGGTCAAATGCTGTTATAAAATATATACTTTTTGTCATGCACCCTTTTCTGTCACATTTGCTGTTTTTGCAGCATATATTACATTGTACTATTCACTTTATGAATGTTTATACAAAATGCTTTACCAAGGATGGCACTTTTAAAAATCTTCAGATATGGCATTCCAGAATGATCTAAAATGGAAAAAGAGTGGGCTTAGAAACTATTAAAAGGCTTTCCTTAGTTTCCATAGACAGAAAACTTTCTTAGCACAAAGTATGTGGAAGTGCAATCATTTTTGGCCTGTTTTGAAGACCAGTTACAGAAATGATTTGGACCAAATGGTTAGAGAGCAAATTCCTTGCCTCATAAAGCAACCCTGTTAATGTTGTTATAAGAAGTCAATATGCTCTGCACTTTTCTTTCTTTTTTTTTCTTTTTCTTTTTTTTTTTTTTTTAAAAAAACCTCTCAGATGAAATCAAATTCAAAATAAGCTTATATTGTGTATTTCCTTTTCAGGGGATAAATGTAAACCTACCGAATACAACAAAGTAAAAAATATGTTCCTGGATCTACAAAACCAGAGATATGTTGCACAATCAAAAGATAAAAACATTGATGAGAAAGTGTCTTTAAAGAAACTTCTCGTAGATCACATGTTTAATTATTTTGATTCTGACAACAATGGACTTGTGGATAGTAACGAATTATCTCAGGTAAGATTTAGATTTTATTTCCATGAGCATAATAGCTATTCAAGTGCCTTTAGGACTGCAAAGTCAGTGATGCCATTTGTGTACGTGACATATTATGTGTTAGGATGTTTTCACTTTAGAGAATGTATATGAGCCTCTTAGATGGAAGAATTTATTCAAGAATTTTGGAACAACGTAATTATTCAGAAATTTGAATACAATGTTAAAGAACTTAAGTTAGAGGGTTAAAACACTTACAGGTTAGCCATGAATTATTTTATTTTTTCTCTCAGCATTATGTTTATATTCATTATTCCCTTCTGTGCATAGAACAATTCCTCTATAAGAGGGAGAGGGAATAAATGTTTTTAAATGTGTTATTAGAGCTTTTTTCATATCTCTTCCTTTCAAAAACCACAGCGTTGTAAAGTCTGACCACATAGATGTATTTTTTAGACTTGTAAAACAGAGTGATCTCTTAAAACACTTTTATGCTATGTGAGTATTGTTGTTTTACATAGATGGCAATATAACTAAGAGATCTAGAAGAACAGAGTAGCAATATCAGAAAGAGAGAATTCATGGGAGTCTCTAAACAGCCAGCTCTATTAATTAGAGATCTAAGCAAAACATTGTTGCTTTGGTAAGCATGACAGTGCTAGCTTTAATCTACCTAAAAGGGTAAGAAGAGTATAGCAAATGTACTTTAATTTACTAGCCCATGGAGAAGTCAATGTTTGAGAAATCTGATTGTGACAGAGCTACATTAATGAGTCAAATACTGCAAAGCCCCATAAAATTCAAGGGAAGTATGGCTTCCTATGTAGCACTGTTGATCAAAATCCCATGTTTTAAGCTGAGTCCCAGAGCTGAAAACTGCTTACAAGTAAAGGTATACCTACAGTTTTAAAAACAGCTGGAGGTATCATTTCCATTACAATTAACTTTTGAAGTTTAAGTGGCAACTTCCAGGATAAATACATTTCCTGTGAATAAAAGCTGCATGCAAATATGGGTGATAATTTAAATAATAATAAATTATCCATTTAAAAAAGAGAGAAAAAATCATTGTTCCATACTTTAGAAGAATTTTAGATTTTTTCGGCTTTCACAGGAATTTGTATATATATATTTTACAAACAATGTCTTTTTAGATTTATGTACTGTTTGAATACATAACGTACCTAGGATTCATAGATATTTATATTTAAGTTCAATACTTGATAGATATATATCATCAACACTTGAAACAGAATGTGATAGTGATTAACGTATTGGTTGGCAATAGAAGCTGAATTTTAAAACCTTCTTTATTTTGCCACTAGAAAATAGTTTGGTTTCTTTGCCATAGCCCCACTTAAGCACTGGAAAATAGCTGAATATTGCTCATCACTACAAATCCATCACCTAATTATCTGAGAATCATAATCTTTTCAGTAAAGGATCAGGTTTAAGGTACTAGTGGTACTAGAAAGTCAGGATCAAGAGACATTTGCATGGTGTTTTGCAGTTGTGTATAAAGAAACAATTCTTCTTAGTCTTCAGTTGCTATACCTATACTTTTTTCTTTTCTTTTTTCTTTGTGTTGAAGTGTTTAAAAAAACCCTGTAAGTTCTTACAGTACAGTGTTGTCAGCACTGTTTTACATACTTTTTCTACATACTGTAAAAATGAATTTATAAAGGGAACTGTAATTTTTTTTCACAAGTATGGAAACCTGTCAGACAGCCTTAAAACCCAATCATGACATTTTTAATTATGATTTTGCTGGAATTCATAGCAGAAACTTTAAGTTAACTAATCCAAAGAATAATGGAAAATGAGTTCATGATTAGTGCTACGTGGTTCGTTATCACATGTTTTGCCGAGAGAAGCAAATAGCTAACTTGTTGCCCTCAGAAACTGTTCTTTAATCACTTTGAACAAAGAATAAGAAAAGTGATGATATATGTGCTTCTCTTGAAGCCCTCTGGATAGCAGCAGCTTCAGCTAAGAGCCTTTGTCTGCCTTTCCTATGGCAAAAGGAAGCACCGAATGATCTTTGGTATCCATAATAGCATGCAACTTTGCAATTAAGACCCAGCACCTTGATAACCTTGATATTTATAAATCTTAGCCTTTATCTGATGGAGGGAATTTTTAGCCTGCATATTTGCTGAGAACAGACTGAGCATGTGATTCAATTTTCTCTGAAGACTCAGAACAGGAAGATGAATTAAGAGAATTTAATGCACTATTTTTAAATTAAATGCACTGTTTTTCAGAGAGTTATTTGTGATTGCTGAATACTTGACACTTCTTTAGGTGCTGCTGTGACTTATCCAGCTGATTTTTTTTTTTGTTGGAAATAAAAACTTGATAAATCAAGAATTTTTTGCAAAGTGGGATTAGGCTCTTGCTCTCTTCTGCCCTTAATGTATGTGATAGCAATCGATATTTCTGCAAATTGAAATTGCTTTAACAGGAGAGAAGAAACAAAAAGACAGTCTTAAATATCCTATCTAGAAGGTTGTAGGTATTGATTTATAATGTAAGAGAGGTCCCTGGCTGTGAGAGAATGGTGGCCCCATTAACTTTGAGAAGATGGTTTACTGTCTATTTTGGGGGGCAGGGGCGAGAGGCAGGAGTCCTGGAGGAGTAAGCAGGGAGACACACTTTGAAAGGTCTTGATAATTCCCCATGGCTGAATGGGAGACCTTATTGTACTCCTGAAAATGTTCTCAAGATTAACATAATTTTTTATTTTTAGTTCTGCTCACAATTCCAGCAAAATTTTGCAATACGCAGGCCTATCATACATAATAGTGCTTTTCTGCATTTTTAGTTTAAGCATATTAGGGGAGTATGAAAAATAACATTTATTGTAGAAGAAAACAAGTAATCCTGACTAGTTCATGTGAATTTGAGCTAAAACTTCCATTTTTACTGCATCCTAAATTTGACGGATCCTCCATCTTGCCATGCTGAAGAGTACAGGAGCAGTCAGGTCCTTCAACTGCATTTTATTATCTTCTTTGTGTATTCATCCTACCTAATGTAAAATTCAAACGGCTCACTTGCAGATTTGAAATGATGACAGCAACATTGGAAATCTTATTGGTATATTTTGGTTCAGAAATTGTAAATTTCTTGTATTTGCATCTCAGTGTAAAAAAAATGATTACTCTTCTCTAGAAAAAGAGCTTTGTCACACCAAAATTATTAAATAGCTACTTCAAATAGTGAAATCTAATAAATAAATAAATAAATTCAAGTGCTATAGCAATAAATTTAAAACTGTCAAGCTACATTTTTTTTTCATATCTAGATGACAGAATTGTTTAAATAATTTTTTTATATGGCTCTGTGATTTAATATAGAATTATAGTCCAAAAATAACTATAGCTCTATTTACCCAGTACAAATGTCAGAAAAGACATTCTGCAATGGAGGTAGGAAAGCTGCGGGATCATATAGGTCCATGCTGGCTAAGTGTAAACCTTTTTCATATGGGTAAATTTACCATATTTTTCTAACCTGACCACTTTCACTGCTCAGCCTAACTCATTTCATGTTCAAGTGTCTAAATAGGACACTGGCAAGTCAGATGGGGCTTTGGTTTTTGTAAGCACTAACTGATAATGTTAATCTTGTATCCCACCCTGTTTGGAGGGGCAGGTATTAACCTGAAAGGATATCAGCCCCTCCTGCAGGGTGGACTTAAATGAGACAAAATTATCATAATCACCTCTGATTTAACATAAATACAACATACCTACAAGGCTTCTAGTAATTGCATCTCTTGGGGTGGTTTCTTGAAGAATTTTTTTTCACTTTGAAGGAATTTAGAGGAATCCAAAATAAAGGAAGATAATTTATTCTTCTGAGGTTAGCTATGAATCTTCAGGTGCGAACTGACTTTTTTTTTTTTTAATCTGTTCTCTCTTATCATATGCAAAAACAGGCTAGAATTAATTACAAATGAACTTCAGTGTTCCTTTCATGGTAGAGTGCTTGATTACTACTATATATTGCTTTTGCAGTGTAGGAGAGAAAAAGCATCAGAACTCTTACGGGGAGACGTGAATAAAATGTGGATTTTTTTTGTCGTTCCCCTCTGTGATGAATGCGGTTATTCCTGTATGGTGCAATTGCCTTTTTATAACAGTAAACCTTTTCTGTTTACCATCAGCGAAAGATGCATAAACTTTAAGCATGCTTCATCTTGCTCAACAGCGAAATTAAAGTTCCTTTTGTGTGTGAAAGTGAAATATTCTATATTTAGAGCTGTTTTCCTTCTCTTTATTTGTTATACTAGTGAGTTAATAAAATTTAATGGAAAAGGGAAAATTTTCCTCAAGTGACATCATGCAAAAGCAAGTTGAATATAGGATAATTATAAATAATTATCCTTTTCCCTCTTTTTAACGATCTACTTTGTGAAGTTAAAGAATTTAGCATTCTTATTTATTATTTAATATCTCAAATATCTGGATAGGTTTCTCTTATTTACCAGCTTAACATAGGACAGATAAAAATGTTACTTTTTAATTAAAACTCATTGTTATTCCTGCCTTTTATTTCGATGCTTTCTCCATGTCATTTAATTCCAGTTATGGAGACCAAACCAAACAAAAAAGAAAAAGAAAAATCAAATGAACCACTCACTCTCAGGAAACTGTACAAAGTTCACCACTGTTCAAGGAAAGATGGGTGGTAGTTATGAGAACTATTTTATTACTAAATGAATAATATGCCTTTTTTTGCATATCAATTTTATATGCTTCAAGCACAGGTGGTATCAAAGTGACAGACTGCTCATAAAGTATGGTAATCATTTGAACAGTGTTGCAAATCCATGTGGGTTTGTAGATAAATACACATTTGGTATATGTATAGCATCTTTATAAACATCAACTCAAAAGTTCTAATGTAAAATAAGTTTTTTAAAAAAAGAACAAATTCTAAAGCAGCAAATTAAATGCTGTTGTTTATATAGCTATGTGCATGTAGTTGTAGTTACCTGTAATTTTCAAGAATATGCTATGTCGTAGTAGAACAGTCTTCTATAGATCGGTAGAGCTGTATCTATGAACAGCTTGGTTATTGTATGTTAGCTTAAAAACATCTAATCTGGAGGTATAAACTTAATTTTAATGTGTAATGCAGCGTTTATTGTTGTTAAATGTAACGATGAGATAACAAATTTAATTAGTTTTTTATTTGATCTTTAAGACCCTTTTTCTTGGATTTGCTTCAATGACTGTCAGTTTTCACATTTAACAACAAAATGTTGCTCATTTATTGATGGAGAACAGGTGTATGTCCTTTTTTATGTGATAAACATCTTGCACCAAATTATGGCTGCATCTTTTCCCTCAGAAACTGAGTTTCCTAAGGCATGTTCCCTGTGTTGTGCCACTGAGATCTGAAAAACAACAGCAGAATTATATCTTCATTTTTTTACTTTTGCATTAATGATAATGATGTTGCACTTTGTGCTAGCTGATACTCTGTGGCACCTGTTTGCTCTGCTATATCTAATATAAATTACATCTTTACTTTCAATGTTTATATCCCAAAATTTTTGATCAGTCTACCTTGTGGAGCCCTAACCCTTACTTTTTTTTTTTAACCTCTTCTTTATGACTTTTGGTTTTGCTCTTTTATTATCAGTAGAATTATTTATTCTTTATTTGGAGAATTTGGAGCTGAGAGAAGGGATATCGATCATCTTTCCTTTTAATCTTTTTTTAATGAACTTTGTTGCTTTTTCTGCCATAGCAAAGGCAGAACTGCATTTTGCTAAACTTGTTTATGTATTTTCTCCCTATTACTTAGAGATAAATTATTATATAGGTTGTATTATTTATTTTTACTATCATTAATTTAAGAAAAACTTAGTGTCCTATGTTCTGTTCTGGACACAAAATAAAAACAAGAATCCTACAAGACAAGGCTAAAACAGGGGGGAAAAGAAAAGATATTAAGAACTTAGAAGTCGGATATTGCTTCTAAATATGTAATCATAGTCCTAAATGCCTGACATCTTGGTCTGTGTTTGCTGACTTTGTTTTTAAAGTAGAAGCACTTCTCATGATTTTCTTGCATTATGAGTAATTCTCATAACTACTCATAATTACATCATAACTGGATTAGAATTTATGTAGTTAGGTATTGGAATGGCATGTGGGGAAAAGGGCTATTATAAATGTCTCTCAAAATAGGATTTATTCTGATCTATGTAAAGTAAATACTGTATTTATGGAAATGCAAAGGAAAATTTGTCATACTTGAGCATGCTCTGATATGAATCTCAGAAGAGTTTGAAATCAAATAATCACATATATGACTTGTATGGCATGCTCATAAAACTATGCAGATCATCTTTATTAAGTTTTAACATTTACAGTAAGAATTTTGTTTCTAGTATATGATTCATTAACATTTTCCCTGTTTCTCTCCTCTGTAATCTTTTTTCTTTGTTTAATTTAATCAGGGAGTAGACAGTGTTTAAAGAATTAGTTCAAGAATCAGTTTCCTTGAATTTTACTCTCCTCTCTTTCACAGAGATTAATAGAACCTAAAACTTAAAGAAGACTATGAGATCATCTAATCTAATGTCTTTATCATTATCAGACATGGAATTTTGTTCAATTTGTTTTACGTGTTTAGTTCAGAAACTGTAATAACTTGCTTTTAACTGAACAAGAAATGTACAAAAAAGGTATGCAGCCTTGATTTAAAAATGTCAAGGAGAACTTTAGAGCCCAAAGATTTAAGGTTAATTGTTTTTGTATCTTTTCTTTTTTGAATTTTAGAGTGTTTATTCAAATTTTCTGTCCCATTAATTTCTGTTTACTAAATTGAAGAGTCCATATTTCCACATATTTAATTTTTTTCCTGTATGGAAGTACCTACAGAATGTGATAAAGTGACTTGTTAGTCTCCCTTTCAGGAAAAAAAAACAATAAAGGCAGAGATTTTTAACTACTTTAATGTAAAGTGTCTTCAGCAGATTTCTAATTACTCTTATGGATCCTTTCTAACTTGAAAAGTTCCCTTCTAGTTTTTCGTTAAATTTAGTATGTGCAAGTCAAAATTGAATGCTGTGTTTTAGTACCCATCCCACCACTGCAATATACAGAAGTAAGAATATTCTTTCTACTCCAGGTTACCTTGTTACATAGCCAAACATCATATTGCTTGCTTACACTGCAGAATGATCCTGGAATTTATAACAACTTCCTTATCTGCAGCAACTCCTGCCTCTTTTTCCAATAACGCTTTCCAGGATACATTTATCCATGTTAAGGTATAGTCTAGATTCTTGGTTTTAGATGAGTGATCTTGCATTTGGCTTTATGGAACCACCTATCCTTTTTCTGAAAACATCTAACAATGTGACCCATTTCATTCCATATGCTACCCTGTCCTTCTCCTCATTATTATTCACCTCACCAGGATTTGCCATCTGCCAATTTTATTTTTATATTTATATTTAAATTATAAAAAGATTGGGATGAATCCCAGCCTTTTCAAAATCCCACTAGGCTGCTTCAGCCATTGATGGTTCCTCATTGACATCTATTTCTTCAGGTTTTGTAATTACTGATGTTTTTATTCATGCAGGAGGCGCCTTATTGATACTGCTTAATATTAGTTTCTCTTGTAAAGTTGTAGGGTGCTAAATTAAAAATACTTACAAGAATCTATTATGGTTTCCAAGCTGCCTTTATGAATTAAATCTCAAATTTAAGTAAAAGAAAACGAAATCAGGGTTGTCTGACAGACTGTAGTTCCTAGAAGATGGTGTTAAAAAAAATCCTTTCATGACAACATATAGTAATGCAAAAAATATTTACTTTTTTTTTTGTGAATTCCAGTGTTTATTTCTTGAACTGATACTGTTCATTCTTCTTTCCCTGTTTGAACATTTGCACTGTGTCAGCATGGGTCTCATCTTACAGAATGTTACTGATATTTGAGCATGTATTAAAAGTTAATAACAAGAAAAAGGTCCCTGTAGCCTGTAGTTTAGAGACTGTAGGACACAGGTTGTTTGATTATGCTGATTTTAAAGCATTTGACCATAAGATAAGTTGCTTAATGTCAACTCGGTTTGCTAATAGCTTGGAAAGTAGCCAGTTTTGCTGTGCAACAGTCTCATATAGATGTAATTTGGTGTAACAGTCAATCTGCTCTAACTGCAGTCTGCTACAGAAACAGGTAATTCCACTTTTCCAAAATCCAGCTCCCCACATCCTAATGCCTGTTTTGTATTGGATCTCGTGACTTTTTAAAAGAATACCAAGGCATGTTGCTGACGTAGAGATCATGATATATACACAAACACTGAATTTCTAATCCACAATCAAAATTATGAGACTACTAAAAATTAATATTAAATAACTTCCAGAATCAATCTTGTCTGTCTGTATCATTATTCTTGAAAATGTCTGAATCATTTTGGCAATTCAATTTATTTATATAAATTGGAACAATTATAAATGGAAAACATCATGAGAGATTTCAGACATACAAAATTTCAGTTCAAAGGTTTGAAGCTGAGATTGCTGATATGCAATTAAAAGTAATGGCATGTGTTGGGAGTCTGCAACAGTGGGTTTTATTGCACCACCTTAGAAGTTTAAAGTTTAATCCTTGTCTGTATGATCAAATCTAATGGGAATAAGTGTTTTAAACTAATTCAAAGCAACTTTTATCAAAAACAAGGAAAGTAACAAGTACTTCTCGCCCGAAATGTTCTATCTTCATGGATCAGCTGTGATATTAAACACCTTTTGTAGCCTCAAAAGCTTAGAGATTTCTTTTACAATGAAGTTTCCAATACATATCATTTTATCTACAGTGCTATCTTTGTAAAAGTAATGGGCTTAGGTTTATTAATCTTCCCCGGCTATATTTTTTTCCTTTACAAAATGCAACTTCAATTTTCTTATTCCAGTTTACTGTAAACCTAATAAACGGGCTCTTAAAGTATGAGTAGTAGCTAGCACTAATGTTCAGGTAGAACAGTATGCACCTTTAATAATAGCTAAAGCTATCCGTGTGGCAATTTTTGATGTCTTTATGTGAGTGGTTTTAATATTTTCTAGCTTACTAACAATGTTATTATCTTTTATAATGCTTTTATATTAATGTATAGAAGATTACTTGAAAGAGCAAAAAATTGTATATTCTGTCTCTTTGCTCTAATGTTCTTTTTGTTCTGTGTTATTTGTTTGGAAATATTCTATTTACATGAATAATAACTGAATCTATTCCTTTCTTCTCCTCTTGATTCCTTTGCAGAGCAACTGAAAAAAGTCTCTGTATCTTCTCCTTTTAGAAGCTATCATATGATAATACAAATATAATGGCTTTGTAATTTTTTTGGGAGACAGGTGAAGAGTAGGAAGAGTAATTATTTTACAAAGGATTGAACTATATTCTCATTTTGTGTGTTTACTAAAAAAAATTAAACCATGCGAATTTTCAGTAAGGAGTTGTTTTGTTTCTCTCAGTTAGTTACATGGGTTTTTTTGCTTGTTTGTTTTCAACATATGCAGTGTAAGATGCAAATTCTGAACATTTGTGGCTATTAATATCTTAAAATTCCTTGGATGGAATCCAGGTAGATGTTGACAATGTATACAGACTTCAAACCTAAATGGTGCACAAATTAAAGAACAATTCTCTGGGAGTTCATCTGAGTCAAAATCTAACAACTGTTAATTATGATCCACTTCCAAAGTGGATGTGCCCCCTGTTGAGAAACTGAGCAGTCTTTTCAGGTCAGCTACTTTCATAACAGGTCTTTGGGATGATAATAGGCTTGTCAAAAGCCTGTAAGAACTTGGTATAATTAGTAATGTAATAGGGAGTTGCTTTAGTTAATTTCAGAAGCTCTCAATTGTTTTTGAGGTTAGCAATTAGGACTGAGAGAAAAAGACATTACATCATGAAGATATGGGAAGTTATTATCTGGTGTATAGTTTAGCTTTTCTTATTCACCATCCTGTACATCAAACGTAGAATCAGATTTGCCGTTCACAATGTCTTTATAGTGCTGCTGTCTAGCCACATTATATATTCTATACGTTCCAAAAACTTTTGTATAATCTCAGTGACTCTATCCTAAAGGTATTAACTTTTAAAACTGCAATAAATAATTACAAAGTAACTGGAAATCCCTGACTTTACACAGTTGCAGTTCATTGCCCCAAAGCAACCTTAAAATGATCTATTAAGTGATTATTAGAAACAATTAATTATGCCAGAGAACTCTAAGAGCTCAAATGTAATTTCATGGTTATAATTTTCTTGTCAGGTAATAAAACAGGCTGAGCTTGGCAAGGATCTGTCTGACTGCTCTCTGTTCGATTTGCTGAAATATGATGATTATAACAGTGACAAGCACCTAGCTCTGGAAGAATTCTATAGAGCTTTTCGTAAGTACAAAGATTAGCCTATTATTCTCTTGGTTTTCTTTTCTGTCTCTTGTTTTGTCTTTCTAAAAGAGTATTTTTTTTAATTTTTTAATTTTGAAATGTCATGACACGGTACTTAAATCATGAGTACAATTTAACAGTTACAGTGTAGTGGAGAACTTCATAGCAGAAATCAATAAGAGATCCATTAGTGTCCAGATTTCTGAGGGATTTTGGTAATGGCGAATTCATAGATAATCTTTCTTAACGCAGACATGCATTGACAAGTTTGTGTTGTGCACAAATGAAAACTAGTGCGATGAGGACGTTATCAGTATAGCTCAAAAAGCTAGGGCACTTCCCCACCCCCTTTGTATACAGGTGCTGATGAAACCAGTTCTGACAAACCCAGCAACAAAGGTAGCACTTTTATTAGGTTTTTGATGTCTTCAGAGGACTCTCAGAGAGAGATGGATTTGTGGTATAGTTTATGGTGTAGTTTTCTAATGTTTGTATAATGATCGAAAGATTATAACAGAGCAACAGTATTTGCAGTGGATATTTTCTGAAATATTCTGGTTTTATATATTATTTAAAGAAGTTAAAAAAGATCAGCTACTTTAACTCAAACATGCTTGAACCATAGAATTTCTGGCCTCACCCACAGTTTTCTGTCACTTGAGCTGATAGAAAGCATCTCTGATTTTTCATTCTTTTATCTTTTCCTTTTCCATCTACATTTAGATACCAGTCTCAGTCGAGAATTGTTGAGGTCTCCTCTTCCTCATTAAAGTTCATACGCCCAGCAGCTGGAACAAAGGTTATAGACATTTACTCATTCCAAAGGGCAGTGGAGAAGATTTGGGTTTGCATTGTTGAAGAAATAGATCCTATTCAAAACTCTTATGCAGAATTTAAGGGTTTTTTGTTTTGTTCTTTTGTGATTTTTTTTCTTAATATTGCTGTAACTCTAATGAATGGCTCCTTGAAGTAAGGAGGAGGAATGGAAGGAAGCAGAGAGAAAATTCAACTGTCATTTAGAGACTAAATTCAGAATCGACAATGACAGTAAATAGTACTGCTTTGTGAACAGTTCCCGACAGACAACAAGAACTCTGGGTTTTTTTCCTCTACTGGTAGAGAGTAAGCTGCCTTAAGGACAAAGATCAGTCGTTTCCTATCTTAGAAATGTTAACATACATACATATGTGTGTGTGTATGTGTGTATACACACACAAGTGTATATTCTGCAAATTACTTTGAGCTCATTTTATTTGGTAAAATGAATTTAAAATAAGCAGGACAACCAGATGTGAATAATTGTAAGCAATGGGATAAAAATCAAGCAATGTCAAGATCATGATCAAGTAAACCTGACAGCAGCATCTACTCTGTTGTACTCTTGTGGAAATGTTGGAAGCAAAGTTTCTTCTAGCATAAAAACATCTTTAAAAAAAACTTCTAATTAAGAAGCTAGAATGGACAAATATGAAAACAATATGAGAACATTAAGGAAGTGAGATAAGTATTGATAGTCCTCAATAAATATTGTGGTATAATTTACAATTTATTCTACAGATTCTGAGCTGAAAACCACCTGTAGAATATACCTTCCTAGAAAAGAGATGAGCCTATATCAAAGGATGAGCAGAGTGATAGTCTGGGGACAAGTGAGACACTGGAAAGTGAGGCAGGTGTGGGTGTTTAAAATGATTGTAATGTTAGTTATAAAGCCAAGGGATTAAATCTGTCTTCAGGCCTTTTTAGGATTATAGCATAATTCAGGCTAGAAGGAGCCCCAGGAGGTCTCTAGCCCAACTTGCTGCTCCAAGCAAAGTCAGATATGAGGTCAGCCCAGGCTGCTCAGGGCTTTATCCAGTTGGATCTTGAAAACCTCCAAGGATGGAGATGGCACAACCGCTCTGGGCAAGCTGTGCCAATGAGTGACTATCTTTGTGGTGAAAAAGTTATTCCTTATATCCAGTCTGATCCTCTTGTTTCAGTTTATACCTGCTGTCTCTTGTCCCACCGGGCACCGCTGTGAAGAGCCTGGCTCCGTCTTCTCAGTGCCCTTCCCGTAGGCTCTGAGGGGCTGCTCTTGGGTGTCCCTAAAGCCATGTCTTCTCCTGGCTGAACAAGCCCTGTTTCCTCAGCCTCTCCTCACAGGCCAAGTGCTCCAGCCCCTGAATACTGTGGTCACCCTCCGTGAACTTGATACAGTCTGTTGATATCTTTCCTGTACTGGGGACTCTGATCCTCATTAAACTGGACTTTTAATTTGTTTACAAGTGCAGTCCTCATACAGAAGGTGCTAGTAGTTTTTTTTATCAGTTATGGACGATGCCTCTAAAAAGCCTACAAATCTAAACCAATAGACTGGACTTGCAACAGACATAAAAATACCAGCAACTGAGAACTCAACAACTGTCAAGGAATATTTTGTTTATGGCTCACTTGATATGGAACAGTTTTAAAGCTGATCTCTTTGTACGCAGTTTGCTCCAGATATGTGGTATCACTAGTTATTAAACTTTTGCAGAGCTGAGAAGATATTCAAGTTACACAGCAAAAGTAATCAAAATAAACTATAAATAAAGAGTACTATTTTTGAGAGCCTAGATATGCAAATGGAAATTGATCCTAGGTTCACTAAGTAGAGAAGTTGTTTACAATGCTGTCATTTAGCAGTGTTATGAAGGAAAGGGACTGATGCGGTATGTCTGAGCATCAGACAGACAGATAGCTGGCTGGTGCCAAAGAAGGAGTAACAGATTAAAAATGAAAAAGGAAAAAAAGTATAAAAATGAAAAAGAACTATAATTCTATTTAAAAAAGACATTATCTAAAAGACTAAGTGTACAAGCTTTTTATTTCTAATTAATATTATTTCTAATTAATTTTTATTTATGTCAGTTTCCCTTATTTGTGTTCCCTGTCCATATACAGGCTAAGATTGAAAGCTCAGGAAGTCTTTTTAAAGATTTCATGTGACTTTGAAATGAATGCTTTGAACCAGTGCCAGGGGTGGACCCAGCAGTGAGATGACTGGGGACCTCCACAGAGCCCCAGTCATAGCTGCTTCCCGTGATTCAGCACAAAGCCAAAAACTACTGTGCAGCACTAATCTGTTTCCCCAAGTTGCCTCCAGTATATACGCAACCTGTAGTATGCGTTATATATGCCTTGAGTGCAGCTTTACCAGTATCGTCCTGCTACGTGCACTACAGCTGTAAAAACCGTAATAGATTTATATGGTAGTACCAATCCACAGGACTTTATATGTAATCACATTTGTGATAAAGCTGCTATTAGAATTTGGCTTTTTGTCAAGAGCCTTTCCCCCCCTCCCTTCCCATGTTGCTTTCTGCTTTTCACAACATCCTGATGTATTTTTAAATCTTAAGTGTTGCTATTTGACAAGTTGTTTGGTTATAGAAGTCTTCAGGGAAATGCTGGGCACTCAGTACATTTTGTCTACTCAGATCTGGATCAATGTAGCAAACAAACTGTTTTTAGCACACATTCCTTTTGCATATTCTTTATAGCATGCATTCTGAACATTGGCTAATGGCTAATAGTATCACGCTACTGAATTTTTTGTTCTCTTAAAATTTTGCCTGAATACTATTATGGATGAATGAAAAAATGAAAACTTTTATCAAGGTATACAACATGAGCAGATATTGTACATGCTTCTCTTGAAGCTCTGATAAGATATCTTATTTATGTTTTTTATGTATTCTGATACCGTCAGTGCTAGGCCATAGAAGGTTTACACTGAGCTAACTTATGAAATGGATAAGGTATGTCAAAATGAACCAGTAACCTTTGACAGTGAATAAGCCATTATTTCCTGACCACAGATATCTAAATATGAAATACTAATATAGTTACTCAGGCTGTCATTGCAACTGTAAATGAGTTGTGAGCTGTATATTTAGAATTTCACATTTTGCTAAGGTCAGGTGTCTAAGGTTTTCTTTTTCATATTACAGGGGAATCAAATAACAAATTAAAGGCTGAGTTGAGTTTGCAGGAATAAATGAAGCAAAAATTTTGCAACTTCTTCGTCTGTCAGGAGGGTTGAGAAAATTAGCAGACTTTGTTCATGACTCCTGAGTTCTGCTGACCTAATTGGGGGAGGGCTTGGCTTGCGTGATATTCGTCATTAGATCAAAATGCCAAAGAACTAACTCTCATAAGCCTTTCAGTGAGTTTACCATCTGAACTCATTTAAATACTATAGAGAATGACATGGAATATTCAGGAAAAAAATAAGCCCAGAGCAATTCTAAACTTTTGGCTGTGATTAGCAACCCCCACCCCCCAATGGTCAACTTATGTTTTATCTCTTGGAAATCAAATTGCTATGGTCTGTGACTTTCAGTACTGCTGTAACTATTTTTCTTGTAGCTAATTCTGAGAATATTCTCATTTCTGCAAGGGAATGTACCTATAAGATTAGGCTAAGACTGATGTTTCAACATCCACAAATGCCTTTGTCTAGATATTGTAAGGAACATTTCAAAGCCCATTTAAAATAATAATTTTAACCACAGTGACCTTTGTTAACAGTTTTAAAGGAAGCTCTGTTTCTCCAAAACAAGTGGGGAAAAAGAATCTACCAGAATATGAATAGTGGCTACACGTTAAAGGAGACGAGCACTAGCTGATCCACAAGCGAGAACACTGAATAGCTGCATCAAAGCAGAATTACACTTATGGAAATGTACTGAATAGTGAAAGGCTCATAAAATGCTATGTAGTAAGAAAGTCTTGATAACCATTGCATTGCTTGTTTCCTTTTTACCCATAGCATTGCCTTCTTATCTGGATCTCATGGTTATGATTTCTCCCCAGTTTCAACCTCCAATGTAACTGGCTATAAACACTGTTAGCAAACTAACTATTCATTTAAACTGATAATTTTAAATATAATTTAATATGAAATATTATCGTATTTATTTCTAAATATAAGTGGCTCTTCCCTGAAAAAGAATTATTATATTAATACAAATACATATCATTGCAAGGTATGAAAGGAAATTCTTTTTTTTTTTTTTTGATTAAGATTGCCAAGTCAGTTTTTGAAACTGAAAATAAGGATAATATTTCATGACAAATTTGGAGAGAAGACAAGAAGATGAGTATTCTGAACATTGTAATAGCCAGGTCATTTACCTTCTAAATAAAAAATTTGGCTGAAACAAACCTGACTATTTCAGTCAACTGAATTGGTATGTAACAGGGCTTCAACAGAAATCATATTTAATTTTTTGATTTCATTAGAAGCCAGCAGAGACGCATCCTTTTTCTCTTTCTCAAAACAGAATGTATTAGTTTGAATTTAAGTCATGGGTGAAATTTCAAAAATGAGTCTTGGGTATTTCCTAATGTGCATAAATAAGTTGCTTCACTTTCCATATTGCCGAATGCAGCCATTTTAAATCCATTTAATAAAAAAAGAGATTAATACTGTCTGTGGAAGTAAACTGCTTTCTAGTCCAGCATTAAATTTAAATAATAAAATATTTTCTTTTTTTTCCTCTCTCTTTTTTTCTTTTTTTTAAAAAAAAACCTTCTATTGGAAACTCCACTAACCAGAAATCTGAGGTAATCTTGCTTCAACACTAAGCCTCAGTGGTTACCAAGGAAAGTGTGGTTCTAAGCTGTTGCTCCACCTAGTGGTCTGGGACAGCCTTTTGATTCCTAGTAGGATTTAGATACTTCAGATGAAGATTGGATGAACAAATTCCCTTTTCTGTTCAAGAATTTGTTTCTTCAGAGGATCTTTTGAGCTTCTTTGTGTTACTTTGTATTCTATGCAAGGCTGAGTTTACTGGTGATCCTTAAGTATCTAGCACTAACATTTGTTTTGGAAAAGTGTTGCTAAGTAGTTTTATTCAAAAATTTAGACCATATATTGTTTCATCTTTATACCTCGTAGACTGTTACAGAGTTCAAAGTCTTCTCAAAGGAAGGCTCTTGGCTTTTTTGTTTTG
This sequence comes from Dromaius novaehollandiae, assembly GCF_036370855.1. Taxonomy (NCBI): domain Eukaryota; kingdom Metazoa; phylum Chordata; class Aves; order Casuariiformes; family Dromaiidae; genus Dromaius; species Dromaius novaehollandiae. Next base: position 43,666,371 of record NC_088101.1, on the reverse strand, counting down.
TTTTTATTTTTTGCTCTTTTTTTTTTTTTAAACTCATCTACTCTTCCCATTTTCTCTAGCTTGGTTCTGACATATGAGTAAATAAAAAATAATTTGAAAAAATATTACAGTCAGAGGAAAATTGAAAAGGCTTTTAGTAATTTCTAGGATATCTGGATTTCTTAAACATATCCGACATTTGCACTATAAAAAAAGAATCCGAAGATGCAATTGTGAGATGAACAGATAGATTATATGAAAGTACACTGGAAATGCTGAAAATGGGGTTAATAAAAGAATAATTTCAACTTTGCAGTGATTATTAGCTTTTCTGTAGACCTGAGTGTTATAGAAAAGTGTATTATAATCTTTTGGGAAAGTTTTTTTTTTTTTTTTTTTGGTTGAATGCCCTCAAATATGCACTACATACTATAGCTAAAGATTACCTGAAAAATAACAAAATAACTCCATTGCAGAGAAATGTAGAAGAAAATCTTTTAGTTCATTCTATTGTTCATACAGAATAAGATTGTGGGAAAATGTTCTATTTTAGGAAATTTCATTACTAAATTCATTTCCAAAACATAATAAGAACATTTGAAATGTTACCATATTATTCCTTCATAGCTTTTGACCCTGATATTTTTTCCCCTTTAATGTTATATTTCCATAGTGTGTTTTGGTATGTTGTATGTTTTTGCAGTTTACTGCTTCCCTAGCATGTCAATAGTTGCTGTTGGAAAAAAGACACTATTTTGGCCAACTGAAATAAAGAGTGAATGGATTATTTGGATGTAAATGTTTCATAGAAAACTTCAAAGAAAATGTGGATAAAATAATTTTCATTATTTATATTTTACATTTGGAATCAAAATAAATGAAGAGTGATTTTATTTTAGCATTCCAAATTAAATGCTTCAGGAAATATTTGTAGCCTATTTGATACTATTTGATACTTATTTGGTTACTCTTTTTTAAAAAAGATCAGTTTATTATAAAATTGTGTGCCATATACAGAGATATGTGCACGAATAACATATGTACACATTTATAAAAGTATATAGGTGAATAGCTTAATCTGATGACTAGCTGTTATTTTATTTGAAAAGAATCCCTTTATGCCAGTTTTGAGAATATATTTGGGCCAGTTACACGATACTGTTCAAAAGTTGCTACCGAGTTTGACTCTCTGGTCAGAGGAGCGGAAGTATTGGAAATAACTGGAAGAATGCATTGCTTAGTGCTACCCTCAATCACATTATTTCACAGTTTAACATGCTCTTTTAAGTTCTGGAAAGCAAGATCAGTTTCATGTGAATGCATGCACACACACGAAAATGTTTGATTTTTGCCCCCGCAAAGTCTTGCTCTCTTGTCATCTAGTGTTTGCCTGGTTAATATACCACAGATCTCTTAAGTGTTTGCAAGCAGCTTCCCATCCGCTGTCACTTCTAAGAAGTAAAAAGTTTTGGATATGTATAGAGTTAAGGAATGTCGCACTTGAGAATTTAAGCTGTTATAACTTCCTATAAATATTGACAACTGTATGGTTAGTTTGAGGGAGAAATAATATCAAATACTCTAGTCTGGCAAAGCTGTTTTCATGGTCTCAGCTAATGGTGTTCTAAACTGTGATATTTCTCGCTCCTCATCACTGCTGGCTTTCTGACTGCTCAGAAACAAATGTCTCGTAGTTGCACATAATTATTTATGTATTCATTATAGGGATATATGTGAGCAGAATTCAGTAGGACTATTTATGTATGTATGTATGTATTGTGTGTATTCGATGAAATTATATTGTGACACCTCTACTGCCTGTGATTGCTAGAGCCTGTATTTAGTTGCATGACTGTTCCATTTTATATACAACATAAAACAATATGTCTAATTATCTAAATGTATTTTTGACCCTTTTGCATTTAAAAAAAATTTCTATGGAAGAAAACAGACTAACAAAATAACTCCTGAGCTGTGTTGTATTCAGAATTAACTTGACAGTAGATTTTCAAGGCTGTTTTCCTAAAAGAGTATGATCTCAGAGTATTATATCCTACACGAGTATCCTATGTAAGGTTAGCAAGTGATTTATATGTGAAATTCAATTTTGGTCATTGAAAAAAGAAGGCGCTTTGATTGTGCCTATGAAGTGCTGAGTTCATATCCATTTAAGTACAACATATGTGTAACAAGAACTGCTCTGGGTTAGAGCAAAGACCCATTTAGTCCAGTATCTCATCTCTAGGAGTGCTTAGGGAAGATTACCAAAAAAGAACAAGCATGCAAGATTCCCCTGTAATATACTTTCTCAGCTCAGGTGATTTGTGTCTCAGAGACTTTCTGAGCCTCTTTAATAGCCCCTGATGAATGCCTTACTTATAAATTTGATTGCCTTTTGGGCCCAAGTGAAATTACCATCTACAACATCCTGTTGCAGAGATTTTCACAGCTTAGTGACTGCTTGCATAAAAAAGTGTCTTTTTTTGTTTGTTGTGCATGCCTTCAGTTTAGTTTATTTAGTTTATTTAATTCCTATATGATAAGAAACCCTGAACAACTGTTCCATATTCTTGGTCTCTGTGGCACTGTAATTTTCATAAGCTCTTGCCATATCTTTATAGTCATTTCTTTTCTATGCTGAAAAATCCCTCATTTAATAGCTTGTGTGGAAGGTGTCCTACACCTTTGATCATTCTGGTTGCATTTCTCTCTTCTTTTTAAAGTTTTACTGTTAACTTTTTATAGATGTAAGGACTAAAACTGCACACAGAGCCAAGCTGCACATACATCCTAAATTTCTACAGTGGCATAGTAATGTTTTCTGTTTGCATACTAATATTTGCCTAGTAATTCCTTTCATTATGTTTTCAGGGCTGAGTAGATGTTTCCATACAGCTGCCTATTATGCTCTCAAAATCTCATAGCTAAGTAATAATAAGTAGTTCAGAGCGCATCGCTGTGTGGAGCCCCGAACAAGGTTGGGCTTTTTTTTTTTTTTTTTTTTTTAACCTGCACGCAGTACTTCGATTTCAATGTACTGAATTCAGCACCCCAGTATTGCAAGGTCTTTATGCAAATCGGCTTTTGGGTTTTTTTAACCAAATTACGTGATTTCTTGTTCTCAGAAAATATCACTTCATTTTTCACCCCTTCTCCCAGATCATGTTGAGTAACACAAGATCACAGAGGAGATCCAGGGGCTACTCCACTGCTGGCTTACCTTCATAAGAGACCCGCAAACAGACTTCTTCAACAGAGAAATGAAAGATTTTTTGGCAGCCCCTGATAAGACCTGATGTATGTTTTTTGTGAAAGGGTAGACTCATCAGGCAGACATACTGTGAGCAAAACTGTAGCATGCAAGACTGAAGCGCTGACAGCGATAGCTGAAGCTGGTCTCCTCCTTTTGTCCTTTAAGCTTTGTGCTGAAATTGTTAGATGCATAGCACATAATATGCTTTGATCTTAAGGAAATATATCAGGGCCCAGACCAAAAGAGGAATACACAGAGTATTCATACTTAAAGTTAGGTAATTGCTGTACATCTTTCTTCCCATAGTAAATGCAGAATATCCATAATTAAACTTTTTATAAATTCATCCCGTGTTCTACTTTAACTTAATGAGGTTTTGGAAATATTTATATATGTTATGTGTGTGTGTCTATATATACATATATCGTGTGTGTGTATATGTATATATATATATACACACATATATATATACACACATATATATTTTAATTCTTCAAAGGTATATATGCCATGATATAAAATTCAAAATTGTATATTAATTTTAAATACCTTTTAAAATTCTTGTGGTCTCAATTTGCATGCATATATATATATATATAACCTTTTCTTGAAAACTTTACTTGGCAGAGACAGCAACTGTACAGTGAAGTTATTTATCCACTAAAGATTTTGAAAGCAACAGTTACGTATTTTCAGAATTGGCGTGTAAATATTCACCTCTGCCTGTCTTCACAGACCTCGTTGTCATTAGAACTTTTAGATTATAGCCAACCCCTTCTTAAATATGTATTTATCCATTTCAGACCACTAGAGCAAAATGGGATTTCAGGCTTACAGATCTCCATCACCACCAGAATCATATTTGGTATATTTTTTCTCCTCTGAGATTAGCTGAACTATAACTGTGTTATACTTGCTTAGTTTAATGGACTCTAAGTCTCATCCAGACTTGAGTAATGGCTTTGAAGATCCTGCCAAAATCCTGCTGCTTCATAGCGTGGGGTTGAGGATCTGATATGGTATGGCATGTTGATGTCAAGAAAGTACATGGGCTGAAAAAAGCTTAAAGATGTTCCGTCTTGTACTCAACAATTTGTTTTGTGTTCCACATAAGGTCATGGTCCTTTGCATGGAAATCTACTTTTCTAGGGAATAAAACTCTACCTACCTAATAACAAAAGTTAAAAGCCTCTGCACAGTCAGGTAACAGAGCCTACCTTGAGTTCTGCTTTTGCTTCTTCCCTCTAAATGTAAACTGTCATGTCAATCATCTGACAGATTTTTAGAATGACTTTCATCCTACTATTACTCCCATCCATGCTTTTTCCACGTTACAGATTTCTGTGAGGAGCTGCTTCGTAACTACTCTTCAGACTCTGGGTAACTATGTAATAATTCAATGGTCCCTCCGTCTTCTTGCAATGGAAATAGAGCAGTTCTGTTATGCCTTGTGTTTTCTAACACCCCTTTGATGTTCAGATAATTTAATCCTGATTTACTAATTTAGAGTATTGATCTATTGTTTTCCTGACAGAACTGGAAGAGGAGACAACTTTATAAAGTCAGGTTGTTATAAAACTTTCGATAAGTCCAGATAGCTTAAATGTTTAGATATTCTATTACCATTCTGGGAAAGAAGCTTTGAAATTTAAAAATGAAATGAAGCTATGCAGTAAATAAAATTAGCAAATTATTGTATTTTATAAACTGAAACCTCCGTGCATAAAACTATGAGTTACTGGGGTTGTCAACTCTTCTCTTAAAATTCCCATTTCATTATTGATTAATTCCAGAAATACTCTGTAGATTGAGCTGCTGCATTTTAAATGTTTTATTTGAGGTAGCTGCGAGTATGCAGTATTGATGTTCAGCATCTGTATTTGCAGTAAACATAAGCAGCATTAAATTTGGATCTATACTAGTAAAATTACTTGAAAATATTTGTGCCAACTCTTCGCATTTAAATAAAATGTTTTTTGCTTAAGCTAGTCATGTGCAAACACAACAAACATATACTGAAATTGATTTTTTGATAAATTTTCTTGTTTGGTTAGACAAATTCACCAAGATATTGTTTGATAAATAAGGTCAAAACCAATTATCACTATTACTTTAGTGAATTAGCAGTTGCACATGATCTAGGAGAGAAAGCCATATTAACAAATAACTTTGTTTCCTGTGAAATCTGTTATCAAGAGGAAAACAAACAAAACCCCCAACTAGTAATATAGATAAATTAGTAATAGGAGTCTACTAATGTTAGATTGGTAATTAGTGTAGTACTAATGGTCACTACACTATAAGTAATATACCTTTTAAATTATGTATTATTCTTGGTGCATGTTACCATTCTGACCATTTTTACTCAAATTCTGCTCTTATTTATTTATAGCCAGATATCATGCAGTTTTCAATATACTTGTACAAGTATATATTGCTCATAGCAATATTTGATTTTGCATCTCTTTTTGAATAATACAGTGTTATGATGTTTTTAACTATTTTTCATCAGGACTGTATTACAAGCAGGTGGTCTAGATTTACAGTTATTTTGAGGTTCATTTTAACTGTTGAGGTGTTAATTTGAAAAACAGACCTTAGATCAGTTTGGAGTTTTGTATGCCCTCTGAATATCTAAGCTAGGTAAGCTGGGCTTTCAGTAAAGTTCTACATGGTGAGATTTTCATCATCATCCTTTTTACGTAATTCATAATTATAGTCTTGTAATGAAGATATTAAAGAGAAGTTTGTATCAACATTATTGGGCTTTGCTATTGCATTATGAAGCAAATTTTAATTATATGATTGCACATATTCCTTAGTGATCCTGTCTAATTTGATAAAGAGAATGGAGAGTGAATCAGAAGTACAGGGTAAAACTAGCTTTTGTCTATTAAGACCTCTGCCTCTTTTGTTACTGAAGCTAAAAGATGTTCCATGACTAAGACAGATAATTGCAATATGAAGAAAGAGGAAGCTAATGATAAACACGTCTCTTTATAACTGGCAAAGTTATCTTTGCTTTTGCATTAAAGTTCTTAAACTGCGTAATGCATTCAGCCTAACACAGTTCATTCAATTTAACTGAGTAATTTAGATGGAATTGCATGTTACTCGCTTTCAGGATATGCATTTTGAGAATAGGAGTCTCAGTTGCACAATCTCTGAGCACTCTGAGATGAGGGTGAAGTTAACTGAAGCTATACTTTCAACAAATAAAGTGGTATTCAGTGAAAGAACAGTATCATGTTGGGAATCTAAGCATCTTGAACAGTTTAGACAGTTTATCTTTTCTTTGCCTCAGTTCCATGCCTGTACTGTGATGATACTGTTGCTCCCTAGACTCACACTGGGCCATGAAAGCACATTGGAGTTTGAAAAGCCCACTGCTGTCTCTTAAGAGTCTCTTTAAAAGCCCTTGAAGAAGGCTTGAGGGACATTAAGAGCTTTCCAGAAATCCAGCTGGACTAAACAAACTAGATCACCCAGCCTTTAGCCATTTTTACCACTACCATTTCCAATTCAGGATTTGTCGTAAACGCCTTCACAGCTTGATCCTGGAATCACAAAACAGGTCAGAGGACACTTTCTGAGGGCATTTAGCCAAACTCCTTGTTGGTTCATGTTTGTTCTGTGGTATACTAGGACCCCTGGATCCTTTTCTGCAAAGGTGATTTCTAGTCAGTTGACCCCCATCCTCTACTGTTGTGTAGACTTTGTCTCGAGTGCAAGACTTTCATTTGTCTTCGTTGTGTTTCATAGTCTGTCAGCCCATTCCTCCTGCTTGTAAAAATCCCGCTGAATAGCAGTCTTGCAGAAGTGCGCCTACTGATCCTGCCAGTTTGGTGCCATCTGCAAGATTTGAGGTGCATTTTGTACCATCATCCAAGTCCTTGATGAAGATGTTAGTATCAGCCTCAATACTGAAACCACTCGTAATTAACCAGCCTTCAAACTCTAAAATGTTGACCACTGCCCTTTGAGCCTGATGTGTCCCAGAAGTTACTTGCTCACTTTGTAGTCCACTCATACAGGCCATAGCTCCCTAGCCTGGGCTCAAGGTTGCTATGAGTGACTGTGTCAAATGCCTTGCTAAGGTAAATGACAGCCACATACTCTTCCATTATCTATAGAGCTAGTCATTTCTTGTAGAAGGCAATTCAGACTTAAATTTTAGGCAGGTACCCTGCTAAATATTCCCTCCCTACCCAACTGAGTAAATACAGATTTTTTTCACTTCATCAGGAAGTCTTAAGTGTTAACATTGCCTGTGTCTATCCATGCAGCCTACAATTTTCTTCCGAAATTTTTTTTGTAATTTTATATAAAATTATTATTCACTCATTACCAGTGTCTGTATTTGAATTTGCCATCATCACAGCATGCATAATTTAAACTAATTTATTTAAAGTTCAAAAAATTAGCATGCAGATCATTTTTATCACATAGCAGCACTCATGAATACTTATGTGTGCCACTGTTTCCATGGAAAACATTATTTTCAACTTACTAGTATTCCATTTTTATCATTTCTGATTTCCGGTATTGGCTGAATCTTGTGCTAGCACTGTGCTAAACATTTACTATTGGACTTATGACTCATGATTTTATTTTATTCCTCATTACATTTCCTGTGAGGATTTAGAAAATATAGTGTATAATTCTTCAGTGTGTTTATTGATACTCTTGCCTTTTAAAGAATGCACAAATTGGAAAGTCTTTGTCATTATGGTTTATTAATTGTATCTAGCTTGAAGGTTTTTTAAGATGTTTTAAGGAAAAATACTAGCAGTGGTTAAGTAAATGAACATACTATATTTCAGATATATGTACAAGACTTCTGTAGTGTCCTTTGAACACTGAAGTGTCAGAACATGAGAATCTGTCTTTTAGATATTCATTAAACCTGAGGATGGGTGTGTGTGGGTGGTGGCATTTGTTTTGCTTTTGGTTTGGTGTTTTCTTTGTTTGTTTTTTGCCATATCACTTTTTTGATACCTTATGGCATTGCCTGAGTTCTGTAAATCGGCAACCTGCCCCAGTTTTCATGAAATACTCATCTCATACTGGATTTCATGTGGTGCATATAATTCTAGCCAGGCCTCCAAAGGCTGAATTCCATTCAGTGAGACAAATTTTTCATGAAAACTGGGGCAGGTTGCATATAAAGTTACTACTAAGAGATTTGTGAAAGTTAGACGAGAAAAATAAATCTGTGGTTCGTAGCTTATGTTCACTGTTCAGAACTTTCACAGCAACTGGGTAATTTGTAGGATTCTGCAAATCAAAAAATGTTGAAAATATTCAAGGTAGAAACTGAACAGTTGTGAGGGCCTGTGAGGCAGAATTGTCCTTAATATCAGGTCTTTTCTCAACATTTAAAGCTTTGCTTATTCATCCTGGAATTAGGCTAAAAGTGAGAGTAAGATATGAAGCTAATTAGAGGTACAAAACCTGATTTTAAACTGACTCAGAATTTTTACTAAAATTTAAATTAAATTTCTCTGATGATATAGATTTTCTAGAGAATAGATGGTCTATTGCACACCATATGAATCACAGGGCTGGGGAAGGCCTCTCTCCCAGAAAGCTGAGAAAAGTCTGGTGTTGCCCATGGCAGCCTCCTGTGAAGTTGCAGGAAAGGAGACTTCAAGGACATATACAAGCTAGGATGAATTTCTTGGTAGAGAGCAAATGTCTAAGACAAGGAGTTGGTTAATAGGTGAAGCATCATTGACATTTTGATGTGAATGGCTCAGGCAAGCAAGTGGGTTTGGCTTGAGGGTAGCAAAGGGCTGATCCCTGGACTGAGTCAAAGTAGAAGTTGCAATAAAAAAAAAAGAAATATGTCTATATATGATTGAAATTAATAATTTAGGGAAAAAATCAAAATGTTTGATCTAAAAGATCTTGTGAAAAGTTTTCCAATTTTCTTTCAAAACTAAATCTCTGAAATTGTCTAAATTTTATTTTTAAGTTTCTAGTGGGTCTTCTAATTAGCCCGGTCCTATTTCAACTTCAAGGATTGACAATCCCTTCTCTTTTATTTCATTTATTTTTTATAGTGAAATTCATAAATATATTTTCTATTTGTATATGCATGAGTGGATAGAGGTGTCAGAACTTCATCCTTTGACTTTGTGCTTATATCATTGGAATAAATTAGTAGTTGTCATAATAGCTACTGTTATTTTACTCTGATAGTGTTGGCTTCATTTCTTATAGAATTTAGAGGTGTTACCTACTGACTACTTATGAGGTCTAAATTTCATGGGTTCAGATCATAGTATTCAAATGGGGTTCTTAAATATGGATAGATTTCAGCTTAGGAGCAGGTTTTGTTTTTAATTTAGAGGTCATAATTGTTATAAAATCCTAGACATGAGATTTTTTTGTATAGACATGAGATTTTTTTGTATAAGGAAAAAAAATTAACAGTATTGAAAAACGTTGTTATACACTATGATGACAGGATTTAATTTTCTTTCTGCCTCACAGGACACTACCTCTTCCATTCCAATCTAAGGAATTCCTCAGGTTAAGGCAGTAGGAGCTCTGATTCTCTTTAGCTAACAGGCCAGCTAATGCTAGTGTTACGTTCTTATTCTTTCCAGTTAATGTACTCTTTTTGACCCATTATTTTAGTGTCGCTACCACAGACACTGCCTCTGGCTCCATCAGTTGCACATTGATGAGTGCTGTGATGGAATTCAGGGGAGTGATCCTTATACGCTTGCCCTCTATTTTTTCCCCTGGGCATTTGCCATTGGCCATTATCGGTTACAGAACACTGGCCTAGATGGACCTGTTTTCTGACCACGTGCTCTTATGGCAGGATTCTTCTGCACTTGTTGCCTTACACTTTTGGTAGTCATGAAAAACTGTAGATTTTTTTCTTTATTTCAGTTATGTTAGTGCCAATTTTATAGCATGTAAGAGCTGATATATTTTTAACTAGGATAGCTTAATATATAGCTGTGTTACTGTGGCAGAATAGGGAGTCTGTCTGTAGAGCTATGCATTCTGCTTGATACTGTAAATTCAGATATATTAGGTTTTGGGTTTAGACTGCCAAGGTTAATCTTTGATCCCTGCTGCATCCCCTTCCTCCCCCTTCCCCCCCAGTATTTTATCATTTATTTTCAACTGCACTTATCAAAAGTGTTACCAAAGAGCACCATTTTTCAAGATTGGGCATTTATCAACGGTTATTCAATAGGAGTTACTATATATTAGAAGCTGATTAGGAAGAAGTAGAAAAGGACATGGTTGGAGTCATTTACAGCTGCCATGTTCAGCAGCTTAGATTGAGGGTAGACTTCCCGCACATGAAGCCTGATGAGTTGGCCTCTTTTCCTGAGCCCAGATCCTGAGGGATTCTAAGGGAAAGATTATGTGGAATAGAGGGAACTGATACTAAGTTTACTTTTCTAAAAATCTGTGAATTCTTGAATTTAAAATGAATGGAGTGTTCAGAAGCTCATTTTAAAAAGTCTCTCTGTACTTACAATACATATTGGCTTGTTCTCTGCATGACTTAGAAGAAGAGAAACTGTAAAAGAAAAGGGTCCTAGATGCGATGCTGGGAAAGTTTGTGTTTAAGCAATGAAAGTGTTCCAGAGACGTCAGGACTTGCTGCTGCAGAGGCAACGGAATGCAGTCTTAGCTCTCTGGGAAAATGCTATGCAGGAATATCAGAGGAGAGCGACTGAAAGGGTAGTTCTTAGATTCTTTGGTTTATAGAAGTCTAAAAGCCATGGGGACCCAGTTGCTGGATTCATGACTGGATTTTGGCAAGTGACATCTGCAGGAGGCCCATGGAGAGACATAAAGACTTCTGAGCACAGTGAGGCATGCACCTGAGCCAGGGGGCAGACAGCACCAGGAGCCTCCTCCTGCTCTGCTGCCCCACCACGTGATAAATCCAAATAAATGAATTCCAGATATAAGTGAGCTAATGCTCACTGTAATGTCTAGAGTTATGGCATAAAAATCATGCCTGACCATAGTTAAGAAAGCACGAGTGGGACTGATAAAATCAGTGGACGTGAGCAGTGAAGCTAAGAAATAAAAAGGGAAGAAGGAGTGAGGAAAAAAAGAAGGGGCATATGAGCAAGGTGAGACAGTGGGAAAGAAAAAAGTGGAGCTACACGAATGATGGAGGAAAATACAGGTAGACCTATTTGTGTGGCTGAGAAAGTGAATATAGAAAAAAGCAAAGAACTATTAACAACTTTTAATTAAAAGCTACTAGAGAAGCTGCCAAAATACTGCTTTTAAGCAAGAATCCTGTGTAAGGTTGCAAGTACACACATAATATCAATGGCTATCCTTTGGAGTCATTAGAGATTTGTGGAGGCTGTTGGATTTTAACCTTCTCTTTTGCTTTCTACAGAGTATCATTTTCATAGATTCTTTTTTCTCCTGAAGAGACCTGGTCTTTGAAGGTATTATTGAAAAGCAATCTTTTTGTCTTTTGAGTGGAACAGATTGCACTGAATTATAGGCATTTTTCAAAGCATTTTCTTGGGAAAAAGTTTTTCTCTCTGTCTCTCTCTTTTTTTTTTTTTTTTTTTGAGTTTTATCTTCTTCGACTTCTCTGTCTTTTTTTAAGTCTAATGAAGTAAGCATGTGTTTTCAGAGATTGTGGAAAGCAAAGGCATCTTTACCTTTCTGTCATGGGTTCACCCACAGTATTCAGCATTTCCAGAACCTACAAAATTCTTCCAAATATATTTATTTTGGCCCAGAGTTTAAGGTGGTATACTCCCTGTTCTGGTGTAGAGAATGTCCAATATTTAGAAGCATGCCACGAAAGGTTTGCTGAGATACTGGTTAACAGGATGCAAAGTGAAGCTGTTCAGAGGCTTGACAGTGTGGATAAGGAGGATGATAATGATGTCACATTATAAAGAAAAATAGAGGAGTTTTGGGGATGGTGTTATACTTGTCAAGGAAGAATAACCCTCCCTTGCCCCTAAAGAAACAAGATGGAGTATGCTGTTATATTTCTTTTTTATCTTTCTCTCACCTTGAATTAGTGCCCCTTGAATTGAATTGAATTCAATTGAACTGAAATACCTTGAAATGAATGTAGACAATAGCGACAAGGAAATTTTCTTTGACCTAAATTTTTATCATTTATTTTGAAGTTAGGAAAAATTTTATTGCATACAGTCTAATCTCTCATGAATTTCTGTTCATAATAAGCAAATATATTATTTCACTATGTGTTCCTTATTTTTGCATTTATACTTTTGCCTTCTGCATTTTTATGTTAGTATCTTTTTTATATTTTTTCTTTTCCATCTGTGTTTTTCTGCTGCCTTGTACATTTCTTCCTCTCTGAAATACTTTTCTCACCACTATAAAGACTCCTTACTGCAATTTTAGAAGATTACAATTTCAGTTGTAGGTATGTTAACTACGGACTTCATCAAATTAAACACAGAGGTTCCAAAAAAAATTCTGAGACTAAATTTAATATCCCATTAGTTGTGTCAATACTGAGTAACCTTGTTTGCTGTGACTGTAGTTTTAAAACCCCACACAGCTCAGTCCAATTCTACAACAGTTGTTTTTAACAATATACTGGCTTAACAAGAACTTTTTCTTTTAAAAAAGAAAACCTCTCACAGTTAAGGGCAACCAGTGATCTCATTACCAACAATACCAGCCTTATTGTGAAGCATTTTCTTATTCTTAAGATTCTGAGCAGAATCACTTATTCTCTGCTGAATTTACAATGAACACATGTAAAATATTGAATGTTATATACTAAATGAGAAAGTTCAGTTGCAACTCCCTGAGTTTCGTCTAAATTCTTTAAGTACATACACTGATTAGTTCAATGGTCTACTATATTCTCATTTCTCCTTTATTCTTGCACAGGCTTCCCTTAGCATGTACTCTGCTCCTATCTTAAGATAAGAAGAAAGCATTTTCTTATGGGTTTTTAAAAAGTGACTATTGCTGTAAGAATAGCTGTGATAAAGAAAATGTCAATGGGGGCTTGCAGTGCTGTGGATGGATAGTGAATAAGTGTGTCCATAAGAAAAACTGGAAAAGTAAGATGTCATTGCTAGGATGTCAGTTTATCACATATCATGACAGGTATGATTGGAATGGCTCATTGCCTATGAACACTGAAGGGGATATTTTCTTAGACAGTGATGTGGCATTGTAAGTGAGAGGGTTGATCATATTATCTGAACTGCTGTGGTTTGTTTCTTTTGCAAATATTTTTAGTGTACAGCTATTTTAACTGCATCTTACCAATCTTAAGTACAGCTCTTAAAATATGATTAAAGCCTGGAAAGGGCAATAGGTTACTAAGAAGTTACTCAGCTTCCTTTAGTCTGAGATCTCTTCCAAATATGCTTTAAAATTAATGTTTGTAACAACTTTATTGGCTAGAAGAGCATTTATTATTGTATAATTTTGACTATTCTATAAAAGTTGCAACTTGTATATGCGTAAACCTAGGATGCCATGTCTGACTATTTTCTGATCAGCAATTTCAGTTACATACATCAAGATATAGTTTAACACATCACACTAACTTTGAAATTTCCCTCAGGATTCATTGAATGCTACATAAAATCAGTTACAGTACGTGTTGTGGGGAGATGTTAAGGTTGGACAGGCAGTTTCAGTCTGGTGAGAGGGTAGTCAATGGAGAGAGGAGGCAGAGAGATTTATTCTTTGACGGTTCATTTACTGTCTCTTCCAGGAGAGATGGAAACTCATAAAAGTGAAATTCCATCCTCCTTTGTAAGGATCAAGCACTAGTCTCTCAATCTGTATGGGCAAAATTAGGTTTGTGTTCCTCATCCCTAGTAAATTGGCTATGGGAAACAAGTTGTCATCGCTACAGGGGTAGATTACTGATTTTCTCTGCAGTACGAGGCTTTGAAGCCATACTACTAATAAGTTGGCTTTGTTGGCATGTGTTTTCCTCTAGGTTGAAAAAGTTCTCATAAGAACAGTATGGCCTCTGTAATGTGAAAGGATCCCTATAACTAACCCATATGTAGGATGAATCCTTTAGCTGTAGTATTGTAAATATTCTTACAGTAGATAGCAATACTGTTCCAAATATGTTCAGCTTTACCTAGTGTTACTGTAGTATTGCTATAAGAATACTAGGTAAAACCTAATATATATATTTCTTTCTATTTTCCAAAGCAGCATTATCCAGATTTAAGTGGCATGCCTTTATAAGTTTCAATGTTTCCTGAAAACAGAAAACAAAAGTTGGATTGTCTGAGATGATAGCTTTTATGAAAATAATTAGTATGTAATTCTTATGAATTAAATTTCCTCAGCACGCTAGAATTTTGTTCAGCAAAATAAATGAGTAGTGTCTGCATTGTAAAATGGAAATTTGTTGTCATACCATTGTGGCCTTTATATTTCATCCTAATGTATTGACAGGTAAAGAGAAAAAGCAGCTTTTCTTCCAGAAAATGCATAACTTTTCTCAATACATGCAAATAGTAAGCACTGAGGTTTTGAAAATGTACATTAAATTAAAAACATTTTTTGATATTCTTAATTGAACATCAGCTACAAACTGATTAATAACATTTTAGTATTAAAAGAAACTGCTTCCTTAGGTGCTATGGATGTTGCAGTATATGTGGCACCACACAGGAATAGGTTTGGATCCAGTTGTATTGCTCCCACTTTTCACTGTTTGTAATTATGTGTAGCAAATAGAAATACTTAATTCAAAATTTAGGAAGAGGAATGTCTTTAAACTTTAAGTTCCTCTCTTCCATTTTTCATTTTGTCATATTAACATTAGGAAATATAATGTGGGGTTTTTAGCTGCATACTGTTCCATTCTTATATCTTTTAAATTATATGGCTGAATGTGTACACTGTATCTCATATATATTAAATGGAAATAGGTAAATACATATATAAAAAAGAAGGAGTTCTTGGCATCTAAAACTCGTTTTCAGGAAACCAAGCTCTGACCAAAAAATGTTTTTTGACATTAAAAAAAAAAGAAAAAAAAAAAGAAAAAAGAATTAGAGCAGTTGTTTTCAGTTATATCAAAGTCAATTGTTACGTGTTTCACAGTGCAAAAAAAATGCTGTTGCCTAGGTAAAAGTTACTGATTTAGCTTGTAAGGTCTACTTTTCAACCTTTCTGGACAATGCAGATTCTCATTCTCACTGACTCTAGTGTGATTTGAGAAAGTTTAGCACTTTGCAGCATTCTGCCCATAATGATCAGTGCTAATAACACTAAGTAATTTAATTCTTTAGTGCTGCAGGCCTGCACTGAAAAGAATTATCTCTGCTTAAAATGGCTTATATTTCTCATCAAACGTCTTTAGATTTCAATAAAATGCAATAAACAAATGATGCTTCTTCATTAATTTAGAAGCTTATTAAATGATTATACTTTAAATATATGATTTATTACTTCTATTAGTATATTTATATCTAAAAAGTGTAGCACTAAAGCATCATATTCTTCCTTGTAAAAACAGGGACTGATAACACTTAAATACTGATTTGAACAAATGAAACTCATCATAAATGAATGGTTTATGATCTATTATTATGTCTCTGAAACATTCAGAACGTTCAGATGTTGACCTCAATATGAAGGCATTAAGTGAGCCCTGCTGTCTCATTACTGCAGACACCATTGATGTGTTTGGTATATACCAGACCATATTCACAGAAATAAATTCTCTTCTTTCCACCAGAATTTTATTCAAGAAATAATCTTGACTGTGAAATGGCCATTATTATTTAAAATATTAAAATGCTTGTATATAAAATGGCATCAACTATCTTAAGTATTTTAACAAAAAGTCCATAGTGTTCTTAGCCTAATTTCAGTTCACTATTATCTGCAGCTGCCTGTTTCCTTAATTTGTATCAGTATCTGGTAGCTTTTGTAGTATTGAGCACTGCAGTTGGTTAGCTGAAGCCTTATAACACGAAATGTCGAAACATTTGCTCTGCCTTGATGTACTGATCAGTGCTGTAGAGATTAGGTATTCACTTTCTTATTTATCATTAGTTTTGTACTGGGGGAACATGAACATTATCAAGGTCTGAAAACATGATCACTGAAATTACTGGAATGCTAAACTTGGTGGATGTTTAAACTCAAAGACATTCCAGTGCCTTTAAGAAGACAGACTGTAGTAATTTATAGTCACATACCAAATGTATGATGAATTGACCAGAATAGAATGACAAATGTTACACTTCATCATTATGGAAATAAGTGGATGTGAGGTAAGCATCCACTAATTGTATAATTGTACAATTGGCTAAGCGTACTCATGTATTTTTAGCTAGGTTTCAAAAAAACCCCATTTGTTTAAGTATGAGCAAAGTAATGTTCTAAATGTTAAAATTGCTTGAAATATCTGCAAGGTATTCATAAAATCTGAATTATTTAAAAATACGGTATTTTGTTCAACACCTATTTGAATCTTCTGCTTTGGTGGTTCTATCATTTTTACTAACCTGTATTTTATGTGTTTTCACAGGTGTATTTTGATTTTGCCTATCATATCAGTTTATTCTGAGAGACAAAATCCCCTAATTCAATTACCTGTTCGTGAATCAGATAATTGCATGGGCTTTTAAGGAGCTCTGGTGATTTATATTACTACAGATGCTCTGTAAAGTAATTCCTTTTCTTACAGTATCTGATTGTAGAGGTTATTTTTCTGTGCACGTTTTTTATTCACAAAAGCCATTAGTCCTTTCCAGTACCTCTTCTTGGAAAAGTTTGTGCATAACAAGTACTTTCATTCCAAAGTGAAATGTATGGAAATGAGTTAAGGATTAGAGCTCATCTTATGTTGTTGTTTTTAATGGAAATACTCTGCAGAGATTGCATCCAAGCTGCAGATGTTACAGTCAGTCCATAAAGCAATTCTCCGTCTATCTATCTAGTTCAGGTATTGATACAATATAAGGGTGATAGGATAGTCACTTGAGAAACTCAGTTAAATATTTGTGTTGTCAGTCAGTGCAGCTAGCACTATACTACTGGTCATTCTTGATCTAGTGTGATATATCAAATGAGATGCATCTAGCATGATATATCAAATGAGATGTAGCCCACAGCTACACAGACACATTCTACATTTCTGTGTATGAGTCTTAAATAATCAATGACTTCTCATATTTCGATGAACAATGCTTATGAACTATTTTATAATGATCCTAGTGCAAGCAAAGTAATGATCCTAGCAAGTGAAAGTATATGTTTTATTGATTTTTATAAAGACTTAAGTGAATCATTATAGTCCTCGTGGCAATAATTCATAACTTGAGGACTGTTGAATGCTTCTGTGCAGGCAACTTGTGAAAAATATTAGGTCTCAAGGAGCAGTTTGAGTCAATGTACATCATGACTAAAATTGATTTAATTAAAGTTACAGTGGCAATTAAACACATATATGATGAGCTGTGCAATTTTGTCTTGGTTTTATCAGCTCGTGACTTAGAAATTAGTAAAAAGTATTAATGATTTTCAAAGTCTGTATTGCCACCATTAGAATTTCATTTTCTTAAAGCAAGTATTTGTGATGTGTGGGGAAAAAAAAAAAAAGCAGAAAAGATGCTTTGACATCCAAAGATACCTGTGTTAAGAGCAATTGGAAATATCAGAAGATTAATTCACTTATTGAGTAATCCAGGATAATTTGATTGGAAGATGGTACATACTGTTTATTGATTAAGCTCTATTACCATTAAGTTACTTTGAGGGGTGGTGTCAAATACTTACAGTTATCTCTCTTAAAACTAAAGCCTGTAAGCACTATAAGGAAAATTCAGAGATCAGATTTGCTGGGTAAATTCCATGTAAAATCCAGAAGCATGTCTTAAGAATGTAAGAGTGGTGATACTGGTTCAGACTAAGATCTAGCTAGCCCAGCATTTTCTCTCAACCATGGATTTAAGTTAATGGCCAGAGAAGAATGAGAACAGGATATGATACTTCCCTGATACTCTTCAAAGTGCTTGTTCAGTCTCTCCTGAGCATATAAGCTTCTTAAATCCATAATGTCTTTTAGATAAGGGATCTTTAGATCTATTGCCTGAAGGTTGAAACCTACTATCATTTGTTTTGAACCTGATTCCCATTTGCTTAATTTGATGGCCTTCCAGTATTAGAAGAAATAATGAACAATCAATACCTTTTCCAGCATCTCCATGACAGACATTTTGTATAACCTGTTTTCAAGATTAAAAATCACAGCCTATTTAGTCATTTTTCATATTTAAACTCTTCTATACCCTTATTATGCTTGCCGTCCTTCTCTGAATCTTTGCCAGTTCTGCTAGTTCCTTTGCAGAGGACCCGGAGCCGCACGTATTATTCATGTGGACAAGCCATGGATTTATATAGGGGCAGACTTATGTTTTCTGTTTTCTCTCAATTGCTTTCATAATAATTCTTAACTTTGTCCTCTGTAGCAGTCAAAAATTCAAATCAAAGTCTATGGAACTATCTATCCTCACTCCTGAGGAGTCAACTTACAGCCCATTGTTTTAGATACAAAGTTAAGATCGTTTTTCCGCTTGTGTAACATTTTTATTTCCATACAATTTATCTACTATTTTATTGCTCAGCTTCTTGGTCTCATAAGCTCCTTCAGCTACTCCTCACAGTCTGCATTCATTCTCAGCATTTCAGACTGCTTTGACTTTCCTGTAGCACAGTGTTCCTCTGGTTGTTTTGATTTTACCAGATTTCTGACGTGCCTAATATGCCAGTGTCTTCATTTCTGTCTTCAATCTTAGCCTATTTGTATTTGTGTAGGAACATGTGTACCGCTTTTTGGTTCCTCCTTTAGCACTCCAGTTAAATTGCAGTTCACTTCTGCTGAATATCCTATTTGAAATCCTCTAACATGTTAATCACCTACAAATACAAAGTTTTAATTTCTGTATCCTGAGCAGCCCTGAAATAAATGCTTTTCCATGTCTCTCTTTCCACCGTACAGCTTTTGAATTTCTAATCTCTTGGATTTATGTGGCACCTTGGTTTTCTTTTAGTTCAGGTGAAGTCCATCTCTGTTTTATGACAGAAATATCTTCAATTCCTGATGAATTTGACACCTCTATAAACAGAATTCTGAGAGAAAAATCAGATAAATTTTCATTTGGTCTAAATCAGATATGCAGTACCGAATTTAGATGCATGTTTACAAGCTAAAGATTTGCTCTTATTTTTAGATTGGATACAGTAAACTTTCTTAAACATCAAGTAGTGAAGAGAGCAAGCAAAAATAATACTGATATATTTCAAAATTTAGGGAAAAGTACAGTTTCTTACTAGAATTCTGATATGACTTTTTCCTATTGCATGTATGATTAATAGACCATTAATCATTCTCTTCAGTTCATGATGCAGTCCGATTACCAAAATGATGTAGTCACAGATGTTACTTGTTTCAAAGTAAAGCCTTAATACACAGATTTTTTTTTTCTTAGTACAGGTGCTCTCAGCAGAAGCTGTTTGTTAGCATATAATTCAAAAAATTCCCTGGTTGTTCTTTAGCAGAAAAGCCTTGTTGCTGAATACAGTTTCTTTTATTTGTTTCTGTGACCTGCAAAAACAGGTTCCAGAAGGCTTCAGTAGTTGGTTAGACTATCTGCACCTCCAAATGTGGAGTTACTTCTGTGTGCCTTGGGGATAGACTGGCACACAAGAACCAAGAAAGAGTTGATGATGCAGAAGTTCAAGCAGAAAAGAATAAAACTTGATAGGCCTGCCTTCTTGAAGCTTTCTTCAAAGGTTTTGAAATAAGGTTGCAAGGAGCAGGAAAGTCACCTCACATTTTCCTATGGCATCATACATTCCTGTCATGTAAAGAAGAGTGGAGTGTTGTGCAAAAAAATTACTTCTCAAACAAAATGTAGTTTAGGAAATTATATTTTTATGGGATATAGTTATCCTTTTCCCCCTGCTTGTCCAGATCACTCTACCTTTTTATATGGCAGATGCGAAGCATTTGAATAGCAAAACTGTCAATGCGCAAAGCATCCCACTTGAAAGCAGCTCTTAAAACGCATCTGTGTGAGTCCCTAGCATAACTTCAGCCCAGCTTTTTGAAACCATGTGGCAGAACACCTAGACAGGTCTCTCTGAAAAGCCCGTGTGTGTCACATTGTACTTAGTCAGAAAAGTCACTGCTACCTGACAGGAAGCAGCTGCTTTTCTCCCATTAGGGATGAATACATTTCTTACTCGAAGTTCAGAGCTCCTGTCATCCCAAGGACTGCAAACCCTTGATACGGAACGGAGTGTGGCTTCCCCTGTTTGGTTATGCTATAAAACTGAAGCAAGTCCTAGTCAGATTGTTAATACCTTCTTAGAATATCAGATTGCTTTTCATTCCTTTGATTACACTAAAATATTAAACATAAAAACAAATCAAAATGGTTTTTCCATTGTTTGTTGTGTAAGGGTGATCATGGAACCAGATCTTGTTGGACTATTTCCACCCCCATCACTTTCTTTAGGATTGGTATATTTTGCAGTGGAATGAATACCTTCATTGATATTGTAACAATTGCTGTGTTTTGTATTAAGATTGCAAGGTAACAAAACATTGACTTTAATTTAAAATGAGAAAGGACACTTGTATTGGGACTGTGCTCATTGGAAGTGAAATGGTTGATTATTATGCTATTGGTTTTTTGATATGATATTTTGTCTCTAAATATAGTCTTCCTTTGGTAATTTAGGCACCTAATGTTGACACTAGAGACCTTTGAAGCATTACACCACCTCTATATTGTTGGCTTTGGATTTAGGAGATGAAACTTCTTTCACAGCTTATTTTTGTAGGAGGATATGGTGCAGCATTCTGATAACCACACTTACTATACAGTATTGAAAAGTGGGGTAGACATTGAAGAGAGCTGTAAAAGTTACTTGAGGAAGAGAGAGAAACAAAGGTCTCAGTCTAATTAAGTTAATAAAAAGAAGACCAAGTGCTGAGTCGCCTTCAGTAGTTTAGATGAAAAGAATTTTCTAGAACAGAACATGATTGGAGAATGAACCAGTGAACCAAAACTGAAGCAAGCTGTGTTCAAATTACATAACAAAACCTTAAAATGTATAAATAGTTAACCAGTGAACAAGCTAAGATCCCGCATTGGTTCTTTTTAGTTACTTTATCTTTCTTTTTTAAATAAACTACCAAAAGCATCACTTCATCTATTCTCTTGTAATTGCCAAATTAGTTTTCTATAAGAGAGACATTAATCTTTTGATTTAACAAAAGAGCAACTTACAAACAAGTTAAGATCCTTTATTGGTTCTTTTTTAGCCTCATAAAAGCAATACTTTGTAATTAACACAATTAAAAGACAATGTGTGTGTGTGTGTGTGTGTGTATATATATATATTTTTTTCCCTAAATGCATGTCTCTGGAGCATGCTCTGATCCTATCCCAGGAAAAGCTGACATTAGCACTGAACAAACAAAACTGTTAAAAAATATTGAATTTCGCTTTAATTGTAAAGACTTTATTAAGCACATGCATTTTTATATTTGTGTAAGATATAATCTTCAACAGTTTATTTAGTTCTTTTGCTTACTTGAGCACTGATACTTTTTGTTTGGAAATCTGCTCATGTGACCATTTTGATGCTAGTACAGTCAGAAGATGAAAGCTATTACAGTTTCAGTTAATACAGGGATATGATGCTAAATTCACTAAATGAAGTCAGTTGAGATATTTTACTTTATTTATCCTTATTTTTAAAACCTGAAACATTCTTAATATTTCTAGGTATCTAAATAAAGAACACTGCATTCCAGATTTGGAAACAGAAATAGAAACTGTAGGTTTTTGCATAATGTTTATCTTTCTCAGAAAGTTCCTCCGTGAAATAAATGTTGCCTTACATGATCTATAAATTGCCCTTTATTGTATCTTATTGGCCAGCATTAAAAATAAAGCTCATTTGTAGACAGGTTTGTGCTTTTTTATTGTTTATATTAATTTATGGAATTGATTTGTACAGAAGTTCATAAAAACATGAGTTATTCTAATATTAACTGTAATTGTCAACAAAGATGACTCTCAAATCTCTTGTCAGCAAAATGAAAGATTAATATATTTTAATTAAAGTGATAAGTCTGTTAAGAGCTTTCACTGTTACAGTAATAGAACAGCGGAAACCTCTGCTGGGTTGGCCATAACACTGAAAATAGGACCTCCTCAGTTTTAATACAAGCTCTGCAGCTGAAATATTATGTAATCATGAAAAAGTTACTTATGTATTTTGTGTCTGGTTAAATGCATTACAAGAACAGATCTCTTGTTTAACAGGTTTCTCAGATTTCTAAATATTGATGTTTTTCAACATTTTGATTATGAAAGCACTACACCATGCTTTTCTTAAATTCTCTCTATATTTTAACCCATTTTTATTATTTTTTATTATTCCAGATTTAGGAAGGAAACTGCCTCGCTTCATAATCAATATCAGTTTTTTTAGTCAGCAGGAATAAGGTTCTTTAGCTTTAATGAATAGAGAGTTTAGCTTTTGAAAAAGATCCCTTTTTTGGCATCCTACCTAAAGAAAAGCCTTTCAGGAACCATGTTACCTCACTTTTCATACTGAAACTTTC
This sequence comes from Dromaius novaehollandiae, assembly GCF_036370855.1. Classification (NCBI taxonomy): domain Eukaryota; kingdom Metazoa; phylum Chordata; class Aves; order Casuariiformes; family Dromaiidae; genus Dromaius; species Dromaius novaehollandiae. Next base: position 43,643,497 of record NC_088101.1, on the reverse strand, counting down.
AACTAAGTATGAGAATAATTTGTTTATGACAAATTCAAAGCAGGAAATTCTTTTGCAACCTGGGACTTATTCATATATGATACTGTAAGGTAGTTCTTCTCTTTATTTGGTCTCCAGTGTTGCTTGGCTTTGGAAAAGCACTCTGATGTTATGAAACATCAAATTGATTTCTGCATGGAAATATGGGTTTTGGATGGTATATGTTCACTGTTCCCTTTAGGGGAAAAATAGTATTGCTATGTCTCTGCTCCAGTTTTTATATATTAACAAGTAATAAGCTTAGCAAATTTTGGAAGATTGCATCTACTTTAGCAGCTGAATTCTTCATGTGGATCGATTTTAGTTGAGAAATATAAATCCTGCTTGAGCAGGATTTTTTCAGAGTCATCAGTGATCTATATACTATTTTGTACTGGCTCTGTGCTGCCTTGTTGTTGCGGTATATGGATTGACAAAGAAGGATATTATTTGGAAATAATAATATATTTTTCTGTAGGAAAATCACTTTTTCAAGCTTATGTTAAAGCCTCTTGATTTAATAAAGTAACTTTAAAAATCTTTCTTTTGATGAAACAATTAAGATGTACTAGCTGTTGAAATAGCCTCTGGACAGATTTAGTTCTGGCCTCCCAGTCTTTATGTATTTTTCCTTTATTTGAAGTATAAATCTTTATTTTCAGATGCACTGTGTCTTGCTCTAAGTTTATAGGGAGAGGGGGGGAAGTTTGTGATAAAGACAGTTCCTTCTTTCGGTAGTTTCATTGCACTGTAAAATGAAATTCGGTATACTTTCTTCAGCCTGACATGCTAAAACTAGTCTGAGCTGTATGAAAACATGAAACTTTTGCATCATCTAATTCCTAAGCTGACAAAACTAGTCATGCCACTGATGTTGATTTTTAAATTGGTTTAAAAGAACAGTAAAACAAAGCTGATGAAACAGCTCTTGTTACATCATTTTGAGAAGTTAGGTTTGATATCAGCGAAGGAAAAGACACATTAAATATTTGCATTTCAGCTATTAAGTAATGTCGTGGTAAGACTTGCCACAGCCAAATGGCAGTAAATTCATGTTTTTCTCAGCTAACTGGAATAATTAACACCTGATGGTGTTTGCTGAGAACTTTCTTTGTTTGGAGTTTTTTATTGGTGGATACATCCAGCTGTTGATTGATTTCAAGGCCTCTGAATTTGTTGATATATTTCTGAAAAGTACTGGTCAGAAAATTCCTTGTAGTAAGCATTTTGTGTTTCAAATTTCATATCCTTTCTATTTTTACGGAATTTTTTGTTCTTTTCATCTTTTCAAGTTCGTTAAAAGTGTTATGTCTAGACCAGGAGGTTCTAAGCGTTACTTAATTGTGTTAATTACTTTGTGTATTATGGATTTTTATGACCCCGGACACTGAGCCAAGAACAAAGAGAATGTCTCATATCCTGTTGAAAAGCAGTAAATACCCTGTAGTTACAGGGTACTTCTTGAAAAAAAGACCTGGCAGTTAACTATAGCAGAGGAAAAGGCAAAAATTTATCCTCAAAAGGCACTCATTTTGGATTCTTTATGCTAGATTTTATATGCTAGCCCTTAAGCTTAAAGCACACTGTAGGCCATAGACAAAAGGCTTCTTTACATGCTTTTAAAAAAGTTGATTGCTTTTAAATTACATTCTAAATAGGCAAACAAAAAAATACAGGCTTAATGCAGTCTTAATTTTAGACAGTGAGTACCAATCTGCGTAATCTTCATTAGTTTAGACAAAAAAGTGTTTTGCAGCTGCTGTGAATAAATATATAAAACTTACATAAGTAGATGAGAAGGTTCAAATTATACATTTGTTAATGGAATTTAATTAACCTTTAATAGGTAATCAATTATTATGTGATATATAAAGTCCAAATACAACATTTTCATGTACTTCTTGTCTTTCAAAAACTTTTTCAAAGTGGTCTAGTGGCTGGTCATAAGAAATTAGTCATAAGAAACCAGTTATTCAATCCCATATGAAATTTCATATGTAATTGACATTTCTCCCTCTATTAGCCTGATCCAGTACACTCAGATAATGGGTTTTATAATTATGTTCAGTACCTGCAGACTGTATTGGGCCATGAAGGGAATTAGAGATGAGATTTTTTCATATATAGGGAGAGATCGGAAATACCCCAAATTATACCACCTATTTTTTATCTTCTTCAGAAAACTAAAAGAATTTCAAGTGTACGAGCTCTTTTTATAAACAAGCTCATTTTAGAGCATCACAGAGTGTTCCATATTATGGGCAGAAGCTCATTGTCCTAAGGTTTAAGACGACAAATAGATGGATCAAAGCATCACACAACGATTGCTATCTTTTTTCTCTCTAGCACTACCCTTTTGCTGCCATGTCTTAAAAATGTAGTGATATTGTTTTATCTGCTAGCTTGCAAGAATATTGATATAGTTTAACTATATAAAGAAAGACAACCCAGGATGTATGATGCTTGAAGAAATAATGACTAAAGTAATGTTTCATTATTGATTTATCCCTGTTACTGCTGGGATATTTTTGCAAAATGACAGCTCTAAAAAAATCCTTTTGCCTGTTTTCCATAGCTTGGTTACTAAATATCTGACAAATGAAGAGAACTGGAGCACTGATGCTCTATCAGTGTTCAGTAATTGATCATCATTTGCAATATTGTAATATCTTCTTCAGAAGTATTTATATTTATATGAAAATCTTCCTAACGTCACCAGCATGCAGAGCTAAAAGCTTTATAAATGAATATATAGAGCACTCAGTCACTGGGTAACTATTAATGTATTTTAAGCTGTAAATTATTTGGGGAAGGTTATTTCCTTAAATTGATTGTTTATAGATTTCAAAAATTCCAGATCTCTGGGACCTATGAGAGAGACAATATCAAAAGCCTAGAAACAAGGGTAACCATGATGTAGTAGTAACGTATATCAATGATGTATTGCAAAGCAAAACAAACAAAAAGGTAGCATATGATAGTTGACCAATTTCTTTGCTGATTCAGTAAGAAGTGATAATGTTTTGCACTTGGTTTCAGTAAGTTCTTAGGTTATTTTAGAAAGATATCAGGAAAACATGTATTAGAAAAATATTTAGAAAAGTAACTTTGAAAATAACCTTGCATCAAGTGATCTTAAACTAATTTAATTATATCTGAAGGACAAACAAAAGCAGGTCTCTAACACAGATTCTAGATAGCCAGAAGGAAGCAATAAGAAATGAACTGTTTTGACCAGTTTCGATAAAGCACTTGATGTGATGTCACATGAGAAGCTGCTGAGTCAACTGAAACCCTGAAAATTAGTAGAGAAAAAGGAGCTGGTTAAAAGGGAGGTGATATGAGTACTACAAAATGGGGAAATATCACTTTGGGAAGAAGTTCTTAGTAAAGTTCTCCAGTGTCCATCTGGAAAGCAAACTTATTTAATACTTTCACTAATACCTTGACACCTCCCCCCGCCCCCCCCCCCAAAGAAAAAAAAAGAAGAAAAAGAAAAAGGCAAGAGAAGTCTTTGAAAACCAAGACTTGGAAGTCATCATCAATATAGGAAAAAAATATTGGATTTTTATAGTAGAGGAATTGACAACCTTTAAATCTGGCACAGTACATGTTACAAAGTACCAGATCTTATACTTAGTAAGAAATACTACTTCAAGCTGAGAATTCACCTACTGGAAACAGCAGAAGAGGAGAGAGCTGTGTGGACTTGTCAATCACAGGGTGAGTGTGAGGTGCCAGATGAGGTCAAAGTGAAAATGGCAATTGCATTCTTCAGACGTATTGATTGAAGTCTTTCAAGAAAAGATAGGAATCAGCTAATACATCACACATTTTTCATCTGAAATGTTGTGTACAGTTCTAGCTCATCTGTTTTGAGGAAGGATTAATTCACGTTGGATCTAGTACAAGTGAAAAGATTATTATGGAAAAGTATAAGGGGAGGAACCAAAAGAGCTTGGCTTTGTGCTGTTTCGCAGAATGAAGGGTAGGAGGGTTAGCAGAATGGCTGCAGTAGCCACAAAATTTGTCAAAGCCGTTTGACCATGTAATGTACATCCCTCAACAGCACAGGGGTGTCATATTTTAAAAATAGTAGCATTTTTTCATCTCAAGTATTTCCGAGCTCCTTCAACAAGAGGGTTTTTTTCTTTTTTCCCCCCTCTCCCCTGGCCAGTGTTAATGTCACAAAATGTCTTCCACGCATTTAACATTTGTTCTGGATTCACTATTTCTGATGTCTCTAACCTCTAACATTTATTCTGATTGGGCTACTTTCATTTTTTTTGTTTGTCATCAGTGACTTCTTGTGGTTTAGAACTCAAAATCTTTGTTGACCTGATGATGTATCTGGAGGACCCACAACCAAGTTCGTTAATACAGTGTACCATAGTAGACCTTTCACACTTTTGATAACAGCAAACTATAAGCTAAAATCTACTGCCTACATATACTTAATGTTGCTGCCTGGCAGACAAATAATGCTCTCAGAACCAGGTTCATTTCTTTTGGGGAGGAAAGAAGAGATGGTACGTGCATTATTTAATTCCTGGGCCTAGCTATTCTGTTTCCGATGGACTGTCAGAGAGCCTGGGCTCTGAGCGCTGCTGCCCTGAGTGGCCTGTGCGCTGGCAAGCACTTTCCTCCTGCTGCCAAATTTGCCCTTTAGAACTGATGAAGAGGGACTCATCCCTGTCTTGGTCTAGTTTCTTTGCACACACATCGGTTGTTGCTAATGCCTTGTCCACCTGGCTGCAGTCAGTTAATTAACAATGATTTTCAGGGGTCACCTGTCAAAAAACTCTGCTCCAGATACTGCTCTCTAGGCTGGGGAGAGTAGGCTTTGTTTTTGAATGAAGCACAAATATATACAATAGATTTATCTGTAGAAATAAGAAAAAAGTTACTTCAGTTTCAAGAACTTTTTTCTATAAATTTAATAATTTAAATTATTATGCATAATTGTATAACATATTAAGGTTTTTACTTAAGTGATGCTCAGTATTTTGAGGGGAAACAATACTTCTGGCATATTTATTAAGCTGTTTGTTTTTATAACTGTTAACAAATATGTAACACTTCGGTGCATTGATTGGTTCCAGGTGAGACAACCGTGCTTAATTTTAAGAAATTATGCATTCAGCTTGTTTAGTACAATAGAGATAAATAATAGAAGTTATAAATGGAATATTAACATATATTCAAGATTGAAAATTAATAAAATCTTTTTTAGGGAATTACTCTGGCAAGATTAGTATTATCATTTTACTTTTTTATTATTACTTTTTGTTTCTTCCTCAGTGTTATTCTGTAAGGCAAGGCTAGGATTACAAGTAAATATAAAGCAGTTATTAAAAAAAAAAAAAAGATTAGTTTCAACAAAATAATATAGTAACACTTCTATTTCTCTTTGCCATCTTTGTTAAGGGGGGAAAGCACTAAATGTTACATTTGTTAACTATTCCCTTTTCTACTGTTGCTTTTTGATTAAAAATGATGAATGCTTCTATAATAGGCAATTACTGGCCTTCTGTATACAAGCATTCACAATAATACTTTATTAACTGATAAAAGACTTCAAAGTCTGGTAGACTTTAAATGAGGTAGCTGAATTTATCATGTGAAGGTTAGTATTTTTCATAGAGGGTCCAATAGCAAAAGCTGATTTTATGATCATTGTTTCATGACTATCTTAAATAGTAACTTTGGAAAATGCAAATAATTACTCCTCTATAAATTGACTTTCATAATATTTACCTTCCTTTTGAGGTCTTTGCACAGTGAATTCTATAAAGAAGCAAAATATTAGTGTTGGCAGTCATTGTCTACCAGAAGTTTTGAATCTTTCAGTATTCATGCAGGTATGTTTTAGGAAATCTAGGTGACAGCATCACTGAAGAATCATCTCCTGTAATGGGATGTAGGAGCTAAAATGGACTGGATCAATCATCAGATGGATGCAGTACATCTTACAAACTCCAGACAGCAGAACAATATTCAATTTCTACATTTCCTTTTCCCAGTGTTGTAAGTTTTGTCACATAGTGTGTCTAGTTAGAAAAAAAAAAAAATGAGATGATCACATTTGTGCACGACTATTGGGCAGTGTCACTGAGTTTTGAGTTGCAGAACATTCCTTCTGGAAAAGAAAAAATTAAGCCTTTTTTGTCTCATACTCCAAAATTGAAGCATTGATTTTATTCTTTAATTATAGAACAACAAAGCTTTGCTTCCTGAAGCTATTGAAATGCGTCTTTGATGCTTGTATTGGGGGGGGAAAAAAAAGCATTAAACAAAATATACTGTCTTTTTAATTGTGTTAATTACGAAGTATTGCTTTTATGAGGCTAAAAAACCCCAAAGGATCTTAGCTGATTCATAGGTTGCTGTTTTGCTATAATCGAAAGATTAATGTCTGTCTTATACAGCACTGATTTGGTAATTAACAGAGAATAGATACATGCTGCTTTTGGTAGTTAATTTTAAAAATGAAATATAAGATAACTAGAGATTTTTCATGTTCTAGCAGCTGAGTTGAAGAACTGCTATTTGGATGTTCTTCATAGAAGGTTATAAAAGTCAAGTAAAAAGGGTTCATTACGTGGCAGGTATCATCATATTAAACACTTTCAACTCCTATGCTGCTTCTGCCTAGTAGAACAAAATCCTTACAAAAGTAGAACTTTAAGATGTTTTATTTAATCAGATACCTAAAGTAAAAAGACTACTCTCAGCTCTCCAGCCTCACATACAGTGAATTACACAAGAGGGAAGTCTTATGCGGTGTTATCAGATCAATATGTACCCTTTTCTATGCAAATATTCAAGTGATTTGTGCAACATGGCAATGGCCTTCTTTTAAAATCAGAGCTGTTTGCTGTATGGGTTATCAGAGAAAGTGTTTATTATCAGACTCTTATTGCACATGTCAGAATTTTTGAAAGATCATTTGAATTTATGAAAAACGATGAACCTGAAAAACTAGATCTTTCTCCTTGGGTTGATATGAACATAGATGTTCACATAGTTTCTTTTTTTTATGTTGCTATTTGTTCGGTAAGTTTGTTTTCAGTTTGTGATGCCATACAAAGGTAGTTCATGAAGCTATGCTTAATTTTTTTTGCTATATGAAATGCCAGAGGCAATGAAAAATGGAGGAAGATTTACTTTCTGTATACTGTTAAGTTGAAAGGGCTGGGAGTAGTTCTCTACTGATAGTAGTTTTAAAATAGTTACTTTTACGTAAATAAATTTGTTCCAAAATTGTATGACAAAGGCTTCATTAAATTAAAGTACCTTTTCTTTAAAACTTGTATAGTCTGTATTTACCGTTATATTTATTCATACTGAATTTTAATTTGTTCAGTCATTTTGTTGACTTTATTTTTTTACTTATAAAATCTAATTTGCATTATAACTGTACTTTTTTGATATTTCAAATACCATACCTTTGTTCCCACATGATATTAGTGAGTTTGAATATACTGCACTGGTATTAATTTTAGAAATGTCAGGTACTGTCATGGGCATTATTGAATTTTTTCATGAACTAGCTATGAACGTGAAAACATTGTTTCAGATTTCTCATGTTGATTGAAGGTTTTCTTATAGATTTATTTGCATGTTTTCTTAATGTTTTTCCTTCTAAATGGGTTAGCAATGTGTCTATCTTACCAAAAAAAACCCCAAAATCAACAAAAACAAACAAACAAAAAAAACAACCCACAAAAAGACAGACATGCACCCACCCACCCTTGTGACACACTTTTGAAACTGCATCCTCTGCATTTACTGATTTGCAGATATTTTATAGTATGGCATTTCAGGTAATGCCAAATAAAACAGAAGTGCCTTATAAAGGCTTGTAAAATAGCTTATTATTAGCACTAGTGAATTCTACTGTGTTCTGCACAGCAAATGCAAAGAATATGTGGTAAATATTGGTGGACCGAAACGGTTCAGGATATTTCAAGCGAAGTACTACTTTTACTTCAGATATGTCTTCAACTGTTTTACAGTGTTGTAGTCTGTGCTTGTGCTAGGTGCTGTAGTCCATCATAGTTGTTGCTACTGTTCCTTGATGGTTTGAGAATTCATATTATAAAGTGCTCTCCCCCTGCTCCTTTCTTTTTCGGTGTTTAGGAGAGATTTATTAAGATGCTATAATTACTTACTATTCTTGCTCTGGATTTCTCAAATTATAAAAGGAATCATGTTTGACTAGAGAAAATTAGAAGAAATTATTTTAACATTGCTTTCTGAAAATTACATAAACTACTGTGTTTGATGGACTATGGACTATGAGTGATGCATATTCTCATGAGACTGAAATGGAAGACATGAGTAATGCCAGTTTGATCAGGAAACTGGGTTCTCACTGATATCAAGAAAAAAAGTCATCAACACAGTGGCAAAAAAAAAAAAAAAAAAAAAAAAAAAAAAAAAAACTCTGCAAGTACCTTCCTTTTATATTATGAATTCAGAATTCACTTTGTTATCCCTTTCATTTCTGTCTCAGTCCTGTATATTTTGTGCATTGAGCTCCATTCACATTTTCACTTTCCTGAAAATGGACTCATATGTATGACTCCTACAACCACACTCTCATTTCAGTTCAAATGAAGATGCTAACTACTATACTGCGTTGCCCTAACAGTTAAATAACTTCCAGTGTCTGTCTTTAGATATAACCTGTCATGTTTATTATAGCCTTACCTCTGAGATTCATGTTAAGTGCTTCCCTTCTTATAAGGTGATACTTGTCAGTCAGTTTAATTGAAATGTCATGCTGACCTTTTATTCGAAATACTTTGAACCTTCCTATGGTTGTTGGAAGTTCTTTTTACTTTGATTCCAATTAAAATCCTTAAATTACCAGTGTACAAAAACTGCATGCTAATTAACCTTATGAAACTGCATGCTAATTAACCTTACAAACAATATATCTTTTGCAGAGGTGGTTCAGCTGAGTCTGCCAGAAGATCAAAAAATAAGCACCACTGCAGCAACAGTAGGACAAAGTGCTGTCTTAAGTTGTGCGATTCAGGGCACTCTGAGACCTCCTATCATCTGGAAGAGGAACAATGTCGTTCTGAATAACTTAGATTTGGAAGATATCAATGTAAGTAATATAATAATCTATTTAATAGTTTGATATTGAAACTTTTCATAAGGAACAGAAAAGTGGTATTTAACAAGCTCCTCAGTCATGAGGTTTCTAGTCACATGCTTGCAGGTGAATAAAAACAAAGAAAAGAAGTTAAAATGAAATGTTTGCAAATCTCCGTCCATTTTTATTTTGCTGTGTAATCATACCTTCAGTGTAAATACAGAGAAAACATGTTTCACAGAACAATCATTAAAAAAAAAAATACAGCAAAAGAAGCATGTGAAGACAAAATCACAGCCCAAAATACTGTCAGTATCGTACAATGTAAAAACCTCCTGTTAGTTCCTGGAAAGGAGGTTTTCAAATACCTAAAAGAAAAAAAAAAGTAAGAAATCTATAAAATAAACATATTGAGGAATGCATAGTAAGTTAGTTACAAATGGATCATAGTGATAACATTAGTTCTGACCATTTAATAAAAATATATTTTTTCTAAAATAAGGATCTTATTAGAAAATTGGTTGTTTTGATCATTCCTCTATGTATTCAGTAGTGTATATTGTATTTCCTAAAGAACCATTAGTGAGTATACCTGTAACTTAAAAAACTTTTTTTTTGGGGGGGGGGGGGGGGGGAAGCAGGGACAGAGAGAGGAGAGGAAGTAAATATCTGCCACCTAACTTTGCCATGACCTCCAAAAATGGAGCAAAACAGAAAACTAGAAGAATTAATTAAACTTTCTGATGAAACTCTGAAATTATGCTTTCAGCTGTATTTTGTTTGCAGATTTGTTTACTTTGCTTTGCCCGTTTTAAGCTACCACAGTTACCAATGTGGACTTGTGTGCAACTTTTAGATATGGTTGCACTTGGTCTGCTTTACCCTAGTGAGTCCAAAGTCCCTGGAAGTGTGATGTATGTGTAGGTGGCTTTGTATACATTTGGAGTATCAATACTTTAATTTATTCATTTATTTAATACTTCTGTTTATTTCTAAGGAGGTAACTGAACTTGCACATCACCATTGTTGTTTTGTTTTGCTTACTGTTTTTACATTAGCTTTGTTTGTAAATTGGACTTCTTTACAGTAATGCTTTATAAAATAAAGAACAATTTCAAAGCTCAGCTTGCTTGAATGGCAGCTTTAAATTATTTGAGAGGCTTAGGATAAATCCAGCATCCTCTGAAAAGTTGTCACTTAAATTAGTAATTGTTGCTTTTGTTAGTTTGGTATTAATAGTCTGACTGACACTCGAGAGTGTCTCATCCACTCCCAAAAGCTCCTTTCTGCAATGTTTGTTAGCTTTCTGTAAATATTCATGATGAATGTAAATAATGATTTGGAGTTCTTACTAATCACTTCTAACTATAATACATGGCATGAGCTGTAGCGATAGAAACAAGAATGTGCATCTGGACATGCAGAAATAAAAGACATGATGAATGGAAATAATGAATCTAACAACTCACTCTGAAGCTGAAAGATTCAGTAGGCTATATTTGCAGAGATGAAAAGAGCAAGTGTTTTGAAAGGTCGATTTTGAGTATGAAAATTCAAAAACTGGAGAAACTTCCGAAGTGTTTATAAAAGCTGGAAGACAATCAAGGATGGAATTTTGGAAGACTCATAGTATACCTAATTTGAGGCCAGTCTGCGATGGGTGATCAGAGATCCAAAGTTAAGGGGGAAAAAAACCTAAATTGTTGGAACTGGCCAGATTTGTGAACCTTTACTACAAAAGGAGGACAGTGTGACAGTCAACTGCATCACCAAACCACAAGTATAAAAAGCAAATGCACAGGCAAAGCAAAGTGAAAATGCCAAAAAGAAGGGTCTGCAGACTGTTTTTGAGTGAATTTGCAGGAAGGCTAGAAGGTGACAGGGAAGCAAACACAGACCTGGTGAATGCTCATCTCTGGAAAGATACATAGACATACCCTGCACAGAGAAGAATTACTGAACAGTTCTCTCTATGAAGTGATGATCTGTGTGTGCATTGTGCATATGGGTATGGCAAGAAAGTACAGGGAGTAAAAACTCCCAGTCATGGGAACACAATTTTGAAGATGAATGTGTCTGCCAGCTATTTGTTGGCTTAAGAAAAGCATAATGAAACAAAACAATGCTTGGAAGTGTTTTTAATCCAAAATTTATGTTATAGCTTAGTCCTTTAATACTAACAGTTTAGTTATGATTCAAATACAAAAAAAGGATGACAAATCCAATATTCGTGGAGTGAAGCACTAAAATATATAGTACTCAAATATATATAGATGATATCCATCAACTATATCTTTGTAGATAAACTACAAACAATGGAAGAAAGAGCTAATGGAGTCTGGAAAGAAGAGATTGGCATTGAATTAAATTGGGCTCCAGAGTCTCTTTTCTTCAATATTAATTTTAGGTGTTCCACTACTTGCACTGCTTTTATCCCCTTGTATTTATTCTAGGTCTTTGTTTAGAGTTTTTTTCATATTTCTTTGGTCATTCCACACCTTTCTGAACTTTGTTCATCAGATATTCTTTATGTAGTTCTTACAGTTTCCAATTTACTCAGAGGTTGCTACGTAACCACAGTTTAGTATCCAGTCAGATAACATAATAAAAATGGAACCTTAGGGAAAAGAACTATAATAGGACAAAAAATTACTTGTGTTTTATGTTTCACTATGGAAAATGAATTTAGTTCTTAAATAAATAACTTCAAAGGAACAAATGCAGAAAGAACACTGTGTGCTCCAGTTTATGTCACATTTTAACTACCAAAGAATGTGTTGTACTTATTCAGGCAGTTTTAAACAATCAAAAGCCCTAAGCCCTTGTATAATTTCAGATGTCCCCAGAGGCAATGTATTTTGTGCTTTACTTTAACTATCTTGTGAACTGCAGTGATGTTTGCCTAACTCTGGGAATTATTAATTTACTCAGTTAAATGGGAACTGCATATGTTCATCTGAGCACTAATAATCTTGTGTAAATAGTAGTATACTTCCTGGAAAAAAACCAAACCAAAACAAAAAAACTCTGACCTGGGAGGATAGATAAATACTTGCTAGCAAAATGCGTGAGATCATCTTACCTGGAAGCTGGTACGTACATAGATGCTGGTACATACATTTCAGCCTAAGTGACAACATAAAGAAATTTTGTAAATCATAGCAAGTGCTCACACTTACGGTGCAGAAATTAAGTTTTTGATCTATAGAGTTCTCGACATGAGTCAAGGCATTGGCTTCAGGGAGGGACGAACTCAAATCAGTATCATGTCCTAGTGTTTTGCCAAGTGGGAAAATGCCACAGGAAAGAAGCAAGTCTAAGTTTAAACACAAATTGTGGCTGTTGAATTTTTATTTTGAAATTTTTATACTGAAAATACTCAGGATATATGTTTAAGGCTGTCAACCATGGGAGTGGCTAAGAACCAGTCTTACATAATGAATGGTATTATATAATCAGATATTTTTAAAAATGGAAATACCATTTGTCTGTCAAGGGATGATAATGAAAATTTTGTTTAACCAATGCTTTAAATATGATTAAAAAAACCCTTAGAGAATGCTATCAAATGTGTATTTAGATAATCTAATTGACTAATAATCTTATTGATAATATCCAGCTGATAATTTTAAGAGTCCTTAGTACTTCTTAGCTTTCCTTATAGTACATATGGTTACTATTTGTGTAAGTAATAAATTTTGCTACTGATCTTTCTCTTATTTTAACTAATGGGAATTATGGATAATCAGCACATGTATGACTGAGACCATAAAAAGTGAAGTGTGCCTGTGCAGATTTTACTTAAATTGTAATGTATTTGTGCTATGACTCAATACAGAATTGATATCAGAGGACATTTTACTGGTATTTTAGTATGCATCTGGAAAGACTTCCTGCTATTATCCTACATCTTAAAATTTTTATTTGTATTTTCACTTAACTCTTTGAGTATTTTGTCTAACGGGTTACTCATTATAGACAATCATTCTCACTTGTGGAAAATTAAAATAGTCTTTTTTTCCAAACACAATGCATATTACACTATTTTTTCACGTTAGTTGATTCTCTTTTGTAATTGTTCTTTTTATATTATTTTACTTTATTCTTTTTCTGACCTTTTCTTTCAGCTTTTGCCCTCAGCTGTTTCCCTATACCTGTGAGCAATAGCACTTTTCTTACAAGATGTCTGGCCTTTGTTCTTGTATTTATACAAGATCTGCATAGATGGCTTGCACGCTTGTAAGGTGTAACATTTACTAACATTCTTAAATTGGTAACTGTTTAAAGGAGTTTACTTTAACTTTGTTTTTAATGAAAACTAATGCTATCTTTCTTTAAGCTACCTTTATGGGAAGCATGTAATATTTATATTTGACAGGTAAATTTGGTGTTTTTAAAGTTACATACATATTATCTTTCTCTCTCTCAAAAAAAAAAACCCTCACATTTGTTCATATCACTAAAATTACTTCATTTCTATATTATTCTACTAATCCTTGCTCAGGGACTGTTCAAATATGTGCATATCAGCCTCTTTCTTTCTCTCCTCTTATTACTAGCAAAATCAAGGGCTGTTTCTCAATCTCCACTAAATATAGCAGCCAGTGTCGCATTGCTGGCTGTATAGCCTTCGGTGCTGTTCTGTAGCAATAAGAAAGCTCTCCCCTCCTGCCCCCTGTTCTTTTTTTTCAATCACTCTACTGTATGGAGTGATTATGTAGGTTTTTGAAGAAGCACACAGATCCTGAATATCAGGTGGCTGAAACATAACCTATCTGTGAGGCAAATTTTGGTTTCTTGATGCCATATTCAGTAGTCTATATTCTCTTATTTGACCTTTTCCTCCTCCAGAACTAAATGGAGATGCCAATAAAAGTTAACATCCTCTAAAGGAACGTGCTCCCTTCCGTTCTTGAGAGTTCTGCTAAACAACTAATGGCAGAAACCTTTTCAGATTGTTCAAATCCAGAAAGGATTTCCGACATCTGCCCTCTTTTTCTCTTCCTTCCAACTTCCCATGCTTTTTCCCCCCATTTTTCTTCTTAAGAAAACTCTTGGGAGAACCTCATGGAGTCCTCCTTTTGTCATTGCCTTCTTCCATGGGATATTATGGTCCTACATACAAACTTCTCTTTGTGTGTATGGCTAAATTGCTATTAGTATGACACACTTGTGACTTTCAGGCAGTAGTCTTAAATATAAATATCCTGTATACCAAGTAGAAATTAGGTCTCTGTGTTTGTGTTTACTGCAGAATCTCAGGTTAGACTGAAGTGTCAGGGTAATCTGCCTCAATCATTTTTGCTCACCAGAGACAACTCTTCAAACTCAAAAATCTCAAAAATTTTGTTCGACTATAAACTAGATGACTTTAATTTTTAAACAAAGTGAAAATTAATAGGCAAAACAACAGAAATAAAAAAGTCATATAAAAAGGTCTCCTCTTTGTACAGTCTGAACAGAGAGAATCCTTACTGAGTGACGCCAGAGTTGGCTTCATTCAACTTGGTGGCTTTTGAATTGCAGCAGCATGGTCTGCTTCAGTCACCAGGAGCGTTTCATCACATCTGAAGCTTTGCCATTCCCCCTCTGATCCTGCAGACTGGTTGCTGCGACTCTCGCACCCCTTCAGCCCTCAGAGATGATTCTACTAACCTCTACCTGTTTAGAGGACACTAACTCACAGTCCAACAATGAAGAAATCAAACTGATGCCATCAGTCCTGGTACTGTGCTGAAAAGCTAACAGCCTTGTTCAATATATAGACTGATTCCCAACCAGTTTAAAATAAACTTTTCTTAGTAAATAGTGAGATAGCATTGTAGAAAGTGCAGTGCTACATTTTCTGCAGTACAACAGTTTTCTGCATGTGCTGCCACCAGGATATGTGAAGTTCATTTTAACAGCCTGGTTTTAGGTTTTGCTCATACGTTATTTTTATGACATCACTCAAACCCATGTCTGTTATATTGCTCTCATACCTTTTTAGTGATTTTTTTCTGAAGTAGTTGTATTTGATTAATAATGACTCATTGAAGTCAGCCCATCCCTATTTTTTTCTGTATGGAATTGTCCTTTATCTATTATGCATTCTTCCTTTCAAGTGAGAGGCGTTATTATCCTTTCTCTTTTATTTAATGGATCAAATACCAGATTTATTTTGCTCTATTTGATTTTGAAAGTTAAGTGAAAATAACTATTGTCAAGAATACTGGTCAGCTTCAGCAAACCTTTAATGCTTTTATTTACTCTTATTCAAATATTTATTTATTTATACATATGCCAAAAAACTTCTGAATGAAATGATTAAATTGGTCAAAACTGAAGTTTTTTGGCATATGTATGTATTTGGCATATCCATTTCAAGTGATTCATCCCAGTACTAAAGAATTAATAAAGACTTAAAATCAGATCCCAAAAAAGAGAGGAGGAAAAAATGAAAGATAGAAGAGAACTGCTGAATGAAATTATGACATTGGTCAAAACTTGAAGTCTTTATTAATTCTTTAGTAGTAGGATGAATCACATGAAATGGATACACTGGATATGTGTAAGACTTGCAAGATTTTGTCACGTTTCATTTGCTTTGAGCATTTTAAATATTAAGTTTATTTTTATATTCATTTTGTTTGTTTCAGTAATGACATATGAATGCCATGTTTGATTGCACATCATGTTTTCATTATAGTGTAAAGCACAGAGTTTTAAATGAGGTACCATTGGTGATCTGCAATGTTTTGGGTATAATGAAGTGTAGGAGGAGGAGAATGCAATGAAACTTCATTTGCAAGTCCTGAATCCTGTTTAATCTTGAAATGCAAATTCTATAGCTCTAACCTGATCAGAGATGCAACATCCGCAGAATTTTATGATAAGACCGTTTATGCATGTCTTTTTATGGTGGAGATATTGTCTATTTCAATTTTGAGCCAGCTGAGTCTCTGTTTCTGAAGAATCATTAAGACACTCATGGGCTTTCTCTTCTCCTGTGACAGCATTGTGCTAGATCAGACGGTTTGATTTCATCTTTGTTAGAAATGCAAGTGTTGGCTTCAGAGGGGAACAGAATCATACTAAGTGGGCTGCAATCTACTGCCGCGCTTACAACACTTTAACTGAGATCACGATCCAGTCCTTTTTCTATTAGAGAGAGAGCCGGGGCAGAGGAATTCCATCTTGCAGAGCAACAACTCCTGCTACGCCTGCCTGCCCCTAGAGCTCTTGTCTTGCATGTTCAAGTGCTGTTTCCTTATAATCATATCTGAAAAAGCTGAGTTGGTTAAACTTTTCCATTTCTTGTTCAGAAGTTAAAAATGAAAAGCTTTGTGACACTGAAAAGCTGCAAATAAAACATGTACAACTATGCCCCCTTGCCCTGAAGGAATCCTTGAAAATAACCTCAGGCAAGTCATGGTAAACTACCTGGAAAGCAGTGCTATACATTTTTTATGTCTACAGATAGTCAGCAGGAATGTGAAAAAAGTTTCTATTTTAAATATTCCTTAAACATATTAGTAATCATGTTCAAAAAATTAGAAGGGGCACAGTGCATTTTTTAAGTAATTGGTTCTTCCAAACCAATTTCTTAATGCAGCACATTTAACACATCATCAGAAATTAGCTAAGAGGAGCATTTTGTTCTTTTAATTGTTTAAAGGGTCTTCTGTGTGCAGTGAAATACATGATCACTAGATGTGCTCAAAATAGCTACCTGTTTTCTTTGTGGCCATGCCTTCCTGTACGGTGTTGCTAATTGTGCCTAGTTGCATTTTCGCTGCAGCTTAAGGAAGGGGGGAGAGGGAGGCACTCCAGAATACATCAGCTATACCTTTTTTGGCATTTTTAAGCATGATACTGATGCTCTTATAGTAAGAGCTACCACACGTAATACTGTCTGCTTCTAAGGCAAGAAACAGGCTGTTGTTTTTCAACTTTTATTCCATGTTCAGCTTATGATGTATACAATATTAATTTCCACAATTTTTGATCTTTTAGCATGCTGCTTTCTTTCTTTGATAGACCTAGGCTTGCCTATTGTGTCACTGAAGCAAAAGCTCCCTATAAACACTAAGTTTTATATGCAAAGTGTGTATTATATGTAGTGCTAAACATCAGAGGTAAAGGGTCTAATTAGTTTTGTCTCTAATGTAGCTTTGTGATGCCAGCTACAGTGGTGCAAAAATCGCATGACTTATCACATGACAAGTTTAATTTTCTGTATCAGTTGCATTTAATTGATGTGCCTACCACAGGGAAAGCATTAGTGATACTGTGACAGAATCTGCAAGGAGCTTTGCAGCCTGAAAAAGGGAAAGGAGGAGACTAGTAGAGAATTTCATTGCAATGGATTTCCCCTGAAAAAGAAAAATGGTGAAAGAAATACAGTGCAAACTCATTTCCCGAAGCTCTGCTTGACATAATTTGCAACACATTTTAAAGTCAAGCCCATTTAGATATTTCAGTTTGCATGCTTAGAAAGCAAAATATCCAAAATGAAAAGCCACCTCTGAAAGTCTTGGCTTAGAAGTTTTTTTGAGGAAGCAGCAAGCATTTTCTTGATGGGAGAATATTCAAGCCACAAAGGAAAGATATGAAAGCTGGGGCAGAAACCCACATATTCCAATTCTGCTCATGATATAGCTCTCATAGTACAGAACTTTCCTGTAGATTTTTTGATCACATAAACATTATGAACATTATCCAGATATTATGGCAGCAGCAGAAAGATTTTTGGAAAGATTGGCTCTATCATAGTTACATTTTCAGGATAATGTATTCCTCATAATGTTTCACAAGTGTATTTGACATATTTAATGCTAAATAAATGCCTATTTGCTATGCATTAGACATAGACTGAAGTTACAGTTTTTCCATTAGTCTCACATTTTGGTCAAATTAAAACTGAAAAAAGTATGAAAGAAAGTTTCTAGAGCTAAGCTTACAACAAATAACCTATTTCTTGATTCACATCATGATTTTTGGCATTTTTCAGCGTAGTTATGTCTGCCCCAGTTCTATTTTGAGTTGTCTATGGTCAGTACTAATTAACTGATTCTGTCGAACATGGAGATATTTGAAGGAAAGAAGGATTTAGAAATTTCATTTATATTAATGCCTTATATTCAGCAAGCAGTCTTTTAAATCCACCTTAAGTTTTTACCATATTATTCATTCAAACATTGTTTATTTTCCTCCTATTGCAATAATATTATTTACTGCTTTTCTCAGAGACACCAGAACTTCTATCACACCCACTTTGCTTTGCATTCCTGCCCACCTTCTTTGCATTTTACTTTAACAGAAAGCCATTTGACATATTCTGTTATCAGGTGATTTTAGAATTGGTGTATGCATCTTTGTCATTGTTATAGTATCTTTCTTCCTCATCCTTTTTATTCAGTTCAAAGTGTGTATGTTTTCTCTGCTCTTTTATTTATATAAACATATATATGAAATATATGTATATATGTGTGTGTGTATATACATGCAGGTTACGTCTACGCTGTCTTGCTTGAGTGGTGCTAGCAAATTTAGCTTGTGCTATTATTTTTCTGATTAATGCGTGAAAAAGTTTCAGTTTTGTATTTATGTACAGATATAGTTATACTCTCCTCATTTGTTTGTGCAGTTCATATTTGCTCAGCTAGATGAAAAACTTTCATTATTTCTGAATACTTTTCTATCTACATATTTATTTATCCAACTTGTCCAGGTCATTTTGCAGTACCTTTGCTATCCTAACAGACTTGATGCTTTCCACAGACTGGATAAGAATTGTATAGAAAGAGCTGTATAGGATGCAAAAAGAATACTAAGACTTTCAGTTCAGATTTCGGGGGTGGGGGGGGGGAAACCTCTCAAAAGCTAGATAGCAACCTGGACTAGCTACAGCTAGCAGGAAAGGTGTGTGTCCTGTCCTTCCCCTCAGTCCAGCATCCCAGGAGAATGAAGACAGACATTCCATACTTGGAATTTGGCTGGCCTGGCACTGTAATACTAAAAAAAACCTATAAGTAAATTGGTGCAATCCCCTCTGACTATTAGTGGCTAAGACCAGAAGCACTTCATCACTGTGCCAAGGCACTGATTCAGTACTGACTCAAAAAGATGATTGTCACCCACCTATAAAATCACCAGTACCACTGCTTGCAGAAGTGACATGAAGCAAATTACTTATCCAGATCAAGTCTGCTTAATTTGTGAGCTCTGACAGGATTGCAACAGGAGATGGTATGTCTATATGCCACACTTTTCAAGTGATGGCATTTAACATTTCTCTAAATTAAACTGCTCACTGATCTATGTACACATGTTGCTAGTACCATATATCCATTCAATTCTAAATTTTACTGATGATCTACTTTGGATGAGGAAAGAGACTGTACTAAAGTTCTGTACTAAATGGACGTGTTATCACCTTCCAGTGTATTCTTCCCTTCCTTGTCATTTTTACTCCATTTTTATACAGCCATCTTAATCTAGAGCTCCTTTTTTTGAAAACTTACATTAAGAACTAATTCCATTTGGATACAAGTAACCTTTGTCTCCATGGCCAAAGTGCTTTACTGACATGATAAGCTTTTTCATATTTCTATTAAAGAGGGGAGATAAGATAAACTAAAAGTTTTCCTAAATTTAAAGTGAATTATGGCAATGCCTTTACCACTCAGGATTTTCAATGATTCCTGTAGTTTTGTGTGATTTTGCATAAGCTTCTATTTCTAGTTCACTCCTAAACAGACAAAATGCTAAATTTTAAATGTAGTATATTTTGCAGGTTTATTTTATTTGTTTACATTTGTCATTATCTATGTCATGACAAATGTCATGACATTTATATGTCATGAACCTCAAAACCTTGGAACACTGGTAGCAATTTTGGGAACAATTGCTCCACAAAGCAATGATGCTCTTTCTCTATCTGTCATCCCCTATCATGTGTCAACTCTGAGCTAAAGAAAATGTTTCAAGGATGGTCATCTCTAGAGCCTCCCTCTGGCTATTCGCAGCTTGGCTCATGTTGTCCTTTGTCATGTTTGCTGCTCTGTCTTATCCTCACAGTTTTATTTTGGCAGTTCTTTACAGGTAGTAAGATTGATTTGTCCAGACTTTTTTACATGGTCCTTGGAACATCTGTGAAGCACTGACATATTGTTTCGATAAATCACTTGAGCTGGACTTAATACTCTGGAGGTGAAAGCTTTCATTTTCTATTTTCTGCATTCCAAAACATTCTGCCAAGTCCTAATGGAGAATCAACTTTTCAGGCTTCTGTCCCTCCCTTCACTGGATAACACAATCATTTTAATGGCCCTTTTCTTTGCATCAAGCAGAGAACGTGGCTGCACATTTTATAAGCTTTCATTGGCCATCTTGTGACACCCAGAATATCTCATTTGGAATTAATAATCTTTGTGATAGATAATGCATGTAACTGCATGGTCTTATTAATATTATTTCTTTCTCTCCCTCCTCCCCCTTCTTCCTCCTTCTGCCCCCCATCTCTCTCCACCTCTCTCTCTCAACCTCCTTTCCCTCTTTCTTGCCTTCCCTTCCCCTCCCCTTTTCTCTCTCCTGGTTTCTTACCCTCCTGCCCCCACTTGCATTTAATTTCAAATTGTCATGTTGGACAATTGGAAAGCTGTCAAATTGGAATGAGACTATATTTTTCTTTGTAGAGTATGTGCTCCAACCGGGAAGAAGTCTTTGGGTCCTAGTTATGTTAACTAGAAATACAATATGATAATACTCCAGCATATTAAAATATCAATGCCAAACCATTTTTGGCTGCCAGATTTTATAAGCTTTGTGCAATAATTTTGCACATGTTAGAAATTTTGTGAAGCTTCTGTTATTCTCACATATAGTTAATGACAGACTACTGAAATCCTGTTTTGCCTTCATGTTTTGATGTGATATACATTAGATTTAACTTCAGGCAAGACATTCATGATGGAGGCTTTGAAGTTTAAGTGTGAGTTTTAAAAATTAACATTTTAAATTATAGTAAAAGGAAGGGAGAAAATAATGCACCTTTTCTCCTACGCTTTTGAATTAGAGGTCTTACTTCTGGCATGAAATATGTGATCAGTCAGCAACTGTTGATGGTAGGGGTATACTTAGAGTAAAACATAATTGAAACCAAGGGTATCACTGTAGGGATCAGTAGGGATAATAATGATGTACTGAATGATGTAAGGATGTCCTAATGATGTAGGGATAATAATGATATACTGAAAAGTAAAATTATTTTGGAAGGTGTCATAAAAACTTAAAGACTTAAAGACTTGGCTATTGTTGCAGCAAAAGTAGATCAGTTGTTATGAATGGTGCAGTGTTAAAATTGAGGCAGTGGAAGTCTCACATAAGAGAGAACCCTTTAGTCTTAATTCAAAGAGAGCACAAGAATATGGGTTGGACTCAGTGCAATATTCTGATGTAAATGTTTTATTCATGTATTTTGTTGAATGGGAGTTTATGGTCTTTCTTTCAAATGTGCAATTGAAAGTACGTGTGTTTGGTTTTTGAATTGTTACAATACGTAGAAAATACATGTACCCTCAATTACATACTTTACTTGAAAACAATATACAGTTTGCTAAGAATTCTGCATGTAGCAGGATATGGTAAATTTTCCATATAGAACAAGTGATCAGAGTGTTTAGTAAGAAACAAAGTAGCTCAATATCAGCAAGATTTTTTACTTCATTTCTAAAAGCCTGAAAGTATTAATGAACACTCTTTACGAACCCTTTAGGAAATGGAGAATTCCATCCTCATTTCTTTGACTTGAAGGCAGACTAGATTAAACAGAGTAAACACTTTTTTAACACTATAAGATTAGTCTTCTTTTTATCCCGGAATCTACCTTCTTTTAGTTACTTACGCTTTACCTGTTCAGAAACTAGGGCCACAGATGAACACAAAGGCAATCACTAAAAACCATATTCATGATCTATCTATGTAGTGAGAAAAAAAAGAATTGTTCCTAAATAACTAGCTTCAGTAGTTACGGTGAAAGTCTTGAGGTTGCTGCCAATGACACTGAAGGGTCTTTCTTTTACTTTCATCAAAGAATTGATCTTGCATAGTAAGTCTTTCTTGTGATAAAAGATTTGACTGATGAGCATGTGGCATTGTATTAATGATTTGAGCAAAGGCAGTGTGCTTGTGTAAAGTTTGCAGATGACTAAGATTCATATTAGAGCTAAATTGTCTCAGCTTTCAGTTTTTAATTAGTGCAATTCATACTTTGCTTGCTGTATTCTAGCTCGTGCTAAGTGCTTAGTTCAGAATGACTGGAATTTGCTGTTTGATCAAAGGCTCTCCGTAAGATAAAAGATTTTATGAGTGTGGGATCAAGTTGGGATAGACCCTTGCTAAATGAAACTGCTAGAATAAGTGCACAACCTTTTATTATTTTGGTTTTTACAAATAAGCAAAGAGCAAAGGACACCAGTGGACAGATGTCACTCATTCTCTTGTGTGTACTCAACTATATCCTTTTTTAAATCTTTCATATAGGAATTCCATTCAAAATCTTTCGTAGCCAGTCTTTTATATAACACTCGATAACGAGCTGATATAAACAGCATTGTATTAATAATCCAAGAAATGTGTGTGGTTGGTCCTATTTTCTCTGTATTGTTCTCTGAAGATTGTGTATTACTGCTACATATAAAATAAGAGTTCAGCTAAAAAAAAATAATTGAAGTTAGAATTTACATTTTTAACTTGTACCTGAAGAAGAACTTAGACTGTGACGTTCTGATTTTCAAAGTCAGTTTTGGATTTATTAGGTTTATTTTTTTTTTCCCCCCCCCTATGTCTTTTTGAGCTAGCACACTAGTCAGAGGTCTGGAGTCATAGTAGGAGATTCCTACCAATCTCTATCCTTTTTAAAGCAGTTTTCAGAGATATTTGTCTGCAAAATATTTGAAAGTCAGCTATACATATATTCGACAAGATATTTTATTGCCCTTTAGTTGGTTTATCATATGTATGCAGGATAGTTTTGTCTGTAATAAAACAAAATTTATCCCACAGAGCTTTTGCAGAATGCATAAAGTGTAAAAACACTGACTGCCTGTCTCATTCATACTTGGATATTTAGGAAATATAGCTGAGTGAAACTTTTAGTAATATAAAAGTTTAAAGGGTCCTTTTTGTGCCGTGTGTAGATTTTCTTGACTTTGTAAAGGAAACACACTGAGAAATTTGTTCCTGTGAAATAATAATAAAAAAGAAATTGAGCTTTACCACTTTGATTCCTAAACAATGATCATCTGAAAGTTATGAATTATTGCCACCATAAGAAAAGGGGGTTTGCATTCATGAAACTAAAACTGAAAACCAGTGTGTTCTAGAATATAAAGAACAAAAAAACCCTGCAACATTATAAATCTGTTTTTAAAGCAAAAGTGCTTGTGAGCTAAGTAATTAAAAATTAATTCAAACTTATTATATATAATAAATAAGTGTATATAAGTATCATTATGAAGAGCTGAGGTTTTTAGAATCAGGAAAAGTTAGAAAATATTCAATGATTTTTTTTCCCCTCCCTCCCTCAAAATGGTGATTTGTTAAAACTGAAAATCTTTTCCAAAGTCTGACTCATATTTGCCAATCTTTCACTATAAAAGGAAACTATGCGCTGGATTTGAGAAACAAGCAGAAGAGGCTGAAAATGGGAAAAATATCAGATAATCTAGTGACTAAACAGTCTGCCTGATTTAGACCAGAGGGTTCCCTGACATTTTGAGAGGAGAGGCCCCTCTGTCTCTCATCTTCCCATCCCTTGGTAGGGCTTCAGATTCTTCTTGATTAGTACTGTGAATAAATTTAAGGTTTCCCAAAAGTTTGAAGAAAAGCTGTTTCCTGTTTATTGCTAGTTGAATGTATGAGACATTCACCAGGTCTTCAAGAAAAAGAAATAAAAAAGGAGCCCATTCTCAGCAGGGAATAGCTGAAGCAGTAGAACTGGTTGTTTTTAACACACATACTTCTGGCATGTTAAAACATTATTTCCCAGACATGTTTTTTTAGTATTGTCTAAATCTACCATCAGCAAGTGCAGAATAATTAGGTAACAGTCATTTTGTTAACATTTTAATGGTTTCTAGTCCTCTCATCCTTGTACTCTTCTTCTCCTGCAGCAAAAAAGTTGTTCAAGCAAGGAAGTAGAGATAGGAGGAATACCTTGCCATGTTGACTTTTGACTGTGGTTTCAGACATTTCAGGACATGGGTAGAGAGGATTTGTCCATGGTTGTATAATTGTCACTATCCTGTTACAGGTCTGTGTGCTGCCCTGAGCGCTACCACATGGGAGAGGTAGTGTCCACATAGCCCTCATTCCACAAATATGACCCTGTATTAAGTCATCTTAAACTATACCTTGGATCAGTACTTCTGTTTTGGGATCACCTAGCACTGAGATATTGCTTTGCAATGAATTCTAATAGAATTAATTTGTATAGTGAGAAACTAGTTTCTCTTGCAGATCTAGGTCAAAGTGTAACAACAAATACAGCCTCAATTTAAACTGATTTAAGAAAAAAACAATAGCAGTTTGGTGGAATTGTAATAAATTGTAATAACTGGGTAATTAGTCTAAATTAATGTCACTGTTTATCGTATTAAACCAGTTAACATTTAAAATATGCGAAGAGAATGTCAAATAGTTTTATCCAATTAAGTCTGGTTGTATAACAATTTGTTTTGTTAAAAAGAAAGAAGAGTTAAATGCTATCTGAGTCATTCTGTAGATCTCAGTGTATAGCATAAACCAATAAAAAAGAAACAGCTGTATCAGAGCATGCTGAGATTTCCATTAAAAATATGCTATATCTAGTCAGTTGGAGATTTCGAGTGTCTAAATAAACTAACAGTCATGATTGCTGATTCATAACAACATGGTATAATTTTACAGAGTTTGCCAGGAAGTTAAAAAATTAGTGATGTTTTATGGCTACCCTCAAGAGCTCTAGTACTGTGGCAAAGTTGTCGCTTGTATCTAGTACATATCTCTCATATACAGCATCCAGATTCTCTTTATGTAACTAGATATAAAATGAAAGTACCCTTATTTCCACCAGTGATCCAGAAGCGATGTTTTTAAGGCATTTTTCTCTGTGGTCGCTCTTCAGGTTATGAGGAAACTACTAACATCGTTAGTTTTCAAAATAGCAAAAACATGTTTTTAATCAACCAACATAGTTTGAAAAGCAAAAAGCTGCTGCATATGTTTTATAGAATAACAGATGTTACCATATGTTAGGTGTTATCGTTTCGTCATTAAGTGAAACTGCAATCCTTACTGTATCAAAGAAAAAAAAAGAAAAAAATCATGTATCCCTGCTTATGTAAGTAGGTACAGTGTTATTCATAGTCAGAGAAATGTGAATCTCAGTCTCAGACTGGGTGAAGACTGACAAATCTTGTTGAATTCAACTAGTGCTCATTGCCTGTGTATCACAAAGTCTTCTTTTAGGAAGAGATAATAATGGGTGATGTCTGTGCTGGCCATTTGTAGATAAGCTTGGGAGGATGTACACAAAGGCAGTTTGGGATATAAATAGCTAATTCTCTAGGCTTCCTCAGTAACAGATGGAAGGATATTGACTTCTTCAAAATCTGAACCAGAGACCGAGTTAGATGTTCTGAGTTGCTCACTGGATGATCCCATTTTTTCCTTTGGCAGTAGGCTGATACTGGTGACGCTATCTTGCTGTGCTGAAAGGTAAGTTTTGGAAAAATCACTCACTCTTCTTTTCAGTGTGCACAGTGTCAAGAAACAGAGGGAGAAGACAAGTATTCATAATTGCTAACTGTAGCTAGAAAGCTTGTTTCCCTGGTCAGCAGAGATGTAGGAGGTAAAAAAAAAAAGCAGTGAGCAAAGAAAGCTCCACTGAACTGTCCTGCGGAAGAGTTTTGGCTCCCTTTGGCTCTCTCAACTGACTATAAAGGAAGCTTAGGAATATTAATTTCCTTTGACTAAAATCAGCTTGAGTTTATAACCCGGTAACTGGTGTTTGCGGTTACATCCTTCAGAACAAGAGTTTCTTTTAAAGCCCTGCCACTTTTTCCACTATATATAATATACTACTGTATGCTATATTTTGCTGTGTTCTTTCTTCTTTGAGCTTTAACTTGATTTTCTATTTTCTATCAGTCTGGTTCTTCAACCAGCTGATTTACACTAGATACATGATTTCTTCTTACTGCAGGTATAAAACATGAGATCAAGAGAAGGCAGGCAAAATTAATATTTAGGAAGTCTTAGGTTTTGTTTTCCCCCCTTGAGCTGGATGGAAAAGCTTAAAAAAATCTTGGATTGGTGCCATGTTTAATTTTTCTCAGATTTCTTTATAGTATTTAATTTCTTTCTGACATGCAGTAGCAAACCACAGAGTTGTATTGCTCTGCCAACATGAACAGAGAAACTGATGACTAGGAAAGTATGAATTGTAAAATTGACATTAACATGAAAAGTGTAAGTGGTATTTATCTGGCAAGCCAAGCATACATCAATAATTATTTTTTTAATTCTTCTAGTTAACCCTGAAAAGATTATCTACTTTGTGTCCTTGTAAGAAAGTAAATTAGAGATACTAAAATACAAATAATTGATATGCAAATAGAAATATGACTTATTATTCCTGAAACGTCCATATGTCAAAATCAAATGCCAAAAGTGTGGAGGGGGTTGCTGGAAAAAGAAGGGGGAGTATATGTACTGCTTGTGTTTTACAGCCAAGCAGCTATTGTTTAGAAAATATCTAGATGGCTGCAATTATTGCTACAGCTATCCTATAACAGACCAATGCAAAATTTTAATTCTCGGGCACAAATTTTTTCTCTGATCAGTTCGGAGAGAGAGATTTTCTTTCTTTTCCTAGAAGAAAATCAAGATGTCTCTTTAAAAATGGGGAGGGGGAATATCCCCACCCAAACTGCCTTGCCATTATCACTGAGGTGTATTGCTATGTTTACATTACTGGCTTTCAATAAAAAGACACCAACCGTTATAGCTTTTTTCTTTGTTGTAGATTTGTCAAAGACTGCAAAAAGAAGTGCAGATTCCATGTGTTGTCAAAAAGCTATTAATTCAAAATTCTTATTGTTTGCTAATTCCATTTATTAAAGCCTCAGCTCAGTTTTCTATTTGAGGATTCTTGGTTATATTAATTCACACTTCATGTCCTCATTCTTGTTTTGTTTTTTTCTCTATATTACTTGGTTTCTCTTTTGTTCTGTTTTCCCCTCCAAAGTGTGTAGCATTAGAATTCTGACTAGTATTTCCAAGTTCTTCAGAAGCTGAAAATGTTAAGGCCATAAGGGCATTATATTTACTGTTTCATCTGACCTACATGAAACAGGTCACAAAAAATCGCAACATTGAGTGTGAGTATATGCATAATACATTTTATGCACTTTGGTGCATAAGAATGCCCTTTTTACTTCATACCAATGAAAATGCAAGAAAAATCTTTGAGAGCAGAATATTGACAAAGAACTAACCATGGTGTTAAAAAAGATACTGTAGTCTCTATGCTAGTACACAAACTGAAGCAGTATAGTTATACGTTCTTTTATGACGAGAAAGCTGACAACAGTCATCCCAGATCTATTAATGAAGAAGGGCAGGCAAGTGATCACACTCTCTCATGTGAAAAGAATTAGCATATGAAAGCAAGTTATAAAACCGAAGGAAATAATTACCGATTTATAAACAAAAATCACCTTTAGGTTTCTGCTGTATTGTAAGACAACTAAGCAAAGATCCATTGTCAAAGGCAAAAATCTTTCCATACTTCTCCTGTACTTGTTATTCATGACACATATGATTCTTAAATGTCAAGTCCTTCAACAGAGTAGAGAGCTGTAGTGGAATCGTTGCTAAATAATTGTTCAATCCTATCTTTTTTTCTGGTTGACAAAAATAATTAGTTTCTCAATTTAATCTTAGAAGTTCCATGGCATTTCTATTTGAACAGTAGTCAAATTACAGTCTATTGTTAAATGAATGTATTCAACAGTAATTGGACTTGTAACAATGTTTTAGGGTCATCAAATAGGTTTTCAAAAGGTAACCTTTTTTCCCCTCCAAGTGCTGCTGTTGATGTTTGAAGGCTCCAGTTCAGTGATGTTCACATGTGCCTGCATAGATGTCGTTTTTTTCAGTGACTTAGCTTGTGAGTTAGCCTAAGTAAAAGTCAACATTCACTCTCAAAGAACTTTGTCTATACTTCACCATTGCCTTCCAAATACTGCTTACAATATTCAGTTTTCATTCTATTGGATTGTTTGTTTTTCATAAACAAAAACAAGCCTTGAAATCAATATAGTAATAAGCCATTTATTTAGTAGTTGTAAAAAACACCCATAAACCACAAAAATTTTGAGTGATGAAATGACAATCTCATGGGGGGAATCCTACTGAAATAGCAACGTTTCTGTGTAAATTGACCACAGAGTTGTTTTATCCAGGATTTGTATGTAAAAGGAGGGAGAAGCCATAACACAGACCTGCATTTACTTAGAAAATAGCTATGGTACTTAAAAATATCGTCATCCTAGAGCAGATCAGTCAAAGGCCTGGAACAGGTGAGTGTGCTTCAAAGCAACATGTAATAATTTAGCGTAAGTAATGAGGAAAGTGGGTTAAGCTGGTTTCCAGACTTTGCATGGTGGTGGCTTAAATGTTCATACATTCCATTCTGTGATCTGTTTTTTGTTGCAAATACCTTTGGCATAGATTACTTTAAAATGGTAGACAACAAAAGTGTTAGCTATTTGCCAGATGAAAATGCGTGTACCTGCAGTGTGACTCTTCTGAAGGTTCATTCTTACACTAATAACTTGAAGAGCCACACTTTGAAAATATTTGTTGAGCTAGTAGAGGAAAAAGGTCAACTGAACTTTTATTGCTTCATACACCTCTAGAAAGAGATAAAGGTAACAAATGTTGAGGTATGATGATTATTGGAGTTATTCAGGTGGAGTTTTTTTGAGGGGAAATCCAGGTTTAATGGTTGAAATAATTCATCAAAGTGAAAAAGTGAGCATTAAAGGGGGTTCTTTGTTTTTTTCAAATGACAACTCTGTTAGGTGGTGGCATATCGGAGGTAGGAATATTGTCTGTGTAACTGGAATGTTAATACAGGTATAGTTAGCTTGGGAAGGACAAGTTTTTTTCAGTCATACCAGGTGGATTAATTATTAAGCAGATATTTGGGTTTTTTTTCTCTCAGGAGAAACTAGCAGAATCATGTGAAGCACAGAGAGTTGTACAATGTGAAATTTGGTTGCCTAAACACCTTTTGGGAGAATAAATGCAATGAGATATCTATTTCTGCATAAGTATTTAGGGAAAAAAAAAGTGAAAGGTTAAGAGGAAGTTCTTCTGGATTTCAGTTTGATCAATAAGAAGGTTGAAGATGTGAAAGGGCAAGGCAGCTTGCGTGAAAAATGAATACACAGTCATTGAGCTTGTGACTCCTAGGAAAGAAGAAAAAAGAAAAACTGGAAAGTAATGCAATGGTACTGAAGAAAATGGATTCCAATAAATTTGGAAGGGGTGGGTGAGATCTAAAAGAATGTAAGAATAGTCATATTGTAGCAGATGTTCATCTAGCCCCATATTTTGTCTGTGATAGAATTCAAAGGAAAGAATATAAGAAAAAGACAGCATATAGTGATATTTACCCAAGTTGTTTTAGCATGCAGCTTACAGACTTCCTGAGCAAGAGACTATAGCTGCCTGTTTAAAAGCTTTTGATACACTTTTCTTCTATGAATTTCAGGAGGAAAAGTAAGAATTCAGGTAAATTCAGTTCCATAAAGAAAAGATAGGCACAGAAAATTTACAGAAAGTTAAAAAGTTTGAGGACATGACTTACTAAAGCCTGATGTTCAAAGCCCTGAAACTCAGATTAAAATACAGAAAATGAAGACAGAGTTGAATTTACTAAGGTGTATATAAGAATTTTATAAATATAAAGGCACAGCATCAGAAGAGCAAAACCCTGTGAGGTATAGTAGGAGGAACCACAATGAGCAATGAAAAGATATTTTGTGAAAACATTAAGTTGATCTCCTACTTGAGAAACAGTTGTCAACAGACAGCTGATAGGACCAACATGTTTAATTGTTTTTCCACTTCTACCTTCATTTAAAATTAACAGAAGTATCAAAAGGAGAAGAGAATATTTTGATAAATGTGTTGAAATTGCTCACTGTAGAACTGGCTCAATGCAGAAGCAGTAGGATTAATTTTTGAAGAACAGGTGAGGCCTTTGTAGACTGGTATAAAAACAGCAAGGAGAAGGTATGAGCCAGGGAATCTGGTTAATCTAGTTGGCAGAGCCTACAGGTACACTGTAGCAGAAAAACAATGGGATTTCAGTCTGCTGACCTGAAGTCTGGGGAAATGGAGTGGAGACCCTACAGTCCTACAGGCTTCTTGCTTTTCTCATATAGAGCATCTGCGATATGAGGAGAGGCTGAGAGACCTGGGACTGTTTAGCCTGGAGAACAGAGGCTTTTGGGGGATCCTATCAGTGTGTATAAATGGAAGGAGTAAAGAAGACGGAGCCAGCCTCTCCTCAGTGGTATCTGGTGAAAGGACAGGACGCAAAGGACACAGACTGAAATACAGTCCATTTAAACAGAAGAAGAAGCTTTTTACTCTAAGGTGACTGGAATAGGTTGACCAGAGAGGTTATGAAGTCTCCATTCCTGGAGATACTCAAAAGTGGAATAGACTCAGTTTTGAGCAACTTGTGAGCATGCATCCCTTCCAA
This sequence comes from Dromaius novaehollandiae, assembly GCF_036370855.1. Taxonomy (NCBI): domain Eukaryota; kingdom Metazoa; phylum Chordata; class Aves; order Casuariiformes; family Dromaiidae; genus Dromaius; species Dromaius novaehollandiae. The sequence goes on along the minus strand of NC_088101.1, from coordinate 43,612,565 downwards.
CCTCAGCTGTTCCGAGACTCCGTTGTTTACTTGCCAGTGGTTATGATGGCAGTCTTGTTCATTGTTAAAGAAAGTAGGTACTCTGATAGTTTTTCATCCTATAGACACTTTTAACCTGCCACTGGAGCATCTTACAGGAACTTTCATCCAACAGCTTGTCTTTCCCTATTAAAATGTTAGTCCTCATTTTGCCATGGATAAAGGAATGAACTCTGTCTTGATGTGGCATCATGAGGGATGTAGAAGCTCATTAGGACAGAGTTTCTTTCTCTCAATGTTTTTTCTTTGCCTCCCTCTCTTTATATGAGTTGGAAGACCTTAGGGGATCATACATCATCTGAGTTTCTGGGGGACAGAATTATGCTCTCGCTTTCTCACATTACCTGTATTGTTGGAGGACGCTTCATACTGCAGCCAGCACTGTTGATTTTATGCAGCAGAAAATAATTTTCCTCTGGATTTCTCAATTAGTCACTTGCATCCCATGGCTATCCCTGTTCCACTACTCAGCTGATGCAAAAGCAGCAGAAAATGGGGCTATTCACCCTGGTGCAGAAATTCAAGTTTACAAAAGTAGTGTTTCTGTAATGAATCACTGACTGTAACGAGATACGTAGATATTCTAGCTTGGTGATGATCACTGTTCTAATGAATCAGAGACCTGCTGGATACTTTGGGCTCTATGCATGAGCCTTTCTGTGAGCCTCTGAGTGTGAATGTGTGTGCACAATTGTAGTGTGTGTGTGTGTGTGTTATAGCCCTGTATCCTGTGGTAAATCACAAGGAGAGGTTATTTAAGTAATTTAAAGATTTTTAAGCACATTTAAGAGGCTGTTTATGTTCAGGAGCAAAAAATCGGTATAAGCTGACCATGAATAAATTTAGGATAAAAATAAAAAGAAAGCTCCACTGTATTCGTGAGGATATTGAGAAGTTTTGAAACAGCTTTTCAGTAGACAATAAAGTAACTGAGTTTATGACAGATTATGATAACATTATGCATAGGGTTATGTAGCATAGTTCCCTTCAACAACAGGGACTGACAAACATGACCCAGCGTACCTCTTCCAAATATAAAAATGAAACGGCGACTAAAAGTTCCACTTCTTTTAATCATAGTTTCTCCATGTAAATTTCTAAATTAAATGTATTACAGCAGAAACTATCTACTAGGCTGAAAGACATTTTTCATATTTAAACATTTCTATATTATATTTTTGTTCAAAATAATTTAACTGTTCTTTTATGAAAATAAACTGCATACACAACAATGCAAAGATAACTAAGTAAAACTGAAAAGAAACATTGTCAAGAAGTGTCATTGAAAAAGTAAATTATGGAAGATAATGTAGAAAAACAGCTAGCAGGGTTAGTATAAACTGTAGAATCTATAGGGCATAGACTGGAAGAAGCTAGATTGGACTAGGACAATTGTTTTAGAGTAGTCCTCGAAGACATGAAAAATAGCCTAAGGAAAAATAAAGCACATTCAATAATTATTACATGCATCTTTACAATAATTTGAATGAATATTAACTTGTAAATTTAAAATTATAAGAAAAAAGACATTTGGGAATTGACCAGAGGGTCAAATTTTTTATTCTAATCCACTGGAATCAAAGATGTTTAGATGGTAACATTGAAAGTATTGACTCAAACATGAAGGAAAATGAGTAATTTTTCTTTTCTGGATATCTGTTCATTTCAAAGGATAACCACACTTTCACAAAATGTTATTTACCTTGTTAAACTGCAGTGAGATTTAACTTTTCTCTCTAATCAGATCCAGTCCTAAATAGCCTTTCTCCTGCAAATAAATATCACAGCTCAAAAACCAAACACCTTATTATTGATTCGGGGTTTAATAAATTGTTAAAATAAAAGTTATATTTTATTCTGTAGACAAAATGTATTAGGCAAGATCAAACATCCCTGCCATTTCAAAAAATAAAATCTGGATTTCAGATTATTGTCAGCTATTCTGGTTTAATGTTTGTGATGATTGATATTTGCATCACAACTTTGTTGCCAAGATATAGAGTATAATTATTGTACAGATAGTGAAATAATTATGATAACCTTTTTTTTAATCTTTCCCTGTAGGATTTTGGAGATGATGGGTCCTTGTACATTACTAAAGTTACCACAACTCATATGGGAAATTACACCTGCTATGCTGATGGCTATGATAAGCTCTATCAAACTCATTTTCTCCAAGTGAATGGTAAGGAAGGTTGTTCTAATTACCAAGTCATAAGAGACTTGGATTTGGATTTTATTAAATAGACCTGTTGTTGCTGCTGTTGTATTTTTTTAATATTGTGTTACAGTTCAAAAGAAAAGGAGATATGATTAATTTTCCTCATTTTTCTATAAATGAGCTTGCAAACAATAAAATATAAGCATTTTCATTTAGTACTCCTATATGAATAATACTTATTAGAAGAGGTAAGATAAGTCTAAAGGACTTGTTCTGTACTGTTCACTTATGTGCATGATTAACATGTTATCTGTAAAACAATAATTTTTTATTAAAAAATATAGTTTTGAGTACCAATTTAGTAGTTCTGAAGAACACACACTAGGTCTCTTGTGTTAAAAACATGTTGCATTTAATATAATATTCATATATATTTATATGTAAGTATATATTATAGCTATATAATATATAATGGAGTATATATAATGAAATGTATATTCTATATATATTATATATAATATTTGCTGTATATATTTATATTAAAAAGATATGGTACTCTAAAATCTGTTTGGAATTGATGATGGGTTGAAAAGTCAGACTTGACTTGCTCCTCTATATCATTCAGATCATTTAAAGCTGCCTAGACAAATTGCCTGGTCCGTATTTGCTCTGCTCGAGAGCTGGTGTCCCATAGGCCGGCACGAGAGTGGGACCTTCCCATACCATTTTGGATGCTGCTTTTCTGGGGAGCAGGGGAAAGCAAATAGTCCTTTAGAGCAACAGGATCATGTGCTGTTTAGAATGTGCATGTTGTAGATAAACAAAGTCAAAAACATTGAAATTAAAGCTCTGGTTAAATGAGCGGTTCTTCCATCGTTTATATCTACATTGAAGCAGCAATCTTCTTAAGCACAAGTGTGATAGTCAGTACTTACAGCCGTGATAATGACTAATTAATATGATGACACTTCCAAAGTACAAGCGTGATGGTCAGTACTTATAGCAGTGATAATGACTAATTAATATGATGACATTTGTATTAACAGAAGAGTCAGATAAAGGTTAATGAGATTATGAGGCTTTGTTGGCCCTAAAATCTAATGTAAGGGTTCTATGAAAACAGTGTAATTAGATTTTAAGCTCTTTTTTCATGTGCATTTGTGTAAATCTGTATTTGCTTAGAAATAATATTTATATAATTTGCATGGAATACTTTGTGAATATTTTACATGTATGTATATTTTAACTTTAAGATTAAAGGTTTTAGGACTTTTTTTTTAATCTACAGGTTTTGAATTGGCTTTTCCAATGCACAGGAATAATTAGCTTGCATTGAGATCATTAAGCAATACAGATAATCAGCACTGTAAAAAAAAGAAGGTTTATGGTTAGAAAATTCAATCTTTAATTCTATATAAGCAATCTGTAAGTGAATATTTTAAGTAATATTGTAATAAATTGGTATTTAATCCTTTTTCATACAAACTATAAAAAGACCAAGCAATACAAAACTATCATGGTACAGGAGTAAATGTATCACTAAATAATGATAATTATTGGCATTTTATATAACACTTAATATCTTCAAAGTGTATAGTTTTGTGAACATATGGTTTTGTGAACATTTCTACTTTGGGGGCTGGTGGGTCTGGTACAATTGAGCTGAATTACAGTACATACCTACAAAAAATATTTCTCCTACTATTTTTTGAGGACTAAATAATGAGGCCAATTCATAATTTACATTCTTATGAACAAAACTGTTGTTTTGGAACTTCTGCTTTAAACTCATGATGCACTTCTTTGGAAATTATATTCTGTGTATAGCAGTATAAAGGGTTTATCAGCACAACATGCATTAATCTTATCTGAGAGGGACTGACACTTTCAGACATATTTAAGAGAAGTAGCCACATGTCTGTTTGAACTGTGAAAATATTATTCAGCATAGAAAGTCTTCAGGATGCCCTTTTTCAAAACTAAAATGGGCTGATCTTGTTAATTCATGAAATCGTTTCTTGCTGAGTCTTCAATTCCACTAGAAGCCACTTTTTCCTCAAAATATTTCTGTAATCAAATGGTCATGCTAATAAGAGTTTGAGCCCATTTGTTTTTTTCCTCCAAATATCTGTGACATTACAATTCATGCTATCAGGGTTTTCTCCTTTACTGCTGTTGACATCATGTAGCATAAAACCCCTGAACCAGGAGGTCTGTTCTCAGATAATGATGGGCATGTTTAATGGTTTTAATACTAGTAAAGATAAAGATGAGCTATAGAATTCAGTCTCTCATAAAATATTTATAATACTAACCCCCAAATTTTTCTTTAAAATCCTTCTTTACTGAAAAAGCAAACAGTGCAAATAGATCAGTATAAATGCAAAGGTGAGTCATCTGTACTTGAGAAGCACTTATGTTATTTCCCTCATGCTTGCTTGTTAGCCTCTGATTTTTTTCCACAGCAACTATCCAAGAGACTATATGGGAATGCTGGTTCTTTGAAACAAAGTAGTAAACTGTGGCCAAAGCAAAATAATTGTAACAAATATTCTCCTAATATTGGTCGTTTTACTAGCAGGGAGTTACTCCTCTCTACAATGCTCTTTCAAGGTATTAACCGTTATTCAGTTAACCGCTTTATGTAATAATTATTCAGCTATATGGGACAGCAGAAATTTATATAACATTTAAATTCAGAAAAAAGAATAGTTTGAATAATAAAATGGGATTTTTTTTTCCTTATGGCTGGACTCTATTGCTTATGTTAATTGGAAGTATTAAAGGATCATTGTTAAGAGTAATTACTGCTTATTGTTATGTTCTTAGGGTTACATAAACATGATATCACTAGAACAGTTTGTGCAAACAGAAGTTTTAGATGGTGTTTCTTCTACATCTGAAATACAAGCGCCTTGAAAATTGCTATTGGAAAAGCTGAAATGACTAAACAACATTGGCCTTTCTCATTCATTCAGTGCTTACCAAGTCATGGTTACCAAGTCATGGATCTATGCTGTCCATACCCAGGGATGTTAATCTTATTGATAACAAGGACAGTTACAGTCACAATACCTAGATTAGTTAAAATAATTATTTATAACTCAGTTTTTCTATTTTACAAGTGGAGTGTGTACACATGTCATAGACTAGATTTTTCAAAGTGTGAACTTGAGGAATTTTACTCTTGGTAATGCGTTTTTGAACAAAAAATATCATCAGTTATATTACAAAAAAGAAGACTGCTTTAAAATTCAAACCTGCTCTACAAACAATATGAATTTATTTTGTATGGTACAAGTTAGCTTAATAAATATATAACACTAATGTGAAATTTTTCTTTCTGATTATGTAGTAATGATGATATCCTACATCCTGTGTACCCCTCTGTGGATGGGAGAACACCACTAAAGGGAATAGCACCCACTCCAGAAGGGTGGGATAATAAAAGAAAACTCAGCCATACCTTCACTTCAGGGTTATTTCGACCTTCACATTTCCTGACCTTTGAGTGGTTAATTTAGCAAGAACAGCATCTTCTGAAGCAGGATTCTTGTGTTGTTGATTGTTATGGTTTTGGTTATTAAGTGTTTCATTGTCTTACTGATTTTCTAAAACTTTGCTAAGAATAAAAGTGGCCAAAAAATTATCATCTGCGTACAGCAGATGCCTACATCTGCTACAGCTTCGGCACCTACAGCCTGGTTTAGCTGATAGCAAAGAAGGATGCGTAACTCATCCTTCATAGGCAGGAGTATATATTTTAAAGGCAACACGTATCTGTCGGTTTCCTTCAAGAGGGATTGTAAGCCACCTCTATTGAAGTTCAGGTTTCTGTTTCCAGGCTGTGTATATTCCCAGTGCTGTGTGAAGCCTTGTAAAATAACAATTTTTGCCCAAAGCACAGAATTATTAAAATGATGTGTTTAGCATGTACAATCTGATTTGGGAAGTAAACAAAAACAGGAGCAACAGCTGGAGTCATGACAGACTGATGCTCTTCATTATAAAATACTGCTCTCAGTTGCTTATAACTTTGTGTAATTTAAACCCTTCAGGCTGAAATATTCTGTACTGGATATTTGCCTAAAATATCTATTTAATTTTCAGCTAAATCATCTGGGGGTTTCTGAGAAGGAAGCTGAGGGAAAATACACTGTTTTTTCCCCCAAACTAAACTAATATGTATCTTGTTTTCTATTCACTGAAAATTCTCCAAAATTTGACCTTTAGAATTTTCTCGCTCAGTAGAAGTCTATCAGGCTGTGGCAGATTTCATACGCAAGGAGAGTATTCCATCACCTATTCCATCCATACTCTGTTCATACGCAGTGAGGATATTCCATCACAGGTGGTAGGTGTGCAATGACTTGCAGCGCCTTACATTTAGTCCTAGAAGTGGTTGTGTTGCTGAGATGCTATGGGCTGGGCCTAAGAGCAGGAAATAACAGCAGTACTCTCTGTAAGGATACCCAAGCAAGACAGAGAAAGAAACCATTTCGTTTTGATGCAGAGGGAAATCCACAGCAAGGGGTAGATCGCTAAAGGAAATAGCTCATGTCGAGAAATGCTGAATGGGGCAGAGATTAAAACTGGGCTTTAGTGAGGGAACCAAAGTAGGACTGGGAGCTGAAAGAGGCTCAGGCCACCTGAACACGCAGTCCTGAGTGGGGCTCGCTACGAGGAACGCAGCAGGGAAGGCATGTCTCAGAGCAACCTACACAAATGGTACGGGAAAGGACACAGCTGGGAGGAGGTGGAGAGGAACAGGAACGGGAACGGCAGGCTTGAGATGAACAGAAGTAGTGAGATCTGTGCCCATAAAACAAATTCCCTTCCAGAAGCCAGATGGAAACCTTAAATCCCTAGTTTTTATATGCCCATGCTCTCAGCTGGTAGTCTAAGCTGAGACAGTCTAAGCAGTCACAGTTCTTACAGTTTTCATCTTCTTCCATGCTCTTTTCATATATTTTTGTAGTTTGTGTGTAGGTATTATGGATAATATCTAACGTATATTATTTGAAAAGACCTTTATCTCTTTTTTTTTTTTAAATATCCCTGAAACCTACCGTCTTTCACCTCCTGAGATGCAGTACATCTGTGTATTTTTTACAGCGAAGAAATCTGAGGCATTTCTATGCTCTAATAGGACAGCATGCTGGGACGTTTCTTGTAAACAGTTGGATAGCATTTGAAAATATTTAAACTCTTGCTGAAATTGTCACAGTTAATTTTTGATCTTGTTATCTTTTTTCATTATCAACTGATACTTCATCCTCTACCCTGCTGTGGTTTGTGACACCAACTAAGTATTTCACATTTTTATGACTATATTAAATAAAAGTTTGGGGAATAGAAAATATGTCTCTTTAACCTTTGTTACAGTTTTTTTTTTCTTTTAGAAACACCCTCAAAATAGTTCTCTCTATATGTAATTGAAGATATGATCACTGATTATTCATGTAAAAAATCTAAATAGCAAGGTAATCATTGATTACAAATAGGAGTACGTCCACTGTGATATCATATGCCCCCTCTTTGCCATTACTGGTGTGATATATAGCAGACTTCGCTGATAGGCATGAATAGTAACTGGTTCATAAACCTTGGAAAAGTGACCATTCTTATTTTTTGCTAATAGTGAAACTCAGAAGACTAGTCTGGCCTACATACTGCAAGAGTTGAAAAAGAAATTATTCAAGCCAGATGAGTTAGCACCATCACTTAAATATTGATCTGATCTCAGCCTCAAATTCAGATAATGTGAGATATTCTATGATAAAATCCACAGCTATCCAGTCATATGTATAAAGCATATAATATGAATTTGATTTTCCAAAATGGCTACATATACTTATGTATCTATGCTGGTTAAGATTAATAATTCAATTTATCATTCTGTTGATCTGCCTAACAGGTAAGAAATACGATATCAAGTAATCTATATGACATAATAAACTTAGTCTCTAATATTTTTATTACTTCCAAATGGGTAGCTTTTCATTCTAGGACTATTTTATTAATTACAATAGCTAGAAAAATAGGAGGCTCTAGATTAGATCTGAAAGTCCCCATAGTCCGTTAGCATATATCTAATGCTCATTCCATACATTTTAGAAAAGGGGCAAGAAGTTTTTCAGTAAGCATAAGAAATCCCCTATAGACATGTTAATATGTGTAATCTGGGATCTTGAGGTTTTACATGACTTCAGAATAGTATCATTTAATATAACTAAAGATAGTATTAAGTGTTATAAACAAGATTACATTAGTTGTACAGGTAATAGGGATTGCTAATAGGTGCTTTGGGGAGTGAAAAAAGGTGGAGGTGGAAAAATTAAAAGGTTTGTGAAAAATGACAATTATAATCTCTGTATATCACATTATAATTTACTGGAAGATCCTGGTACATTCTACATTATTAACTTTTTTAAATTAAGAAATGTAAGGAAAAAATACAAATCTTATTACTAAACCCCAGAACTACTGAATTAGAATTCAGGCTTGTTTGCTGATACTACAAGCAGTGAAAAGAGGTATTTGTTATAAAATATTCTTTCTGCTTCATAAATTTATTGTGACAGAATTCAGTGTTAAATGTCACTGAATATGTGACTGATGTCAAATCTGTGCATTGCAGTGTTGTTATATATAGCTGCAGGAGTCTTTAGAGTTGCTGATAATTTGTTTTATTAAATAAAGATAGCATTCTTCTCCACTGAATGGTAATTATTTTCTGCCTCTAGTTCCACCAGTCATCCGAGTCTATCCAGAGAGCCAGGCGAGGGAGCCAGGTGTGACAGCTAGCCTTCGGTGCCATGCTGAAGGTATTCCCAACCCGCAACTTGGCTGGCTGAAGAATGGAATTGATATTGCTCCTAAATTATCCAAACAGCTAACTCTTCAAGGTAGAGGGGCATATTTGTTATTTTATATATATACAGGTTGGGAATGTTTTATTGTCGTATATTTTCTGTACTAGATCTCATCCTTACACAGTTTTAACCAAGGGTTGAAATCTAAACGCTTCAGGAGACATATTCCAGTTATTCCCCAAAACACATCATCTCTGCTTTCTCTTTATTGGAATATTGGTAGTATTTATTGGCAGGATTATCATCAAAATTCCAGTACGCTATTCTTTATTCAAAAATGTGCAGCTTCCTAGTACAGCAAGCAGCCCAAGAGCCTGTCCCAACTACAGTATTATTATTTGTCACTACAACTGTATTAATATGGTACGCTTCTATTTAAATTAGAAAACAATATTTTTGTCTGTAATGAAGATTTTATTCTATTGCAGTGGTATTAATCCAATTATTTTTCCTGAGACAAGATATAAATTTAGATCAGAACATGGATCAAAGATCACCTTTATTGCAGCTCAACTGAAAACAGAAAAATACAGTTTCTAAATTCATGAGAGTTTAAGTGAGAGTTAGGGACCTGGTGAAAAGGACAGGAGGAGAAATATGTGAAATAGATGTGCTGTTGTCTGAGGGGTCTCAGCAGATCTCCAAGGGAGATGCAAGGGCACCACGGGGGGGGGGGGGGGGGGGGAAGCTACACAGCTAAAGGAAAGCTGAAATTTTAGACAACAATAAAGGCCAGTTGGAGAGATTCTATACATCTTCAGACCTAGGTGAATTTGGTGAATCTGCCCACCTTGCCATCCTGCCCAGCTTGAAGCTTTCTTGCTTCCTGCTGTCATACTGATGATCTAATCTGCTGTAGTAAAAGATCTTGCACTGCCAGTTTTCTTTCTCAATCTTGTCCCCTTCATGTGCAAAGATAGGATATGTATTAGGACAGAACAGAAATGAGACTGCAGAGTGAGAAACAGTGGGAAAGGTGGACAACAGCTGCTTCTGAGAAGAGAGAGTCTTGCCTTCGCTGTAGATGGCTAGCCCTATACTCTTTCACTGCCCTCTCCCAGATGTGTGTGAGCAATTGTCTCGCAGAAACACTTTCTCCTGTGAGCGCGTCTGCCTCCAGTGCACTCCTTTTCCATAGCTGCATTCTGTTGATTTCTGCTGTAGGGATCCAAGCGGAGAGGTTTTTTTCTGGCCTCTGTATCAGATATTACTGATAAATAAATAAGAATGATTCTTCTCTAAGCAAAATGCATCTAATTCCATTTTCTTGAATATATTTATTTGAAATATAATTTGGACAGTATCACTGCATTTTCTTTGAGGGTTTTTCCATCCAGTTCCCAGAGTTAAACTATCTATGCACTAGCTTCAGGCAAAAGATCGTCTAAGATGAGTATTACACCACAATTCAGTGTCTTAGTCCACATTGTGGAATACCTAAATTAAATAATTTCCAAGTCTAGTTTTTAAAATACAGATCTTACAGCTGAACAAGTATACTATGCTTCAACTGCAGTGAGTCAATGTTTGCATCGTTATTCACATCACGTTATTTAAGTCTTGTGCCTGTGAGAGCTGGACTGTTCGACATTCCTACTCCATTGGACATAAACTCCTCATTTGTGTGCAAATACTGATTTTTCATGTGCCCAAACCACCTATGTTTATTTTGCCAGAGGTTTGTCTGAAAACACTCCTGAAATTATTTCAGGGAGTAGTTTCCATAGACTCCTGCATTGACCTAGATGTAAAATTCTAATGTGCCTGCTTTTCTATTTTTGCATGGCATTCATCTGAAAACAAAAACAGCTGCCTATGGTTGCTAGAAACAAATAATTATATTAAAATTATTATTTGTGTTAAAAATTTAGCCCATTAGGTTCTGTGGAAACCCTAGTTATTTTGTAAAAAGCCAGTGATAAAGTGTTAAATGATCAAATGCAACATAATGAAAACATAAAATCTTCCTGCAGGAGTAGGTATGCTGATTTTAAAGATGCCCATAATCATTTAAGCAGGTATAAAAGGCCAGATTGATGTTTGGTTCCAAATTGCAAAATCAACTGAGGTATTCCTGTTATCTGTGAGATGAATAATAGTATATGTAGTTTTCTAACCCACTGAATACTTTTGGAGTAGTTTGGCATGCCTTCAAGTTATGAATTCAGGATGGAAAATGGTTTAATTAGCATAAGCTGAGAAAGCCTTCTGAATATATAATCTGAAAGCACTGTAGCAAAACTAAAATTTCTTGTTTGCATGCTGAATTTTTTCTCTCCTTTCAGCAAATGGCAGTGAGGTTCACATTAGCAATGTGCGCTATGAAGATACAGGAGCATATACTTGTATTGCAAAGAATGAAGCAGGGGTGGATGAAGACATTTCTTCTCTTTTTGTGGAAGATTCTGCTCGAAAGACCCGTAAGTGTTCTGAGAAATATAAAAATACATGTAATGCTTGCTTAACGTTAAAAGAAAATTGGTATTAAAAATTAGCATGAAACATTAACTAAGTTAAAATAAGTATATCTAGATAGCTGATTAAAAAATAATTGTTTAAATAGTGATGTCCAAGAGTCATTGAAGCAAGAGTACATAATCTGAAGTTTATCTAGGAGTGAAATGAAATCTCTGATTCAGACTGTGAATTGACATATTTTTCACATTAATGTTACGATTCGTATAGTTTCCTCATGAAAGGTTTGTCACATGTGAAGGGAATATGAAGGGGAAAAAGGAACTGGATGCCTAGATAGGGCAGAGGAATACTCTTGGTGTGTTTCTTGGGGTGGGGGGGGAAATAAAAAAAGAAAGACATTTTCCAGTTTTTCTTCCTCTATGGTCTTGATGTATCAAGAGTCAAACTTGGCCCTTATGACATGAGACAGGACTTGATCTCAGCTGCTGGCGTGCTAAAACAGTTCCGGATCAGCCAGCCCATGCAATCTTGTGCCCTTGATAGCTGCCGTTCTCCAGAAAGCTGGAGCAGCAGTGCTACCATTCACTTGCTAAGCTGGGAGTTCACTGTGTCAAAGAAATATATATACCACTATCCTGAAGTGGTTTTCTTTATCCATCTTTTGCCTGAATAGTAGTGGGGCTGATGCACCCTGTTAACTTATCTGTCTTGATACTTCTTTCCACTTCCTTTTCTTTCCTCTGCTCAGAAAAATCCGTTCTTGAGTTTATACTCCAGCTTGAGTCTTTTTTCATTTAAAAAAAATCTGTTATTTTAATGAATGCTACATATATTCATTGGAAATAGATCTAGTAAAATGATAGTTATTTTACTAGTAAGTCTGATTGCATTAACCTAAGGGATTCCCATTTATCTGGAAGCTTATTCAATAATGATGAGTATTCAGAAGACACTACAGGCAGAATTAGTATCCCTGCAAGCCTGTCTGACACTCCCTAGCAGAAAACACTGAGTTCGATTACATATAGGTTTATTAGGCTTTAAATGTTTGCAGGGAAATCTTCCATGCAGGAAAATTTTATAACCCAAAGGTTAATATATTTACATAGCTGTTTTGAGTAACACTAGTTATAGCTGTCATTTCAAAAGTCTTAGTCTTTCTTTTTTTTTCTTTTTTTTTTTTTTTTTGAGTGTCAGACATTCTATGAAGGCAACTGAGGATAAATTGTTGTTTTGATCATTTTGAAATTCTAGTAATCTGGTGATATGAAGTAGCTGTGTCACCTCTTTTCGTCTTTAGCAGTCCAGAAAAAAAAAGGTGTGACTGTTACCAAGTTACAAGGCCTTGAAAAACTGGAATTTGTCTGAGGAGACTTGCTTGGCCTTAACAAAACAGTTGTATTTAACTGTTGAGATTCCCTGTAGCTGTTATTCTAGACCTGATCTACACTGATTGTGTTCCAATGGGAATAGCCACACCTATGCAAAATACTGCTTTCAGGACTTATAGTATGATGCAAGAATTTTAGATCAGCTAAATTTACAGGGTTTTTAAAATCACATACCATGCAAGGAACAGTGCTTTCAACACTTGCAACAAATGCTTTCAAGTCCACTAGCAATAAGGTGGAAGCTGTTAGGATAACCATCAGTGGCATGAAAGTTGTGAATGAAGGAAGATGGAATATATGCCTAACTATTTCTAAGACAATTCGTCCAAAAGACACAGACTCTTTCATTCCTGGAAAATTCATTTACACTAAGTTCTATGTCACGTGTTGAAGACAGGCATTTTATCATTGCGTACTTACAAGTCTGAACATGGTTTTCTAAAAATTGGTGGTTGTATATGTACAGGCATAGTCCATAGACGCATCATTATATCAATAAAATACACATGCAACAGGTACACATTACACAAGATGCTTACTCTGGTTACTTTACTCTGGTTCAAAAACCCATTTCTGTGCAAGCAAAGGTAAGTGCTATTGAAAAAGAACGATTACTGTCAATATCAGGATCACAACATTGGTTTGCCTTCACAAGTACAAATTTTGACAGACGTTGAAGGTGCTTGCTCATTTTTTCCTGGAAGTGCTGTTGTGCTCCTGTTTAAAAAAAAAAAGTCCCTTTACAAAGAGAACTCTCTGGTTTAATAAACTGAAATTACAGTGTAAGAGCTTTATAATTAACTCTTTTCTGCATGTTTTTATACTTCTCAAAACACTGGTTCATGGACCAAACTAGGGATTACTGGGTAAGAGAATGACATAAGTAAAACTATCTGGTTAAGACTTTGGACTTTTGTTTCTCCCCTTTCCCCCTTAAATGTAGTGTTACTATCCTCTAGTATAATCTAATGTCTGCTGTTGAGGCCACATTCTTAGGTCTAAGGATATTCCCTAGCTAATGATATAAATGTGATTTCATGTGATCTAATATAAATTGTGCCTGCTATAGATTATGGTTTGGGTTTTTTTTTTTTTTTAATAATTCTGCTTTTATCCTCCTTTAAGGGAATAAAGCAGATGTTTATTTTGTTAATCAAGCTTTTTGTTTGTTGGCCTTCTTTTTTTTTCTTACTGGACTACAAAAGCCTCCCTTCTAGAAATCTTACAATAAAATATTGCTTTGGGATGAAAGCAGAACAGCTTCTCACTAGCTTGTCAGTTAATCTGGGCTTCTCTACTTTTTAATGTCACACAGGATAAAACTCTTCACAAAATAAAAGCATTGCAGATTGTTGAGTTGGTTGGCTGTTGAGAAAGTATTGATAGCTTTTGTAGTGGACCTCCAAAGTATTAAAACTATAATTGCATTGCATTAAGCTTGACAGTAATTTTATAAGCCACATAAGGAACTTAAAACATGATGCTATTTTTACCAATGTATGTATTTTATTTCCTAGAAAGACAATGTTCAAAGGGAATGTTAAGTTCTGCACTTATCCAAGCCACTGTTTATATGCATATGAACACTTTTGGCAATTAATTTTAGTTTGCATAATAAGCTAAATTTTTAGTAGGTATCCGTGGAATCTCATTTTTAACACATAACAAATTTGTTGTGTGTAAAACTCAATTCTGTGTTTTGAGAAAAATGTAGTATATGTGGCAGAACAGACATGGCTATCCCATTCCTTTGGTGATGGATAAGTCTTGCTAGTGTAAACAACTCCTCAGAGAAAATCTTACGTTAGAATCAGTGCCATTATTGATAAAAGTAGATCGCTAAATAATATACAATGCTTTTCTTCAGCCATGTGGCTAGCAATATTATCAGATTGTTAGGCTTTCAAAGTTCACAGCACTGGTTGCAAAATATTTAATGTCTGTGTCTCTATTATAAACAGAAAAAAAATGGAATGAAGGGCCTCTATTGAATTGCGGGAAGTGTGATGCTAGTAGCAAAAATAAGAGAGTGCAAAGTATGACTTAGAGAAGCAAGGGCATTATGTGTTTGAAAGTTTCTAGTTGCTAGCACAGAAATTTGACACACTCCAGTTCTCAAGAAAAGTCAGTCTACTTCGAGGATAATGATTTGTCATCAAGATGGTAATTTGAGATTGAAGTGAATGAAAAATACTGTGAAAGTGGTTTGTCATACAGATCTGTTAAATAGATGCCAGCACTAAACACTGAACAATTGTTCTGTCATACATTGGTGAGACTTTTAATAAGGACGACAGTCTCAAGAATAGTTTGGCCTCTTAGCACGTAAGCCTTTTACAATGTGCACTAAAAATAAAACTTCTGAAAATGTGTTTTCATTTTGGCATAGTCTCTGGTGAGAGGAATTAAATAATTTTCTTTAAAATAGCTTAACTTCAGCATATTGATTTATCAGTAAATTCATTTTGTAGCTGAAATTTGATACATTTAACATCTGTGTCCAAATACTTGCATGTTATTTGATAGAAATTGTTAGTTTATATTATCTTGCCCCAAACATCTGTTATAAGCTCTGCTGATAAATGTCTGGTACTATCTATTATTAGATCCTGTTTAGTTGTTCAAATGTCAAACATTTAGGTTGAAACATTTCATTATTGCTGTCTCAAACAGAAATTTTTTTTGTTTTTCTTTTTTTTTCTAATATTTCTGCTAATATACTATAGCCGCTCTTGAAACAGACATTAGGTGGAAAACATGTTTTTTTTCCTCATATTAAGAATGCTATAGTCATTTTGCTGAGAGCTTTCCACATCATAGCCTGGGACTTGATATTGGCGATTCATGCGGGGAGGTTGTCACGGGAATGTACTGCAACTACAATAATAATTTCTCAGAGCTGGACATAATAAAAATCTCCAAACAATCTGTGATTTAGATATAGAGTAGAGACTTCAGAGTCTGGTAGCTTTCTGAAGATGCCATCTGCACTCCGTAGACCCAGTCTTTAGGACTATCAGAGCAGAGAGGACTCTCAATGTGAGTGTTTTTTCTTTGCTCATGGGGCTATTGGGGCATGAAAATGAGGATACTTCATGTGCTCTTGGCTTCTTCAGTGAGCCTCCAAGTAGTATCTAAGGGAATCTAGGCAAGGAGGAGGGCGACTTGAGTATAATGGGGGTGAAAGAGTCTTGGGGACAGTGCAAAAGAAAGTTGCTCAAAGCAGAGGCCAATAATGTACAGAAGAAATGGAGGAGACAAGCAGCGGATGGATTAGTGAGAATACTTAAACACCGAAGGAGGGAATAGATGGGCTATGCCAAAATGAGAGAGAAAGGGATAGAAGCAGAAGAGTAAACCCATCTCTTAAATGCTACATAATAATTCCTTACAAGATATGGATTCACAGCCCGGGAATCACTGCTGTCTTTATTGTCTTGTTGTCATTAAATAACCGTGATTGCACAGTGACAGTGTGTGTGTGTCTTATACTTCTGCTCCTTTTCAGTCCATGTGGAGAATAACACTATTTCTACTGCTAATTAAAACAAATGAGAGAGGTCTCTGAGGATATTCTGAACTTGCTATTGTACTAGTAAGTGGAACATTGTTTTTAACTTGCCTTTTCAAAAAAGGCAGCATATTAGAATATAGTATATATTAAAGGAAAATCTGTAAACCTGGGAAATAAAAAATTAGGCAAAAGGTTTGTAGGTAAAGTAATATATATTATTAGGTAATTTAGATAGCATTTATTTGTCTAGTTGTACATGTATCATTTAGACCATCTTTGACAGAAAGTAGTTGGTTTCCCTGGTCTAAGTGTTTAAACACAGTTTAAGAGATGAAACTTTAAGGAATTATTTTCTTCAGGCTTTGAAGTGTGCTGCTTCTGTATCAGACCTGAAGGAAGGGCTTGTGTACATGAAAGCCTGTCTGCTTTTCCAGCTACACCAATTGGTGAAGAGCCTGGCTCCGTCGTCTTGATGGCCTCCTCATATGTACCAAAAGTTTGCTGATAGGTGCCTCCAAACCCTTTTCTTCTCCAGGCTGAACAAGCCTAATTCTCTTGTTAATTTTCCCCGTTGTGCATATGTTTTATGCTGTGGTCTTTGTTCTCCTTCCCAGCCAGGCCTGTGCCTGAAAATTCATAGGATTTTTTAATCTCTATTGGAAAGACTACTTTAGTCTAAGAAAACTTGGCCTTAAGCTGAAAGTAGATGTTTCATGAGAATGCTGTAATGTAACTGGAAACTGCTTATGATCATTATGATGTTTTTTGGCTTTTCCCACCAGATATTGATCTCTTCTGTGTTAATTAACATCTTAAATTAATATAGAAAACATGAATACTAATTACCTCTGTATTTCTGATGCCTCTTCATTGGCTCCTGATACAGCTTTTCAGAACATTCGTTTTAACACATTATGACTTTTGTACTCAGCAAGAAATATATCACATACATAGCGAACAGATCTGTACATCCTATTCCTGCAGCAGTAGCATCTAAAATATTTATGGGTGTAAGAACTGTGCCATTTTAACTCTCCAGAGATTGGAAACTCTTTCTGTGCTGTGAATTCCATTTTCTCTTAAGTTTGTGGTTAAAGCCACCAGGCATGAGAGGTCTGTGAGATAGCTGGATAACCCTGAGGTGACTGGTAAAAACCATTCTGGGGGATAATGATATAATGTACATCTCAATGAAGATAAAAGTGTCTCCCCCGCTGTCATGATCTTCTAACAATACCTGAGAGAACTGATCTGTGTTGGAAAGAGTGTCTGGTGTAATCACATCTGTTAGACACCTAGCAAATTAAAATCTGGTTTTAGTTTCACTACAATTTAGTTAGATTTTTTTCAGAACAGACGTTTCATAGATTCATAGAATTTAAGCTTGACAGAACCACTTTATCTAATTCTAATCTATCTAAATTTCATCCTGTTATGCCTGAATACAGATCTAATGCTATGTTTGCTTAAAGCGTATCCTCCCAGAAATGCATTTAGACCAGAGTTAAAGATGAAAATGGTTAAGATAGCACCCACTGCCAGTTCCTCTGGAATACACTCCACCACCGTCTTCTCCACCAATGACTTCATATTGAAAACTACTTTTTGTGATCAATCAGTTTGGCAGTGCTTAATTCAATTAAAATATATTTGACTACTATTTTGTAACTCTAATATTTAATCAGAACATTTTGTGGTGAAAAACTAGATGTTTAGAAGAATTCAGTTTTACAGCTGTATAAATTTTTACATTAACCAAACTTGTAATCTCTTCAAAGAATATGATGAGTTTTTTTTGATAAGACCTGGTTTCTACTAAAACATATTAGCTGGCCTATAATTATGTTCTTGACCTTTAATTTCTTACTGAATTGAATTTTCTGTGAGTGTTGTCTATTCTTTTGTCTGGGACATATGTTCAACTCGAACTAGTTTAGAGCTACTTCAGGTATTATTATTATTTTTAATAGTGACATATACAGTGGTGCTCTTCTTGGACTTTGCAAAATATTCCAAAAATTATTCAAAATTAATAGCCAAATACCTCCTCAAACAACTTTTTGAAGCTGTTTTTATGTTCTTCATTTGGACCTGTTGATTTAAAATGTTTCTTTTGAGTACATGTTATTTACCACCTATTTTGTTACTTACAAGGTAAAAAGTATTTAGTCAGCTTTATGTGTTCAATTATTATCCTGCTTCTGTGCAAATACAGAACAACAGTATTTATAGAAGCATGTTGTCAATTGAACATTAAAAAACAAACAAACCAAAAAAAAGGCTGTCCTATATCAGTGCAATTCAAATCTCGAGTAGCTCTGGAATGAGGATGCTTTTCTTCCACCTCTAGCAGCCATTTGTGTTGATTTCCAGGGCCTTTGCTGCTGTGTTGGGTAAAGGAATATCAAGCAGCTGAAACTACTTCTGTTAGATTAAAAACAGGATGTTAAGTGTAGCTAAGGCTACTTCTCTTCCTGAGAGCTGCTATTTCTCAGTTTTGTTCATTCTAGCACTCCATCATCTCTGCAATAGCTGAAAAGGCACTTTTCATTTTCTAGCTTGTAGCAAATGCAGATGCATTTTAAGGAACTGTCAACTCTTTCATTAACTGATAGCTTTCACCTCCATACTACTAGATTTAGCAGCATTTAAAGTATGAGCACAGAAACTCTCTGTAGATCCGGTGCTGATTTATGTCAATGAATATGTTTTATAGTCACAAATACAGACTTGGATCAACCCAGCTCCTAGAAGCCACAAGGCAAAACAAAATCATCAGCTTGCTTTTGTTGAAACAATTTAAATATGGAACAAAGATAAGTTGGCAATGTATCTAGACAATATATATATGAAGAAGATGGAGTGGCTGAAGATGTTACTGTCTTTTCTGTTGTAACAGAGTACAATGTTAGTCGTGAAATGAGAAGAGGGAAATAGCAATGTCCATCTGTGGGCTATTTGTTTTGAGGTTATATTCAGGTGGTATTAGGACCAATAAAATATATATTGCAATTTTTAGTCAAAGTAATATTAGTTGTATATGAAATATAGTGCATAGCTAAGGAGTACTTCTGAACCATTTCGTGAGCTTAAAAAAAGATAGGAAGGAAAAATTATGCTAACACAGGAATATTTAATGGAATTAGTGGAATAGAGTACATCAATGTAATCTAGATAGCTGAAGAAGAAACTTTGACAGTACAGAAAAAGGAAAATAAACAAGATTAATTGTCAAAGACAAAAGAATGCTTTCATTAGCAGTTTTCAAATATTTAAAAATTCTTATCTTCACTACTGGTAAAATAACTTTCAAAATCCATTTATTTATTTTGTTTCTCTCTGACTTTGACAGGTACATCAGTTCTGCTTTGGTTTCTTCTCAGTTTCATTTTAATATAATCCTATCAAACTGGAATCATAGATCGTGAAAGCATGTGCTGTTCCTTTTAAAGCTAAATAATTTTGTAGATTTGCTGTTTGTTGTATTTTTTGTGCACTGCAGTATTTTCATATCTCTTGGTGTTTTCCAAAACCTTGTTTTATAAAATGTGTTTTCGTTTCCCATTGATTAATGTCTCCTCTAGAACTTCTCTTAATTTTTTTAAATAGAGACATACATGTGTACCTGAGGCAGGCAGCTATCCTGATAGAAAGTTGCCAAATAATGCTACTAAGGCATTTTCAGGACCAGCTTAAGAGTTTTTGATGATATTTTAATATTTATGAATTTTTATTCTTGGTTATCAATCACAGGTGCCTGTGTTACTCAGTTCACCCCCTATGACATCATCATACGCTTTTCCTATAAATTCTCTAACCCATTTGCACAGAGCAGGCTGAAAATTATCCGCCTCATGCATTGTGTCTTGGGGCTGTATTTAAAAACTAATATGTCTTTCCATGCCATTAAGTAGATCTATTTCCAAACCAGTGCTTTTTTTGCATAATGTCATAGTCCTGTCACCTAACAAGAGGTTATGTGATCTGAATCCTACTGCCTTGACAGGTTTATGGCCTTCAGAAGCAACCAGGCATCTCCACAGCCTAGAACTTGGAAAAAGACTAAAAGCCTTTTGACTGTGATTTATGGCCTAAATTCTCTCTGAAAGGCTTTACGCATATTTAATGGAATCTTCCTGTCGCATCTTATACTGAAGGATACCTGTTTACGTAATTCCTTGGAGATAATTTATGCTGGTATTTTATTTTATGGCTGAGCTAAACAAGTTTACACTTGTTGACAGCATCATAGACAAAGATTCTATTCCAAACTTCCAAGTAGGGGGTAGAAATTCAGCTCATAAACCATTTTTACTTCACTACTAGTGTAGACTGTATTGTATTAATGTGCTGTGAGAAAGGGATTCAGCATGACTCATTTTGAGGATTTATAGAAAATAAATTAGAGAACGATAAGCCAACATGGGGAGCAAGCAACAGATCCATCCTAGATTTATAGTTTAACTAATTGGAAGGTGTGAATATTTACTCACTTATATTAAGTATCAAAATGCACATACACATGCAAGTGAAGGAATGTTTTGTCCTACATCATTATCCAATATTCTAAAAATATTCTAAAAATACCTATATTACAACAGATAAATATCAGACAGCTCTTTTGAAACTGAAGCTCCTATGTGACCAAAAGTAAAGTGTCAATTGCGACTTTTAACTGATAACTAAAAGTTTAATGTTCATATAAATAGATGTTCAGTTATTGTATTAGCCTAACCTGAAATGAAGTCAAAGTGCATGTTACATGAGAACAGGATGGAATTTTAATAGAATTTCTGTCAGCATAATTACATTAATACTAGTTGAAACAAGCAATAGATAACTTTGTAAAAGTGTGTTCATTTATTTGCTTCACAAATAAATGTGTTTATATATATTAATATTTGTATATAAACCCAAGAAATCTAACTTGCCCATAAAATAAGAATAAAAATATAATTAAAAACTGATATCTGCAGAAATGTTTTTATTCATCTTGACAGTGGAAGTTGAACAGAAAGTAAAACATCTTAATCTCTTCCTCCTCTCTACCTTAAGCACTACTATTTTTAAATAAAAATAATGATAAAAAAAATTGTGTAGCTCAGCAACCAGACAGTAATGATGGCATAGTTTTGCCTTATAACATAAGGACGTATGTTTATACATTAAAGGTATGGGAACAAACAAAAGTATAACAGATATGTTCTTTTTACAATGTGTTTACAGTGAACCAGAACAGTTCCCAAAGGTGGTGGCTATCAGTGAAGTATGCAGACAACATCTCTCCAAACATCTTGAAATTACTTTTTTTTTTTGTAGTAGTTATTACAGCTATGAGATGAACAGTAAAAGTGTATGACAGCTACTTTCTCAGAATTCCTCTTGCACTCTCTATTTTCATTTAAACACTACTACAGAGATAGATCTACAACTTACTTGGATATTATTTTTATGACTCCTTTGGAATAAAGGAAACTAGATGGAAATCATCAGCACAACATGCAAGAAATGAGGTGAAAATCTTGGGAGAAAGAGTTGAGACATTGTTTCATTCGACATCTGGGAATCTGTTATTTGTTAATAACAAAACCTAGGTCTTCCAATATTTACAATAAGGATAACACCTGATACATTTAAATAGAAAATTGGAGCGAACTTCTAAATACACTTTTTGGAAGCATGCTATAAGGATGTGTCATAGGCTCCGGAATGGCTAAGACTGTTAAGTCTATTACAAAGATCCTAATTATTACTTTTTTATTACTAGATATTGTGTAACTTTTTGATTCCAAATTCAAATACATACAATGACATTTAATTAGTTTAAGATTTTATAAAAAATTTATTTCAGAGTCAGTTGAAATAGTACAAGCTGTGTAATAAAAATCGATGATTCAGTAGGAAAACAGATGCATTTTTATAGATTTGTAATTTGGTTAAAATTCATAGGGAGTGAGATATGTTACTCAATGCTAATGAAACATTTGGAATTTCTGCCCTACAGCATTTGATGCTTGTATTGTTCCATCGCTAAACAGCAGTTTAGCAGCAGCAGAGAGAGAGAGAGGGATTCTCTGTGATGGTCCTCATTCTGATACAGGGCAAGACCCAATGGAGAAGGGATTATAGAAAGATTTCTTCTTTCTCTTTCTTGCAAATATGCAAGTGTGCAAAATAACTGATTAGTACAAAAAAGGAAACGTGAGGGAATGGTGAGAAGGCTCTTGGAAGGAATGTATGTACACAGGTAAATGAAGAACAGGAATTAACCTAGGTCCTGTTTTAAGTGAGAGAAATCATGCTAATAGTAGGGGAGCACAGCAGATTACGGTGGGGCAATTCTGAAAAATAACATAGTGTGGAGATTTTAATTCCAAACTTTTTTTTGTTGTATGATCCTATTGCATCTTCCTTATTCCTTCCTATTTTCTATTATACCTACTTGTTACCTCCTGCCTTTACTGGACAGGAAAGCAACAGTGATTTCCTATCTGTTGGTAAAAAGTCTAGTACAATCAGGCTGAAATGAAATTGTTGATTCTATTCATCAGCTGGTATGTTCTGATAGAAATTCAAGTAAAATGTTTACAGAATTATAATAACAAAGCTGGTATTTTGGTGAAAGAAAATCTAGAGGTAACAGTAAAAGTTGCTGTCAATTTATGACGAATCGTTATTTGGATTTCAGAAGATATCAATGTTTTTTTCTGTTACTGTAAAAGATACTGCCAAAAATATTTTATCTCATCAACACATAATGGAGAAGAGATGTCTTTTTGCTTTTTTCCCACATTCCTAAGGCCATTTTGAAGTGAATTGTCCTCATAGTTGCCACAGCCGAGGAAATTTTTTAGGTGTTAAGGTTTCACTTGATTCCTATTTTGCTTATGAGTGCTGGTACATCAAAATAGCATTTTATGAAAATATTTCATTTAGCTTTCATGATATGTAATGCCAAGAGAGAAGAAAGAATAACTTCAGATTATTTAACCACAGATACATAAAATAGTTAAGAGAGAATGACAATCTTAAAAAATAATTTAAAAATAGTTAATTGATTTTAAAAGGTCATTCAGCATTTTCTTAGATAATTACTGCTGAAGCATATGAAATGAAGGAAAACTTTGTGAAAGAAAATGAAATATTGTACTCTCATTATTTTGCCAACAGGAAGCAAAACAGCTATGTTTAATCTCTAAACTCACTGAATGTTAATCCTAAAAAAATTATATTATTCTATGTTTTCTTATTAGATTATACACGCTAATATAAGACTATATTATATGCTTTCAATCTTTTAAGGAAAGGAGAAAGAGTGACCTCTATAGCTGTCATGTAAGCTTGGCTGTTGAGACAAAAAAAGAAAGTGAATATAATGATGACATTTGTTAACAATAGAATGGAGTAGGATACAGACTTTACTTGGAAAGTGACCCTGTAACACACTCTCCCTCATTTAGTAACAGAAATACCATGGATTTTTGCAATTGTCATTTCCATCCAAAGGGAATGAGAGTCTGTACTGCTGTTGCAAACTGCTGAAGAATTTCATGAAGTACTAAGAATAGAGTTTACTGACAAATGTGCAACCTGTTACCCTTCAGCAAACACGGAAAAAGAATATAATAGATGAAGAGTAGGTTTCCAGACACTTTGTTAACTGCTCATAGTCAAAGGGTGGGACTGAGCACAAAAGGGTAGAACAGCTATGTAAGGACAATAAAAAGTGATTTTTATGGAGTTTTAAGTCAAGTTTTTTTATGGAGTTTTTTTAAGAAAACATATGGATTCTTTAATAATGATATATTATTTTAATACATTTCTTCTTACAAATCATGAAAATTGGGCCTGAGAAGAGGCAGTAGTTCTCTGTCTTAAAGCATGAGAAACTTTTAAGGACATATATCAATAACTATGTATTTTTCAATCTTAAAGCCTATCAGAATTGACTGTAAGATTTCGGTATAGGGTGTGATGGAATACATTAGTTCTTGTTAACCAAAAAAGGAAGTTAAATGATATGTCCCCTGCCATACTTTCTACCTACAGATGTTGTACCCAGTCTTTGTCTCAAGACTGGAGATCTTTCTGAATATATGTTATAGGACTGATTAAAAAATAAGTGAAGTTTCTTGACCTGTATTAGGTGGAGTGATGGTAGTCATCTGTGATTTTATAATGTGCTTTTGCATAATGTCTTATTTTTCTTTGAACTGATTTGTTAATTTTCAAATTATTAAGTAAGGTGCTTTTTTAAGCAATCTTTTTTTCCTTCTTTAAATGGTTCAGTTTTTGTGATGAACCTCAGAACCATATCCACTGTTTTGCGCTACAGAGATTAATGTGCTATTTAACATCTTAAACCATTTAATTTGATGCCATTTATTTCCACACAGTTGAAATGATACATACATAGTTGTCATTACTTTTTACTTTCTTTCGTATGTCATCTCTAGAAGAAGTCTGAAAAAAATAGAAGTTTATGGCTAAATTTAGGGGACCTGACGTATCATAAACTACATGATACTTTCCTCACAATGTGAAGAGAAAAACTAACTTTAAAGAAAATCCTCCAGGATGTCCTGGGGAAACAAATTTGCTTTATCTCAGAGGAAGACGACACTTCTTCAACTCTTTTCTTTCTGCTTCTGTGCTCTTTCTGCCTGTCAAAGTACAAAGGAAAGAGTTAACACTTGGGCAAATAGGAATGAACATATGTACCTTAGCTGTTCCCTCTTTAGAGTTGGCAGCTTTTATACTCAAAAAGACTTGACAGCATGGTGTTTGCAAAGCAGGTGCCATGTGCAGTTGATGGGAGGGATAGTATTACATTCTCCTAAGTTTTACTCTTCTTGGTCATGGAAAATCTTTGAATAGACTTCAGTTGCTTTCATCCTGTTTCCTATAGTGAAGGAAAGCGGTTTCTGTAGCTCTAAGGCTGGAAGGATACACTTACTTTTTAAAATCTGTATTTAAATCCTTAGTCCATTCTTTCTCACATTGCTGTACTGATGATCTACCAATATTTATTTATTTCAAAAATAAACGCTGTCAATAAGACAACAAACTCATATTCCATGCCTAGATATTTAAAGCTTACAGTGCAATGCCTAGTTTAGGGGAACAATCAACATGAGCAGTGAAGCATTATTTTAAAAGAGGTATGTTCATGTCATACTCTGTTCATTTTTGCCACTGAAATATGCTACGAAACAAACCCATTCTGTGCTGTCAGCACTGGATCGAAATGAGAGCTACGCTAGCATTTGTCGGCAATGTAGTCACCGAGAGGTTTCACTCAAAGCAGCTGGATATCCAGAGGGGACATACTCAGCCAATACAGTCAAGGCTTCATTGGAAGCCAGTCTGTTCTGTAAGTAAGAGCCTGAAAATCAGAAAAACAAATATAAAAGCAAATGGTTGAGAAATAAATTTAAAATATTTTGACTCTATTTTGAGTTTAGCAGCGCTTCAGCAAAAATTCTACTTCCTGTTTTAAGGAGGTGATATTCAGCCTGGGCGAGTGACAAAATGGCACGCTCCATTAATACTGGATATTGACAGTTTATGGTATATTAATGGTTTGCATATTAAAGGAAAGGCAAAAGTGGTATTTGAGAACACTGCACACATAATAGGCAAGAGAATTAAGCTGTTTTAAAGATAACAAACAAAACTTACTTCTGTTGTGGGAAAGTGAAAAAATTATTCCAGCATTTGGCATTGCTTCACTGCAACAATATTACCGCTATTTTCCACTTACATAGGGATATTTCATTTGTACACCTCAAAGCCTTGAATATAAAGTCATTATCAATTTTATTTTATCCAGGGATAACTGAGTTACGCAGGTTACATGCTATGTCTAAGGTCATATAGTGAGGTTGCTCTGTTGAGAGAGAGAGTTCATGAAGTACAATCAAGAGAGAAAAAAAAATTGTAGAGGAGGGGTAGAAGAAAACCAAAAACCTCAAAACCCTGCTGTTGTAAGCCTCTGAATCATCATCATTTTGTCAGAAAGTAAACTGGCACTTTCTCCAAGGGCCTATCTACACATTTGATGCTCTGTCTCTTCTTTTAGAATGCAAGAGCAAGAGAAATGCTGCACTGCAGGAGGCAAAAAGCCCGTCTGGGCTACAGTCCTGTTGCCAGCAGTGGCCAGTAAAAGATGCTTGGGAAAAGCATAATACCCACGGACTTTTCTAGTGTGATGGTTGTTCTTGCTTGTCCTCTCAACCCTGAGCAGTCTCAGTGGTTTAGGGACTTCCTGAGTACCAAGGTTTTTGTTTTTAACAATGTATTTCCCATTACGTTCTCCAAACTTTTAAAAGCACATCAACATATTAAGCTTTTGCAACACTGTGTTCTCGTAAAAATCACAATTTCTTTATGTCAAGTTTGTGACAAATATGTGTGTGTTCTATGTGTTGTATTCTTTTCCCTTTAAATTTTTCTCTATTTTTTCTGAACATTATTTTACAAAATACTTTGGCTTTTTAGTGTCCATATTTTAAACAGTTTATTCCATGGAATGCTGGGCTCCAAATATTTAAAATGTGCACAGTTATATTTGCATCCTTTTTATTTTCCCCAAGCAGAAAAAAGCAACAGGGCGGTAAATGAGTATAATTAGTTTTCATTGGTCTCAAATTTCCAAAACCCAAACACTGCAAGTAAAGTATTCCTTAAAGACATAGTTAGTTGCCATGCTATCTAATAGTCTGCATCTGGGCCTTCCAAGGTTAGTGCTAAACATCACATCAACTTCAAAACACCATAACTGTGTTAGAGCAATGCCGAAGAGTGGATTTAAGTATCATTTATGCATTTTGTTTTTACCTGTTTCTCTCATAGCTATGTTCTGCAATAAATCTCCAATTGTACTTTTAAAGGAACTGATGAAAATTGCATCACCTTTAATTTATCTACATAATTTCTGTGTATGTAAATGCCACAAACTTTTTTTGTGGATTATGAAACACACTGTTTGATAAAAAGGCTAAAGGAATTAGCTTGGGGAGGGTGGTGGTGGTGATGGAATTTACCTTAGCCCCAATAACTATGATGGTTAATCATGACTTTATCATTTTGACATACAGAACTTTATTATATTATGTTATTGTTAATTCGTAGTTTCCATCAATTTACATATAGAAGTATTTTAGTGAATCAAAAGTTAAAACATGTTAATTATTTCAGAACTGATGCATCATTTCATGTTTTTCTTGTTCATTTCTGTTTTCTGTTCTTTCTCCTACATGCTGCAGTTGCAAACATATTGTGGCGAGAGCAAGGTACTAATACAAATCACTGTTTTTGTATTTTTCTGTATTACAATGAAATGTTTGAGTCTTGTGCCTTGTACATTCTTTTTGTTCATAGACTATAGTTACGGTAACTATCTTCCCTCTTGCAGGATTTGGTGGGTTTGATTTAACTGACTTGATAAAGCTTCCAGCCAATCAGACTATCTGCTGTTGGAATTGATCCTCTTGTATGAATAGTTCTTATTTGTCAAAATTATCATCTTAAACAGTTTCATTAAAATTGAGGTTCTTGTTGCTTAGTGAGACAAAGCATTTTCTTCTTTACATCCACTCATGAAAGGCTTCTAAGTTTTGGACTGGGGAATGGAGTTTCATATTATGTTTAGTAACACACTCTGAAGGATAAATATAACATAGACAGTATTGGGTGTTACTAATATAGAAACCATGGAAAGTATGTTTTACCTTCAAAGGCAGGTTATTTTGATGTATGTGTTGATGTTTTCATATAGCATGTTACAGAAATATGTGTCACGATGGAAAAATATCAAAATCAAAGTGTTGGCATGAGCTCTCATGTCTTTGTTCTAAGGAGTCTGATCTCAATTTAACGTTACTATTTAGAAATTCAAGTTTTTCAGCAATAGGAAGTTTTCCAGTTATTTCCATTGGAAGGTTCCTTGTACTGTAAATGGCTCAGGCATTGTTATGAATTCATGCTGCAAACAGTATGTCTGGGTGATTCTTAAAGATGTATTTTAAATTAGTTGCAAGATTTAAAATGTGATATTTGGTTTGCTTAGTTGTACAGCAATCTTTGGCATTTTCCAATGTGTTTACAAATATGAAGAACTAGATTTTTTGGATATTCCTCAGCTGGTGTAAACAAATCAATACACTAACCTCAGTGGAGCTCACCTAGTATCCTCCTGCTGTATTGGCCTTGCAGAGTATAGATAACTTGTTCAGAGTTGTGTACTGTTCAACTATTAGCAAATAAACAATTGTATGAAAAGATTCTAATGTCAAAGTTTTCAGATGTATGGTATTATTGAGGGTTCACTCCAAGGGTTCTCTTATACTTTATCTTGAAGAAAACTGAAAACATGGGCACCCCAAGGTTTTTTGGAGGACTGGCTTTTTAAGCCAAGTCTTGCGTTGCCTTCAGTGTTCATAAAGCACTTAAGAAAATTTGAGTTTTGTAATGATAAAGACTGATTAAAAATAGTAGTTTGCCAGGATGCTTATGGATGCAAAGAGATTTCTCTGTAACTATTATGAAGTTAAAGGGAAAGCCTTTTATAGCAGAGATTGAGAATATGAAGCAACAATGTCCTATAGTATATATTAACTATGATATATATACAAACAAGCCCAAACACACCATCATCATTTTTTCAAACCGCTGTCAGCCAGTTTTAAACATAGATTCAGATTTGTCTAAATGCAGCAAATATATTTAAATATACTGTTGTTACACAGCAACTGTATTATGGAAGTGCCGAGGGTTTTCTTTTATCTTTTTTATGTTTTTGTGGTTTTATTTTTAATTTTTATTTATTTATTTATTTTGCAAAATTAGGTCAGATGTATTTAGAGAGGAGCAGTCCCTTTATTTGTAAATAAGCGTCCCTGATTAAGTATTTATAGAGATATTTATAGAGACATGCTCAGAGGAAGCATTTTTGGGTCATAACAACTGAGGGGATTATTTCACTGGATCTGTAGGTAATTGTTCCATATATAAACTGACTACTGAACTGAAATGGAGGAAGGACATTTCTTACTGTTTCTCCTTCACTGACTTTGAAGAACAGTTTGAGCATTGCTATCTGGACATGGGGTTCTTAATACGGACTGGGAACCTGTACATATGTAGGTAGGGGTGTGTGCGCGTGCCTATATATATATGCATGCACACAGCTTTTTTCCCAAATGCATTAACCTTATTGTTCTCATTATTTTGTCTGATATTAAGGTGTCTTCTCTCTTTGTTAAAATAAGTCTTCCTTGAGAATTTAGTACAAGCAGAATTTCAGAGTCTAACTTACTTTTCCTGGTGTGTACTCCCCTGTGTTCCTATACCAAATATTGTTACATCAGTGGAAACTCAGGTCATGTACCGTGAGGCATCTACATCTTTATTACTGTAGGCTGCAAGTTAGTTGCCACAATTGATTTAAAGGATAATTTTATGAACACAGTGATTTTCTACTTCAGAGAATTTTGAAAATGTTATCTGATCATTATAGCATCCACACAGTGTTGGTCAATAAATGTTGTCTTAATTGTCACATGGAAAACTCAGAAGAATGGGTGATATTAATTGAGCAAGACCGCAAATATTACAACACCTGATGCTACAGATCTGGTTCCCACGAAACATTGCGTCATGCCTCTCATTGAGCAACATTGCAGTGAAAGGATTGAATAGTTCTATAAACATTTGTGGCCCTTCAAATTTGCAATGAATTTCTGCCCTGTTCTGGCTTTTCAATAAAATATAATAGAGAATATTTCCTTTGCTGTACTGAAAGAAATGTCATATATAATAAGGGATTATAACAACAATCCAGAACTTCTCTGTCAATGTGATACAGAAATTATTTTAACTCTTCCATCCCTCAGAAAAAGAGTGAGAGTACATGGAGAATTTATATTCATTTGATTCCAATGTGAGTGATTTCACAAGATCGCTTTCATTGCTGCAACTGTCAAACTATAGCTTACTTTTTCAGATCTGTATTCATAAAGCCACTGGCTTGCTCATGGAGAAAACTATGTGAAACATAAGAGTTTTGTTTTAGTTTTATGACAGAAGATCCCACAGGATTATCTATATTAATGCTATACACAGTAACAAATTGATCTTGTACCGGTAATATGATGGGCACAAGTTCAACACAAGATTTTTTTTCTTTTAATGATTTAATTTTATACATTTCAGTGTGTTTTTACTCCTAAGGTCTGGGAATTGGGAACATGTTCTATGTTTTTTATGGAGATGGAATCAAAGTAATACAACCAGTGGAATGTGAATTTCAAAGGCATATTAAGCCCAGTGAAAAACTCCTCGGTTTGCAGGCAAGTAATTTTTTTTTTTAACTTTATTTGTAGAGTTTTCTCAATTGTATTTCTCTTTAAATAATAGATGTCAATTTACTGTTTCCTATTTGATAAATTCAGACAGGTCTTCTCAACTAATAAGTAGTTTATAATGGTGCACTATTTCCTGCTTTTTTGTTAATTGAATTCCAACTCTCAATCTCTCCTTCAGAACAAATATTCCCGGTGTGCATTTCTACTATTCCTTTTCTTTGGCTGTCTTTTCTTTTCTCAGTCCTTTCCATGGCAGCTCTCTGTCCTCTTCTCTTCATTTGAGATTTTTTCTCAGCAGTTAGGTACGTCTCTATGAATCACAGACTGATACTCTCTCTATTAAATATGAGATCTAAAGTTGTTGTTTTTTTTTTAATGGTGTCTTTTACTCCATTGGATGTTCATTTATATCATCCTACCTTGCATTTTGTTTGTCGATATTAAACTGTTATCATGAGGCAAATTCCCTATGCTGATAAACATTCTTACAGCTCCACCAGTTAGTAGAGATGATTGATGCTTTGACTCCAACTTATAATTCATGTAAGTAGTTTCAATAAATTTATTGTCAATATATGTATAGCTGGTTTCACCAAATTCCTTGCATTTATGGAATACAGTTTGCATATGCAGCATTATGTAAAAACAGTAGTGTACTTTCTACTTCTGTTTATTCTTTCATTGTTTTTCCTGTACCGCTAATCAAATATCTAGCTGACATGGTAGATGTTCTCACATGAACACTTGGATACTAGTCAACACATTAAGACTTGTTCTATATGATCTATTAGCTTTCGAAAATAATAATTTTTTCTCATTATTTGGATTTGCATGAGTGCCCTTGAAGTGAGAACCAAAGTATAATAATCCATGAACTGTATACTTCATTTTTTTCCCTAATACATAAAGCACACGGAAGTAACAGCAGAACTGTCTCAAAAGAATTTGCTTTTTCAGCTATCATTATTGATGTCAAAGGCTGCTGTACTCAACAGAAAGATTTATTTTAGCATGAATAATTATGCTTTCAACAGCTAATCATGCCTTGATTTGTGCTGCTTAAGTGAAATTAGGTTGACACAGCCAAAAATAAGCCAGAGCTTTTTTATGGCTGTTTAGTTCAAAAGCTGATTATTTAAGAAGTTTGTTAAGATTTTATTGGTTTAAAGTGAAAAATAAGTGGAGCCTAGATTTTAAGTGTATTTTTATTGAAATGTGGTGATAATCAGGATGGCTAAGTAAGGCTAGTGTTAGATTCAATTCTTTTTGTAACTTTAAAACCTAAACTAGCACAGTAATTAAGCAAAAAAAAAAAAAAAAAAAAAGGAAAAAAAAGAAAAGAAAAGAAAAAAAGAAATAAGGGAATTAGGTTGTTTGAGGAGCTTCATTTTTAAGTAAGTATAAACTTGTCCTTCCATAGTATATATCTGGTTTGTGGGCAGCTGTCATAAATATACAGACAGAGATTAAATGCTATACCTACATGCATGTCATTTTGCCTATTAAATTCAACAATATTTCTGCTTATTCCTCTGAATGTTGAAAATTTCTTCCCTGACATATGGTAGTTAATAAATCTTTGTTCTTGCAAATTAGAAATATTCAGAAAATATATCATTATGTTTTTGTAGTTACACTGACATCATTGTTCATTCCACATTCAAAAAAATAGTTTTTAGTAAAAATTTTTGAAATATAATAAAAACCTTTAAAATTACTTTTATTGTACAACAAGAATGAATCATGAATGTAACAGAATTCATTGTATATACTATTAATATTAAGACAACGGGTAGCATACAAGTGGAGAAACTCATTGACCATAAAACTTTATATAATGGCTGACTGCTTTGTAGAGTAAAGTGTCTTCACCAAGTGTCTTTGGAAAAATCTGTTTTCTCTTAAAAAAAAAAAAAAAAATCTCGCTCAGGGTCTCAGGCTCAGATTTTTATCAAGGTCAGCTTGTGATCTTTAAATGGTAAGAGTTCATATGGTAAATTCTTCATTATTAATTCTTTTTGATTCTTCTGCCATATAATTTTATTAATCAGAGATGTTGTTATATTTCATATTTCCATATTGCTATATATATCCTTTCACATCTGCGGCACTTAGCACTGATAAAATCTCCATCGCTTAACGCCTTGAATAACACACACCTAAAGGAAATGATTTCATACTTTCTTAGAATTCTTTCATTTATTTTTACTTTTCTGATTTAGCCGTTCAAATAATTAGTAAAACAGCAGTAGGGTTGTTTCATTGTCAAATATTTGCTGTAGTGTAAGAACGTGTCTAAATTGTGCAGCATAGTTTAGGTACCAGAAGTGGCATTCACATGATACTGCAGTGTTCATCCCTGGGCTTCCTGTTTGCTTCTCAACAAAGTAAAATTACCCTTGGCTGAGCTCCTGCAGAAGAGTGAACTCAGGTGTTTCTACAGGGCATTGCGTTAGATTGTGGATGAATGTTGCTGTAGTTAGATATGTACTCAGTTTGATATGTTAATTTTGATAGAGGTAAATACAATTTCTCAATAAGGGTAAACTTGAGAACCCTTATCTAATTATTTAATTGCCTCTTATGCCACTAAGTGTCAATACAGTGAAACAGCTTAGTGTGTATCTAACGGAGGAATCAATTAGTCTCTTACTAGGTTTAAACTGAAGCACAAGATCTCTTGCTTTACTGGATTATCGTGGTCTACTGGAAATTCTGAACAACTTCCTCTTCTTTCCATAATCTCTTGAGTTAATGGGATCTTCTAAATAAGTGTCAAATGAAAGAGGACGTTGCTTAGGCTGAGACTACCAATTCTAGATACAGAGAAAAAAGTTTGTCCTTTTCCTGATGCAAGCTATTGTTTAGCTCTACCAGCATTGACAGCTGTTTGTTTAATCTGTTGTCAAATAGATTCTTAGTTGCGCTCCAAGGAGAATGTTTCAGCAGTTACGTGCCTTTTTTTAAAGTGTTTGGGACATATTCCTCACTAACAGGCAACAGCTATTTATCTTCTGGAAATTAAGATTATCCAAAGCCTGTAAATTCTACCTCATATGGAAAAATTTTCTTCTCTCCTAGTGAATTCCAATTTATAAAATTATTACTGCCAAAACAAGCAAATATGTAACAATTGAAAATACATACTTGTTGGGAGCAATGGTGAAACATCCATTGGATTTCAGCATAGTCCTGATTTCATCTTTATTACAAGAATTGCTGCATAATGGTCGTATTTCATAAACCATGACATCTTATGCTTGAAGCTCAATGTGTGCTAAAGGTGGGACCAGCACATTCAATTTCAAAATAAAAATATTTGTTTTGAACTACTGGTTGCTCTGTTTTATCATTCCAACAACAGCACCTCAAATGTACCTGGTATTATATGTAACAAATATATACACATATATTTTAAATCATATAAAGATATTAAATAAGTGTATTTTTATATATAATATAATAATATATAGTACACTATATATGATACACTATATTTACTCAACATATTTTATATATATACACCATACATATATATATTTATATATGTATATTGAATGCTGTTATAGCATACTATATATAACAGATTTTATAAAAACTATAAACAGGGTTTATATTCCAAATAAATTTGCTTGAGAACTTGAGATCATGATTCTGTCCTCCCAAATGACTACTTTTACCAGGGTATACCTAGCACTGTATATGACATGCTACTGCGTAGTAATTAAAATGATACTAATTAACTAGAGGGCTGTGTACATAATTTGCACTCTTTTTCAGGTCACTGGAATGTTTTGGGTCAATTACACTAGCAAGCAAAAGCTACATTTAAAATGTCAGGCCATACACAGCTAATCCTTGAAAAAACTTCCAGTGTTTCCATGAGCTTTTTCAGAGATACGTTACAGATACGTGCCATTCATTTCAAATAGGAATCTTGGAAAACACATCCATTTATATGTGGAAAATAATTTTCTTTGCTTTGATATAGTAAGACCTAATCAGGGAGAAGATAGATTATGTTTGTCTTAATTGTAGTATAAAATTATTGATGCGTCTATATGGTAGAGCAAAGTTGCCACAGGATATGAGCTTGAAGCACACTAGATATTCCAAAGAAATTTCCTAATTCTTACCACATGGTAAGCCTAATAAATGCAGGATGGTTAATCTCTCTTTTCTAAAAACAGTGTGAAAAAGATCCACAGCCTGATGTTTACTGTGGAATAACAGCAAGTAGACAGGAAGTTGATATGGAATTTGTGGTATTATAACATTTAATATATGCCCTGTTGTAAACTGTTTATGTCTCAGATGATCAAAGCATAGATAGACTTTTTGTTATGCTGCTTAAGGAGCTTGTTTCAAACCTTATGAAAACACTGAGGACCTTTGCATTAAATGTAAGTGCATAAGCATAGAATTTGCACACATAATTCTACAAATATATTTTCTCTTGAGAGAAATACCAGACTACTCAGACTACGTTGAAAAACTTTCTCCAAGGATTTCTTTTCTTCCATCTGTTGACTTGATATAGGATGAGTCACTTTTTGATTAAAAGTGGGGTGTAAACAACAATGAAATAAATTAATGTTTTATCAGATGTTAGTTTTTTCAGAGAGAATAAATTAGGAAAAAAATAAAATGCTCACATTTTAATTAGAATAAGGAAATGGTGTGTTTGTACTTATATTTTAAGGAGAAATTACTTTAAACAATTACTCAGCCCCTGGGGAAATTAATACAGAGCCTTAGAATTACTTCCTGAAATTTAAAAGAAATCCAAATTGTCTAATCAGACAAGTGTTAACTTTTCAAAAGCAAGATTTCATCTCCATTGATTGAAGCTATTTCTGGGACATCTAAATATATGTGGACTTGAATAACTAGAGAAACAACTGCATAAACTCCTTCATACTGAGGAAAAAGAATGGATATGAGGATTTTGGTGCAGCAAGATTTTACTGTCATTTCAAAGAAACGTAGTTTGGAGGGGTTTTTTAGGTTTAGGATTTAGTTTTCTCTTTCTGTTTTTGAATTGTGGTCTGAAAAAGTGTGGTGCTTTCTACTTGCTATATTTAAAGTGGAACAAGAGTAGTTTCTTGAATTATCCGTATATTAAGAACCATGTCATTATAGTTTCTAATTAAAAAAAAAAAATCTGCTTTTAAAATGAGTGCATATGTGGAAATATACTTAAGTCACTGTTCTAGACTCAGATTGAGGAAAACATTTAAAGAGGTGACTTAATTTTGAATACAGTTATTAGTGTTTAATTTAAAATATTTCCCTGAAGAATGGGTCTCTATTTTCTGTTTTTACTTTTTACCTTCCTCTCCTTCATCCTGTCCTTATAGGTCTGTTCTTGTATACCTCTCATAATGGGGATGATAACACCATGCAGTAAAGTGCTGTTTGAGAGAAATACAGGTTCCTTCAGCAGGATTTGGTGTTATTTTTGCATAGTATATTGAATGTGTCCTTGTAGAATTCACAGTGCCAAAACTAAGCTGAGTCCACAGGAGACATGATTGAAAAAATGTCATGCTATAGAGTTATGATAAACATCTTCAGTTGCATTATATGAAGAAAGTGTTCTCTGAGGAAGAAAGGGGATGGGGTAGAGCAATCTAAAAGCAGTTACGTGTTTAGATAAAACATGGAACTAAGACAAGGTACATTTATAATAAAAATAAACAATAATTTGAGATCCATAATCATGCCACACTATAGGAAATAATGAGGATTTTTGAAGGTGTTCACCTGAATGCCTTTGCAGTATTGGTGCTGAGGGGATCAGGAAAATAACCTTCCAATTGAAGCGACAATTGCACAGAAGGCAAATTACATTAGATAATTGATCTGATGATTGCATATCATGTCAGACACGTACTTGTTTATGTTGGTGCTTAAGTTTTACACAATGAAAAGCTCATAGCCATATTTAAGACTGTAAGTTCCCTTTATCACTATGCCTGTCATTCTTTAAAAAATAATTTTAAAATTCTCCCTTTGAAGTGCATTGCTTTTTCACTGTGCAAAATAAATCTTACTCTTCTTATTTATGTTTAAGTTCCGTTAACATTCCTGCTTATGTGCCATCTCATGGTAGCTGAGTTCGGTACCCTTTCGTTATCCGTGTGATTTCTGAAAGACCTTCCCTTTGTTGAGGTTTAAGAACCCCATAGAAAGAAGTAGTTGCTATTGATCTCCTGTAAAGAAACTTCATCTGTTAGAGCTGGAAATTGATTTATTTCTTATTTTGACTTATAAAGATTGAGTGTATTTTCTCAAACGTACAGAGGCACAACAGCCAAAGGATGTTGATGATACAGAAAAGTTAGCATTGAAATACATCTTCTGCTTCTTGAAAAACATATTGTTTAGTACTGGGCATATTGTTCTGTCACCTTTTTTTTTTTTTCTTATTCCTTTTAAAAACAGTCCAATACTTAGAAACAGAATACATGTTTAAGATCTCAACTCTAGTTCCTTCTACACTGAAGTCATTATCTACTCTACTGATATACCATAATTATTAACACAGTGACCAGTAATGATGTTTCTGAGTATTTTAAATTAGAAATAAGCAGTAAACAAATGTTAAATATATATATATGTATATATATATACATGGTTTGGTGAAATTGTCCCTTGCAATTAAAGGAAGAAAAATAATGAGGAAAAACAGGAGTAGGTCAGGAAAACAGAAATATAACATATACTTTAGCTCTCCAAGCAAAATATTTTTCAGGTCCTTGTTTTTACATAAAGCCACTATAGTCCACTATAGTAAAAAATCATGCTATTTCATAAAGGGAATTTCCAAATATGATAATATATTTGTCCAAGTACCTTTTAATTTATCTAAAACCAAACTTTTACTGGGAGAAATAAATTGATAGGGGTGTGTGTGTGTGTGTGTGTGTGTGTGTATGTATATATTTATACATATATATATATCATGAGTTCAAATGGACTTTCACAGGATGTATCTATGAAAGGTCAAGAATACTAAAATCTGCATGAATGTCTAGAAAAGATGGCATGTGATTTACAGTTGAACTGCTTGTGAGTTGAGTGGTTCTTGCAACATACAGTTTGGCATGTCAATGTCCTAGTGTCATCCTTTCCTTTTTCCTTTCCTAAAAGTTTTTGAGATTTGTATTTGAGAGTTAAACAGGGAGGAAAAAAGTATAACTAGTCTTTCCATTCTATTGGTGACTGATTTGATTCTAATTTCTCTTACTCTTTGCCTGTTTCTGTTGAATCATAGGATGAAGTTTGTCCAAAAGCTGAAGGAGATCTTGTTCAGCGGTGTGTATGGGCGACTGCTGTTAATGTAAAAGACAAGTTCATTTACGTAACTCAGCCCACACTCGACAGAGTGCTTATTGTTGATGTGCAGTCTCAGAAAGTTGTACAGGTACTTATGCCTAATTTTTAAATTAATGACTGGTTTGGATGCAAGAATTTCTGCTTTTCCATTGTATTTTGAAAAAATGCAATTGGTATGAAAGCCAACACAATACCTGGAAAAAAACGTTTCTACTTTCTTTGGGCCTTTAATGAAAGTTTGATTAGTCACTATTTGTGTAAACAGGCAATTTGCAGAGGAAAAGGCAAAATGAAAATAAATATTAATCAAGTGGAGAAACAGAGTTCTTTGGAAAGTTTTCTGACTTGAGGTAATTTTCACTTGAAAACGAAGATTCATGTAAATAGAAACTTATCATGGGAATGCATGTATCAGTTTTGACAGCAAAAGTCATGGTGGTAGGTTTGGCTACAGAAGGTGGAGGACTGTTATTCGGTAAGCTTTTGGGTAGAGAAATTACTGGAATTGTGGAAAATCCAAGCCCACGCTTGGCTTTAAACTCTGGATTAGAGCTTTTTCTACATTCCTGTCGGCCACGTGGGTGATATTGTCTCATTCTGTCTCAGAGACGTAGCTGGAGGTATGCTGCTTGGTCAAAATAAATCTTCATTGGATGAAAGACAGAAATTGGTGCTATGATCCAGGGATTAATACAGTCATTCGTTTAGTTTGTGGAAGACCAAGGTACAAGTCAATGCTAAAATGAATATTAGTTTCTCAGAGCAGCACAATTCCTTCAATAGAGCCTGATAAAGTCACAGTGCACCCCAAACAGTCAGCAGTCTCATTGGTGTGGAGTAGAAGATTGAAATTTGATTGCCACTACTCAAATCAAATGCTGTAACTCTCATCCTTTTTGGCTTTTCTCTCTTTCTCTCTTTTTTTTTCTTCCCCAGAATACTTTGAAAGGCTTTTTTTCATCCTATCATGATAAGATTTCACATCCACAATTTTTGCTAGAAGAATCAAATATTTAAAATAAATAAAAATTCCCCTCTAGGGCTGAGTTGATGACAAGAATCATAAACATTTAAAATCGAATTTTAACAAATCATACTCTCTAGAACAGTAGCAAATACGTAACACATACCCTGTGAGAGTTTTAATGTCATTTATGGCCACAGGTAATAAGTCAGATTAGGAGCTATCAGGGAAAGTCTCCATCAGGTCTTTAAACTGCATAAAAACTGCAATGTTTTTGCAGAAGGAGTATTTTCTGCAGTGCCCTGGTGCGTGACTTTATTGTAGAACTTCAAATGAAAACTCGTATGTGCAGTGCTTATGTGTGTATATATTGTTAGAAGATGACCTCACATATGTACATGCCGTGAGGTTTAACAGGGGATTTGAGGACAGGTTTTGTTCTGTGGCACATAAAAATGGGCTTAGAAAGTAATAGCCATAAGCTAAGTAACATTCTAAAAGTATATTTCCTGAGTATGAAGAGATTATTTAAATTTTTAAAATACTTGTGTTTACAAAGGTGATGGAAAAGGCAAAATCATAATATTTTTGCTAGTTCAGCTTCTGCCTAGTGTTCTCACCAACATATTACACTCTACTTTTTTTCTTTTTATCACCCACATACAGTAGAATATATTTCATTATATAGTCTGTACTCTTTCAGCCTGGTGTCATTTGACCAGAAAGATTAGTTTTATTTTCATTCAGTAGCACAAAAAAGTCAATCAGGTACAAGCTTTCAGTCTGAGACTGCCAACAGTCTTTTGCAAGCTTTTTTTTTTTTTTTTTTTTTTTTTTTTTTTTTTTTTAAGTTTGAGTACATTACAGATCATGTAAAATCTTCTCGAAATTTGCTTTAAAAGCAGAGCTCTGCTTTGTCTGAAATAAAATTATTTCCTGGGCAAGGAGCTCTGAAGTTGGTTAATGACTATGCCTGATAACTTGTTAAAAAATCTGCTTTTATTCTCAGAAGAAAGGGCACTTATATGTGAAACTGATAAAGAGGTTTTGACACCACAATGGGAGTTCTGATTCAAGTTTTAATCATACAAATGTGCCCAACATCTACAAGGTTATTTATAATAACATCATGTTCACAGGAGACAGATGTTCTTTAGCTAAATCAAACATGGATTTTTACTAGAATTTTAATCTAGCATGCTATTAAAAATATTTAAATAGTTTTCTTCATGCCTTTTGCCTTTTTTGCCTGTAAATGAATTTAAATCTACTTTGTACAGGTTTATATTAGTGTAATTTTTTAAAAATGCATAATTAAATTGCTATCTCTTTTAAGCTTATCTTAAGAAAAAATTAGGTTTCATATTTTTAGGTTCTTTAAATGTCTCTATTTTCTAGTATTTTCTATTTCAGTTGGCGCATCGGACATAACTTCTTTCAAAAACTTAACGTCTCCAAATGGTGACAGGGAGTGATGAAATGTTTTACGCAGAAAGTTAATATTGAAAATTTATCAGTATTTTTTATTGTTTACTATTTTAGTTAAGTTGATCATAGAAAATCATATCAAAATAGAGGTTAATTGAATAGATGGTGACTTTTTTTTCTGAAAACAAGAGAGTCTTTTTATAGCTAACTCCGTATATTTCTTCAATAATATTTCTAAAGGAAGAGATACTTTATAAGAAATCCTCAAAACAAAAACTCCTGCCATTAACAAATTTGAATGAATGGAATTTCTGGCAATAATTTCCCTAGCCTCTGACTGTCATTCATTTATCTTCTTGTTTTCTTGTGTTTGATGGGTGAAATCCCTACTTAATTGCATTTATGAGCATTTAGACTTTACTGGCAACAGCATGTTTTGCCTTTTGAGCTCACCGAAATGTGCCAGAGAAGCTCAAGGTTCTTTTGGATTTAGGTTTTATGGAATAGTTTGGTAGACTCTTCTAATTTGCCTTAGGTTAAATTAGTTATTATTTTACCAATTACTTCATTTTACCATTAAATATATGTTTATAGTTACCATGAGAATGTCTGTTAACTAAAAAGTAAAATTCAATCAATTAGCCAATAATTAAAATTATATCCTTCCCCCAGAAATATGTAAATAAATTCTTTCATTCTTGGATGGAATTAGCTAGTTCGAACATAGCCTGGTACACGTAATGCTGCACACAGGCTTGTACACTAATTCTGTGCTCCTCAGCAAATACCTTGAACTAAAACCAGTTACTCCGCAAACCTTCATGGTAGTCCGGGGGGGGGGGGGGGGGGGGAACACCTTTCAGAGAATTTTATTTTGAGGGATGGAATTGCATTGCTTTTCCATTACTTTAATAATATCCAGGCCATAAACTTAGGGAAATATAGAATGCAATTTATGCCATCTGTGCAAACATTTTGTAGGAATAGAGTCCTAATTTTGATGGTTCTAGGATATTCACATTTTAATTAGAAGTTTGCTTTCTACTTCACAAATTGAAAATACTTGACACAGAAATTTAGTAAGACAATGTGTCTTTTATATGTAAAAATTAATGTTAGATTTATTTTGCTTATTTTGGTTGTTTTGTTTGTAGTACTACTGGATATGCTTATACTTATTACCACTTATACTATAAAAGTTAACATTGGAGACAAAATTGTAAGTGCACACATATAAGAACTGGATGCTAAGATTTCTCCTAGAAATCAATCATCTTAGAAGATCCAAGAGCAGACATTTTTAACTGAAAAATAGTGTGTCTCCAATCCTGAGAAGGTGGACAGTGTATCTTTGGAGAGATATGTGTAGACTTGATCATCAGCTTATTCCTGTCATAGAGTTAAGAATTTTAAGCGTTCACTTTTGTTTGTACATTCCTGAAACCAAGCGCTGCCACCTGCAACAGGCCGATACTGCTTGGCAGCACGCTGTTAAGCGGGATGACTTAGATACATGCTCACGTAACAAGAGCCCGTCATCATTCAAACCCACCGCGCTGGCGGCAATTCAGCCTGGCTAGCTAGAAACAGCTGTTGCAGCCGGCCTCCGAGGAGCCCCGCTCCTTCTGCTGCTGCCTCCCGCCTGCGCGGGACTCCGTGGGCAACCGCTTCCCTTCCTCCTCGCGGTGCCGCAGCCCAGACCCTGCACGCAGCTGCCGCTCGGCTGGCAGAGCCCTCTTGCATCAGACCTTGGGCGTGAAGGAGCTCAATGGAAAATTGACGCACGTGAACAAATTAACAATGCGGCAGCCCAAGTATTATTGTGGACAACTCATCTTCTGACCTGCAGTGGAAAAATGTTATCAAACACGAATGACCTTTTTCAAGGGGTATCTTTCTGCTTTTAAATGAGCCAGTGAACAACCTGGCTTCATTTTGCATTTCCAAAAGGAAAAATGAATTCTGCCTAAATGAAGCTGTGGCTTGCAACACCTCAGGGGTACAGTTAAGTATCATCAGCAGTCTCAGCCAGCCATTAGTGCGTTATCTTGAGGATCTACATCATTAGTTTAAATTAGGTTCACTTAATTAGCCAGCTGGTACTCTCCTTGACAAACTGGTAAACAAGCTGTGCTTTACAGTTCCACAATGGTGAGACTGAAAAACAATTTCCACTTGCAATTTGTTTCTACTACAATGATGAAAATAGAAAAGTAATCCCCACAATTGTTTGCCTCATGGAGAATACCTCTTAATCAAATAACCTGTCCTCCCATTTAATACCTTTGAAGTCTTTTGTTCTACTCAAAACAAAGGAAACTTAGTGCTCAAATGCCTAAAAGAGTTTGTAGTCTTCAGACCCAGAACTCAACATTGTATAGAACACATTTTGGTACTGATCATTACAGTTTGATCAAAAGTCTACCAAAAGTATCAATTGTAATTGGAAAAAATGCTTTTTATTAATATAAGAGTATCAACTTTAACAAAATATATCCAATTTATCAGGAAAGGTTTGGTGTAGCAACATTGCATTAGTTTTATGCACTACTGTGTAGTAACACATTGCATTAGTTTCAGAATATGGTTTGAGAATATTCTTCCCTCTTCAGCCATTTTCCAGTAATTCATGTTGTTTTTAAACTGATATACATAAAGTGAAATACATGGTAGGGAAGGAAGATAAGTACATTTTTACTTGATTTAAAACTTTTATTTTCAGTTTCTTAATAGCTTCAATATAATATAATTTTGATGCCAAATGTTAATGCACATAATGAACAAAAACCACTGCTTGAGCATTTCAGTGACTTTGAATTAATCGGAGGCCTGTTTCAACAACTGACAACATAATTTTTAAATATGATCTGAAAACAGCAGGAAATGCATGTCCAGTAATCATTTTAATTCCATCATATGTATTATTTTTCTTTTCAAAAATCTAAGAGAATCTGATGATTTCTGCTTTTGTTTTCCTGCAGGCAGTAAGTACAGATTCTGTTCCAGTGAAACTACACTATGATAAATCACATGATCAAGTCTGGGTGCTGAGCTGGGGAAATATGGAAAAGAATTCACCAACTTTGCAGGTGAGTATTTTCATCAGAATGATTATATGCTGTGG
Source organism: Dromaius novaehollandiae (assembly GCF_036370855.1). NCBI lineage: Eukaryota > Metazoa > Chordata > Aves > Casuariiformes > Dromaiidae > Dromaius > Dromaius novaehollandiae. Next base: position 43,568,944 of record NC_088101.1, on the reverse strand, counting down.
TATCTGGAAAAATTGAACCTTTGTATAATTGCAACATTTTGCGAGTTTTCCTTTAAACGTGACTATAATGACCTCAACAGTGACAGTAAAATAAGTTCAGGTAACCTGAAAACAATTCAGATAACTGACATTGCTAAAAACAGTTAGAGATTATTTTCAGTGTCATTACTGTGAAGTGACAATATTGAATTGACAGAAGGATATGGAAACAGCAGCATTTTTTGTAACTACTGGTCTTTTGAAAGCAACCTCTATCTGTTGCTTCTTGTGACATTTTTGTTTCTGATTAAAGGATACGTGGATATTAGGTATACATATTCCTATTCCACTAAAATTATGTCTCTGTGGAGATGACAAGCTAAGACAATTCCATCTTATTGCTTTTTGCTTTTTTCAGATGTAAAATATTAAAAATCTTTACTTTTTCCATGCCTCTAAATGGTGGCAAATCTAGCGAGAGTCACTAAAGAAACATTTCAAGAAGCTCTACCCGCATTCCTACTTTCCTTCTACTTCTTGTTCCTCATTTAAAATAATTCTATGACACTATAGTAATTTTCTTTATGTCATAATTTCAGAATTACTTTTTTATTTCAACTTATTTTCATTTTCTTTAGAAGTTCATGAAATCTTTCTCCATCTTACTTATGTTTTTATATATGTAAAGAATAAGAGAAAAAGAGAGACACAGGCTGAGAACTTGAGCAGAAAAATGAATAACATTTGAATATGCCAGACCCTTAGTAACTGTCTGTGAATACACAAGGTAATTCACTGGAGTTTAGCTGTCACTCCTCCCCAGAAGACAGCTAATAACTGCGTCAGGAGTTTCCTGTTTTAATATGAGCGACCATCTTCACTGTCATTTTTACCTGCATTATACATAATTGAGTCTTGATTTTTATCCACTCTCAAGTGCATGTGTGAGAATATCATGGTGGCTACTGATATATACTTGTATTTTATTCACTCATAAACACTATACTCAGAGAAGGATCAATGATTTGGAGATTCGAGGAAATTGGGTTCATAACAACTTAAGGAATGTGTAAACTGAGATCATCTTGCTCTGAATATATATCTGTGCTGTCTTTGAATTACGTATATAGCCGTAGTTTGCAGTGGGTCAGTTGATACATCTTACCTTTTAACTTGGGATGAAGTGCCTGAGAGACTTAATCTTCTTGTAGGTTTGAGTGTAAGAGTTTTTTTTGTTTTTTGTTTTTTTTAAAAAAGTGTCTTAGTTTTCACTGAGATCTACCAGAGACTTTAGTAGTGTAAATGAAGAAATATGGACTCAGTGGTAGAAAAGGAAGAAAATAAAACCTAAAAAAGAAAAAAAAAAGTAAACACAAAGATTAGGCAGTCTGGTATGTAAAAATTAATTCTCTGGAATCTGTAATGCCAATCGGCTTTTTTCACTGTCATTTGTACTCTTTTTCTTCATAACTGAAGAATAATACAAAAGAAATGGAATGCAATGGCAACATCGTATTCATTTATTTGGACATAGATTAAATTTTGAAGGTGTATGTCTACAGTAAATAATCATGTTACCTTATGTAGGTGATAACACAAGCCAGTGGGAGTGTTTCTCATCACACAATCCATACTCAGCCTGTGGGAAAGCAGTTTGACAAAGTGGATGACTTTTTCATTCCTACTACCACCCTCATCATTACCCATATAAGGTAAGTTTCAGCTCAGTTATAATTAACTTTCAAATGAACTATGCCATCGTCTCCAAAGAAAATGTAGCCAAAAAGACATCAAAAATCTGAGATTGTATCACTCACTTCGGTATTGCTTTCAAATACTCTTCTTCACAAGTTAACTTTACTGAAGTTTTGTTGAATAAAAGGTGGATATCAGAATTAGGACATTTACAAGAGTTTTTCTTCCATATCCCACCAAATACTCAAAAATTCGACTGCTGTCAATGGGAATTTCTCCATGTATTAAAGGTAAGAAGTGGTATTATCTGTCTTTTTGAGGACTTGATAACTACAGAATTCAGGTAATTTCCTAGTTTAGGAACATGGATCTTAACTTGTTGATGATACTTATTAATTTCTACTACTGCTCAAAGTCATTTCGCCATATATAGTATTTGCCATACTATATTACATGTATGTTGTATTTAAGTTATTCTCTTGATTATTGGACCAGGAAAGCCAGTTTAGAGTTTTGAAAGGATTTAAGTTACAATATAGCTTAAGTCTTTATGAACAGGCTTGTCTCTCTCACTCTGTTTTTTCTGCATGTTTTTTCATCAGGCTCTCTGCTTTTAAAACAAGTCATGACTGAGAATGTAAAGCAAACTTTTTGTAGACACAGGAATAAAATTGCTCTGATTTCCTGGGTGCCGCGTAAATATAGTTGTTAGAGGTTTCGGTGGTTCTTACCATAGTCTGTATCAAGAAACACTGTAAATTCTTGGGACGTTGGTTATTTCTCTCGGTGAATGTAGGATTATCTTTGAATTGGTCTAAAGAATAGACAAGCTCTGGCTGTGATAGAAATATACCAAGTGTGCAAGAAAGAGACCAGCTGGATTTTAGAGACCTCCAGGACAGAGAAGGATACTGTGAGCAAAAGAGGGCGAGGTTTAAAATGGGCGTAAAGCAGAATGCCATTACTAACCACATTTCTGTAATTTGGTAGAAAATACAGATTGTGTCACTAAACTAATGTACAAACAGTCCTCACACTCAACCTTAGAAAACCATTAAATAATTGTTATATTTGGAAAAGGTATGATTTGGGAGAACGGAAGTTATTAATTGATAAAGTAGCAAGGAGATACTGCCACTCGTATTAGTGGAGACTGGTTGTTTATATCGCTGCCCTGGGGAAGGCAATTCTTCAGAATTTTACCGTTAAGAGCATGCACAGGTGGAGACTGTGGCCTGGATAGCTGCCTACAAACTCTTACTCCATAACTAAAGACTACATTGAAAGGAAAGGGCTGGCAGTGACCTATAGTGACTGACTGATGGATTCAATTCAGTCCTTGGATGATTTTTAAACTAACACACATTGTGTTGGGCACCATTTAGCATGATGCTAAATGGATTCAGCTCAAGCTATCTTAAAGTATGCAAGTCTATTAAAGTCAAAGCATGACTGCTAGGAAAAAATTATCAGAATAAATGAATCAGTAATCATTTCAATAAATACTGGCACAGCTTTACCATCTTAAATTAGTATATCCTGCATGACCAAAAATTTGCTTTGAGTTAGTAAAAATGCTTGCTTTGTTTCATGGCACATAAAACAATTCTACACAGTTTAGGTAAATGCATTTATTTATAGCATACATATTCTATCATACAGTAATTACACTCTGATGGAATAACTATTCTTGCAGATTTTTGCTATGAAAGGATCAGTAAAACAGAACTGACATTTTTTAGGTACCTTAATTTTCATGAGAAGAGCAAAATGAAAAGATGAGGAGGAGTAAATGTAGTACAAGGAGGGGAGCCAGAGTGGGAAAAGAAAAATAGACCCAGTCCAAAGCCAGTGTAACTTAAACTGTTTTAAGTTGCTCTCTTGTCTAAATAGGTCATGTAGGCTCTTTCTGCAGTGCATGGTGAGTCAACGCTATCTTCAGTGGATGAGTCAGCTCACCTGTCCTACATGTGACTTAGCAGCAAGGATGAAATAAGAGAGAATTAAAGAATAAAAAATAAATAAATATGAAACAAATATAAAATTCAATTTAATTAATTTTAATTTTCTAAAATGGTACCTGAGTGCCTTTTCTATAAAAAGAAAGATATGTAGAGGAATTCTGTATTTCTGTTTTTTACATATTTTTTCCAGAGCTGTTTATATAAAGTTAGTAAGTTATTAAAGAATTTGCCTTTCATAAAGTATGTCTGGCCTTAAAGTACTTTGATTTTTTGTTTAAATAACAATGAACTTTGTGAGCAATGTGTCAGGAAAGTTTTTAAATTAACTGTACAAGACAAGTCCATCAAATTAGTGGTGATGTAGAAAAACTGTCTATTAAATCTAACTTGTCATCAGCCAGTAATAAAAATACTCAATAACTGCATGTGTGTATTTAGGATGTTATAAAACTTTGAGCTTTTTTTTTTCTTTTTTTGTTGTATAAACCAACCAGGAGAGCATTTTATGAATGTGCGTAGTGAAAGACAGCTACAAGGGAAATTAGCCTACTGGTTGAGATAGCTGATGTGGTTAACCAGTCAAGTGCACATTTTACTCTTTGTTAGAAGTCAGTTCCCACTGACTGTGCAACACCAGACTTTTCCAGAAAAATGAAAGCTATCTGTAGCTATATGCATTTGTCACCTGTAAACTGAAATTTTGAATGATGGAGCAGGTGACAGAATGTGCATGGCTTATTAAATTAAAAACTAGAATAAAATTTGGATGCCTGGATAGAGAAGGAAATTTCTAAGCAGTAAGGGCATGTCTTGTAAAAGTATGAATTTACAGTTCGGTAATACAGTTAACACAAGGCATCTGCTACATATTTTGTCCAATTAGTTCCTTTTTAATCACTATAGAGGATAAAGGAGAAAAGGTAAAGATAGGTAAGCTTCTTGATACTTAGGCACCAAAATACGGGTGAATAATTTATAGCTATGGTGGCCATTAACTTTTTTTAACACTTAATATTATCTAAAATGTTCACTATTAATAATATATAGAGATATTAAACTTTATAAAGTTTTTTTTTTGTTTATTTAAAGATGAAACTATACATTTGGGCTACCTAGGCGGGTAGTTATTTTATATATTAAAAGGAAATAGGCTGCCCTCAATTCTTAAGAAGAAAATTCCACACAAAATATCAGGCAAAGAAATAGATAGAAATATTATACCTGTCAGATTCAATAAGTGTTAAATTTGTCCATTTGCTCTGGTAAGACACAGTAGCTAATGCTACTGGGAATGAATTATGCAAGACATGTCTATTGAGAACAGCACTTCAGTTGTTCACCAATAGAACCATTGTCTTATGGTTTTCCAACATTTAAGCATTTAAAAGGCTTAACAGATGTGGACTCAGTACACTGGACCTGACACCTAAAAAATAGACTAGTAAGAAAAAGTGAATTAAATTTTCTGTACCTTTGAATACTTGCTTTAAAGTATGTGATTTAAGTTTAGGATTTAGTAACTGTCTGCCTGAGCATTAATATAATTTTCAGAGTTAATTCCAAGTGCAGGATATAAAGTGCATTTCCGCTGTTTTGGCCTGTAAATGTAGGCAAATGAAATCACACCATGCAACAGATGGGCTTAAGCAGCAGGCTATCATTTTTATTGAACTGAATTTACTCACTGTGAACACAATCCTGAAATGTGGTAGGTAAAACAGAAATACATAGCTTTGCATGCAACGACATCCAAGGCTAAACTATCTGTTTTAAACTCCTGCATGCCCTAACAGAGGTTGAGAACTCATCAAATGTTTCTTTCTTTTGCGAGGAAATAAGGCTAAAAGGTTATGGAGTGTATTTAGTAGCTGAACGGTAAGAGGTTCACTTCATCCAACCAAAAATAAATAACTATTTTACTGCTCTGTTTGGTACTGGTTAATCTAGGCTATGAAAAAGTATTAGCAGTTTTAATCCGAGGTAAGCAACGATTGATTCCGAGATAAAATGTATTCCCAAACTTTTTCTACCACATACTGAGGCAAGATTTGTCTGTACCTACAATGTATCAGAAGTCAGGACAAATAACTTTTCTTGGTTTGATAACCAGCAAACATAGCATCTATGCCCTGAACACCTATGATGAGCCATCAGAGCAACAGCTAATCAAACTACATAGGCATGAACCAAAAGGAATAGAGGAAGAGTGGAGCAATTCTTTTATTGTCAAACCCTCATCTTTTTTTAACTGGTATATAGAAATGCAGACGAGAACAAGAAAAGAAGCTTCATCATTCTGGGAAGAGGAATGCAGTACATTCAATATCATCAGTTCAGAGAGTTTCTTTCTAAATCTCTCTCTAATATTCTGATCACTCTAATAACCTGTAGAGCATCCTGTAGAGCTTCTTGATAGCAAATCCATATTTATTCGGAGATCCTCAGGTACAGTTAGGTCGGGTTGACACCCCGTGATAAGGACTTAAGAATGTAGGTGGCTTAATTCTAGAATTTCTGTGTGTTTCTCTGATAAGACTAGTCCACCTGCTGGCTCTAAGTGAGGGATTGCCTCATGCCCTTGAGTATTTCTTCACGATGGAAATAAAAACCCTTCTCTTCCTTACTGAACTTCTAAAATTTAAGCTTAGAGTCTAGGGAAAGCCAAAGTTTTCCTTGGCTTTCTATGGAGTTTCCTGTGCCTGGCAGCTATAGTGCAATGCACTAAAATTCTTAAGTCAATCAGCAACCAAAAGGAGACTATGGTACAAAACATTAAGAATAGAAAGAATCCTAATAGTAACTAATAGAAAGAATCCTAAAGAAGTTTGTTCATGCTGGTGTTGGAAGTCTGGAGATTTCAAAGGGAAGAAATTCCATGTTCATCTTGCACATCCTGAAAAGAAAAACATGGCCAGCTGTCAACATCTGCTTTGGTTTACCTTGGAAAGATGCACTCATTGCCAATTTACATGAATTATACCAAAAGAATGAATCAATATAAAATATATTGTCTTTCAGACACATTGTCATGCCCATAGTTTTCAGTGCACATAGCTTGGAAAATACCCCCCCGCCTCAGTTGCATTGAAAGGTCATCAGATACTGTGGCCACAGAGGTAGACAGGCTGGAGTCTATTCATCTGTTATTAATGGTCCAAATTCCAAGGTCCTTTTTCAGTTATTACTGGGGAAAGCATATAGAAAAGCTGATTCCCTTGATAGATGTGCTGATTAAGAACTGAGTATATATTTTCAATATTTGGCCTTATACATTTACTGAGAAGAAAATTTTAATCAGTGAACTACTCTTTCTGCCAAGGCAGTTCAGTGCAACCAATGATCTTGTCCTTAATTGTCTGTTAATACCTATTCCTTATCATAAAAATAGACATTTGTAATTAGTATATGGGATGGCTGCAAAAAGATGACTGGTACAATCCTCATGAAAATATATTTAGAAGTCTAAGGAGCAAAAGGGCTGATTATTTCAGCTCCACAGTTCCTAAATCGAAGTGAACAAAAGATAATTGGAATAAATTAAGGTCTATCATTACAATGCTGTAAAATGTTTCAAAAGCAATATTAAATGAACTCACTCTAATAGATTCACTCTAACCCTTTAGATGTTTTAATCTTTTAGCAAGCATTTTGAATGTCATATAGTTACTTGACTTAACATGCGGAAGAATGAACAATCAGCTCGCTGGTGAGATGGCTTAGGATCTGAATAGAGTTAAAACATTCTCAGTTTGAATTTCTTCTCTCTTTCATTTCTTTGTTGTGCATGATAATAGGAGAAGCAATCTCTCTAAAATTATACTTATTCATTTACACAAAATATTCCAAAAACTAAGCTTTTCTTTAAGAGATAATTGGAAAGTGCTGCCGGTGCATTCCTGTGAGTGTCCTTAAATGAAACCCTTGTGGGGTGGTGATCCAGTACATTCAGAAGTTTGGATTCAGAGATTCACACTGCATTTCAGAGTTTAAGCCCCTGCAGAGGTGTGAAGTAGCTTAAAGACTGTGAGAGCATTTTAAGTATTACTCTGCAAGTAAGCACACAGAAAATAACACTTTACTTCAAAAATCCTATATAATCAGAAAGAACTTCCTTTTCAATTATTTTCAAGTCAGACAATGCAAGCAGTAAATTCTGAGTCAAGTATAGACAAAGCATCAACAAAAAATAAAAAATTAATTTGGGGTTGAGTATTTCACATGTCCCTTATCTTTCAAATAAATCATATTGGCTAACAATTTAATATTTTACAAATTCAATTAAGCTGTGTTAGGAGAGAGGCCAGTTTGCAATCAGTTCCTAGTCAAAAAGCTATCAACATAGTTAATGCTGTGGGAGAAATCATTTGAATGGTTGAGAAATTGAAAAAAGAAGCTCAGTAGCACCAGGGCAAGGAGAGAAAATCCAGAAAGTAACTGCAATTTCTAATATGATTCTAGACTCTATCAATGAATCATGTATCACCCATAGTAGCACAGCACACAAGGAGGTGTGAGAGTAGTGCTACGTGGAAACCTCTTACTGTTTTTTCCCCCTCTCTATATTTTTGCCCCCAAAGTAGGTGCCTTTTGGTCCATAGATGCATTCTTTGTGAAAAACAAGCTGAAAAATATCAGGGAGGGGAAAGACAGCAAAAAGCCTCTATCTTTATCTTTTTGCTTTAAATAGTGAACTTTACAGCATCTTTGTTCTAAAAGGAGTATGAAGACTGAACAGATTAAGAGAGATTCAGTGAAGACAATTTAGGTGCTCTAAAACTCTCTTTGTTCAGCTATCACCATTAGCAATATCACATACTGCTGAAAAAAGTGCCTCTTTAGAAAATGTGCAGGTATGCTTTAGATTATCAAACCTATATTCTCCATGTTGTCCTTTTCTGTTCACACATCCCCGGCCAACAAACTAGGACTCCATAAATCTGACCAGTACTTATCTTCAGACTAGGCAAGCCCCAACACCTTAGGTACGTACAGAAGATGCCATATCACCACACTTACGCTTTGTATGTATCCTCCTTCATTTCCACTCCTGTATGCCAAACTAAAAAGGAGTTATGTCTGCAGGCATCAACATTTTTTTGCAGGCTAGGCAGTAAGGACTCCCAATAGTGTCTGTGGACAAGCCCCTGTAGGAGCTGTGGAGCAACTGCTTCCACTCTGCAAACACAGTGAAGTCTTGTCATCACAATAATCTTACACAGACCTAATATTCTGAAGGGTAGATGACACCTTTTGATCCAGGTTGTTTTGGAATTTATGGAGAAAATATTTTGAATTTCAAAGTTCCAGTTCAGCTCAGATCTACAAAATTTAGTTAATAATGAATTGTATATGAAAATGTAGCTAAAAGTCAAGAAATATTTTAATGTATTGAAATCTATGATTCAGTTTCTAACCTTGTAGACATATACACACATATACGTGTATATACATGTATACAAGAAATTAGTCTTGGAAATTTTATATGCCAGCTGACAATATCATATAAGTACTGTTTGACGAATTTATTCAACTCATGCCCCAAATCTTTTCCTCTCAAGTAGCTCAGGTAGGTAGAAGTTTGGGCTCTCAAACTAAAATTGCCAGTTGTCAACAGAAAAAGATGATCAAAAACATTTCCACTTCAGCGTGGCTATGTAGAAATAAAGATAATTCCCTTCAAATGGTACCTAAAACATGAGACTGTGGCCAGCCTTTATAACATGGTATAACTATGGAAATGGAGAAGGAAAATTCCTTATGTCTTATCTCTTCTGCCATTAGTTTAGGAACTGGGAAGAACCTGGCTTAAGTAAGTTTAATGGGCTCGAGTACATTTAATAGGAGTTTAGCTGCACTGCAAGTGTTTTCCATGCTATCAGTTATTTCTTCCCTTTAGCCTGTGTGGATGACATTGCAGGAAGATTTACTACTGGGATAATGTGCTACTCTGTCCATCTGAAGTGGCCAAATAAACTATTATTATGAACAATTAACTGCAATACCTATTTCCATTTTCCTTTTAAAAAGCAGCATGCATCAGTACATGCAAATACATTACACAATGCAGCATGTGCAAAAATGCAGTCAGCTATAGAAAGAAACTAACCCCTGTTATGGCACACAGTTTGTTGTATCCAACATTCAGAAGTTAACTTACCTTATCTTAGTTCTGCCTTAATTACTCATTGATATTTCAAATAAATCAAATGATAAGGATTCAGTTATTAGCTATGAGGTGATCTTAAAATTATTTTAAGATAAACTATTTCCTCTGTATGTTTGCTGATAGCTTCCAGAGCACAGCTATTTAAAAAGTCAGTCATAACAACTGTTAAAAACCTCTTATTTTCTATTTTTTTTACAGAAGTATGAGAATTAATTTTAGCCTAGGCATTAAGCTTTTGAGCTACATAAAATACCAAAATGATATAATGGATAACGTTTTTGAATTTTTTTATAGGATTCTGTGCATTTTGTTCTTGAAAGATCAAAGGTAATATTGAATGCATTTTTTGAGCCTCAGAGTTATATAAAAATTATGCTTTCACAATCTTCTTAGAAAAAAAGTAAAAACATAATAGCATAGAGGAGGATTTTGCTTTCTTTTAGATTTTTCTCTACAGATTTTCAATAGTATATGAAGCAAAACAAACTGAGGGGTTTTGTTTTTGTTTTGTAATACTGAAGATTTGTTCCCAAACTTGGTGTTTCATTTCTATTTTTGAGCATTTAGGATAAGTTTTGTTCATGATGTTTCAGCTTTTCTATCTGTGTTAGAAAATTATCTTCTATTTTTAGTAAAGTTGTGATGTTTGTGTAATCATATGAATCAACGGTTTTAAGAAAATTTCCAAACACAATCAGACTCTCTAATCCTGCGCGGGTAGACTGTTTTGTCTATGTTCCTTCCGTGGTTCCCAAACATGCAACATTTTCTCTGCAGAATTACCCATACCTGTAGCTTGCCAAAAAACCAAAAATCTTTAATATCTACAAATTAACATGAGGATCATGACTTTTTCTCATGGTGATAGAAATGTCTTCTCTAATATTTCTGTGTGTCACAATTCCATCATGTGTTTTTAAATGCAATAAAAGTATATTTTGCTTTGTGCTAATATTTTCCTAATTTGGGTCACTAATAAAAAGAGGAAAAAGAACTGTGGTAAAGTTTAGTATTAGTCCTTTTGAATATTTTCTTATACCCTCAGATATCAGAGTATGTGAGCTTCATTTTTAAAATGAAGAACAAGATCTTTTGAGACTGTTTTGACATACATAATTTATCACCTTTGCAGTCTTTATCTCTACCTCATTATTCATTTTCTACTGGTGCTGACTACTTCTTTTGATGTATACAAATTCTGCTCTGCATTCCACATGACATCTGTCCACCCTGGTGTTACCATGTTTTCTGGAGTGCCGGATCTTCTTAATCCTATCCTTCCTTGTACTGACATTCAGGACTATCTTTAGGAATGTCCTTTGTTTGCTCTGTCAGTGTAGCTAGCCCTTTGCTTGACTTTCATTTTCTTAAAAGTGAAGTGAAAAGATTTTTATTAAATTGCTGGCTCTCCCTAAAATATAAAAGACAGAAAAACATATTTGCTGCCAACACTATAAAGACTTTTTTTGCTGAGAAATAGTTCATGATGTAGTACAAATAGGGCTTTTGTGTTTTTTTTACATATTCCTAGATTTTAAAAATCTAGAAATTAAAATGCTTTTCTTTATTCTGAAATGTGTTGGATTATTTTCCTACAAACATTGTAATCATTGCAATATTGCTTTGCAATAATGAAAAAGTGTGTTGCATGTACTTCTGATGTAGGAACTCTACCAAAAAAATCTCAGACAATTCATAAACTCCTGGATTACTAGTACCCTGAAAAGTAAAGGTTTGTCCCTATCTTGTGTAAATGTAGTCTAAATATCAACCAAAAAAAAGTCCTAGCCTACCTGGGACATGTTAACTCATCTCTTCTAGCAAGGCCTAAAGAATGACTGACGGAGCCACCATAGTATCTGGCCAGCTAGGGGAAAGGTTCCCCAGCTGTTTTTTACACATGGCTCATTTGAGGATATTCTTCAACATGAATTTAGAATAGCACTCCATTTCCCTCCTCTGGATTGCTAGCGAGATGGGCCTTAAATATTCTGCTGGTACAATCTTTATCTGAAATGGTTAAAAAAAAAGAGAAGACAATAATATAATTTTAAAAAGACTTAAGGCAGTATCCTATTTTGCTAACAGTATGAGAATCTAATCAAGAAATTTTAAACCTTACCTTGAAAGTACTTACATGAATTATCCAGCAGAGTTGCAGAAGACAGTTCACATAAAGTCTCTCCCGCAAGTAAGTGTTTGAAAGATTGTCTTACCTGGGATTTCTCTGCCAGAGTGAACGCTATCATAATAAGATTGAGGATTTTGTTAATGTGCTTGTGATGGTGTTCACTTTGGCTTAACCACATTAAATTTGCAGCTCGTATTTCTTAGTCTAGAGGTAATCTTGTTAAATATGATGTGGAATAAACTCAGAAGCTGTACTTCTGTTATTATGCATTATTAAAAGCATACAAATGCTCAATAATTGTTTAGTTTATAACATTCATTCCTATCTCTGTCCCTTGTTGTCTAAGAATGGAATTTTCTTATTCAAATTCCAGCTCTCAGCACAAAATTTAATTTGAAGATACCAATTATCCTGAGATCGGAGTGGTCAGGGTTCCTACAAGCCCTTGCAGAAATGACATTTCTTCCCTCCTGTCTTGCATGGCAATCTTGAAGTTCCCAAGATCCTCATTTTTCCAAATAATGATCAGTATGTACCCTCTGAACAATGAGAAAATGACTAAAAAGGTCAATTACCTAGCTTCAAGTGCCATTCTTTGAGACTGGATTCTGAAGAAACATTTGAGAAGAAAGACCGGCACAAAGAGGAAGCCATTCAACACCTGTGGCCATTCAGCTCCCGTCAGAGATCTCTGGACAACTGCGAGAGTTACTAATACTTGCAGTAAAGATCTCTGATGAAGAGAGTGTTTAATTTGTTCTAACTCTCACTGAAGGAGATGAAAAAGCCTTCTCATGAATTACGGGATGTTTTGCCAGGGCACACAAATAGGCTGCCAGCCATAGGTAGGAAAGTGTGTTGTTCAGGTGAATTCAGCCTCTTCCAAACCTGTTCAACATTTTACAGAGTAAGAGAATATGTTTCATTACGCGTTTAGGAGTCAGGCAGCAGTAGCTTTTCCACTATCAAATGCATGTAAACAATGTAGAAGAGAAAGTGGCGGGCTTCCGCTCACTAGTATAAGTCTCTAGATCTCATTCCTAGAAAAAAATGAATCTCTCTATTCTGAATTGTTCATTTTTGTTGTAAAGGAAAGAGTCTATTCATACTTTCATTCATTCATGTCCTATCTTACAGATAGCACAGATGGTTTGCTGCAAATGTAAAGTGATACTAAATGTGTATAGTCCATATATGAAACATCCAAACAGGCAGATGACTGCTGCTCCCCAAAAAGCTCAGGAATATCAGATAGTCTTTTTAATGTATTTGACCATCACGCAATCATTTTCTTTGATTATGGAGGCTCAGCCTTCTAACTTAATCCTCTTTACTCTTCATTTTCTGATTGAGAACGGAAATAGAGATAACATGTTCACTTCTATGTGCTAGATAAAAAAAAAAATAATAGCTAAAAGGAATAACGATTTTCAGTGCCTCTGGAACAAACCTGTGAATATCAGTCTCAGAAATCGTGGCATTCTCTCAGTAAAGATCACTTCCCTGTCATTCAGATCTCTCAGGTAATGTCCTGCAGTTGTTGTTATCCTGAAGCATAACAGGTTTTTTGTGGCATTTTTTTTCCTAACCTTTGCTGTATACCCCTCCATTCCTCTCCTGTTTCAGTACATCTTAGGGTCTAATCAGGGATTTTATTCTTACTATGAGAAACAGCTCCTGTAGATCTAAAAATGTTGGTTTCATAGATCTTGCAGTGCAATATTAAGTTCCTTTCTGAATTAATACATGAAGACCTTTATTTCTTTGTAACAATATTATCAAGTAAACATGTGATACTTAGGCAACTTCGGATGGATAAGACTTCTCCTTGTGTATATTTTCATCCTAAAAAGGTATCCTTTAATCCACACCCATGGTCAAAAATAAAAATAGTATTGATTTTCGTTTAAAGTAAGTTATCTCTTTATATTAACTTCCCCTTTCCTTACAAATGATTTATAAATTGCAGAGATTTCCTGTTGTGTAGACAATTTTTTCTTCTCATTGGAAAAGTACAAATGCAGTATTTAATGTACAAGTCTGTGAGAACTAGAAACCTGAAGTTTTCTCAAATCCAAAACTTCCTCCCAAGCAAGAGTAAGCTGAGTATAACAAAACACTCAGTACTGGTAGAAAATGAAACCTGTCATCAAATTCCATTTTTCATCAGAACTGACCTTTTCATTCATTTAATAGAACAGGTAGCGATGTTAGTGTTTTAAACTGAAATTACTAGTTTTTCATCAGTTCATTGAACTAAATTGACCTCTCAACCTTGTGCTCTGAGGTTTTCAATTTTCCTTTTTGACTGAGTTATTTTCCCATTTCTATTTCTTAGGACTACTATGGTAAGATTTCCCAGGTGCATTATCACAGTAGCACATCACTGCTGCAAATATTATTTGTGTCTTTTTAGGAGCAGGTTTTTTTAATGTTTCAGTTGCTATAAGTAAATAGTAAAATTAGTGAAGAGCACAAAAACCTTGTACATAGGTGTTTATTTATGTGTGCACACACACAAACACATTTACATTTATAAAAATAGAGTATTATCAAGAAGTGCCCCAAGACCTAAACATGTCCTCAGATAGGAAGATGCTTTGTGTTTAACACTGCTGTATACAGCTACTAGGGGAGGAGAAAAAACCTGTCTCCCACTGCAAAACAAAAATACGAGGCAGGAGTTCCTTACAGTCTTAAAGAACAACAGGAAGGAAAATTAGGGAAACCTACTTCAAAGATTAGAGACTCTAAGAGTACCCCCAAGAAAAACAATTTTTGTGCTGATGAGCAATAGCCACTGGGCAAAATCCACTTAGCCTTTTGTTATCAACAGACAACCATTTTTGAACTGCAGTATTTAAAGAAAGGTCTTTTCTCTGCAAACTGCCAGAAATGAACTATTCCAGGCAACAATCATTTTGTAAGTCCTGAGGGGAAGACTGATATGCCCTAGCAAAGCTGACTGTTTTTTTGACATCAGAAACAGTTCCAAAATAAAGAGTGTTTGTTATCCAGAAATAAATATTTTATTTATAGAATCCTATAATATACTAAAGTATTTGTAATAGAAAATGCCACTTTAAAAGGTTTTGTTTATTTTAAAGTTACTTAGGTGAGGAAAAATAACTGTGTCATGTTTTAAATAGTATGAATGCAATGCCTCAATGAAGTAAAATAAATCAATGTAAACAGTCTTCCTTAGAATGATCCATGTACGGATATAAAGTGAAGAATAATTTCAACAAAGTAAATACTGGTTGCAATATGTTAAGTTCTTAGAAAATCCAGAGTTAGGGGAGAAAGTGCATCTTTGTTTTGTTTTGTTGGTGACAAAAGCTAAAAGGACCGCTGAAGGCAAAGCTAAGGAATACAGTTAAGGAAACTGTTCTTAGACCAACTTCCCTTTTTCCCCCTCCATAATTGTTAGTATTTCCTTCTTCTAGGCTACTGTATGGTGTGTAAGACATTTCTATTTCACAATTTTGTATAAATGATAATACTTTCCCATGTTGCCAGATTAGAAGCTTTTTATAGAATCAGAGCCTTCCCCAATCCTGCAAAAGAACATTCCTGGTTAGTTAATGGCATTTACTTGGAGTCCCAGAAAAGTTGCGGTCAGAAGATTTGATAAACATTGTAGTGATAGGGCTTTATCCTCCTGAGTTGATCTTTTGCATAAATTTTGAAATATAGGCACTAGTATATAGAATTTTGGGGGTTTTAGACACGAATGTCATTCACTCAGGATGAAGTTGATAATAATGATAAATTATTGATATTATTTTCCTGAATTAAGTTGTAGAGGTTAAAAGACTTCTCTTTTATACAGCAATACTTCTGTTTGCTTCTTGTACAGATAAACTTGAGTCTAACTCATCCAGTTCTTTTCTTTTTCTTGTACTTGTTTTCTGTTCTGAGAATATGGTTCTCCTTAAGTGTCTAATCTCACCTCAGATCCCTCTCCACAAAATGCCTACTGACTTCATGAGGGTAGTCTGTGGGAGCAGGGTCAGAAATAAATGTGGAAAAAGGACTTCAGTTTGTACATCTTCTTCAGCATTTTCTATTCTGTCCATCTTCCTGAGCTCAACCACAAATAAATACAGCTTTATTTCAAGATATACACAAGATATACAGAAATATGACACTTGTATTCATTTAAGATAAAAATGAAATTTATCTTCGTTTCTAGCAAAATTTTTTGTAGACTTTAATTTTGTTGCTGTCACTTTTTAACCAGCATTAAGATAGTCTGTCTTTTATAATGAGTGCAGTTGCACTAGTAAATAATAGATAAGGTTTATCTAAAGTAAAAAATATATATATCCTGGAAACTAGGTTGTGAATTTATTGCTTGTTGGCAGCTCCACACTCTCTTCTTGCTTGGCTATTCTTTGTGCAAAGTAGCTGCAAGCTACCTTTCTCTGTCTGAAGGGTAGAAAAAATACAATGCACAACAATGTTTTGACGATGCAGCGCCAGTATCCACATAACATTGGAACGTTATGTGGAATATCCAGTCCATCATTAATTCATACTTCACTTGACTAGAACTTCCCCTTAAAGTAAGATTGCAGCTTCGCTATAGCTACAGGCTTCAGTATAATCCCTCACTCTGATTAACTAGTAGGGACGCAGTATTATCATAAGAAGAACTGAAACTGTTCAGATGCAGCAAATGAACACAAAGTTTGTTCAGACAGAGCTGCCTGAAGTCTGCACTGGGTTTCAGTTCTTGTTCATGATTTTTTTCTCTTGTGACCTTTGCTTTAGCATGGTTTGTACATCCTTGTACAAATCTCACAGTATTATAAAAGCAATAAATAAAGGTAAGATAAGGTGGGCCTACCTGCAGTATAGTTAATTCAAATAATACTGCCTTAGTAGGCTAGAATTTCTTCCTGGGTTATCCATGCAGCACCCTTATTCTAGAACCCAAAAAACTGGGTACTGTAGCCGTCTCAATATCTGAACAGTGGAAAAATATGCTTCTTGCACATATTGGTATTAAATAGCAGTTAGCAAAGTCTGCTTTTTAGTTGAAGCCAGGCAGTTGATATGAAATATGGATCTTGTATGTAGAATTGTGGACACACAGTGAATGTGATTATCAAATCTGCCTGAGCTGAATGCCAAATTCCTGGCGTACTGTTTTGCTTACATAGCATTCATAGTTCCTGTCTGCACATACAGAAATCCTTTTTCAATTTATCTTTTAAAAACAGTACAGTTCCTAAAATCTTAAAATTGTAGATATAATCACATCCATACACATTACTACTCACATCCATACAAAAATCAGGCATTTGTAACAAAGGTACACTACTTCTCTAATGCTCTTACTCTTTCGATATATACCTACACATATATACATATATACATTTAAAATCCTAAATTATTAAAGTATACTGAAATTGTGCTGTAGGATAACATAGGATTCACTGAGGAAAAAATCAATGTTTAACGTAGGCTTTAATCTTTCTTGAATAATATTTGTGATAATTTGTAGATAGACTATCCAAACAAGAGTCATTAAAAGACACGTGATGGAATTCCATTTTGACCTTTTACAATCGACTATGGTGTTAGTGCTAACAGACTATGTCAAATGCTTTGATAGCAACATGAAGATTTAGTTCACTCAGATACAGTAATAAACAGTTACCTGTGGAAAATTCATTGATAAACTTCACGTGCCATGTAATGCCCCAAGAAGATAAAATACTATGCTAAAAATGAAAGGCAGATTCTGAAGAGGGATTTTTTTCCGTCTTTTTGATAACTCCCTAACCTTGAGAAATTTCTAAACAGATCATTATGGTTGGAAAAAATACCCTTTTCCTGAAATCAAAGTGAAATGATAGTTTTCTGTTGAAGTTACCTTTCAAGAGTTATGAAAACCATCTGCAAAGATCCTTGACGATTCTGAGAGGCACATCCTCTGTAGCATATGGCTGTATCAGCTGCCTTCAGGGAAAGCTGGGCAATATATAACCTCCTTGTCTTAACAACCATGTATTTTGGTTTGAAAACAAATGTTTGGTTTGAAAACAATGTCAACCGTTTCCAGGTATAGAAGTGCTGCAGCAAAGTTTTGATAAAACGAATATTAGCTCGTGGTCCTGTTGAAGTTTGACAAGAATTACCCCATCTTCTGGCACGGGGAATAAGTCTGTCATTAAGCCTTTGCCCAATACTAGAAGATAGGAAATTTTTTACCTACATACTACTGGGAGAGCTAGAACTGATGTGGATGGGGAGTTGTATACAAAATAGTAGTGTCTTGTAGCCGGTCAACCTTCTGTAGAGCTGGATGAGTCACTAAGGTTTCAGTTAAGTTTCTACTTTTCAGGTTCATGTACTGCTACCAACACATAAAAAGTTCTGCCAAGGAGGTCTCTACAAAACATATTGCAATTAATTCGAAATTTTGTCTCTTGTATATTGCAGAACAAAAGTGCAAAAAATAGAGCTATGCACATTTTAAATGTTGTATCACTTTCAAAGCATTTTTGGTATAGATATAAGAACAGTGAGAAATTTAAAAGGAAAAAGGAGTTCTTGTTCATTCCTCATAAACAAAATATTCCTATTGTGCTGTGCAACAGCAAAGGCTATTAAGTCTGAATGGCCTTGATAAAGAACTCAAGAGGAATTTTTTTAGAGAACCAACATTCCTTTGCCAAAAAGATAATGAATTAGTTTTATACAATAACAGGGAGTTGGATCTGTTTTGAAAGTAGCTCACCACTGTAAAGGACAATGATGAATCTCTTTTTAAATAAATGTTTCGGGAAGCAGAGGGGAGCTAGCTATATAAATTCTGCTGTGGCCACATACTTTGCTCTCACACATTTTCTCATAAGTGAAAGTTAGCTGCTTTACACCAAGTAAGGTTACGTATTACAAGACCGTTTGTTTTTACCCTTTGTACTTGTCTCAAACCATGGAAGTTTAAGATGATGGAAATTTTGTAAAAAATGATGCACGGATTGGATGTGATAATAGAGAGGGAAAAATAAGACTTGCAAAATGGTGGTGTTGACATAATGTGGATGAATAACAAGAACATCCATTAAGCTTTCCAAAATTAATAATTTTTAAAATCTGCATTTAACATTCATGCTTCAGGGCAAAAGTAACTTCTCAATGAGGAATGACAGCAAAAATTTCTCCTTGTGATCAAGTCATTCCAAAACTGCTTATTGAAACATCTCCTATACTTTCTTTTGAGATATTTGATACTGTCTCATGAAAGAGATAGCAATAGTTTTGGTAAAACATTAATATGACTTGCCATGTGGATTCCTATGTTTGTCAGAGGGCTTGGCCATGAAAGATTTCAAGTTACCAGTTTTGCAGTAGCTAAGAACATAGGGATATAGAATGGTGGAAATTTTCATAACTATTATAGGAAAAAGCATGATAGAGTTAATGGCTTTACTATTCACTGGTTTGCCTACATAATGTTTTACAATTCTATATATCTAGGACCAAAATCCCATAATTTTAAATACATTCTAGCAATTGAATGACAAGACTTATCTCTGTTCTGGCTATAGCATTGTAACAGATGGACCCATTGGTACTTCACTGTACAGTTCTCTACTAAATACAAATGTAACTATTATTTAAGAATGGATATATTTCACATCAATTTTCATATGTAGTTCAGCTGGTAAGCTATTTCTCTGATATTTTATGTCGCATAATGCTCAAGTCTTTCCTTTAAATCAAACCGCAAGAAATAATTGAAGGACATCTAAATAAATAAATAAAGGAAAATACAGTAATTGGACATTTCTGATCTTGAATGTATATTTTTATACAATAGAAGAAGTTATAGCATATTGTTAACATGGTCGTTAGAATTATTCTACTTTTATACATACGTGTGGGTTTTTTCATTAAAATTAAGAAGATAAGCCACTCATCTATATGGGCTGCATTTCATTTTTGAAAAATGTATTTTGCAGCTAACACTTTTTAGGGTATTCTTCCTGTATCTCTTACGTGATTTTGGGCAAGTTGTTTAATTTATCTGCCTCAATTTCCCTTAGTCTGGATACTGTGAGGCCCATTATTTTTCATAGAAAGTTTCATACAGAAAGTGCTAATGGAGTTGCAAAGTCTTATTATTCATATTTCTACTTTTTAACCCTTACTCACAAAATATAATTGGTCTAAATTCTTGAAAATCTGGAATTAAAATCTTTTTTCCTCATTCACAGAGTAGTTGTAGAAAGAAATAATCCCAGATTTCACTGTTCTGACATATACTCCACTTGGGGTGATATGCCCAAAGGTTACAGCTTCCCGCCTGCATTAACTGTAAAATAAATGATTGGAAATGTGAGGTTTTACTCTCATGTCTTGCAGGCTTGAGTTGCATGAGTTCCCAATATGCACTCTGACAAATGCCTTATAGGCTGTCTGATATTTTGCATGATTTTATTGCACAGAAGAGACATGAAGGTTGAGATTCTCATAAATATTAATCGAGATTAATGAACAGTGGGAGGCCTGTGCATATCAATCTATATGAGAGGAAGCTTTGCATTAAATACACCACCATCTCTCTATAAATCATTTGGGTAAAGTGAAGGTACTCTGATGTATCACTTGTTGTTCTCCAATAGCCTAGTCATAAAAAACAGGCTAACAGCACATAGGCGACAGGAATAATTTCATGGCGTGATTATGAGGGGCTGTATTTTTTTAATCCTTCTAAAAAAACCAAATGCTTTTGAAAAGGTATCAGGTTGTGATGGGCTGTGGGGACTGAGTTCAGCTATTCACAAAATAGAATGAAACCTAAGGTGGTAGTACACACTTATTTACACAGCTTTAATAAAATTCCTTTACTTTGATTTGGGGCAAAAAAGATTAGGATAGTCAAAGCTCAGCCCATTCATTTGCTGACTGGTCTACTGAGGCCATAGACTAACCTGTGTACTCCAAAGCTTCCCTTAACCTTAGTGACTTGCAATAATGTTTTTTGACACATCTGCAAAGTACAGTTTTTTTACAGCTGCTCTTGCCTCCTCAAAAAGAGAGAGGGCAACCTTGTTACAGTTAACAATCTGACAACAGCAAACAGAGGAGGTTCTTAATATTAGTCAGAATATTGATTCTGACAGATTCTGCTAGTGGTCAAAAGGTAGCAATTACATGATTGATCAGTTGGCTAAAATTTACTTGAAACTGATCTATGCTATATGTCAGCAGGCAACCTTTCTGAAGCCAACTGCATGACCTGTCACTGTTCTCCACCCTATCCACTGTAATCTTCTACATTTAGATCCATAAACCTCAAAGGAATGACCATCCCAGATGTAGAACCTCTTTCTTCCCAAGTGAAAGTATAGCTATAATGGTTGTATAGTCGTAATGCTATACCAGCAATCCTCAATTCCTGAGTGTGGAAACCAATGTGTTGTAGAGTATGGGGGACAATTATTTTGAAGATATTTCTGTGTGTATAAACGATCATTAGTTGTAAAAGTTAATGGAAACTCACATATGAAATTCATAATGAATGAAGACCAGAAATAGTGTAAGTTTAATTTATTAAAAAAAAAACCTTTTTTTCTCTACAGTGGATATAAATGTGGCATCTAAACCTAGAACTGCAGAAGCACAGATTCCTCTGCATGCTACTTTCTTTTATTTTTTGTCTATGAGCTAAGATATTGTGTCAAATCATGTTTAATTTCATGAAATTGGAAACCCTTAGCCTCTTCTGAAAATCTCAGCACCAAATGCCTGACTAGTATGAGGTTAAAATCTCCCACACTGTACTTGTGTGCATACCTATGGGCCCTTGAAGGAAAATCTTTAATCAAGAATAAGACTTTTGTGGAAGCTGCAGCTTCCTTGTCATTGAAGCACTTGAGGGGATCAGAATAGCCAGGACACCATGACTGTCAGGGAGAGTTACTCAGTAAATCCTCATGATAACTCTGGAGCATGGACTACTGTCTACTACCATTTCTTCTTATGAGAAGTTCCAGTGTGTGAAGTTACCATCCTTCCCCTCCTTAGGGAATTATGTATTCTTTCCTATCATTATTATTACATGACTGTACACTTAAGGGACTGCAAAACAAGATCAGCATTTTATGCACCTGAGTGTATGTACACAGTATACCTAAATATGAAAAGAAGTCAGAATCATGAGCATTGTTTTGCAGGTTTGTAACCAAAGACACTGTATGAGTTGCTCAAGTATGCCTTAGGAGAGAAGATAGATCTAGAAAGTGAAGCAACTATCCATATATTTCAGTGCCTTAACATAAAAAACAACTTCCTTTTCCTTTAGCAAGTGATTCAGAGCAAAAGCATGATGTAGTGGTCTGAGTCTGTTCTGTCTGGAGAGGCTTTTATGCCTTTATGAGCATACACAGAAGAATGGCAAACTGGCAGTATTAGTGTGTCTAAATCTGGACACTATGAATATCAGTCCATTAAGCCATTTTATCAGCTAAACAAAGATTTTTAACAGATTTAATTGTTAAAACTGTTGGCATGTCAATTTTGTTAAATAGATGCAATTTTGCTTGTATGAGCAAGGTCAAAGAGTTAGTGTTTCATATATTCATAGATTAGAAGAGACCACGAGACCCTCTTGTCTATATGTACCATAGATTTTGTACATTTCAAGTAGTCATCCACAGACTCTGATAGAGTCTGATATTTCTAAATCTACATCATGATTTGTGTTTAGTCAGGCCTTTCAAAAAAGTATGCAGTCTTTACCTGGAGACTCCTACTAAAGAAGGTTCATCACCTCTATAGTATGTTGCAATGGTTTGTCATCACCATTGTTAGAAAAATGCCAACTTTAATTTCAATTTATCTGGCTTTAGGCTGAAATCATTATTATACTTTCTCTATGAGATTAAAGACACCATTAGTAAACAGTATGTTCCCTCCATTAATGTATATAGATGTTGTAAATATGTCACCTCTCAGTTGTATTTTTCATAAGCTAAATAGATTGGACTCTCTCTCAGGCTCTTGCTTAAAGGCATTAGCTCCATCCTTCAAATAGTTTTTAGATGTTTTTCCTTCCCCTATTTTTTTTTTAATATTCCTTTTTATAATGGCAGCAATAAAACAATATGAAGCACTCTACTTTCAATCTCACCAACACAGAGCACAAAGAAGAGGCTGCTGCCTTACTCTTACTCACTTACCTCTGTATGTTACTGTAGGGATTGTATAAGGGGTTTTTTGATCTTTTTTTTTTGCTCATTAGACTCAGATGTCATATTGAGCTGCTTGCCTGCATTGTTCCTTAAATCCCATCATAGTCACTACTTCTGAGGATATTGTTCTATATGCATGTCCTGCGTTCCCAATTTCCAGTTGCATGACTTTGCACTTGGCTACATTAGAACACATTTTGCTTAAACAAGCCTAGCTTTACAAGTTCTGTACAGTTTTCCTGCTGTTATTTACAACTGCGGTATTCCTTCTGTGAAGCATCAAGTTTGGTACCAAGCAGAAGGAAAACTGCCTGGTAAAATGATTCTGTATTGACAGCTACTTTTTATTTCAGACAAACATTTCTTCCCTCATTTCCCACTTTTTATTTCAAGAAGGGTACAACTTCCTGACACGCAGTTACCTTCAGCAGGTTCCTAATAGAGAAATTAAATTAAGTTTGTCTGACAAAGTCTACTTTTCCATAAACCTATGTTGACTGTGTTAATTATGTTCACGTTTATCCTTAGTTGGTTCTCATAACAACTATTTTATTATTTCCCTGCAATATATGTCAAGGTAATCAGCTTAAAGTTACCTGGGGTACCTGGCTTGATCTTTTGAATAGTTCAATAATCCTCTTCCAGATTTCCCAAATTTTCTTGCTTTTCTGAGATTTATTGAAATATTAAGAGCTTTCAAAATTCTCAGGAGCAAATTATCTGACTTTATGAATATGTATTTGTAAGAAAACTGTTTATCATCTTCCTCGGTTCTGTTGGAACATTTCCTCATGTTTAAGTAAGAAAAGCATAATATTTCATTCCTTGTTGTCATTTGCTATACCAGACATGAAATCTTTAGCTTTTCTTATGAATTATCCTCATTTCTCCTTTTCCTTTCTGTTTCTTCCCTCCAGAACTTCCCTTACTTTTTCTGTGCTTAAGCCTCTGCCTGTCAATACCTCATGACTCATATATTAAGGATCAGCCACACACACCTTACAGACATATGAACAAACAGACCTCTCATTCGATTTGTTCAGCTTTTTGAAACCTCAGCCACACAGCTTTGAAACAAGCAAACAAACAAATATATCAGACACACAACTTGCCAAGTCCTTTTACAACCAGGAAAACTGACAGCTTTGAACTCTTTTTTCCCCACTTCTTCATCTGTATTATTGGGCTTTTCGGTATTTATTTCTGTCCAGCTATACTGAATCTTACCCAGGAAAGTTATGGCCAATGTGACGGGCTAAGTTAAAGAATTATATGAACAATATTACTAATAAAATCCTATTAGTAATAATTATTTACTTTTGTCAGGCATTCTTCTAGCTTTTGGGGAGAACAGTTTCTTCATCTACTTCATGAAGATTTGCCAGCTTCCCACTTTGAATCTTCTCTTCTTCCCTTGCCCATTCCCTATCCAGCTCCAAAGTTCAGTCTAATTTTAATACTCACAAATATTATTTTGGTAAAGCGATTTTCTGTATTCTTATTTAAAAGGATCTATTTTAGTTACCTTGTTCCCCTCTGTCTCTTTTAGGACCTTAATGGCAATGGTGTGGGTAGCCTGTAGCACGATCAGTTAGAAGCCATGTTGGATGTTAGATAACATCTAACT
Source organism: Dromaius novaehollandiae (assembly GCF_036370855.1). Taxonomy (NCBI): domain Eukaryota; kingdom Metazoa; phylum Chordata; class Aves; order Casuariiformes; family Dromaiidae; genus Dromaius; species Dromaius novaehollandiae. Next base: position 43,544,169 of record NC_088101.1, on the reverse strand, counting down.
GTATTTTCTGTAACTATATTTTCACCCTAATTCTGCCTGTGGATCATAATATAGCTGTAGGCAAGTCATTCAGCTTTTTGCTTTAGTTGCTATAATATCTGTAAGGTGCTTTGAGATCAGTGAGTAAAGCTTGCTGCTTAAGTTCAGTGTATTATTATTCTGCTACTGTAGCTGTTCTTCTAGTGTACTCATCTCCAAAAATATTATCTTGTATGCTAAAATCTTGTGTTACATCTGTGTCCAATTTTTTTTCAAGTTTAAACTTAAAAAAACAAAAGGCAAAGGAATTTTTACCGTGTTAACATTACAAGAAAGTAGAAGTATATTTTTCCTGTATTACATGAATTGCTATTAAAAGAAATAAAGAGAGGGTGTATCTCACAAAGCTATGTTTTCAAACTTCAGAAATAAGTAGGACATAATTAATGGCGTGGGCAGTGGTAAATGATTTTAAGGCCACAAAGCTGAGAAGATAAAAGAGCACAAAACTGAGCAATCTCAGTAAAAGAAATTGTATTAAACTGTCACTTTCACATTTTAAAAATAGGATAGATAGTAGATGGATATTCAGCCACAGCTGATTATCAGAATTTATATGATTAGCTGTTGCAGCAGCAGGAAATTATAAAATCAAGTATCTTAATAGTTTCAGAGCAAGGGACAATGGATCTCCTAAGTGCAAATACAGTAGCAGGATAAGGGTCTTAGTCTTGAAGCCAGGTCCATCAGTTTTCAAGCACAGACCTGTAAACTCTATTAGCGAAGCTGAAATGACCTTTAAATTTGGAGACCCAAGGTACCGTAAGTTTTTTACCTTTCTCTTTCGAACTGGGAACTAAGTGGTACAAAGAGGTGGATTAAGTTGCGCAAAAAACTAGAATGCTTTGGAAAATTCTTGCTGAAATATTTGAGAAATGGTGTGACCAGAAAACACTTTAAAAAGTGTTTGCTGGTTAGTTCTAGAATAAGAATGTGATTAACCCTGAAGATCTGGAGTGCTTTGCAACTAAAGCTGTAGACAGGCATCCTCTTCTGAATCTACTTGTGCCAGTGGAAGAGGATATAACTATGTTCTGCTCCTACTCCTAAACCATTTTAATCAAACCAACTGGGTTAATAAACAGACCCTATTATTTAAATGAATCCAGGCTAACTGGATTCATTTTAATGGCATGCATGAGGGAGTGCTTCTACAAACCTCTGAGCTGGTAGACCTGAGGGGATTCCTCTGGCACAAGAGTAGAAATGAGAAGTTGGAGGATGCAGCAGTGGGAGCAGCCTCCTCTGTGGGCAGAGCTATTTGTGGAGTGTCACCTTCAGCTGATGTAACGCTTGGAGAAGTTACGTGAGACCTTATCTTTAGTTTTACTTTAGGAAATGTGTTCACTGCTTTGGTAATCAAGGGTTTTAGGCTACCAAAGTTAGCACAAGCTGAGTGTACCTGAGGTTCAGAAACATGTTAATCTTGGAACGGTATTAGAAGCAATGATTAATAACTTGTTATATACCCCCCTTTAAATTGACCATTTCACATCAATTGACCATTAACACTGCTAAATCAAGCACTCATAAATAGGGTAGATTTGTCTGAATCAAACTGATTTAAATCATTCATTTTAATCATGATTGAAATCAGCAAGTAAAAAAGGCTGATTTAGATAATTGATACTAATTTTGTTCTTCATTTGTTCCTTATATATTTCAAAAAGAAAACATCATTTTCACTGGCTGGAATAATATTCAAAATAAATTGATTTGCAACAAGGACTAAGATTTCTTCTTTTTTTCTAGTCAAGATGATATGTTATAACTACAATTGTTTAAGGGTTTGTGCTGTTTAAAATACATTTATTTAGATTTTAAGACTGGTTAAAAATTCATTACTTCAAATTTTTTTACTTATGGTTTGTGTCAATTCAGCTAGAAACTAGAATGCATCTCAAACATACGGTGGAATTTTAAAGCATTTTCTTTAGCTAAACCTACCACGAAATGTTCTGGACACAGATATACAGTAAAATCTTTCAAATCTATTTTAAATGTAAAACAACTGGTTTATAACAGAAAACAATTTTTAACATATATAAATAAACATAATTTAAACACATTTATTTTAAGGATAAATATTTTAAAAATCATACTAAATAGGAGTAGACCGAAGTGAAATATCTCTCTCTTTTTTTCTTCTTCTTCTTTTTTTTTTTTTTTTTTTTTTTTTTGGAAAACAAGCATGTTTATCTATTTACCCCAAAAGTCAGGAAATTTTAATGTATTCCTAATATTCACAAATTTGTGTTATGAATTCCTATTCCCAGAGTTACATATATTAATTCCCTTTTAAAACAAATTTCTCTATGCCTGGAGAAACTAATGGAGCCTAATGTACTTTTTGTTCCCTGTATCATGCTAAACCACAATAATCACATCTTCCACGTATCCAGTTTCTTCCTCTAAAAATACTCTCACTCTCTTGCATGTACCAACCATCATCTTACAAAGCAGTACATCCATTTTTTTCTCCATGTTCCATGTCTATCTTTTCTGACCTGCCATCTGGGCATGTAATTGTATGCGATAAAACTAAGTCATAGGATGAGTTCTTGCTGAGTTCCCCACATTTCCATCTGCAGGAACACTGTTCTCCATGTAGCCACCAATCTACATCACATGAAAACTCAGATTACAACTTCTATTGCTCTTCCAGTTGTGGCCAATGAACTCCAAAGTAGTAACTCTGGATGAGAGATGAAGAAAGAGCAGTTGGCATGTAATTACGTGAACCTGATTACATTAGAAATAAGGCTAAAGACTGATAATACATCATAAACTGGAATGATCAAGAAGTTAGGCTGAGTAAACGTTGTGAGTAGCAACATTCTGTATTAGTTTTTGTTGCTCTAACATCTTCTGACTTTTCAGTGCTTTATTTAGCAATCTAGAGTTCCATTTTGATTCACATTTTATATTAATAACCACACCAACAGTGAAGTGAATGTCTGGCCCTCAGTCAATACTCATCTAGAAGAAGGTCCTTTTAAGATGCCTCGGGTTTGATGTTATTGTTTTCAAGGAATAGAGATTAAGTTACAGGTACGCGCAAGTTGGCATTCAGAATGTTTTAAATGCTTGTTGGACAGTTCACTGATTATTGCCTTACATTAGAGGCCATTGTGTGAAAGACAATTGATCTAAGCTAATTTTATTGTCCTTTTCTAACCACCATTTATTTATGTAACACATTAGTTATTTAACACTAAGTATGCTATAAAGATCTGAAATCAGAATTTTGCCTGATAGTTAACATCTTCTATTAAATGATGATTCTGTACATAATATGGCACAAGTTTTTCTCATGATCAAAAAATACATACTGCATATGGGTGTTTCATGATGGAGGGCCCTGCAGTTTGAATACAGTCTGAGAAAGAACTGTGGATGTTTTCTGAGTGATAATAAAAGGGGGAAAATGGTTTTGTCACGATGAGCTCTAGTGAAAACTGTCAGTTTAAGACAATGAAGTGGCTGTATGAGTTTCTGTATAGGTAGCTTACTCTTGCAGAATCATCTGAGTTACATCTGGTGGTAGAGAGGGACTTTAATGATCTGGATATCTGTTGTAAAAGGCCTATTAGAAAGGTTCTACACTGATAACTTTTTTGATACAGAAGCTAGGAAAGGCAACTGGATGGGAAGCTCTTTTGGTTGCTGATCAGTTGGAAAAGATTGATTGAGAATGCAGAAGTTGACGGCAACTTGTGTACTGATGATACTGAAATTACATGCCCTTAGGGCAGGAGAAAGAATAGAGTAAAATCAATTCATTTCAAGAAAGCAGAATTCACTTTATTTCAGAGAATTGCTATGCAAGATAGTATGGGTAGCAACACATAAAAGAGGAATTCTGTGAAACTACTGATTTCTTCATGAAGTAGTGTGAAAGGCTAAAGAGCAAACTATCTTAGTAATAATAAAATGTAACTATAGTAAAAGGCCAAACTAAGTTAACCTAAAAATCAGGTAGAAGTACAAAGGTGAAATCTAGGTCTAGTTACTAAAAAGAAATACAAAACAATTAATATAACATCCAGGGACAAAATCAGAAATACTAGGACAGAATAAAATACAAATTTCAAGGAACATAAACAGTAAGACTAACAAGAAACCCTTCAAAAATCTGCATTAAGTCCATTAGCGAGAGCAGGAAAACCCAAGAAAGAGCTGAGTGGCTGGCCAACAGAGAGGAAAGCTAATAAGAGCTAATACTGTGAAGGGTAAATTTTTAATGTCTCTCTTGTCTCAGTGTTTACTAACCATTGCAATGAGACTACTAGCTCAGCTAATATTTGTAATAGATCAGTAAGTGCTTGAGTTAAAGTGAGGAAAGAATAGATGAGAAAATACTTAGACGTTACCCAAGATATAAGACCTGGTTCAGTTCTTCATGCAGATTTTACAAAGCTCATTGAAGCAATCTTTGAATTCTTACCAATTATCTTAAGAATTCAGGGGAGAGAAGTAAGATTGCAGAAGGCTGTCAACATAACGATTTCTTTCAATTATGGAAAAACATGGAAATTACATTCAGTCTGCCTTAAGCATAATAATGGAACCAAGAATCAATGTCTTTATGTCTGCCCAACGAGATTAAGAAATGGATAATATTAAATGGCCAACATAGCTAAAAATCAAATTCTGCCTAGCAATCCCAGTTTGGTTCAGAACAACAAACCTTGCGAACAGAGGTAGAAGTAATTGTCATCTTATCTTATCTTATCTTATCTCATAAAGCCTCACACACCATTTTCCTAGGCAAGGCAATGTAATTGAGATTATATTGTGTACAACTGGCTGAATAGGCAAAGACGCAAGTGATCTCATAATCAGTTCAATTCATAATCAATTCATAATCATGAGCAGCCTGATCCACACCAGCCCTTCTTTGAGTGGGAGCTGGACCACATGGCATCTAGAAGTTCCTCCCAACTGAATTTATGCTACAATTCCATGAGTTTATGATACTAGATTTGCAGTTATCTAACTGAAGCAGGAGGCCAGGATTTCAGAAGATCATGCTAAAATTAAAAATGATCTTCAAAATTGTACCAATAGTCTGAAATAAACCAGATATAATCAGTCAAAAGTACAAAACACTGTCAGAGGAACTGACTGAATAATCTCCTGAAATTTTTTCACCTGTTTCTTTTGTGGTTCCATGATTAGTAAATACATTGGAGGTACAAAGTATGGTGTAAAAATTTTGTGATATTTTCAATAACTCAGTTGTTCAAACATTCTGACTCTTCTACTGCTTTATGTGAGCAGGCTCAGAAAGGTATTTTTAAATAATGTATCAGCAGGAAACTTAATTCCCAAGATCAAACATTCAGGGGAAAATGTTATGTTATGAAATCTGACAAAGAAAAACAGCTGTTTGGGAAAAGTGCTTAGAATGCTACTTAGACAAAACTAATATACTCTGCTATAACTCCAGAATATTTAGAGTGGTGGGTTTTGCATATACACAATGAAGTGATTGTACAATCAGAACTTATGTATACATTAACATTAGAGAATAGTGATATATTTCATACTAAAAATGTAAATATCAAGTTCTAGGATTTTAAGGTTTAACTATATTATTTATATTCAATGAGAATTCCTTGATATATGGAAATGAATAAAGGGTCATTTAAAAGTGTAAAAAATATGAGGTTTGGATAGTTGGAAGGCATAAATCTAAATCCTTTTATGATATTCATTTCTGCTGAATTAAAATGAGGAAGATTTGGATAATTATCTGAATAGCAATGAGCATTGGATTAATTTGATATACCCAAGAAAGTCTAAGAACTAAATGAAGTGAATTAAAACATGTGAGATGTGCTATCTATTGATATTTAATCTTTTTCTCCCTCCTGTTTTTTACAAAAGTTATAACAGAATAGATATACTCAGAGTAATGTTTACCTTTTCTTCTATGTCAGTAGGAAAAAAACCACTTTTCCAGTTAATCACCTATATAGTTTAGACCTTTTGTTTCACGCATTCTAAATTACAATTGCAAGAACACTAAAAATTATATATTATTACTGTTTAATATCTGAAACATCTGAAGCTGAGATATATAGGAATGCACTGCTGCACGTATTAACCTGCTTATTTGCTTATGTTGTGTTTGCTCATTTGTACATAATGCAAACACTGGCTCTGACTTCGTTTGATTTTTGTACTTTTACTTTTAGGTTTGGATTTATTCTTCATAAGGATGAACCTGTGCTCCAGAAAATTGATCTCGAAACTATGTCGTACATCAAGACAATTAATTTAAAGGATTATAATTGCATTCCTCAGTCACTGGCTTATACACATCTTGGAGGATATTTTTTCATCTGCTGTAAGCCTGATACCACTGGGGCTGTTCTACCACAGCTTATACTGGATAGCGTTACTGATTCTGTGATTGGATACAATGGTGACGTAACTGGCACGCCGCACATCTCTCCAGATGGACACTACCTTGTCAGCGTTGATGATGCAAAAGGTCTTATGAGGATCCAGTCCATTACAATGAGAGGAGAAATACAGGATGCATTTGACATTCATACTAATTTGCACATATCTGACGTAGCTTTCCAGCCATCATTCACTGAAGCCCATCAATACAACGTCTATTGTAGCTCCAGTACGCAGACTGATGTTCTCTTCATAGAGCTCTCCTCTGGCAAGGTTAAGATGGTGAAGAGTCTCAAGGAGCCTGTCAAGGCAGACGAATGGCCTTGGAACAGTAAGAACCGTCTTATAAAAGACAGTGGCCTTTTTGGTCAATATCTCATGACCCCTTCCAAGGAATCTCTGTTTATCCTGGATGGACGGCTCAATAAGTTAAATTGTGAAATCACTGAAGTTGAGAGAGGCAACACAGTCGTTTGGGTTGGGGAAGCATAAGGATCTATGTTAGATATTTACTGAATTAATAGTTTTACAGTACATTGCACTTAACATTACATCATTCTTAAAATTTACACAAATTTCATTTTAAATGTTAGACCCTTCTATACCTCTTATTTCTTGGACTTGAACATAATTTGAATCAACTTTGACATAAAAATTACTAAAGAAATGGTTATTTGATAATGATACTCTTTATTAACTATCAGCTGAGATTGTATTAGTTGACTGGGATTACCAAATGTTGAAATTCATGATAAGTATCATACATTATTTTAAAGGAAGTAGGAAAAAAAACATAAAGCTTCAGGGAATTTAATAGGACCCTTTGCATTTGTAAAATGAAGGCTTAAATATTATTCAAATATTGGTTTGATTTGCTTCAGACACAAAAATAAGAGATGTCGTGCAACTTTTGACTCCTTAAACTGAAATGTTCTGTACTGTTCTGTCCAGTCCACTGTTTAATCTTTTTGTGCCTTGAAGCGAAAGTCTCACAAGAAAGGTAAAGCATAGAAATTGTATAATCTATTCCCATTGTGGCTACAGGATTGGTTGTCATTGGAGAGAAACTTTTCGTATCAAATTTATAGTCTCAACTTGTTGAACATACAAAAAGAAAAAAAGGAGAAATTGTATTTGCAGTGCACTGTTTTCTGATCACTGCAATTTGAGGAGTTTGTTTTTTATGGTGTATTTTAGTTCAGATACAGTCAGCTGCTTGCAGAAACTTAACCTTTTTTTAGAAAAAAAATAGGTGTTAGGATTTCAGCTATCACAGGGTTTCATTAACAAGGCGTTTGAGTTCTACTAAAGAGAAACATTGCACTTATCTGTTCAGAGTAAACCACATTCTGAAAACCTGACATTATGAAGCTTCACTTATACAGGCAAGAAAACTGTTATTTAAAAATAAAAGAATGCATTTTAAGAAACTGGAAACCGAGAGAACTGAAGTCTGCAACCGGTGGATAACATTTTTGCTTATGCATTTTACCATTGACCCGTACTTGTTAAGTCATTTGGTTAACTCAACAGATTTTCTATTCCAGGCATCCAATTGGATTAGTGCAAAAAAACAACAAAAACTTTGTATTTTTTATAGTTTGTTAGCTTAGTATTCTGACTTTAACAATGCTTACGCATCTAAATGGGAATAATAGGATTCTCAGAATAACAATAACCAGTAGAACCAGAAATCCAGCAGTAAAACAACTATCCAGACCTAGAGCAATGACTTAAAAGTTTGGGGTTTTTTTTATTTTTTATTATTTTTTTCTTAAATAATGCTTATAAGCTCTTAAACTGACCATTTACTAAAGGCAATCAGAAAGAAATATCTTTTTTTAAACAAAATTTTACTCCAGTTTAGATTGTGTAAAATTGCTTAGAAATCTGGAATTTTCTAGCATTGTAATCTCGTGTGTATTTAGCATCCTGCCCTGTGTGATACGGTAGATCTCTTTAGCTTGAGCAGACTTCCTGGTAGGTAGATTTAACTAAAATAAAAGTCTGCTTACATTTCTAACCGCTGCATCTGTTTTCCTTTTTAACAATTTTTCTCCATTGTGAACAAACAAGAACCATGTAAACGGTCTGTTACTCAGTTATTTACAGTAGTCTGTCTCCTGCATTTTTCTTCTGTAACTTACACCATGTGGATGTTCTGTATGTAGATAATGCTTGACAAAAGGAGAATAAACCCCATAAGTTTTAAACACTCCTGACTTTGGTGAATACTCCAATGTAGCCATGTTCAAGTGGCATGTAACACTGGTTTTATTTGAAAACAAGGTAAAAGGAAGTTTATCTGTCTTTTATTACATATGCATATGATAAATAATACACTGGGGGGGGGGGAAACTTCTGGAAGAGCTTAACTAACTGGGAAACTTTCCTTTGGCTGCTACACAGAAAAGCTCATCTATTAATCAATTAGGAACAGAGTAATTAGAGTATAGACAGACGTCTATTCGCATGTCTAGCATCTGGAGCCAAAACCCTCTAGTCTAGAAACTGTATAAGCATGTAAGCCAAAACCAATAACCATGACATTCCTGCAGCACAATTAAACTCCTTATCCAGCCTGCTCAGTGTAACTGGGATATATACTTACTTTGCCTTCTCCTTGCCTAATTATTAACAGGAAAAGAATGAGATATTATGACAATAGTGAGATTCCCATGACAATCAAAGCTCTTCTGAATCACGCATGATCCCTTAAGTATCTTTTCTCTATCAAAGTCAATCGTCAGTTTCGGCAGTGGCCTTTTCCTGAATATTAACAGCATTTGGCAACTGGAGAAGTTTTAAAATATAAATTAAATATATTACTCTTTTTATGTAACAGGAGACAGAAATCTCTACTAATGTAACTTAACAAAGCTTGATTACATCATTAATATTACAATAATTTGTATAGCAGAGTATTTGTCCCAAGCACTTTAAAATTCTTCTTTGAAACCTGTTTCTTTAATCTCACTCTAGGAATATCTTGGACTCAAGAGCTAAAGCAAATTTGGTAATGGACTATTGCCAATTCTTTGTTTTTTGTTTAACTATTCCAGTGTAATAGCTCAAAATCCACAGTTTGCTTCTTTCTCATTGTTATGGATTTGAAATAGGTTTCTAGTGTCCAGGAGTAGTTCTGATCCCACTGAAACTGTCTTCATTTGTCCAAAATTTTCCTGAACACAAACCAGGAGGCAACACTAGCTGGCTTCAGATCCCATCTTTTCTGATTGCTACAGAGATTCAGATTGTTGCAGAGGTAACAAATGCCCCCTCTTAATTTGTTGTAAATACCTATATTTTATTTCAAGCCTGTTATAAACCTTTGAGATTTAGGATCTGCTTACAGAAATAGACTAAAGTATTTTTTTTTCCTGTAATCGTAACGGAAGAAGTCAAATGTACGTGACAACTGAATTCCATTAAAGCTGCTGAAAGATCACACTATGTTCCTGTACACTAATGAATTTGAGAGAAGCACATCTAAAGGATGTGAGGACAAGATGGAGTGTTTTTCACCAGGGATTGCAAAGATGAAGCTTCCTTTGCTAATATATTCAAAAAACCAGTGCTTTATGAGCCACAGAAAAAGGGCTATCAGGCTATTTTTAAATTTTCCAAAGGAAAGTAAAAATGCCACCAAAGAAAATGATGTTATTTTTCCCTTCAGTTCAGGAGTGCCTGATGGTATCTTCTAAACTGCTCTTCTGTATTAATAATCAGCTAAAATATGTGCTTCTCTACTGTGTTCATCAAACAATAGGTGTGAGGCAGCGAACAGAGACTATTTTTGAAAGTTCCTCTGTTACAAACCAGTGGAGATGGTTATTTCAAAATGTGATCTTGCATTTTTCACTTTCTGCATGGTGTCCAGAGTATCACCATCTGCCTTCATTTACATACTTTGAGACTTCTCCGTTTATGTGTCAAATTGTGTGTGATTACTAATTAAGTTCCTGCACAAAAAGGTAAGCTAGGCTCAGAACAACTACTTCAGTGCATTTAATTATAGCTGCCACAAACAAATTATTTCAAAAATCTATGCATATAGTGCCAGAGAGTTCGTAAGTCCAAAAACAAAATTCCTTTGAAAAAACTTAAGAACTCTCTTTTTTCATGGAAGATACAAATATCTCTTCTATAAACATGTCTTAAAAAACTTTAATGGCAAAAATGATTTTAAAAAGCTTCAAAGAACTTTCTATACAATTGTAAGTGATATAAATGCAGTAATATGTCATTTTGAGCTTTCGTGGAGGCTCTTGCTCATGATATCATTAGGTAAGGCTATCTGTTGATTACAAGTTAAAGGGCATCTGGACACATAAGACTATCATAGTATTACTTAGATTTTTAAATAGTGACCTTTCATGAACAGTTTCAACTTTGAATTACAAACTCTTTTCTGTCTGACTAAATGTGTGGATTTGAACTGGACTATACCGTATCTTGGGCAAGTGCTTTCACCAGTGCGTAGGGTACAAAAAGGAGGAAAACTTCCACTGCTTTTCCAGCATCATTGTTTTAAAAGAAAAAAAACGACTTTATCTTATGCCTTTGGAGATTGCAAGGTTCTGACTTGCTGATCCGAAAGGGCAGGAGGTACCTTTTGACCTTTATCAGTAACAGACTGAATTCATAGCAAGTTTCGTAGCTAACGCACAGCATTAGCACCATTAACTAGCTCTAGATAGTTTTTTGTCATCTTCTCTCTCTCTCTACGTGCTCATGGTGAGGTACCCAATGTTTTCCATTGCCCATTTCCAGGGCACAGAGGACTTAGGAGCCCTCTCATTGTCAGGACAAGGAGGTCAAGACTGTACTCTGAAAGCCAGTTACTGCAATATCTAACCTTAAGGCACTTCTAACTCTGAATTAACCCTAAGTGTTCAAGCAGGATACATCAACTGGTAGCAATGTAACCTGACAGTATCCTGTTTTTGACAGTGTGTGGCCAATTTCGGTGCTTCAAAAAAGGAAATAAACCCAGGATTAAGAGAATTAAGGTTGAGATAATTAAAAAAAAAAAAAATTCCTTGCTCACACACGTAATCAGAAAAAAATCTTAAAATAAGGATCAATACACAAATAGTAATTTTGTTTTCTTTAAAACTGCTTTGCATATGCCAAAGCATCAGACATTTTAGTACTGTTATCACAACCTTACTTTCCAGATTTTTTAAAATTATTTATAAAATCCTCCATAACACTACTAAGCTCTGTGTTAAAACATTGACAATTTCCAGCATAAATTTTTGTGACCATGTCATTTGTTGTAATATTATTTTTTTACTTTAATAATTCTGCTTTCTTGATATTATTTTCCAGACTGCATGTATAAACAATTTTCTCTACTCTTCAGCCTTTAGTGTGGTTAAATTAGCTAATTAATATTTCTTCATATATACTTTATCCCCATGGTCATCTTTGTATGTGTTCCAGTTTGAGTTCACCTTTCTTGAATACTGGTGACCAAACTAAAAACATTATTCTGAATAAGGGGAACAGCTGGAACCCCAGTCTGTGTTTTTATTCATGGCCCTTTGAGGAGAACTGGGGGGAAGGGCCTTTTCCAGTTTGGAGAGGAGACAGGGAGACCTAATAGCTGCTTGCCAATAGACACCAGGAGGTTATCAAAAAGACCAAGCGAGGCTCTTCACGGCAGTGCATGGCAGGAGGACAAGACACAGCAGACGTAAGTTGAAACATGAGGTCAAACTGCATATAAATTAAAGCTTTTTCACCATGAGGATAGTCAAGGATTGGAACAGATTGCCCAGAGAAGTTGTGCAGTCCTTGGAGGCTTTTCAAGACCTGACTGAATAATGCCTGGAGCAGCTGGGCTGACCTTCAGCTGAGCTGGCTTTGAGCAGGCCCTTGGACTAGACACCTCTCGAGGTCCCTTCCAGCCTGAATTATCCTGTGGTTCTATGATTCTGACTTGAGGATGGAAGAAATAACAGCATTAATTCATGTCAGTTGTTTTAGTTGCTGGCTGAGCTTGCATTTCAGGTAAATGCATATTTGCAAATGAAAAACTCAAATGTTAAGGCTGGGCTGAAAGATGGCCTACGGTATCCTCAAAAAATAATGTTTTATCATGTGTAATCCATAGCTCTGAACATCTCATCTTAAACCAAGGATGTTGTCGTTTTGAAATCTGGAATACATTTCTTGGCTTCCAGGGAACCCAAAGGCAGTAACAGAACTTGCAAAAGATGCAACACATGAAGGTAAGTGCTCTTTTCTAAATAACTGAAGAGTATTTATAGCATAGGAAAGGGGTAGTTGAGTATAGCACTACAGATAAAGCCTCTAAAACTCTGGGATGGCGTATGTCCAAATGTGAGCACGGTCCCTTAAGTATAACCTCAGTCACATCTCTCCAAGCGCAACTGCTCTGGGAGAAAACAGTTGATTGAGACCTAATAGCAAATTTATAATACAGTTCAGTAGTGGAATAAAAGAGTTGTTAATTTGCTACTCAATTTGATATAGAAGAGGTCATGTTATATCTAGAGTCATCTCTCCAAAGGAAATACTTTAATGCAGAGGAAGTCCTGTTTACCTCTGATCAGTTTGTATTTCGTATTTTGGTTTTCATTCTAAGTAGGTTCTAAAGAAACCTGCTGATGACTTTTATCTTAATATTAGCAACAAAAATGCACAATTTATGAAAAAAAGAACATATTTAAATATTATATTACTTACAAGCTGTGACTCATTAGTGTGAATTAAATTTTCTACAAGTACAGTTGCCAAGATGGGGAAAAGCATAGACTTAACTCTGCATCTCAAAATCCTAATTTCAGCCAAATTCAGTCACAAAAAAAGACAGAACATACTACAGGAGTTAGAGGAAAAAGTCATTCAGCGCATGGATGACAGTTAATTAGCCAGCTGGAGTATGGGCTCCAGCAGTGAGGAACCTTTGTGTTTGTGTCATGTGGACAATGTTTCACCCACTACCACTACATTTTATATAATGTCAGAGTGGAGAAAACATTTCTCTGCAGTTATAGTACTTAATGGGATCACAAGACAAATGAAATGTTGACGAAGTGGGCAAAATCTTAGTTCTGCTGGTATTAGGAGTCCTTTCATGGTCCTGTAATTTAATAGTTAAACGTGTATCTTACACTTGCAAGGCAGAGATGTTTACATTCCTAGCCATCAGTAGTTAAAACTGACTTCCAGATTGTATATTTTAAAGAAATAATCATGTGGAAATAACTCTTTAGAGAATGTGTTAAGATGACTGTGCTGAAAACAAAAATATACTGACAGTAATTCATATAAAAATCCATAACTGGTATTTATATATTTCACTTGAATCTGTCTTGTCTGTCACCTTTTAATGGGTTAAATGCTCTGTTTGGTGTGCTGCTATTTTAAAAATGATTTTAAAACTATCATCTTTGGTGAATTATACTTCACCTAGTATGACAACTTCAGTTCCTGGTAAAAGACTGAATGATACTGAGATTGCCTTTTCCTATTTGGAAGTACTGCATCATTTCTTCTTCTAGCTAATGAATATTACAATTGTTCTTATTTTAATCTACTAGATGAAAAAAATTACTTATTATTATTAATCATAATGTTAATGTTCTCATTTTTAATCTTCTTGACGATAGTGTGCCCTCTATCTTTTCAGAAGGATGGACAATAGTTTTCTCATTTCGTAATAATTGTTTTGATATTTTTCTCTAGTAATTAAAATATAGATATCTTCTTTCTTTCTAATTAAATGTGTATTGAACCTGTGGCAGAAAGTGGTCTTTTCTCTGCCAATATTTTTCACTATTTTCCCTTTATGTGTTTAAAAAGAAAACCAAGTGACCGTCTCCCAGCATCTCCTTGGGGTTTCTTGTAGTCTTCTCAAGAAGACTACATTTCCCCAACTGGCTCCTTACATGTTTTCACTCACGCTTCACTCCGTTTTATTTATTGCAAGCTTTCTATATCTTCCGTTAGAACAAATTCACAGCTTAGCCTACACCCTGCACGTTTTAAATAGGAACATATGTTACAGAGAAGCATAACAAAGGATCTTATGTACAAAATATATTACAGTTGTCATCATATTAAAATAATAAAGATGTTCTTTTAGTTCTGTGAAAGGATGCTACAATTTTAAAAAAAAGATTGTTTTCCCCCCAGATTCCAGTGTAAGGTGTGCCATGCAAATTATTCAGGCAGACACTCTCTTTAAGAGGTGATATATAAAATAAATTTTGTCCTCATTCTCTTCTCTTCATGAATAATTATGTATAAGACACAGTAAAGCTGTGACTGTTTAAGGGTAAAAGCGAGGCAAGGTTTTCTAGGAAGGGATAATATTGTTTATTAATTAATGGCCATAATGTTGAAAAAAACCCAACAAACAGAAAACTTACATGTGGATGAAGCACTTCTTCAGTGAAACCTAAATATCTGAAGAAATTTACCTAAAAATGAAGGGCTTATTTGACCAACACCTTGCATTCTTCATCTATACCCTTAGTTTAATAAAGAATACTACTCCTACAAACCTTGCACTTTGATTATAGATACATGCATGTAACATATATTAGGGTATCTAATGACCTAACTGGTATTCCATAGAGTATGCTTCTGGTTTCCTAATATATATCATTTTATATATGCCAAACATTGATATCCTCAGTTCAGCAAATGTGAATGTTCTTCAAGGATTTCGTTAGTACTGTAATACTGCTGTTGCTTTATTATCTAGAAAGAATTGGGGCATCAGCTTAATCCTCTTTTTAATTAGAAAACTGTTGTATTTTTAAGAATTAATAAACTCCATTTCATTTAGAGTTTCAATTTTTTGATGTAGATTTTCATAGGCTGCGACTGATCATGATTTACGGACTTCACAGACAGCATAATAATTTAGTAATGCTAATTTAGTAATATGTAAAATTATGCAATTCAATCTCTGTTGCTCTTCCAAATATACTTTCAGTTAAATGATAACTTTGGGGGAGTCATCGGTAATGTCTTCCACCCTCTCTTTTACCATTTGCTATTAGTATCATTCTTCCAGAATCTTACTTTTTTCCTTACCCAAATACATAAATAGAAAGAATTTACTCTAAATTTCAGTAATTTTGAGGTTTCCTTCCAATTATCCATTACTAATTTAATTACAGGTTTACTGCATGATTGAAATTCAGAAGCTCTAGTGTGCAGTTAGTGGTGTATTGCCAGTATGCAATTGTTCAAGGCAATATTTTCTTTTTTTTTTTTTTTACTGTATCCCTCAGATTTCTGTTAATTTTATTCTTTTTATTTGTACCTGAGAATCAGTTAACTTGTAGGAGAAACACAGATTTATAACATACCATTTCATATTGACCAGGATAATCAAGAAGTCTTACACTTAATTCAAAACACTTGGTTGCAGCAGAATAAAAAACACTGTAGTAACCAAAGTCAGGACTTCACAAAGAAGAACTCAAATATTTGCACATTTCAGCTACACCTGAAACTTAGAATGGCCATACTATATGCAGAAAGTCAAAAGGAGAAAATGAACCACATGCTTTTCTGTCAATATTTTTCTCATCTAATTCAAATGGTAAGAAGTATTATTGATTTTAAATGCTGTAATATGTTTTATCTTTCTTTCCAGTTAGATTGCATCAGTTGAGAAGATACTAAGAAAGCCTACCTAGTAATTCTGCTAGCTTTTTCAAATATGCCTGGTTTTAGGCATATAATAGATGACTAGATAATTACAATAAAAGCCTATTCATGTATCTCATTTTCCTTTACAATTTTAAACAATGTATTAAACTGCTGCTCAGAGATTTCTCTTTTAAGTGCTATTTACACGAACATTTTATTTCTTTGCGTGAGCACTTCATCCTCCTTCATCAACAATGACTACATTCAGAATGGTTATTTTAGTAATTTTAAACTATTATGTAATACTTCTCTGCCTGAGCAGAGATATTACATTTTGTTTTGCCTTTTTGCTTAAAATTTAACAAAACAATTTAGTTCAAAGAGCTATCAACTCTCTTCTCCCTGCTCTCCTCCCAAGTGGGATGCTTATTATACTAGTCAGTTTAAGAAAGTTCCCTCCATCAGGAACTTTTTGTCATTAATAGCCACAGGCTTTGACATTTTATATAATATCCTTACAGTAAAGTATTTTGTGGATCAACTGCATTTCAAGATATGATTTTTTTCCTTTTTGCTGTTCAAAAGATTGTTATGTCAGTGGATGAAAAAGAAGCCCAACTTAGTATGCCATTCTCTTCATTTGTGAAGAATGGAAACCTCAAAACATCTTTTCCCTTACTGATGTTCAGAAGAACATGTGGGCAGAAAGGTGTGGGCATATAGTGTTATGCCTGTAAAGTAACCTGTGCATTTTGAATCACAGAGAAAAGTTGGACCCTGTTTTACCTTTATTTAGCCTGTTTTTTCAAGTACATTCAATCCAAAATAAACTTCCTATTCTTCTCAGGTATTTGATAAACAGGACAGAAGAACAATCTCAGCACACTCCACTGGCAACTTCAGATCCTGAACAGACATGAGAGGAAAATATAAATTACAGCAAAGTCTATGATGTGAATCTAAGGCTGAAGAATTTACATCGATAAAAGATTCTTTTGCTATTACTGTATTCAATCTACTTTAAGAATCTTGAACCAGCTATTTTTTCTACTACAAAATATTATACAAGTTTCTATTCTGATCTCATATGTTGGCTTTGCTTAGGGCAATTTCGTTGATTTTAGAGAAGTTCTTCTCATCTTCCAGTAGGATAAATCAGAGCGGGTTTCAACTTACTGTTTCTGAAATTGCTGAATATCCCAGATTTGTGGACAATGAAATAAATCTGTTGTAATTTGAGAAGGCAGAGAGAACAAAAGTGAAAAGATGTGAAAATGTGGCTGGATGAAGGAAAGCCATATATCAGAGCCATTACAGAGAAGAAACATTTTCTTTTTCATTCAAAGTAGATATGACTAGAGGATATTCATTCTGTTAATACGGGGAGTTCTCTTCAAAGAAACTGGAACACACGCATATACGTCCTACCTTGCTGAAGGGTAAAATTTGTTACCGGGCTTAACTGTCTATTTACATCTTATGCTTAATACAGTTTGGACATTTATATAAAGAAATAGAGATGACGGCGAGCTGGACTGAAACAGAACTTACAGTTCTGTTACTTTTGGGGTTGAATGGTGTTCACAATGAAAGCCCAGGTTCCTCTGACAAATCTGGGGGAGATTTAGGGGTCTCAGGAAAACATTTCATAGAAGGCACTGAGCTGGATGGGCTTTCCCATCTTAGCTCTCCCTACCTAAACAAATTCTGTAACAATTTCTGGGCTTCCAGGAGGTGCTTTTAGATTCCTACATATTGAATATTGTGGACAGATATTTGTTCATTTGGCCTGTGCATTGGGCTGAAAAAAATCCTAGTTCCTTAATGTCCATGTGGCGTTGAGCCCAGGGTAAGAAGACCCTGCAGAATTGAACCCTGTTGTTTGGCTGTTTGACAAAATAAAAGCCTATTCAGTGAATCTGCTAAAACTCAGGCCTGAAATGAATCCTTTAATTGCTCAGCAATTAAAATATAGTCAGTTCTTAATATGCCCCAAACCAGTCATTTTGGCTTCTAGAAAGGTATTGGAGGAACCTGAGGTGTACATAGAATTTAGGACCCCATGTTCTGGAGGCAGATGTGCACAGATTTTATAGATCTAAATTTTGGACTCAGACATCTTATATATTTTGTAGGTCTAACAGTTAAGACTATCAGGCACCCAGTGGATTACACAACAAATGAATGGAACTTTTGTGAGAAAACATAGGTGCTTTAAGTACCTAAATCTTCTCTGCCTCACTAGCCCAGGATCCAGCCACAAAGAAACTTTTTGTGAAAGAAAATGAATACAAGCTCTAACCAATATAGCCCACACATAGCTATGTGAGCACAATTAAATGTTTTCTCCTGTCTATGGGACATACGTATAGGGAGGGAACTGTTTTGGACACAGCTAGCTCAAGCCATTGCTTGCAGGATTGCAGGGATGGCAACTGTGACTGATCTCAAAGGAATTCAAGTAAAATCTGACTATTCATGATCTATAAAGTTTAAAATATCAAAGGTAAAAGAGATCCACATACCAGAAAACTAGTTCACTTTTTCTTTTCTTTAAGTGCTAGAAAAAAGTGGCAAGATAAAAATGCTCAGAGAACTGTGCTATTTCACTGCAATAGCAGCCACATGGTTTCCGTGCTCGTGCAAATTATTAGCAAAAGCCAGTAAATATTTTCATACTGACTTGCTAAGAATTGTTCCTCTACTGCACAAAGTAACTATTGGTGCTTGTTTCTTATCTCCGGAAAAATGTGCAAACAGGACCTGCAGGTATGAAAAATGGGCCTTCCTGGGTTTGCTACCTTCATGCTGTTAAGACTCCAGTTAAAAAATCAGTATGACTTGCAAACAGAGAAGCTTTAACCAGCCTACTGGAAGCTTCAGTCATAACAGAAGCAATAGCAACCCATCTGCTGGTTTTTTTTTCACCGAGTGGGAATTGGGAGGCACTACCTAATAGGGAAACAAGACCTAGTGCATGTGCAGGGAATGCTCTGTCTACAGGAGTTCATCACGGGCCTTCACAGACCTTGCTGATCATCTGGTATCTTGCTTCTGAGGAGACATTTCTTTTCAGCTTCTGCTGAATTTGGAATCACATTGCTATTTTCTTATTCTGCCACCAATCTGAGAATGACAGTCTCTTCATGTATTCCCTTGAGGAATAAAATATATCTTTTCATTCAGGTATATCTTCTAGCTCATCTATTACTGCAAATCATTTGATTATTCTTCATATAATTTCTTCCATAAATCTGAAAAAGTGATCTTGCACTACTAGTGAGTAATGATTGGTACCTAGGCACCTTTATTCCAAAACCAGGGAGAGCAGCTGTGGGGTTTTTGTGTGTGTGTGTGTGTGTGTGTGTGTTTGAGAAAATAAGGCCCTTCCCTCCCTTTTCCTCCCCCTCCCTTTCTCTTCCCTTTTAATATACAATGACCTTGGTCATAGGCTTTGGTCCTGCCTTGTCACAACACACTTATCTAGCAGTTTCTGTGTTTCTGTGGATGGCTGCCCGACCCTGCTTATCACTACCTCTTCTCTCTGCAGCCCTTGCTGGCAAAGTCACTGTCCCGTCTGTCACACTTCGCTCCTGGCTTGCCTTCCCCCGCGGAGCAGCCGGCTCTTACTTCTCCCTGATATGCCGCCTACGAACGAGCAGTGGGGTTTGACCCTCAAAGGTTTCAGGACTGCAGCTGCAGATGACACTTATCCAGTGAATCTTGGCTCCTTTCCTGCACAGTTATTGCTTCAGTAAGAGGTATGGAGATTGATCTCTATATAAAAGTCCTTTAACTTCATTGCTAAACCTTTCTCCTGGGAGGTGAAATTATGAGTCCCATAAAATAGAGGAAATTGCAACTGATTTCATTTCTCAGTTCCTGGAAAGCATGCCTTAAGTTTTCGACACAATGCTCCTTGCAGCCATCTTTCAAAAGAGAGATGTGTTTCACGCTGCACTTTGCATGGCACTTCTTTCTTCCTGGGTTGTCATAAGCTCTCCCCAACCACTTGTCTGAGCTTTTCAAGGAAGAAATACACCCATGTTTCAAAAACTGAAAATGAATGCTCTTTAGTAAGACAGACTATTTGACATGAGATTTCATGAGTACCTGGTACAATGGCATTAATTTCTGCACATATCTGATGGTAACACTGAACATACTATATTTTAGGACTGTATTTACCACAGCTGCCTCTGCATCAATGCCTCTTTGGTAGCTTGTGTTCAACTAATATATCTCTGTCTTTCTAGTTTTGTGTGAACTCCTGAACTCCCACTATTGATTTTTAAGCACTGTATATACATTGTTTGCTGTCAAATTTCATCCTGTCTCTGTTACTCCAATCATCACACTATGCATTTCCTTCTTATATGAACCTTTAATTATACAGTTTACAGGATTCAGCTTTTCAGGGAAGATCAGTGAAGGAGCTGCTGCTTTCTGGATCCAGATTGTGCTGTGTCATGAGTGAAGCATTAAGCTCATCCCTATCATAGATGAGGTACACATGCACTTTAACAATAAATTCTTGGCTCCGTATATAAGGTTGTTCTCTTTTGTCCCTGACAGCTTTGTGAGTATAACATACCCATCTCTTTCTCTTTCATGCTACCACCTCCAGATCAGGATGGGAAAACCTATTTTGTCTAGAGGCAGCAGATCTCTGCATGTCATCCTTTCAAGACTTCCTAAAAACTCAATTGGTCTGCAAGACTTGTCCATGCTAACTTCCATCTTCTGAATAGCTTTAATTGATTATACAGCACATTAGTGCTAAATTTTAGACTGTAATTAATTATCCTTGGTTTAGGAACTCTCTGGAATAAAGTTCATAACTTCTGTGAAATCTATAGTGTCAATTCTCTCTCTTACTTGATATGATTTTTCATCAATAGCATCATTTACTTACTCTGTCAATTGGAGATGTGACAGCAATTATTTGCACCTAAAAATCAGGTACTGATTTATCTGAATTATATCTTGTTTTTTCGTAATATCGTCGGTCTCAAATATACCACTTGGGGTGTAAAATTAATGGGATGTTAAAAAGTCTTTTTGCAAATTTGCCCCTTTGTGTGAAATGCAATATTTATGATAAATTCCACAAATGTATACAGCTGGATTATATTATCTTGATTCCAACCCATCTGACTTGGCCAGTGGCTAAAATAGGTGAAATATATAAATGAATATAAATGAAATGAATCTTTCAGTACATAAAAGTCCACAAAGATACCATGAAGAGAGGGGAAAAAAAAGCTAAGGGATAATTATTTTCAAGAGTGAACTAAGAATTTGGGGTATCAAAGGAAGTTCCATCATTAGCCAGACTACCAAAAGCACAAAAGCCAGTGATTGTGTGCAGCTCTTGCGGGTGTTAAGGTGCTTTCTTAACATTTTCTTAACACTGTCTAGATGCTTGATAAAAATGTATTCTGTTGTGTTCTAAGACAAGTAATGTAAGTTACATCCAGTATTTCAAGAAGGATCTATTAACATGTGATTGGTCATACACAGTAAACTCTTTCATCTGGAAATGTGTCCAGAACTTTCCTTGGCATTTGCAATTGCTGTCAGAATGAATAATATGTATGTCATTTGTTTTGTTTTGTTTTGTTTTCTCAAACAATAGACATTGTTAGGTTCTGCTCTTTCTGAAAGTGATTGCTTTTTAGGACTTCCCACTAAAGGATGGATTAGCTTCTAACCTGAATGTACAACAAAGAGCTGGCCACGCAGACAGTCCACAAAAGCTACTACAAAGGGGTTTTCTTTTTTCAAAGTTTGATGACAATTTCCTTTACTTTCATATTCTGTCATCTCTTAAAATGACAAATGACAGAAAGGAATTGGTTAAAAAAGGAATCCTGTTTTACTGAATAGAAAATAGATTTAATTGGAAAGCAAATGACTGCAGATTCACGATGATGAAGAAGCCGCCTGCACAGAAATGCCTGAGTGTCTAAATTCAGTGACACGCCACACCATAGATTTGGTGCTAGTTGCCTGCTCCTTGCTGGAGAAACCTCATAAAAATCTCAGCACTGACAACTACAGACAGCATAGTATTTTTCATGAATTTCCATTACAATAGCTTGTTGTTGTTGTTGTTGTTCCTGTCTCTGAAACTGCGGAAGGTGGGGGTTGGGAAGCAGGAATACATCAGGATCTTTTTACGTTACTGAACATGAACTTGGGAGTATATTCTGGATTTTCAGAAATCTATAAATTACCACCATGTGCAGAAAATTGTCAGTTAGAGATTTCTGTAAGAAAGGAAGACAGCCATTGTCTAGAAAAGCTTGTACTGCTAATACCACAAAATCATTTTGTCCTCCAAATTTACCTGACTTTTGTGTGAGATTAGAAATTTGCTGGAAAACACGCACAGGTCTGTTACTTGCAATTATGTTGGATAACCTCATGCTCTGAGCCCCAGAATCCAATCCAGCTGAAGTCTGCAGCGTCACAATTTTCAGTGCCAGGTAACATAGTCCAAGTCTCTTAAATGTCACCTTTTCTGAAGGGGAAAAAATGACAAATCAGCCAACCCTGGGGCTTTATCAGAATCACAGTCACATAGCAGAAGATTGACATGACAGATGAAATTTTAAGACTCCTTTACCATAAGGAAATTAGAAAGAAAGATTATACTGTTATTCAACTGTTTGTTGGGGTGAATTTTCCTATCTTGAATAGTGTTAGCAATTATTGCCTGTTACAAGAAAATATATATTCAAGTTTGGAAGCATAAAGTTAGCAGGAAAATTGAGATGCGGGAAATCTGTTAGGCAGAAGCTGCCTGAGTTTTGAAACACTTTAGGAATTAAGGAGCATCAAAGAGAATCAATAAATCAAGGAGTTCAGATGATGAAACATGCTGAAGAAGCCAGCTGCAGTGATAGCCTGCAAATCTATGCCCCAGATTACTCCTTTAGCTAACAGTAAAAAATACATTAGAGTGACATTTGTAACAGCCTCTCCTTCTCATCTGTAATCATACCTTTTGTTCTGCCTCTGTGATCCTAATTTCCATCTTTCCCCAACTATCTCAAGGGATTTCTGTTGCAGTAGCAACTGGCCAGAGCACTGTTTAAAGAAAAAAGAAAAAAGAAAAAAAAAGAAAAAAAAAAGACTTGATTGATAAATACTCAAGTATAACTGGTTAATCCTACTTTAGTGAACTGATACTAGATAATTTCAGAAACAGAAGGCTTTGGGGTAGCATTAGAACTTGTTCCTCTCTGTTCTTACTCAGATGCTAGGTTTTTATGTATTACTTTTGGGTCAAATCTTCGGACTAATTTGTGAAGCAGCATGGAGAACTATCATCCCTGTTTTTTCAATGGCTATTAAAAATAACGGTCCAGATAGAACCTCCAGCTCAGAAAATCCTTAAACCCTTGTCAGAAGCTGGAAAGGATTATTCTCTATTTTTCCTCTTTCTTATATGCTTTTAAAGCAACAGCTACTGGCTTCTATTAAATTAACACAAGAGATCAGATGACTCTTTGGTATGACTCTATGTGTAAGATCTTACATTCCTGGAACACAAGATAAACTGGCTGCAGTCTTTTAGCACTAGTTTGGAAAGCCAGAATGAGTTTGTAGTCCAAATGTATTGTGGTATTGGGAGTAAGATCATATCTATATGCTACCAAGGTCATTCTATATTAAAGCATACAAAAATTTGAATTTTCACTAATTCAGTAATAAGGTTTTATTTGTTTGTTTTAGCACAGTATTTGCTAATCTTAGCTCATTGTCTTCAGTCAGTGCAACAGAGGAAGAGGGGAAGTAGTCCTGTTGTCTTATGAGTGGTAGCCTTTCGTTAGGCTATCACTTAGGAATTACTTTCCAGCAATGAGGCTCATGTTGCAGCCTCATTCAGCATGACTGAAATACCAGCAAAACCTTAGCCACTGACCACAACAAATCAGGACAAAGTTTTACTCTGTCTGCTGCTGCATCCTATTACTTAGGAAAAGCTTTATTGCCCTGTTGGAATGTCAGTAAGACTATTCATAACTTTCCATAATGCTTCCCCTATCCATCATTATGATTAGTAGTGCCAGTTGTTCAGGGTATTTTCATCCTTTGAGGGTAATGCAAATGATATGGTCCTTAAGAGTAATTTCTCACTAATGTTCTTAGAACAAGGCACAGCTAAAAAAAGATTTCCACTCAGGGAACGTTTTCAAGACTTTTTTCCTTGTCTTGGATTGATATTTTTGAAAAGATTCACTAGAAAAATGATAGTTTACTAAACCACTTAAGAAAAACATCTGAAGTCCAGCTTCATGTGTTTGCACTTGCAGGTTTAGAGCAGTCATTTGTACCCTTGCCTCAGGTGTGCCTTTTGACCATCAAGCTAAGGAGTTCTCTCTGGCCAGAACAGCTGCAAAGGGGGTACAAGACTGATTACAAAAGGAATTGCCTTCACCTGGGACAACAGTTCTTAGCTCTACTCAGAACCAAGGAAAAGCAAATATTTCAATTGCAGTCTTCTGAAGCTAAATTGGAATCCTTGCCTATTTCTTTTCTCTCTTTTGAGTTTCAATCTGTGCTCTAGAACTAAGAAACATTTGTTCTGCTGAAACCAATGAGTTTTCCTACAAACATTTGATTTGCACTTTTTCCTGAGAGAATGATTTATTAAGCTATGATTTATTAAAATGCCAATGGCAACAATGAGTTTCTTAAAACAGATAAAACTTGAAACAAGATATAAAGAAATACAAGATTTTTCTTCTACCTAGAACTCCATCCTACTCCCCTTTTTCCTCTCTGTTTATTTTAACTCTGAGGTCTGCTTTTGTGCCTCCTTCAGCTCTCATTCACAAGTCTCCTGGTCCATGTGTGTGACATAAGCTTCCTGCTGGCTTATGGTTGACCAGCTGCATGTATTCAGATGACTTCAGAAAGGAGTATTACTTCTTTCTCTTCAGGAAATTTCATGTGCCCCAGAGTAGGAGGAACCACTACTCTTCTCTTCAGCCTTTTTTGAGAAACAAAGTATGCAATGACAGCAAGCTATGAAGGTGCTCTCTGTCACAACAGGATACTAAGGTAATTATACAATGAATCTTAAGTCTTTTATTTTTTAAAAAAAATCTCATTCCTTTG
This sequence comes from Dromaius novaehollandiae, assembly GCF_036370855.1. Taxonomy (NCBI): domain Eukaryota; kingdom Metazoa; phylum Chordata; class Aves; order Casuariiformes; family Dromaiidae; genus Dromaius; species Dromaius novaehollandiae. The sequence goes on along the minus strand of NC_088101.1, from coordinate 43,518,942 downwards.
CTAGAACTAGAATTTTCAAGTGTGTTTAAAATAGTGTTTTAAAAACTGTATAAAAGTGTGTAAAATACTGCTTTAAAAGTGTGTTTCAGTAGTGTTTAAAATAATATAGAAAAGCGAGTAAAGATGGATAGACTATTACCTATGTTTGATATGAGCTATTGACTTTAATGACAGAAAGTATGCCTGTTAGTTTTGAGAATGTAGGAAAGAAAGTTGGAATGAAATGAAATGAAATAAGTAGGTTTTTACAATGACCTTTTGCCTTAGAGTCTATGGTCTCCAAGGAATTTCCAGCTTATTTTGTTTTGCATGACTTAACAAACAGGAAAATCAAAGTGGTGAGCTGTGCTTTGACCATGTTAAGGTTAGCAGTCTCTCTGCATCCAAGTGCCCTGCCTCAAAGGGTGAGGTAACCTCTTAAAAAAATGCAGCAGTCTCTCTGTTTCAGGGCAGAGTCTCTGAATGGGGTCTGCAAGCAATTTGAGAAGAAAGGAAGATAACCACATTTAAATTGTTTCAGTTGCATATTGCCAAGTTGGTCAAAAACTAATGTTTTTGAGGTACTTCATCTTATTTTTGTATATAGGAGACTGTAGTAGTGGAGTTGGATAAATGCTTTATCGTGGGAAACAGAACATAATCATCTGGCTTGTAATGGCCAAACATGTTTGAGAAATCACAAGCACTTAAGAGGGTGGTTGTCTTTTGTCCTCTTACTGCTTACATCAGTTGTTTGGTGATAGATTACATTGCTTGGCTGAATTCAGCTCTAAAGAGATGGCTTCTATTAAAAGAATAGTTCTGATTTAAAGAAGAAAAACACTTTTTCTTTTGGTATGGAATATATGAATGTTTGATACCATGATAGTCCACTCAAAATCGCTGTGTAGAAGTTGAATAGTATTATGTAGAATCTTATTTTTCCACTGCCAGTGAACAGTCACATGCTAGGACAGAATGTACGTCATGTACCCCTGATTCACAGAAACAAGATTTTTAATGTCCAAGACCAGGCTACAGTACGGACCTTCTAAGACCGTCAGCAGAGACCTCTGCTGGTACAGCATGAGGTACAGCCATCGGGGTACCTGCTAAAGGCCTTGGATGAACAAAAATATTATGTACTAGTCTGGGTTATCTGCTAGTGTCTAGGTCTAGTATTTGCTGCAGGATCAGCCAAAGCTGTGAGCAATTTAGAGATAAAAATAAGACAAAAAAGGGAGAAACCTCCAAAGGTGTTGGTATGTCTGTTCATAAAACAAGTGTCTGTGAAGTAGCACATGTGATCATTGAGGTGAACTTGTTCAGGAAGCCGTGGAGCACACACAGAGCTGTGAAGAGTTCTTAAGTGTTGTGGACCGATCTTCAATAAACAGTGTTCAGGCAGTACCTGTACTTTAATAAAAAGATTAAGGATTTCTATTGTGGGCAATAAATAAGAAGCCTTTGAATATATTCTATCAAGAACGGAGGGGGGGGAAAGGTGTGTGTGGTTTTGAGGATTTTTAAAAAGTAAAGCAATAAAGTAAGAATGGTCAATACTGCACTGGTTAAGCTGAGGAAAGGAAAACAAAGCAAATAGTTCTTCTGAAACTTAAAATGAGAATGAGGAAAGAAGTAAAGCTGTTATGCAGTGAGAACTGGGGTCCAGATCACAGGTAATCTGGATCAAATCCAAGCAACTGATACTTTGCACAAGTACAGTGATGTGAAGGAAAAGATGGCATAATTACTGGGAAATGAACTGGAAATTATTCTATGCAACTTGCATGGCAGGCAAAGCATTTCTAGTGGAAAAAAGGAAGTCTTAAGACCATTGTATAGGTCACTGGTGAGAACTCCTGTGTGTACAACTTCCATTATTCATTTTCAATAGTCAAACAACCCTGGAAAAAGACTGACAGAATAATAAGATAATTGAAAGCTTATCTTGTGAGATGAGAATTTTTTCTTTTTCTTTTTTTTTAAAAAAAAGAAAAAATTTGCTTACTTTGGTGTAGTAATAGTTCAAAAGGGATATAATTTCCCCTAAACACTAAGAGGGGAAAATAACTATTGTTAAAGGTAAAAGACACTATTGACACTAAAAAGCTAGCAGTTATAAATTCTCCACCAATGCATTTATGCTGATCATTAAAGTCAGTAACCTAGGTTCTCAAATGGCTTTGCAGGAGGAGTGGTGACAGGACACGTTTTAAATATTTGAGCTGGGGTGTGAAGGGATTATATGACCTGTTTGCTGCATCTGTCATACTGGATTTGAGGAGCATAAGTTTAACAGCATATGAGAGAGGCAGATGTTTACTGTAGTGCTTCTGAGGCTAATCCAAGTTCTTAAGATCTAAAGATAAACCAGCTTCTTGAACAATTTGCTGAGATGATATATTTTCCACCTATTTCCTGAGGTTTTGAGTTTGCTTGCAGTATTATCATCATTTGACTCTCTGTTCAGTTGAAAAGTGCCCCATACATTCTTTAAACTTTACTTTTTTTTTTAACACACACCCACTTTCTTCCCCCCTCCCCCATCACCTACTTCTAGCCATGATTGAGAAAAAAAAGAAAACCGAATTCCTTTCATTGTGCTCCTTCCCTTGAAAGTTTCTGAATAGGCCATATTGAAATATGTCCTATTGAAAGTACTTAAGATTTTTTTATTGGAGCTTCTCTTTCCGTACAGAATATTGACATTCTTCCTTTTGTCAGAGGAGGCTGCAGTGTTTCTTGTTTCTAAAGAAAGTATTTCAATTTCAGAGATGAGATGCATAGCTCCCAAAGACTTTTGCAGCACTCTTCAATGCACACTGAGCTCTTTCTTTAAAATTCCCATTAAGGATGTGCCGCTTAAGGGCAGGAGGCCAAAAATAGACTCATAAAGCTGCTTTTCAAACTGCATGAGAAAAAAGTCAGATATGAAAGTGAATTGCAGGACTGTTATGTACCAAGTATATTCTATGCATAAATGCAACCTAACTCCCATGTAAGAAAGAAACAGAGCCTCAGACGATGATATCACCTGCACAAAGCATACGGCTTTGGCCAAAATCTTCCTATTGGAAAAGCTGAAGTTCAGCTGATGTTCATGAGCCCTCCACATTATATTAGTTTACTTAAAAATATTTTTCAAGTATAACACACCTAATAAGCAAGACTTGAATAAGACTGTATTTGTTTAAAAATAAATAACAAAGAAGATATTTGAGACCATTTTTTTTTTTTTTTTTTTTTAAAGATGGGAGAAGTCCTGAATAGCCAAAACCTCTTTTTTTTTCTTTCTTTCTTTTCTTTTTTTTTTTTTTTTTTTAAATGTAACTTGGGCTAGAAATGCAACCTTCTTAGGTCAATAAATTAGCAGAAATTTCCACACTAATTTGGAGTATTTTACTGCTTCTGCTGTAGCATGGAAACAGTGTGTGGCGACACAAGCCTAAATTTACCTGGGATTCAGGAAACCGTCCCAAATTTGTGCTCTGCCTGGTGCTGGGTGGCCCCATGCTCCTGAGTCTCGGTGCTCAGCCTCGCTGTGTGGATGGCGGCCTGGCCTGTACCTGCTTTCCTTTTCTTGTGCCTCTTCCTGAGGACTTAAAAGACGTTGTTTTTGTTGCAACGTGGGATGAAAACACTGATATTGTTCATGAAACCGTATATTCCTGTTCCCAGGCAGCCCTTGAGGACAGTGAATGAAAGGTATTGCAAAACCTTCCAAATAATCCACGTTGTCTAATGGACCCTCTGAGGAGAGGCTGGGGGAAAAGGTCATTCAAGTCTGTGGTACTTAAACAGAAGAATAACAACAACTACCTTCTGTACACAGGCACACTTAGAAACGCGCGAAAGATTTACCAGAGGATTTTCCCTTTCCATCTGATCTAGTTGTCCAAGTTCTAAATTATTAATGGATATTTTCTTTATAGGACTTAAACTGAACTGTGTCTCAGAAGCTGCATCTCAGTTTAGAACTAAATTACAGTATGTCCTGGCCCCAAAAGCATGGGCCAGGGTATATATTTTAGGAGTTATCAGAAATGTCATCGTTGGACTATTTGTAATCTTAGCAATAACACACATCAGACTGCTCAAGAGATTTTTAAAAATTTGTTTCTGTGGAACTGTAGCTTTTCTCCTTCCTGCTTGCTCCTATTTTATATGACAAGTTGATGTATGAGTGTTGCTAGTGAATATTTAACACTTTTTCTCAGCCACTGGGGAGCTAAGTAATCTTTCCCTGTGCGAAGGAACACGTTGTAATGAAATAGCAGACTATTATACAGAAGGTTTTTTTGAAAAATGTAATTCATATGTAAATGCCATTAGCATGGGGTTTTTTTGGTTGCAATTTTCTAAAGGTATGTTTAGGTTTTACAAATATTTGTGAAGTAATTATAACTAAATAGCAGTCACTAAGCATATTTCATGCTCAAGTCTCATTATATAATGATACTGAATTATTTTAACGAACAAGATGGGTGCTATTAAAGATGCGAATAAAATTTGAAGTTGAACTTAGGAGACATCTGCTGGGGGATCTTAAGTGCCGTTCAGTGTGAAGGGCACCCTCCGCTCTGCCCTATTCCCGTTATCCTGCCTTTGAATCCTGGCGTCAGAACCGCCTTCCTTTCAGTTGAGTACGAACAGATGGGTCTCCCGTCGGAGCCTGGTGCTCTTATCCAGCCCGAAGGCTCACTTTTAAGTTACGTGAGGCAACAGCCAGTCTCTCTCCCAATGAAGTTAAGTGAGCTGTCAGTCTCGGCCCCTGCTGACCCGGGAGCAGGGAACCAAGATCACAGAGAGATGAGAAGGCTTCGCTTCTGATACGCTCAGGTGCCGGAAAGAGATTCATTAGAACTAAAATGCTGTTCTTAAAAGCGCTGCCTTCAGTACAGCGGTTGCTTTTGTTCTCTGCTAGTCTCATGCTTTCGCTCCTTGGTATAGCTAGACCACGTATCCACCAGGAGAAAGGATTTAGCCTATATATGTAGACTAGAGTGACCTTGCAAGAATAAATTACAAAAATGGCTGGAATGATGGATCTGCTACATCTCTGTATCTAAGCAAGGTTAGAATTAATGCTCTGATGCTCTTCTGTAACTCGGTCTTGGTGTTTTGGTTTTTTTTTTTTTTAATAGATTTTCATGGTTTGCTTCAGCACAAATTTTCTTAAAGCTTTCAGAGTTTGTTAAATTACGAATATAACCAAGAGATTTTTTTGTCAATTTCCTTCTTATTGTTCAAAAACCCCACTAAGATCATAATCAAAATTTAAGCTATATTCACGTTGTTTAAGATAATAAATCAGCATAACTGTTTTCTTTGAGAACTTACAGAGCAGGTAAGCTGCATTTTTAATTCCTATTTGCTTCTACAGGGCTTAGGATAAAATAGGTTTCTATAGCGAGTCTTAATTGTATGACTGCTTTTTCTACAGACCAAAATACAGCCATGCCACAGAAAAGCTAGCTTTACCGTTGCACTCATGGACACAATTAGGTAGTTGTGTTGTAGCTATGGAGCTTTACGGTGCTGTTTAATCCTGTTCTAAAATAGCTAATTCTACTGTCCTTAAGGAACAGGCATCTAAATCAGGGCTGCATGTTATGTTATTGTGGCTTGGCCTTTTCTATTTAGCTATTGAAATGTTGGACATGATATATAAATAATGTGCATTTGGGACCTTTTAGTTTCCTGGGTCCCACCCTATAAAATCAGGATAATGGTCTTTCACAGAGAAGGTATAAAGTTAAGTGTGTTACTGACTGCATGGTTACCACACTTCTGTAATGGGCATTTATAAGTATCTAAAATGGATTGATACATTCTGTGGTAAACTCCAGACTTCTTGCGGGAGTTTAGCATGGCTCATAACTGAGGCACATTCAAAGGCTGCAAATAACAACTTTACTTGTGTATGCTAGGGAAATGCTGATCCTGCTATGTCTGTAACTATAAGCAGGAATATATTAAATAAGGCTGTGATTGTGCCTAAGCACAAAGTGCCTTTAGTTTATTTGTAGAGAAAGAGTGGAACAGGCTTGCAGCAGTTCTGGGAACAGTGTCTTGGGAAAAGCAGGAGTATGAGAAACTGTTTGTTGGCAGGCTGAAATTGTTCAAACACAGCTGTCTTTGGAGCTCTGAAAGGGGAGTTACACCTGTGAATTGTAAAATTTGCTACTGATACTGCCATCGAGACACCTGCTCAGTCATATAAATAACTGAATAAACTAACCTTGGATGCTGGGATCCACTTATTTCTTTCCCAATGAATTAATTACAACACCTGGAATCCATGCTTTCCCAGCCACTTGGAAATTACGGCAATATCTCTTTCCCCAGCATTTAGAATTTTTGTACTTTTATAGTGAGTATTGTGTTTGATATGATTTTCTTTCATGCTATGATTACGGTGTTGTCGTTTTATGTACGTGAACCTCTGAGTTCTGCTATAAAATTAGGAGAACCTACCACGTACTCTCTGTCACAAAAATCACTCAAGGCATTACAACCTGAAAGAACATGGTAAGAAACCTAAGGAAGGAAAAAAGTCAGGGTAAGAGCTGGAGGGCTTCTCACTGGTTTATGCCAAAATCTACCTGAGAGATTCTTATCCTGCACTTGTGCCTAACTCATCTTTTTTGCTGTAGGCAATCTACAGTGCTCTACAGAGACAACTGCTTGACTTTGCTTTATGGCAGTAATCCTTTCTTTTAGGGCTTACAATCATGATAGACATTTTATTACTTTTTCATCTGAAAGATGTCACCAATCAGATTAAGGAAGCAACAGAATTGCTGAGTAGTTAGTGCTTCCCAAGTATACAAACAGGTGAAGAATTATGGGTGTTTCCTGACAGGTGTGTGGTATTAAGATAAAATTTCTCTTTTCCAGAAGGTGCAATGTACAGGTGAATCATACATGCATATAGTGAAGAGACTAATAATTAACAGTCATGGACAGAAGACGCAGACTGATACTTCCTCTTCCAAAGCACTATGCTGCTAACATTAGTGTCAGAGGACATAGCTTGTTTTTTGACAGTAAATGCAAGCTATTAGGGAGCACCATTATAACCATTTATTGTATTAGTTTAATGGCATAGCTTTTGTAATTTGCAGGAGCACAGTACAGAGCAGAGGCCCAGATATAAAAGGGTTTGAAATCCTTAGGTGCACCTCTAAATCCAAAAATCTCTTGCAGTAAGGGACTAGACCTATAGATGCCTAATTTAAGGAGTTGCCTCCCTCTGAAGAGCTTGTAATTGGAACCGTTCAACTGTTGTTTCCCTTTGTCTGACTTTTGGAGATCTAGCAGCACAAGAGACATTGGGGGTGCTGATTGCCAGCAACAATGGCATAGGATGTGGTAAATTAACCTCTATTTTTAGATGACTCTGGAGGGCTGTTTCAGAATGTCTTATGGCTAGAGAACTTTTGTCCTACTTTCCTATCTTCAGCATTCATAAATGATAGTATACTGAGTAGCATGAGGCTTTTCTCCAACTGCTTTCTATTGTGACTTTTTCCCTAAGGGACACTAAATGTTAACTGGGAAGTATATGTGATCTGATATATGATATTCACGCTTACTATACAATAGCCAATTTTTCAAAGAAAACTTACCTTGTATTTTTGTGGTTCATGGAGAGACTCTTTACATAATAATTCCTATAAATTAGTTTCAAGTGTTCTTGGAAAAAAACATAGGAAATGTTTTGAACACTGAATCTCCTTTAACCTTAGCAAGTAACTTATTCCCTGTTAAACTACAGTTACAGACCTTTCTTAGGTTATAGTAATATACTTTTAAAAGCATGACTGTGTTTAACTTTGTTGTAAGTTCTTAAGTAAAGTCAAAGATGTTAACTTTTATACTGTAATGGTGTATGTAGCAGCTTCTCTACTGGCATTTCTTCTTTCATCTTACAGATTTCATTAAACTAACTCTGGTTAGGAAAGCAGATGAATTTCCTCTCTGTGTGTGTGTGTGTGTTAATGTTTAGGAAAAAAAATTATATAACAAAGGGAGGAATTGATTTGAAGTTTTGAAATGCCATCAAAGTAAACCAACTATAAAATTTTGAAAAATTAAGATACTATTTCCTGTTAGAAATAAAATGCTTAAAATTGAAGAGTATGTTCTTAATATTGCAGTCACGAATAAGCACCCATTAGAACAACAGCACATTATTACCAATTACTCAGGAATAATGGAAGCTTTACAAAGCTTTTAAGTATGCTAGCAGAAAGCTTCATCAGTTATGACAGTTATGGATTGCTAAAAATACTTGCAAACTGGAAACTGAAGGTCACACTACCTATTTCAGTGATGGTTTTGGAGGCTTACGATTGATATGCTTCTGTAAAATAATATGTTTTTATAAGGTATGCATCACTTTCAACTCCAGTTAGGAGTGATAACTTTCATTTGATTTGTTGAGTCTATTAGAGAAGCTGTGCTAAATTTCACTGATTATTGACATGGATCAACTGCCCATGCAGTTGCAATACAGCATGAACAGTCTTTTGCAATATTGCAGAGAGCTGATAGTGTGAAACTTCTGCATGTACTTTCTTTGATTGATTAGTAGTATTCCATGGGATTTATTTCACCACTTGAATGAGCTTCCTGAACAGATACTTATACATCTATGAAGCGTGCCTTGACAGTAGATAATTGATTAAAAGCGTCTTGTACTTATTAGACATTTTAATTATGTATTATTAGGAGATATGATGAAGACTCATTCTTGTATGAAACCCCTTATTTATTTTCAGTTTAGGAATGCCAAGATTTAAATTCTCCTTTGTACATCGTCACAGGAGCTTTATGCCATAAACCTTTATGTTTTTCTGTACGTCTCTGAAACATTGTTCTGAAGAACAGATTGGAGGTGTGGAAACGGCTCCCTCTTTGATTTCATCTCTATCATATCTGTATCTTCCAACAAATATTACAGCAGTTTATGCACTGACTTATGCATCTTGCAACTTCTGTTTGACCAAGGAATGAATAACAAGTAAGACATTTATATTCAGATCTTATGTTTGGTACCAGTGTGCAATGCTGTTGGCAGCAAAATTACTTAAGAAGAAAGCTGATCATCCATTCATATTTTTACTAGAATGAGTTGCTAGTGGTTTTTTGTTTCTGTTCTTTGGTTTTTGTTTTTCTTTCTTAAGAGGCAAAACCAATATTTTAACCAAAGACTTGTCACTGGCCAAGAATTCTGGGTTTCTTAAAATATGTGAAGGACCCCCCCAAAAAAAAAGATCTTTTTTTTTTTTTAAGTGTGGTTATCAAATAAAATATTTGCAGATCCCTGAGTAGTTCCACTTTGCGGGCTGTATCCTCTTGATGATGGTATATGACTGAACAACAACTACTAATTGCTGTTATGGGATCTCCATAAATCACAGTGATGAATGACAGTAAATGTATTCTCCACAGAAAATCTAAGCATACCATAACCTGCTAACAATGATGACAGCAACCACAAAAGATGCAAGACTAATGGAAAATAAGATTTCCCAAGACCGAGCATCACTCACTCTGGCCCAGCTTCCCATGGGGAGGGGAAAGGTAGCCTTATCTTTCATCACAGCTGTTGCTCATCTTAAGGAAAAACCTTTCAGTTTGTAGTCTTCAAATGAGCTAAAGGGCAAGATGTGCCTGAGCAGCTGTCACTTTGTAGTCTGATAGTCATTCTGTCCTGTAGCTCCTGATCAGCCCTTGTCAGCAGATCTCAGTTTCCTGCCAGGTGACTTTGCTGGTAAGGTCACTGCTGTACTTGATGGGAGACAGACTTGTGCTTAATTTTGCCACCATTCACTTCCTGGGCTTTTAGCCCAATGTAGAAGAGAGAAAGTGGAAGAAACTACATTTAAAACGGAGTTGGGAGCTTGATAAATAAAAATACAGCATTGATTAGCCAGATGCCCCAATTACTCACTTCACTGCTGTCAGTCACCACAACCCCATGTTATTCCTATGTGTCAATGGTTTTGCTTGGGCCAGGTGGGACAGCATCGGGGCTACAGAGCTCTGCCTTGGCTTGGGTTGTATGAGTCTCTCTTCTCCTTGCAATCAGAGCACAAGAAAGTGAAAAAGAAGTTAAAATTATGCACATGTGAAAGTAAAAGAGGTTAATAGAAGGAAAATATGGTTACCTAGAATATTGCAGCATATGATTTCCTTAAAGATCTTTTCCATTACACACTCAAAAATGGACTTCAGGGCACTTAGCCCCTTCCAAAGAAGTAGTAAAATGATAAGTAAAATGACTGGGCTATTATGCTTGAACTACTAATAAATAGAAAATATCCTCTAACTTTAGTAACTTGTTTCTTAGTTCATGGGGGTTTTTTTGAAGTTTAAGAAAAATATTTTTAAAAATATGTAAGCTTTTTTTTTTTTTTTTTTTTTTTTTTTTTTTTTTGTTCAGATATTTTCCAGGCCTTCTCCTCCCACCTCCCACACACACCCAGATACACCACACTTCTAAGGAAAATTTACTCTTTCTTAATGCAAAGAAAACACAACCTGAAAAAGGTCAGTCTTTGAAACTATCAAATACTTTATGAAATACTGTCTCTTTAATAAATAGCATGCACAGACAGATAATTTTCAAGAAGCGGCAGTAGCTAAGACTCTTTGCTTGTAGATGTCATAATATATTTTAAGACTTGGAAAAACACTTATTTTGTTATAAAATATGAGCAATAATTTTAACTGGCAGATTTGCATGTCTTATAGATTTGATTAAAGGCTTTGGCAGGTAAGGGTGGTTGCAGAGATTACTATACCTAGAGCAGCAGAATGAGATGTGTCTTACAGTTAAGACTGCATAATACCTTGAACTACTATGTCTTGTCTTCTCAGTTTACTACTTTGGATGCTGGGCAAAAAAAAAAAAAAGTCTTTTAGATTTTGCATGTTTTCTAAGTCTTTGCAGCTTTCAGCATTTTACAAATACTGCAGGATTTTTTTCACTTTTCATGTGTTCTTTCTAACCAGGCCATGTGCTACCACTGTTTTTCTAGGGAGTTTTATTTAGCAAGTGTATACTGGAATTTGTTACATTATCTTAGAGGACAAAAGAAAGTTGTAAGATGAGACTAGTGGAACACCAACAGGCTTCTGGTTTTGCTTAAATATCCAGTCTGCGTGGTCAGATAAGGAATTTTAAGGTGTTTCCTATTTCTAGCTCCTTGTAAGTATATGTGAAAGCATAAGCTCCTTTTGGTTTTACTCCTTTCTCCACCACCCAGAAAGCAAGTAAAACGGGTGAATCTTTCCCTTGCAAGCAAGAACACCTGACTTTCTTTCCCTGTACTACTTTTTGATAGGCTGCATAAATGCAAAGAGAAATGTTAAGGAACATTTTTTCCATGTTTTGCTCCGTTATGTATAAGGGAGCAAAATACAGTCCAATGACTTATTGGTGGAAGGTGCATTGTGCTATGTCTGTTAGCATGTACACTGATACAATCACTAACAAGGATCACCCCACAGTCCTTTAGCTCTACGCTTTAAAAGGTCTGCTTAAAGTTAAGTGCTTCATTTGAAGCATTCAAGGGGCTGTATATTTTTTGTGGATGTGTAGAGAGTCATTTTGGACATCAAACAACATTATATTTTTGGATCAGGGCTTTTCTATTTTATATAAGCAGCTCCATCTAGTTTTAATTATTCTTGCAACATCAAAGTAGGAGGAGCAGATGGAGAACAACAGAAAGATCCTTTAGGTAAACAGTAAAAATCACTTTATGACTAGTAAAAATGGCAAGGGAAATTAACACAGAAGTATATCCATCTTAGTTTTAAATAAATTTGCAAGACCAGCCCCGTGTGACATGATTTAAATTCTGTTGCAATTATTTTCAAGGGCCATATAGCAGCATTTTAGTTAAGTGTGACAGACTGAATACCAAAAACAAAGCAACTCCACGTTGCTACCTTCAAATGCTTAAAGGGAAATAGTCTTCTACCTGAGAGCAAATTCTCCTTCTATCTTAGATATACTTTAGGATCAGTCATGGCCACCAGGCACCAAATGATGAAATCATCAGCAATGATGAAAATGTAGAAAATGGATCCTCTAAAGTCTTGTGCAGGAATAAAACTTTATTCATGTGACCTTTTCTATTGGCTGCCAGGTAGCCACTGCTCGGGGAGCACAGGCGAGGCTCTGTGATCAGAGCCAGCCTTTGTCCTATAGCTGTTGAAAGAGACTCTCTTCTTCCTCTCCAGGCCATATCTTTTGGTGGTGATGTTAATACTATGGTTACTGAGAAATCATACCATGCAGCTGACTTTTAATGTGCTTTGAAAGCAACTGCCTTTAGATCATGGATTTTTCTGATCTCTTAATTTTTACTCCTTCAGCCTCTGAGCCCTTTGAGAGCTGTTTGGTTTTGAGATCCCAATGGCTTCATTGTGGGTTGTGTCAAGTGCATCATCTTTCCTAACAGTTGCTTATTCTCTTTCGACCACAACTATGCTTTAGGCTCATATTTTGTCAGAACTATCTATTACAGCCTCAAATTTTATTCTTTAATAGTGCTAATCCAATCATATATAGATAGCAGGGATTTTTTTTCCTCATATGCATCGCTTCACATTTATGTTGAATTTCATCTGCCAATTTATTATCCAGTCACTCGGTTTTATAGTCTTTTTGCAGTCAGCCTTCAACTACTCTATTTTGAACAATGTAACTTCATCAGCAACCTTTGTTGCTTTACTGTTTTGTTTTGTTTTTTCTTTTTCCAGGTCATTTATGTATTTGTAATATGTGACAGCATATATTCCAATATTTGTGAAGCCCTCTTCACAGCCTTTCTCTGCTATGAAAATTCAGCACATCCAGTCTTTCAGTAAATTGCGTATTCATGTGAAGACCTTCTTTTTATCCCATGACTACCTGCCAAAGGCTTTTAAAGAAGCTAAGCAATCTCATTGAAAGCCTTGTAGCTGACTATATGAACTGGATCTCCCTTATCCATGCTAATCATTTTAAATGCTACTTCACAAGCCTAATGGAATTCTTTCACTTTTCAAAAACCTTTTTGACCATCTCTGATATCATATTTAACCATGTTCATGTAGATTTTTGTCTTTATGGTAGTTTCTATTAATTTGACCAGTGCAGATATCAAGCTTACAGGCATTTATTTTCCAAGACTTTATCTGTAATGCCTTTTAATTTCACCTTTTGCTAAAGAGACTGAATACAGTTAAATGAGTTTATGTACATACATATAATTAAAATTGATTATCTGGAACCTGCTAAACATCATTGTTGTGGTAGCATGTAGCTCAGCATGTTCAACAGCAATAGTACTGGGATAAGTACTGACAGTGATAGTAATTGCATTTGTGCTTTTGAAATTGGTTCATATTCCAAATGAATGAGCTCTGGTTGCATCTTAATTTTGTGTAGAAATACCTGGGAACATCCTGGGAGAAGAGATTTGAAACTAGTCTTCAATGCTATGGGCAAGTATTCCAGTTATGAGGGCTACTGTGAGGGAGAGCAATTTAAGAATAGCCTGAGGATGCTTAGAATCAGGCCTAGATAAACTGATAAGGCTTTCTGAAAATACTGTTCTGGGATTTCTGGGCAGTGCTTTTGTTTTTATCATTTCCAGCATCAGAAGGGGAGGTAGACGTTAGGAACCTAAGTAACAAAGGAAATGTGGTTCCTTGAGTATCAGGCAGCAGTTGAAAATGTTGATCTTGCTTACGTGGTAGACTTGGTTGCCTAATTATCTGTGGATCTAGCTCTTGGGTTTCTCACCTCAGTTACCATTTTTAAAAGTGGGAATATACTTTGCATACATTTGAAGAGCATCATGAAAATATATATGCTTAAAATTCTGACTAGCATAAATGGAAGCTATATAGATGCCAAAGAGATTAAGCAGTGAGTAAGCACTCAGATATTTGTGAGTAGGGTGGCCACTATTGAAAATTCAATAAAATGAAGAACTTGCATGCTACTATAAATTATATGGGTTTCCACTTCCATTAGAAGGTTGTAGCTAGTTGTTGGGTGTCCCAATGGTGGTGATATATGCTGTAAGGTTCCCCCGGATAACAAAGTAAAGAGCTGGGTAAGCTGTGAAGGCAGGCTTATCTGTGCATCAGTGTGCATCACTTACCTTGTGTAGTGTTTATTGGAACACAGCAAAAAAATCTTTGAGATCCATTTAGGTTGTGATACATGTTATGCTGATGATCTGAATTACCAAAACTTCTTGGATTGTAAGTCAAATTATGGCTTTACTTTTGTCTAAAAGTGCAATGCTTTGGCTAAAAGTGTAGAATCCGTTTTCAGCTCTTACTATAAATAGGATTAAGTAATAGAGTTCAAGCTTTAGTAGTAAATTTCCTGCTGTTTCCTCCAGGTGAGTGTTTAAAATGCTGGGATATAGTGTCATGATCTCTCTTTCTCTTCATTTATGACATGTGAAATGAAAGCATTACAATAAGAGAAGTTATCGGAGTGGCTTGAATATTTTCAGATAGAGAAGAAAAACAAATTAGCATTTTTGGTATAACCGTTGTTAGCTGAAAGATTGGTGACAGCTCTTTATCTTCTGGGAGCCTTTTAGAGAGAAAAGGTTTCTGAAAGAGGATTTAGACACTTAAATCTAGGAGAGGATTCAGGTATGTGACTCTCCAGTGAAGAGAGCCATTTCCCTACAGCCTTAATCTAGACCTCTAAGTACTAGAGAAAAATGAGTTTTAAGACTCTCCTCTCCTGAATGCTGGTTCAAGGCTTTTCAATGATGTAAGCAAAATTGAAATTTATTGTCTCAAGGATAAGGACAAAATAACTTAGTTATTTCATAAACTTGGAGAAGAACAACTTTATTTTTTTCCCCTTCAGCAGCAGAAAACATTTTGAGGCCACTGATGAGAGGGGCTGAGATGAGTCAGGGTAGGTTGGAAAGAGGCTATTGAGGGTCTGTGGTGTTTGAGGAGGCTGTGGGAAGTTCTGGAGGTCTGTTGGTGGAACTTGAGTAACTTTTTTCCTCTCCTCTCTCAAATTGTCCACCTCTCTTAATTCTATACAATTCTTCTCTCACAAAGCTACCTCATGTCACCCCTTCATAAAAAGCTTAACTTCCTGTTAAATATATCACAGAAGTGGGAAAGTGATTTTGTTTATGGCGGGGGAAAAGATCTTGGAAATGGAGACCTGGGAGGAGACTATGGTTGTTTGCTGCTGTGGCAGGGAGGGCTGAGTCAGTATCATCAGTTACAGCTGGCAGAGGCCCAAAGGAAACATAAGCTGAACCCTGAACAAATACATCTTAAACACACTATTGCCAAATGAATCCCTGTACAGTATATGGAGAAACTGGTAAATCAAAAAAGGAAAGTATATTTTTGGCTACTGCACTGAGGAAGGTAAATATGTTTCTTTGATGCTCTGTCTTTTAGAGTCTGGCTGTCTTGTCTTGTGGAAAAGAAGTATTTCTCCTTCTACAGTGTGAGCCAATAGACAGGGTATTTGGCTGGTGAGTGGGATGATCTGTTTAAAATCCCTGCTCTAAGGGCCAGGCACCTTGGTGGGATCATGACTTTGGTGGCACATCACAATCATGTAAAGTGTAGGCAGACTTCAACAGCAGAATCTTGAACACTGGGACTTGGGTAACTACAGTGTTAGGCAGCAGTTAAATGAGATTTCTGATGCTGCCTCTAATATCTCCATGTTGGAATTTCCCAGTCCTTATATAGATCTCTTCTTTATTCTTGTTCCATGTTTTATTTGTTTTTTTATGAATCATGAGAAATAAAGATGTAGGAATAGATAGAAAAGAACTTGTACTTGTAAAACAACTGGAATCCATCAGAAATGCCCAGTCTCTTACTGATACAATACCTTCCTTACAAATTAAGTCCCTGCCTGGATGCGAGTATGTATGTGACACAATGGTCCTTGAGGGAAACTGTTGAGGAGAATTCAAGGCAAATCTGTTCTAAGCAAGTTTGTGCTCTGCTCAATTTATCAGCTCCATGCAATAGAACTGGGCTTCTCGGACTAAGTACAAAGCAAAAGGTAATGCAAATAGAATCTTCTCAGGAGCCTGAACTCCACTCTGAGGCCTTTCTTTGTCAGTGGTTTTCAACTTCTAGTATGCCTTCTTTACACCCTATTATTAACTCTACTGCACTTTAATTTCAGTTAGCTGTTTATTCCTGAGAATTGGGAAGTCTTGAATTAAAGCCATACATATCCTGAACTTTTCAAATGATGTCAATATTTTCTAGGATCAAGCTGTTAATCACCTGGATCTTATGAACATGTGGGGGACCTTTTCAGTAAGGACATTCCATAAAACTTGTTGTGTAGGTTAATCCACTAGGGATGATTTGTAAGATGATATAGAAGTTTCCATCTTGTGAGTCAGCTGTTACTCACAATGCTCTGAAGTCCAATAATTGGCCAATATATCATAACGGTTGAACTCTTGACAGAAGCTATGGAATTTTGCCTGTAAGAGAATTTATCCTCTTTTGTTAAAGAGAAGTGACAGAGTTATATCTCCATTATAATGATGGATCCGAAACTACATTTTCTGAAATCTGAGGATATCCTTGTGGCCTAGAAGCAAGCACCAAAGCTAACCTCAGAGGAAAAGGTTGGGATTCAGATTTGATTTACATAATAATTCAGTTGTGGTGAAGCAGAGGTAAGATTTCTATTTTTATATTTTTTTACTTGAGATAAAGTTAAGCATCATCACCCCTTCTGATTCTACTAATTGAATTTAAGCAACTTGAGGGAAAATGTAGAGGACATAGCTTGCAGTTTAAAGAATGTGTTCTTTGTGAAGAGCTTTGAAAAGTGTTATGTGAATATTTATTCTGTGTGTTTTACAGAAATGGGATATAAAGAGAATTGAGTGTTTATAATTCACAAAACAATTCCTAGTCCTGGGAGAGAATTCTCTGTTAATATATATATGCTTTTATGAAAGGTCAGGTTAGTAAGTTCATGGTTCCTTTCTCCCTTCCTCCAAAAGTAGTGCACCTCAATGGTCAGGCAGTTTGGTGGTGGAGCAAGTGGGAAGAGGTGGGATGCCTACTCATGCTTTTATTTCACATGTGTTAGTTGCCAGGAGAAAAAGTTTCTATCAAGTAGGGATTGATAACCTTCAACAGAACATTAATTTAATGGTGTATGAAGTGTAGTACAGTTTGTTTTAAAGTCAATACTTGTGGTTCTTTTTTACTTGAGGAGCTATTTATTTTTAATCTTAATTGGTTCAGCAATTCTACTAATACTTACCTCTAAAATATAGACAGCCAGCTTCATATGACCCTGTGTTGATCACATTTCGATCTTGATCCTGAACTGTAGAAATGTTTAGTAGTGATATTAGTGGTTGAAGGAACAAGATGGAACAGAGAGGCAGGCTAAAATTTTGTGTGTTTCAAAATGTCAGTATAGCCCACCTAAGTGTCTTCACCTAATGAAGTCTTGCTTTCAAATTGTAGATCTTCTTCAAAAATGTAGTTGAGTACATGTGGTTTCCTTGGTTTCCCAAAAGCTGTTTAATTTTTTTCCAGCTGCCTCAGTTGGCTCTTATTTTAATTGTAGTTATTGGTGCCCGAGATCTGATTGCTCAAAACTGCAAGTTAGGCTTCTGCCCTCTGCTCTCTGACCCCTGCATCAGAGCTAGAGACTTCCCTGGGTGATTGGCTCAGTTTGTCAGCGCTAATCTTGTCTGTAGTTCTTAAATCTCTCTCATGCCTTCTCTCTCCAGTTTTCAAATGTCTTCCAATATTTTGATCTTGCAAGTCTGAACAATTTTTCCTGGCAGCTTATTTAAATGTATTAGATCTTTATATGCACTTGCAATTCTAGCCAATCCAACTGTGTTTTTGCTGATGTTGTTGAACTTAACTTTTCATAGATAGTGTTAAAAAATAATGTTCATATTTTGCATAAACCATGTACTGATTTTTGCCTGTTCATATCAAATAGGTTTTGAAATTACATCTTAGATCATTGACTCCAGTCCCATAATGATGTAAAGCATCATATTACATGGTCCCACTTATCTCCAAATTTATTTTTTTTTACCCTCTTTTTGTGCGGTAATGAGATCTCCCATAGAAGTAGTGATGGACAGCAGTCTGAAACTCCATTGCCGCTTGGCATTTGACACACTTCCATTTTTCTGAAGAGAGGGTCTTTGTGATCTTTCATAGATAATCATACTGAGATGTTCACAGTAAAAATGGGAATTCAGCAATGTTTCTTTGTTCATCCTGTGTTGCGTACACTGTTTTATAAAGGATGTGATATCTCCACAGGGTTTTATCATGGAAAAACCTAGAGGAATGCTTGGCAGATGAGATCATGTTTCAAGTAGCAAACGGCCTAACTTAAGTTACGGGCTAAGTAGCGCATGCATATTGCTCTTCAGTATTTCTGCTCAACGATGCTTTGAACATCTCCTGTTTTTCCTTCCATTGTGACGTGTTATCATATCACATCTACCACCTGGGGAAACTCAAGTCCAAATCTAGAAACTCTCAGATTTTGGTTTTGGCATTTGCACTCAATTAAAATACTTGGATGGAGCCCAAGAGTTCTATTTAAAGGCAAACGCCATGCTTCAGTGCTATAAGTCGTCTTTAGAAACACATGTTCTATTGTGTAGCTATTTACTGCCTATGGGTTCCACAATATTGCATTGCTATCCTGCTTGCTGCTCTGAGGTCAAAAATTGCCTGCTTCACAGCTGCGAAAGAAACTAAAGATACCTTGCTTTCAGATGTATCTTTACCCTTCCCTGGTTCTACATTAAATTGACAAGTACTTTATTTTTAAGTAGAGAAGCAATGCTGAAGAAGTTTGAGAGATGTAACTGAACTGGGTGAAAGACAAGTGTGTGTATATTGCCTGCCACAAAGTTGCCCAAACATCAAATTTGAGTATGGCCACTTCATTGAGCCCCTTTGTGTCTTAGTTTTTCCATCTGAAGAACAAAGATAATCAAGTCTGTCTCTGTTTTCAAGCACTTTACATCCTAGTGCTGAGAAGTACTCAAATTAGTTCTAAATAGTAGTAGTAGAAATAACAAAATGTGTGGAGTGTGAAAAAACAAGGTTAGAAACTGATGTCATTATTTGTGTTCCAACCCTTTTTTAATGTTTTTTTATTATATATCAAATGAAAAATTCAAGATGAGTATAGGAATACGAACACCTTTTTTTTCCATTTTTTTTCTTCAAGCTGAATTATAAGGTCAGGAAAGACATTTGGTGAATTCGACTGCGCTTGAGAGGGTTGTTTTGTGTTGTTTTAGTATACCATGGCTTTCCTGCCTCTCTGTTAAACAGACCACAGAAGTACAGAGCACTCTATAAGCTAATCTTGTCTTTAAAAACAATTCTTTGCCAAAATGTTCTCTTAACTTATTTTTTAGGAAAAGGTCACCAAAGCTGATAGAAGTGCAGAATAGATAAAGCTCTCCCAGGAGTTCACAAAAAGTAACGTAGGTCTAAGTATTCCAAAATGTGCAAACAGCTTTAAAGTCTTGTAGCTGCCTCTCTGATACAGTTCTTCTCTTCTGATTAATGACAAATTGTTTTTGCACGACATTTCTGTTATTTATTGGAGGACTCGAGTGAGTTGTATATCCCAGTGGACATCTAATTGCTAAGCTGCTCTCTTTTCTCCCAGAATGACTAGTAGAATCTGTTCTGTTTTTTATCTGATGTCTTTAAACAATGAATGGTCATCACAAAGTTTATTGGAACTATATGCTTAGCTGATCACAAATATTAAAATGTCAAGTTTTTCTTTCCCGTGTATTGGATTTGTATTGTGCGTATGAGCAATTATATTCTACAGCTTTTAGTTTGTAGACATTTTCCCAGTTAACTGTCATAAGAATGTGTAATTGGAAACTAATTGCTTCACATTTTCAGAGTAAAATGAACATATAATTTATGAGACCACATTTTACATGTGTCTTTACATTTTACTTGCTCTTCTCTGCCAAATGCCTCATCGGGAAACTGGAGTTTATATATAAGGGAAAACAAGAATGCTGGCACAGAAAAACAGGTTGAGGACTATCAGATAATCAGATAAACAGAGGAAGATGGACTTTAAAGAAATTGAGGAAAATTAGATGAGAGATACTTCTATGAGAGAGAGAGAGAACACTGTTGGGATTTAGAAGACATGGCAAAGAAGCATGGACTGGTCACATCTGACAGCCTTCTCTCTCTGTCTCTATTTCACCTCTTGTCTCAAAATTTAGGCTAGTTAAAAGCCTCAAGAATGTCTGCCAGACATCCTTTTCCACATGGGCTCAGTTTCTGGTCTTCATATAAAAGCCTGTAAATATTTTAATTGTTTTCAATAGCCTGTGGTTAGTCTTTTAGTTACCAGAGTTCAGATTATTACCAACTAGTAGTTTGTATACTGGATTGGTGTTTTTTATTTGGGGTTTTGAATCATAGATTCAGTTAAGTTTAAAGTAATCAATGGTCATGATACTAGTTTTTTAGCATGCTACAATATAATAGTCATAATTGCATTAGTGTTCAAAACAGAGGAGATGTGTATGCTATTTTTCAACTTTATGCGTATAATCTTTCAAGATTAATTCTAAGTCTGGAAAAATCCAGTATATTAAATGCAGCATCTGAAGCACAAGTAAATATTTCTTTACAAACATCTGTATTTCAAAGTAGGATGTAGCAATTTCCCCTTGCCCTTTATGCATCAACATCCTTTACGTAACTAGTGAGCTGAAATGCTAGCTTAGTATTTCTTAAATCATTAGTGTTCCACTAAGGGGTTTTAAATAAACTCTAATGATCTTTATAAATGCATTGTGGGACTCAATATTAATTCATTTGAATGAATATATACCAGTATTGCTGGAGCCCCAGTTTGTGCTACTTTTAAACAAGTAGAAAAATACTTTTGCATAGAAGTTGTACAGAAAGTTTCACAAATAAAAAAAAATTCATCTGTATAATTTGGAAAGTGAAGTAGTGTTCACCAACCAGCTATTTTGGACCTTCTCAAAAGTAAAGAACTAGTGTTTAAGAGGTTAAAGATTAGAAACCAAATCAGTTTAAGGGGATAATTTATAGAGCTGTACGACCACTGATGTTCCAGTATGCCTCAGAAATATGTATTTTGAGGCTTCATAATATTAATTATTTAACATCATTCTAACACTCCTTATACATGAGTACCAAACCATTTTACAGAAGAGCAAGCTATCCTTATGTATACTTTACAGATGGAGCAGAGAGATGGTGTGACTTCTAGATACCTCAGTAGATCCAGAGAAAGATTCCTTAAGATCCACTAGTAATCCAGCTGAGAGGGAGGAAGAAAACCTGTTATAATACACTTGCAAAACTAGCTATGACCACAATGTATGTTCATTTGAATTAGCACAGAAATTGAGTTAATATTTAATCAGGAACTGTGATTGTTTTTAAAAATAGCTTTACAATTAAAATATTTGCACTGTTTAATAGAAAACACAGACCACCACTGTAAACACAGTGTAAAAGTGATGGAGAATATACTTAGAAACTAAAGTAAATGCTCTGTGTAGGGTAATGCCAAATTAACAGTTTAGATATCTGCTTCTACTGCTGACAAAAGAAACAAAGCCCATGTTTCTTTTTTTAAAAAAGCTTTGAATTAGCTTCAGATTAAAATTTGAATAATGGACAGGCATCTACAAATAAGCAAACATAAAACATTTTTAGAAAGTGTGCAGTTTAATGTGTGTAATACAAAGCTAGAAAGCTTGATGTGATACAGGTTGTATAATACTTAAAATTGTATTTAAAAGTCCGATTCTGTTTTTAACTGCTCAACTAAATAAGCGAATATGCTATGACCTAGAACTATTCTTGCCCCTGTAGCTGTTGATGCCAGGTACAAGACAGTCATCTTAACTAATTCTAAATTTTCTGCTTTAAATAAATACACTGGAGGTAATATTTTATGTAGTACTATGTTTTGCTACAAGCCATACTAAAGCAGGTGAATTCCCATACTTTAGAGGGCATTTCATAGGAAGTCAAGTCATCTTGCAAGAGTTTATGCTGTTGGATGTTATTGAGGAGATCTATCATGATTCCTTACAGCATATAGTTGTATGCTCCCTTTTTATTAGGAGGTGTGTGTGAGACAAAAGCTATAGGTGAGCTTCTAGAAACTACAACTTGCCCAACACTGAAACATATTCTTGTGTTATGTTATAGTAATTTTATTTCTCAACTGCTTTATGTGTTCCTGGAGTTGTCTCTTGCTCTTGTAGTTCAAGAGGATGCTGAGCTTGTGCTGGCCAAATGACCTGTAACTGCCAGCTCAGCTGACTTCTAATAAGTTTGCTTTGGTCGCTATTTCAGCTAACAGGCTACTGAAGGAGAGGAAGTATTTGTAATGCTCAAGAGTGTCTTTCAGAAGATTAGCGTGCTGTTGATAGTCTGGACATTTAAGGGAGGCTACTGGCTTGATTGATTTACACAGGGGTAAAATAGAAAGCAGTCAAATCACACTTAGCAGAGCTTGAGGGGTATTTTGAGCAGACTTTTGTGTAGCCTGTGTCCTTTTCTAAGTGTAAAACACTAGATTTATTTACTGCATGTTGTATATGTTTCATAGTTATCATCTGGACCTAGTCGCAAAAGCTTGCTTTGATGCTTGAAACCAGCTAGCACCTTTGGATGAAACCAGTATTGTAAACTCTTCAGATTACTTTCATCTCTCTCATGTAATGAAGAAATAAATCTATCTAGATTCTGTAGGTGCGGCAAGCACTACACTATTTTATTCTTTAATCTGATCAGGGCACTGTTTGAGTAGTTGCAAGTATTTTGGTGTAAGTCAGTAAATAAGTGTTCAGTATAAATCCCCTAAGCATCAGCAGCTGATAACCAGAAAAACAAAGGGTGTGTGTGTGTGTGTGGGGGGGGGGGTGTTAGGTAATGGGATTGGTAGGGGAAAAATAAAAGTTTTTTAAATGCAATGAAATCAATTGAAACTGGAGGATTTTTGAAAAGCACGAGTGAAAAGTATTAATTGTTTTGTTTAAAAGTAGGCATTGTCTCTTATGCAGAAATAATTTCTGTATATGACACTTTTATTTGACACTTGCTTAAAAAATTTTTTTTAAATGAAGAAATAATTATGGTAAATCATAATGGCATCTAAATATATAAAATAGCAATAATATTTAAAAAGGGATGATAATACCAGTTTTACCTGTGTGCCCTAGGCCATTCTCGGCAGCCTACCTTCAGGTTGCTGAGTAGTTGTTTGTAGTAGCGTTCTTTTCCCTACTGCAACCTAAGGTGTTTTATTCATGAATATGGACCTCACTGGTCAGACACACAACGTGCAGTTACTGCTCCAAGGAGACTACTGTTGACATGTAAGAAATAGTTTATAGCTATAGACATCAAGACTTCAGGGAAGCAATGACATACATTTTTCAGTATCATAGCTGGCGCTCTACATGCGCCGACAGCTCACCATTGTATATTTAGGCAAGTGAATATTTCAATAAAAAATGACGTCTTAAAGCTATTTGTTAAGCCCCTGTGCTGTATAATGCAAGCATCCTTACAACCTCTTTTTGAACTGAATGAGCCTTTTGGCATCACCCAGATAAATTGCTGTGTTCTTCTCCAGCCAGATCTCAAAACAAAAATGTTCACGCCTCACTTAACTTGCTGCAAAACCAGTGCCTTACACTTTGGGTTTCTTTCAGCAAACAAGGAATTGTTACTCTTGTTAGCCATTGAAAAATTATTTGCTGATGTTGTTTTGGGTAGGCACAAAACGCCTTTCATAGTTCCAAAGATATTAACCTGGGGAGATCTGTAAGATGGACAAGATACTTGTCAGTGTAACAAGCTGTATTGATTCCGGCACCTGTACTAAAGCTAAGTTGGTGCATTTGGTGTTTTGTTTTGTTTTCCATATGGAGAAGGGAAATTATATTTGGATAGTGAAATTAAAGTCTTGCACTGCACATAGTTTTGAACTCAGTAAGAAAGGAAGTAAATCTTCAGTGCTCCCTTAAATGAAGACAGACTGTTGTGATATCTTTCAGAAGGAAAACATATGCTGAAATAAAATCTTCCTATTTCTTTAGGGAGAAATGGAGAGACACTTAAGTGATGTCTGTAACATGCATCAGCTACAGAAAGAAAATTTACAATCCCTCTCTGGAAACCTCAGCAAGATATCACTATCATTAAATAACAAATACAAAAATGTAGAATCAAATCCACTTGATTCTGTTATGGTACAGTGGATTTAAAAGAAAGAAATACAGAACAGTAGCACGCTATTGTGCAGCTAGGTGCTAATATTCAAATACCATGAAATCAAAAGCACTGTGGAAGAGACAAATTTCTAAAAATTGACCCCATAAAGCACACAATACTCTAGAAAATCTGAAATGAACAGCAACCTCCATCATCTTCATCAATCCAGAAAAAGTCTACAAAACAAAGAATGTTTACAACTTAAGTGATGCTTAATAATAAAATCTTGCTTTTAAGGTATTTTAAGATATTTTATTCTTGCTTCCTACATTACTTTCTAACATGAAAAGCAAAAATATGTGTCTGTGTGTAGATATACGTGTGTGTGTGTGTGTGTATTATCATTTGTAATTAACCAGCATTCAGTCCTTGGCTACATTGGAGACGTTTTGTTAAAGGCTGTCATCAGTCATCATTTTGTCCAGCTAAGGGAGTTAATGTGACCACTTGCTAGCAAAAAAGTCTCAAATTCAAATTATAAGAGCAAATCATAACTACTTTAGTGTTCACTAAAACCCCTTCATCATGTGCAGGGGAATTAGAGGTACACTTTTTGTTATTACATGGATTTTATAATCCCTTTGACTTTCTATGCAGTGTAAAGAGGTGATACTGTATCCAAGAGTTGAGACCTATCGCAGCATGGGGCGATTGGTTTTAATTTCAATAAATAATAGCCTAAAAATATTAATGCTCTCATCCGCATGTAAATAATCTGTCTGTTTGAACTCTGGTATATTAACCAAATCTTGCAATTTGAAGTAAAATATTATTTCCTTCCTTCCTGCATATTTAACTGTGAAAGTCAGATTGCATCTTCTATACATGAAAAATTAATTCTGTGCAAGATGTTATCATAAAATTAGGAATGGATTTGTGTCCACAGATATTAAAGCAAAAAAGGAACTATTTAGTTTTCTCCTTATGTGTTTTACTTCTTTCTAAGATCCTACAAGAATTGTTCAACTGATGAATTTCATGGTCTGAAATTAGACAGATGCCTCTAGAAGGATATTTAGTGTTCATAATAAAACATATTGTACTTGTAAGAAGAAAGCTGAAGTTGCTCTACTTTGAGGGGTTTGATAAAAAGACACAAAGATATGAACTTAAACAAGAGGTGTGTATGAGGTGTGTGTAGGGAAGAAGCCTTATTGTTTCCTGTGTAGAGTCTTGAAAGATGGAAACTATTTAGGAGAAACAGGATGAAATTGCAGTGCAAAGAGTCAGTAGAAAGTATTTGGTTCCCAAAGATGAAAAAGTGTAGAGTAAGAAATGGCTATTAATAAAACTGTGAAAAACCTGCATTTTGTGAAGAACTTTAAGATTTTATATGTAATCAGTTTTCTCCAGTTGATTTAAAAACCCTTTTTGAAATCATTAAAAACAGATGTTTTCCTTTCCCTCACCCATATCAAATGATAATTCTCATTATTTTCTAATTATGTATGCACCTTTCTGTATTCCTGTTTAAAATATATTCTTAACGTATTATACTTCCACTCTGAGGATGACAAGACAATCTTTAAGAGGGTTAATACCTACAGCTTTCTTGTGATAATTTACTTCTGTGGGACTTGTTTGGAAAAAAGTATATCAGATTTATTAACAGGGGCTGAAAATGTGAAAGCAAATTATTTTTACCATGTCTTTAGTGTTCCTCAGCTTCATGTGACAGAACACAGTTTTCTGGTGTAAAAGATTTTGTGATTACTTAAAAAGACAGATTTGTAATGCTTTTGTTTGGAGAGGAATTAATGTCAGTTCTCTAGATGGGTGTATACTACAGGGACTTTCCAAAAAATATTTCTAGGATTTGGTGGTTGGTTCCTTTTCCCTCCCATACTCACAAGTGGACTCCTGCAGAGTTTTAAGCAACTGATCTGCAGACTTACCAGAATAACAAAGGCATAACATTGTACTCTATCCCATAC
The DNA here is from genome assembly GCF_036370855.1 of Dromaius novaehollandiae. Classification (NCBI taxonomy): domain Eukaryota; kingdom Metazoa; phylum Chordata; class Aves; order Casuariiformes; family Dromaiidae; genus Dromaius; species Dromaius novaehollandiae. The sequence goes on along the minus strand of NC_088101.1, from coordinate 43,492,666 downwards.
ATTCCAGTGCAAAAGAATTATTCATTTTATGACCTGTTAATGACCTGTTGAAACTAAATGGGTTTTGCAATTCATCAAATGAAAAGTGTTTCCTTGTAAAGTGTTTCTTTCAGTATAGTGTACTAGATTCTGGCTTAGAACATATTTTCTTTCTTTTCCTCACTCCAGTTGTTTAGGGAGCTGAATTATTAATATAGCACTGAGTGAAAACTTCCTTGTGCTTGATATTGGGAAAACTGCTATAAAAAGGGAAAAACTTCTATACGGACATGACAATTTAAATCTCAAGGGAAAGAGCAGGAGCTTAAAAACATAAATCTCTAAAATTCTTAAGTCTAAGAGTAAGCGCCATTAGCTAAATAGGTAGATGGAATATGTTAGAAATAGGTATGTGGTTAACGGGGAGCAGGAATATAAGTCTAGCAAAACTAATGAATTGTTAGAAGTTTAATAATTGCTAATCCTCTGACAGTTTTCCTATTGCTTACTATGATAGTGTTCAAAAACCCAATCTACAGACTTTAACTTGAAAGCAAAAAAAAAAAAAAAAAAAAAAAAAAACTGATGATTTCTTTGGTGGCTTATCTTTTTGTGCTATGCTGGAGAAATGTTGTGAATCGGACAACTTTGATCTTTGGTTTCACTGTTGTTCATCTTTATTTGCATTGATGCATGCAATATATTGACTGTGCAAATTTCCTGAGTAGTTGAGGAATATGTGTCCTGTCCAACATGGGTACTTCAAAATTGCTTTATAATGCAAAAACATGGGTGCTATTTGGTTAACAATGGCTGAAATTTCACAGACAAATCTGGTGGTGGGGTTACTGCTAGAATCTCTTTTGCTTTCATTTTGTAATGGAAACATCTTTCTTCCACCCTTAACAAAGTGGCTCTGATTATAGTCCTATTCCTTTCCCCAATAAATGTTGGGCAAGATAGTCACTCTGCTGCTTTACTTCAGCAAAAGGAAAGGGATAGCTGTGCTGCCGTGGGAGCAGATTAGTTCTGGCCTTCTCCCGTAAGCTTTCCCAGTACTGCGCCTTCCCCATCAGTGCCCGCTGCACCTTTATCCCATTTGTGCCATATGGTAGAGGCACAGGATCCAGCACATCAAATGTAGCGTTTTTAGATGCTGGTATAACCGGAAGGTCAAAAGCAGAAATCTAACAATGGTCAGTCTTGGCGTTGTTTAGAAGTGCCAGAAGAAAGAGGTGTAGAAAGAGCCAGAAGGTCCAGGTCGCTTTACGAAGTCTGTCCCAGAGCGTCGCAGGAGTCACTCCCCAAAGGCTGCACAAGCTATTCCCCTCCACGCGGGGCGGCTATCCGTGGCCTAGCGAGGTTAGGTTCAACAGCTTCCGATCAATTGTAGAATTACAACTGCAGAAAGAAACTCGGAAACTTCAGACAATCTAAACTTCTGCTTAAAGTGAGGTAAAGATTGTAGAGAGAAGGGAATAAAAGAAAAAGAAAGCTTTTTGTCCTGTGGCATGAAAAGTCAAAATATACAATACTCTCACAGGCACAAATGCTCTTAGAAGCACCTCCTTGAAACTTTTCAGTTCAGTGTCTTTAAATTTTGATATAAATAAATACCTGAACAATGTGCACATTTTTTAATAAAAATTTGATGCTTTGACTGTCAAAAACTTCTTTTTTAATGAAATGGACAATGAATTTTAATTGGATTTCTTAGGCTATTTATTTATTTTACTAGGCTTTTTTTTATAAAAAAGTCTTTTTTATGATTTAGGCCTTCTATTAACATCAGTCCATGTATGAGACTGGCATTGTATGCACGTTCATGTAACAAGAAATACTATCTAGAAATGTTAGAAAAAGTAAATTTCATTTCTTTTAAATGCAGCAAGCTTTTTTTTTCCTCTTTGCGAGAATCAGTCAATGCTCAAATCCCACTGCTCTTGTAAAGAACAAATCTACCCCAGATTGCACAGATATGCTGAAGAACAGAAAACCCTGGTGTGATGTAAATGGACCAAACAGCTGCTGAATGCAGAACTGTAACAATGCTTTAAACAGCCGAAATTGACTGTTTGCCTCTGGGAGGTTAATATTAAAAACTGCAAGTGGAATAAGACTTTAACTGCTGAAAATTTTAAGCAACCACAGATATGCTAGTTATTCAGTAATTCTAGGTTGTTTTTAAGGGTATGCTCAAAACTCATGACAGCTTCCAAAATAGTGCAAGACCATAATAAAGTTTGTCACGTTTCACATGAAGTGATATTCTTCAGTGGGGCTGTCTCTCAGAAACATTGAAAAATCTTAGATATTTATTTACATTAATTTATAATTTGATGGGAGTATCCCTATACATAGGGAAATGAACAGCTGGATGCTCAAAAACATTTGGAGTTTGCAAAGTTGAATGAAGCAGCATGTAATTCCTAGTAATTAGCTGCGGAAGTACTCCTCAGCCCTGATCCAAGCATTCGGAGTGGCCCCAGGAGCTGGGGGTGGTGGTGGTGGGAGAAGGTTCTGTACAGGCATGTTCTTCTTTAGTGTATTGCAAACGTGTAGAAAGTTGTGAACGTTGCTTATGAATTCAAATGACCTATTGCCTCAACAGGCACAAAAGGTGCCCTGATAGTAGAACATGGCAGGAGAGGATATTCGGTTTACACTGATTGTCACAACTAAGCCAAAGGCCACTTTATAGTCAATTTAATATGAAAATCTCTGAGCTAAATGTGTTTTGAGGACCGAAAGATGTGCATTGGTAATAAATCAAAAAATCACAGCAATAACTCTGTAACAGACTTGCACGAAAGTTGGCTGAAAACTTCTACAGAATTTTGGGTGTATTTAAAACCCAGATGTTTCATTAGGAATACAATGTAGTAGATGAAAGAGTTTGAAATGCTTGGTTTAAAAAAAGGAAATTTAGGAAAATGTGAAAATCTTGCATATTACGGGGAAATCTGCTTTTCAGCCAGTTCCAGTTGACACAGTGCTTGTAATCATCTGTATACAACAACTCTGGGCTGAAAAACATTTGACAAATGCAAAATATTATTAAAAACTGAATGAAGTATGCTCTGAAATGACTCTAAATCCTGTCCCAAATCCTGTCCCTTTGGTGAATTCATTAACTAGTAATGAATGGGAGAGAGGCGGCTCAGAGAGTCTGCTGGCAGTTGATATCAATTCTTTGTGAGTTGATTTTGTTTATAAAAGATGTCAAACACAAAGTTTTGAAAAAAGTAACAGTGTTTGGGAGGAACTTTTCCAGGGTTAAACAACAACATTATCAGCGCATTTGATACAGTACTTAGTCACAGGAAAAACATTGCTTATCTAATGGAAAAATGATGACACAGATCTTTATGAAAGAAAATACTGGACACTTAAAGGTGATTCTTAAAGCCATATCTTATTAAATTTATCAGTGTTTATGCAGACCCTCCAGCTCTTAATATTTGTAGTCATTTGAAGTTAAATATAGATGTGTTTAGTTGATATGTTTTTGTCAGAAAAACATAAAATTATACCTTGCCGCTAAGGCATCTCTCTTTTCCCGAGGCTAATGTGGACCTTTTAAATACCTATTTTCATTAGACGGAGGAGTCTGGAGTTAAAATTGCTTGAAGCACATACAATGATGAAACTTCAAAAGTAAATGCTGTAGGATATTTTAGCTACATTAGTTACTGAAAGCTTCTATCAAGGCCAAATCTTTAGCCTTTCATTATACTTGCATACACTTATGCTGATCTAATGGTCTGGAAAGAAGGCAAGTAGCCATGTAGAAACTATGAAGCCCTGAGGGTTTTTTCAGTGCGATAGGAGTCACACGGGAAGCATTTCAAAGTGTCTTTTCCAGCCCTTCCTTATGTGCTCCAGCAGGTAGGACAAACCGAATCTGATTTTTTTTGCAGTCTTCTAGACACAAATCCCACTACCACAGTCCTCTGTGGTAGAACGGCATTTCTGGTGGTATTTGCCGCTTTATAACATTGCAAGCGAGGTGAGGAAAGACGCAGACGCTGTTTTCTCTTTGAGTGGCAGTTGCCACAATGCTTGGCATTACTCTGTTCGAGTAAGATACAAGGTCTCTTAAAGCTGCCATTAAACATCCTTTGCACATCAATCCTATTTGTTCTTAATTAATTACATCCTTAGGATAATAGATTTAAAAACAGCCATATCTGTTTTTTTTAATGGTCTGCCTCTCTTTACTCTCTCTCCTTCAGATCTCCTGCACCCTTCCTCTTTATCCATTCATCAGATCTGTTTCATGCAGCCAGAAATCCAGTAAAATATGACTATAGAATTCTGTAGAACTTGACTTTTAACAAAAAAATGTAAATAGAAAGTGCTAGGGATGTTATGAATAAAAATGAATTAGCACTTTTAATTCATGGATAGCTTAAACCCTAAGGTACTTCTTAATTGCATTTTAATTTTTTGTAATTTTGTGGGTTTTAACCTTTCAAAGTGACATTCTGTGTGGAATAATTTGATAGTCTGGTAACACAAAAATACTTGAAATTCAAGACTACTTTTGCATCTTTCATACAAGAATTACCTAATAGTTGGGTCTAAACAACAATGAAATCGCTCTGACCTTTGTGGAGTTCAGATGAATGTATCAGTAACTGAGATTAATTTCAGCATATTCAAACTAAAAATATAGTTTTGCTATCAGTAATTCTTCTGCAAATGATTTAAAGTAAGAAATGAGCAAAAGCAGCGCATGGTATTTCCACTCTACCTAGCTTCACGGTCTTGCAGATTAATCGCAAGGACAAACTGGATTATGAAATTTGTAATATCCCTTTTCCGTAGCTTTCACGAGCAACTGGTTGTGTACTCTTACAGAAACAATAAGCATCATTTTGTTTCCTAGTCCATCAGCAAGAAAACTGAAGCTTAGAACACTGAACTGAATATCTTGTGTAGTCCCTAAAGACCAAGGTCAAATTGGGAACAGGAACTAGAGCTTCATCATGCTATTTTGGTGCTTCTTAAAGGGAAGGAAGGGCCTCGTAAGGAAAGACTTAACTGTGATCATTCCACGACTACAAATGTTTCTCTCTGCCTGGAGCACTCTAGTGTCCTTGGCCAAATGTTTCCTTTAATTCTCTGACTTCTTTCTCTTAAATTCCCCCCCCAAAAGCCCTTTCCTGCATGAGATTATCTGAGGATACTTCTATCCTTACATATCTGCTGGCTAATGCAGTACCTGTAATGCCCTTCAGCTGTTTTACGTTGCGCCATGTTTTTTTAAAAAAGTGTCCTTGTTCCCTTTCTGAAAAGCCTGTCTTTGAGTTGCTAGTGAGCCATGTACATCCTGAACTTTGTTTAATACTCTTGTTTCCTTTCTCAGCAAAGAAACCTGTTTAATGCACTCCTTTCTTCTGGTTTCTACCAGAACAGCACATTTATTTCTCACTTATATGTCAGAACAAGATGATCACATTACCTGTTCACAGGGGAATGGCTTTATACAAAACTTCAGTTTGAAACGTGGTTTCCGTGTTGGGGAGGGGCACACAGTTTGCCTGTTTCTCATCTTTCATCAAGGGCAGCATTTCTTCTCAGACAGAGCCTTTGTAATGGTGTCACATCAATTTTTACCTCCCTCAGCACATCCCAGCTACAGGAAATCAAAATATAACAAGAAAGGCCAAAAGAGAAGCCAAAAAGTCAGTTGTTAGGCAGATTTCTTCTTGAATTGTAACCCCAGGTCCCACTCGGTCTCTTAGTGACTTTCTGCAAGTTACTTAGTGGTGTTCACCCCTCTCTGATGTCAGAGCTTTGCTTAGTGTTGCAAACAGTGAGGGAGCTGAGGCCGGCAGGGATGGGGGTTCTGGCTGACTGCAATAGTCATTCTCGGTCTTAATGTCGACAGCCGTGTCAGGTGCAACCTTCCCTCTCCAGGTCATTTTGGACACCTTGCCATGCGTGTGGAGAAAACGCAAGCGGGATATACACAGCTCAGAATTGCAAAGTGTGGCACCAGATGAGTGTCATGCTTGTGACACCGAATGAGCCTTTGCTGGCCAAGCTGTTGTCAGTCGGGTGTGGAAGGACTGACCTCTGCAGTTTGCAATGGGCTGGTCTTTGTTGTTGCTGAGTTGCCACTTCTGAACTCCCCGTTTTCTTTCTTTCTTTATTTTTTTACTCGTACGTCTTCCCATATTGGTGTTTGCTCTTGAATCCTTAAGTTGCTGCTGATCTTGGCTCTGAGGGCAGTTTTGCTGTTCTTGTTTGATCTAGTGTGCATGCTTTCTTACAACTTAATTTTCTGACACATGGGAGCCTAGGCCACGTGGCTGTGTCCTGTCAAAACTAGACCTTGGAGTGCAGAGAGCTGAGCTGTGGAAGGGAGGGTCACATAGGCCTCAAAGTTGCAGCTTTTTTCCTTTGGGGGCGGGGGGGGGGGGGGGAACAGCAGGCCAAACTCATTTTTCATTTCATAATGCTTAGAGAACGAGCAGAAACGTGAGGCTCAGCAGCATTAGCTTGGAGGTGCAATGGTCTGGTTGCAGTTGGGTTAACATGCTGTTGCTTCTTCCTATTTCCCTCAGAAACAGAAAGAATAGGCAAGACACATTTTTTGATAAGGGCAGAGATAACGAGGTAGTAAAGGCACCAAAGGCTGGAGCAAGGATAGAGGAGACGGAGGAGCAGGATAGAGCAGAGCGAGAGAGGTGAAGCAGTTGGTCACATGTATATGTGGGTATAGCTGTTAGTAGGCCTTGTCATGTGGTGTATTAATATGTGTATCCTTACCTTAGGATTAGCAAGTAATAGCCAAAGATGTATTTGAGTATGGAGGAAAGAGTGAAGAAAGATGAGGAAAACAATTATTTTTCAGGAGAATAAGGAAATAAAGAGAAAGCACATGAAAAGAGATAATTTAGGTAGTTAAAAGACACAAATTTGGTGTAGAAGTGTTCTGAAGATGAAATCAGAAAAGGAAAATCAAATAAAGACCTGATTAAAAATGAGGATGGGTAAGGAACAGCAACCAAATATATAGATGAAAGGACTCAATACATAAGACACAGAATTTAATATAATTCCCTGTTCAGAAAATCCTGATGCTTATTGATGCAAGTATATGGGTCTATTGATGAAGGAAATAAACTTATTTCCTTTGAATAAAAAGAAAAAAAGGCAGGATTGGATCAAGCATTAGACATTAAAAAAAGAAGCCTTTTTGAATATCTGATTCCTAGTTACTTAAATAACTAAAGATTTAGTCACTGTTGTCCAGTTTTCTGTCTTAAATATGGAATATGTTTCCAATACTTCATGCGGTAGGACTGTCATGTGGACTGTTAGCAGCATATTTTCTTAAAAAGTCACAGGAATTCTTATCACTTGTATTGTTCAAGTAAATTATTCAGGGGACCATTTTTCAAGGAAGAGTGTTAAAACTTCTTTTCACTTAGCATCAGAGAACTCATAATAGAAGAAATATCAGGTGTCGTGGCTGATGTCTTCTCTGTATCGTGATATCGTTGCAGGTTAATCGAACCTGTGGTACATATTTATGGCTATATACAAGATGCAATACAGGTGGTGTGTGAATATTATCGTTGCAGTACAGATTTGTAACTCATTCATCCAGAAAATCTCACAGCAATGTAATATCACATGGCAGAGCCAAAAGCAGATTGTCCCTTTCATGACAGAGGCTCTTCATACCCAAATTTTAGGACTATTTCATCAAGCAAGCTTCCATATAGTATAATCTGCATCATGGTCAGAAATTCCTCTCTCTGTATGGCTGAATTCCCCTGGTAGTTTCTGAGATGTCCAGTATCAAGACTGACTGCCCCCAAATGGGTAAGAGGTAGGATATGTCCAACAGCATTAAAGAAGGCTGTAGAATTTTGTATAAAGAAATGGACCTTCTGTATTGAAGATTTCCAAACATAAACATTTGAATAAAAGTCTTTTTAAATGATTAATGATATTGAAGGGTGTATCTAAAAGGCAGCAGCACTAGCTATCTATTTACCATTCATTTCCAAACAATTTATAAAGTTATTACCTATCTGGAATATTACCCACTTTTTCATATAATCATAAAAATTTATGATGTATACCTTTCAGATGCTTGTGTGGAAGGAAAAAAAATGAATAACAATAAAAGATGATGAAGTAGAAGCCATATTCATTTTTTTTAATTACCTTTATCTTTTCAACAGAGGCTATCTAGTACTGAGGTAAATTGTCTGCCTCAGTTTAACAGTATGTGATTTGTCATCTAGCTTTCTATTCTTGTATCAGTGTAATGGATGAACCACAGCAACTATACCATCCAAAGGTATACTGTACACTAACAACACCTTACACGTGATATTCATCCCTCAGTGGTGAATGCTGGCATTTATACGAAAAAGCTGTGGGCTTTGTGCGGGCAAAGTGCTGTATCAGCATGTCTACTGGCTATCTATACAAAACCAGCTCTTTCAAGAAGCATAATGCAGAATTTAACGGTATTCTTCCCATGCTATCTTATCCTACGCATATTCTAGACCCATGGGAAGACAAATGACAGTAATAAAATATGGATAGTGTTAATGTACCTTTAGTGTATATATTGGTAGATAAATATAATAGAAGTACTTGGACCATTTTTAAGTGAGCCTGCCTGAAGATATTCCTAGAAGGAGCTCTTTAGCATTACTTATACCCTATGAAATTTTTCTAGTTTGAAAATTGGAGAAAAAAGAAGACAAACATATAATTCTTAAGTTATTTCTCGGTGGTTCTTAAATAAAGGCCTGATGCTGCCGGCAACAAGAAAAATCACATAAAGATCCAAAGATAGAACTACAAAATAAATAGCTCAGTTTTTATCTCCTATTTCTAACTAGCCAATATTCCTGCAGCCATTAAATAGTGAATGAATTGAAACTACCACTTGTCTTACTGTCTTACTGACTGAATTCCCAGAGCTGTAGTATATAAAGATGGTTTTATTAAAGTAATTACTGGCACTAGTGTTAGTTGACAATTCTATCTGTACTCTTATTTTTTTTTTTCCTGTATCACTGTACCATGATAATGCTTCCTTTAAAACACCCCCCCCCCAAAAAAAAAAAAAAAAAAGAAGATAGCTTTCCTACTGTTCTCATTAGGAAATGTATGTAAACAATAGAATTCGTTGCCACCATCATTAAGAAAAAATAGAGAACTAAAGAATACGCCTGCCAATCTACACAACAGGTAAGAGTTGAATCGAAGTGGCATTTCATATAATTGCTAATATATCATTTAAAATTATTTCATCAGAGATGTTTGCAAATGCATGATTTGACTTACTGCTTTTAACAATATTACATTTGTAATGGATTACTTTAACAAAATTACTTTAAAGAAAATCAAGGTATACAACAGATTTTACCTTTCACAGAGGATCCTTTTGCTCAGTTAAGAAAGATGATAGCAAAATGACATTCAAACTGAGATTGTGACCTGCTGATGACTTCTGTATGTTGCTATTCTCTCCTGTACAAGTAGGAGCTTAGGAAAGAGACAGCATGCAAGAATGAGTGGGGATGTGGTTTCTGCATTTTTGGGGGTGGGGGGGTAGAAAAGAGAAGTCACACTGTGGCTAAGGAATTAAAGAAAAAAAAAAAAAAGATTCTGGCAAAGACCTTGCATTCGCCTCTGAAAGAAAATGCAGGCAGTTATACTGGAGCCAAGCACCCAGGTTCTGCCTCAGCTAGGGTTTATCGCTTCTGGGCAAAGCTGTAAACACAGTAATCCAGAAGCTTTGTCTGTCTTCGGTGGTTCAGCAGTCTCAGGCTAGGTTGCATTGCTACCCAGATTTTCCTTAAATTCTTACAGTGCGAGAATAACACACTTTGAAAATTTAAGTGATAACAATGTTTTTTCTTCTCCCTCAGAATATTGCTCGCATCCAGCTATGAGTGAGGATAAAAGCATTGACAGTGGTGATATAAGGATAGAGGGCTGGCATTAACTATGCAAGCAGATGTGTTACTGTTAAGAAAGGATCAAAAAAATACAACTTTACAAAATTAAAATTGAAAAATTTTCATAAAAAGCCATAGCATGCGGCAACTTCTAGTCTTCTGATACAGATCATTTAGCAGACTTTAGTGATACACCAATACCTTTCAACCTCAGCAATCATCTTTTCAGACATGAGTTGTAAAATAAATGAGTATTTTTCATGAAGGGCGTGTGTGAATAGATTGATATCTCTGGAAGGTATTAGCTTATCTTTTCTAGTAACTAAGTGAAATAGAATGAAAAATTCAAAGCAGTAGGCTCTCTTGGGATGCAATACTGTGTGGACCTCTCTCTCTCTACATTTTTTATGAGCTCTCTACCTTTCCTACCTGCTATACATAACACATTATTTCTTTCCTTTCAGATAAAGTAGGTAGTATACATGAGTGATAACTGAACATGTCATTTGGGATGTGTGAAATGTTCAATATGAACTTTAAAATCCTGTTAATTTAATTAATATCTATTTGCTTCCAGAAGCATGAAGTGTTTCATAAAAGTAGTTTTGTTATCATAGGAGACTCTAATTGTAGTAGAACATATCTCTTGTGATTCTTTTTCAAATTGGTTGCAAGTTACGGATTTGTTGGTATGACTTGAATGCTTCTTTGCCTAAATAGCTGATGATAGTTCAAATTGTTGTGTCCTATGGGGGATGATATTGGTTAGAACTGTTTGAAAAATAAGCAGAAGAATCTTAAATATTTCAATTTTATATTAAAAAAACTGCCTGTGAAAATACTTTTAATAACTTCTATCAAACATAATATTTAATCAATTATCAATAATTTCCCAGAAAGAATTTTAAAAGGGAGGGAAGAGTTCCAAATGTTTTTAACATGTTTTTACAAAGCATGTTATTTGAAGACAGCAAAAATTACACATAACTTTGACAGTTCCTTAAAGAATAAATAGAGAGTTTGTGTGCTTTCCATAATAACAAAAACAAATAGAGGCATTTGTATGGCTGCAAGATTAGAAATATAGAACTACTCAGGGCCTAAGGGAACTCTGGGTCTCACTTCAGGACTGCGGTGCCTACCTCCAGCTATATCAGAGCTACTGTAGACCCTGATGGAGAAGGGGTGGAAAAAAAATGTATTAAATTTTCCAGCTCCTCTCCCTACATCTTCTGTGAATTGGACGACCATCCTGTTATTTCCAACAGCTTTGTACAGGCTTTGTGTCACTGGAGTTTCTAATCTGTTGTAATCCTGTCAAAACAATGCAAATTACTGGAGTCAGGGATTCAATCCAGTGTTTAACTTTAAAGACTATCTACTATCAGCACAAATACAAAAATAGACAACTTGATATTACAAGAAATCAGGATGATTTCCTAGAGCAGAAAAATTTAGGAAGAACATGAGAAATGCGCGGAAAATCAATTAGCTCTAAATCAATAGATCTGGAAGGACTGCAACTAGTTTGCTTTCTAAAAGTGCTTGTGAGGAAAATACACACAGCTTTAAGGTAGGTCACATCACAACCTCCCCCACCCCCCAGCTATTTAAATTAAGTAACTTTATTTCACCTCCTCAAAAGTATTTAAATCATGTCAGGAAAAGTAAATATGTCCGGAAGAGAGTAACATGGTGAGGAACTATCCATACTGGTGCTGCAGCCGCACTGCAGTTTGGAAAGCAAAGTGGTATTCCTTCCCACCCGTAAAGGTGTTGGTCCTCCCAGGGTTAATGAAGCATTTGGGAGAGGGCCACCAACTGTGTAATACTGGAAGAAAAATGCCTGCAGATAACAGAAATTGCTTAGTTTTTATCTGTTTCATTCCAATTGCTTCTACATTCTAAAATATGCGGAACTAATTTTCATTTTCTTGAGCTATATGATAATTGTAGCATTTTAGCCCCCACAGTCTTCTTTCTTAATTTTGCTCTGTCTTTACTTTGCTTCATCAGCCTATCATTATGTTTGTTCCTGCTTGTTTCTATTACTGTGATTTTTGAATTGAATTGTGATTTCGGACAAACTCTTGCAAAGCACTTTTTCTTAAATTAATGCTATAGTCTTTCATTGATAGTTAGAGGATTAGTTCCCTTAGCTTAGTGGATTTAGTTCCCTTGTCTTCATTTAAAGAAAACCTATGGAAAAGTAATTTAGGTAAGATTACTCTACTTTTATATTCAGTGTTAGCCTTGCTCAAGGTAGCAAATTTAGTTTCATTCCTACAGTTGAGGTTATTGGACTGCTTAGGATGTATGGTACTGGAGATCACTATAAACTGGTCTTTAGTAAATTGTTCTCATAGTTGGGTTTTGTCTATCTGGGAACTACAAATTTTTCTTTGCCTAGTATGCTGCATTAAAGACTTAGTCCAGTAGAAACCTATTTTCTGAAAATGATATTGTAATAAACAAGTATTTGCTGAAATGGAAATAGAAATGATTAATGGTGTGATTATTTAGAATAATAAATATGGACTAACAAAATGAAGTAGAACTTGCTTTGAATCACTAATAATGATTCTAATCACGAGCTCTATTATGCTATCGAAAATGTAAATTAACAATATTCTATGAAAAACTCCAGTATTTACTTAAGTATTCTAAATGGAACAAATCTAACATTTTATTTTAAATGCTTTATGCAAAAGGACACATTTGAAATAAACTTTGTGATCTCACTTGAACTCTGCTTAGATAGTAACATAAATAACATTTTCAGAGTGTTTGAGACAACCTGTCTTTGCTTCGCTGAGTATGGCGACTCAATTACTCTTATCCCTAGAAAAGACCATTTTTATAGGTCAAGAGTGAAGTGCAGTGGTGCAGCAGAAGTCGTAGTTACTAATAGAATAATAAAAGGTTTTTGTCTCCAGAGTCTCACTGACAAAAAAGTAAAATTTTTAAACTTTTAAAGTTTCAGCATCAAATAGAAAAGTAAATGTATATAAACATGTAAATGCAGAGGTGAGAAACATAAACATCGTATTTTCCAGTAAATATTTAGTAGCTAGAGATCTCATCCTAGTGTTTCTTGTTTGTGTTTTGAAATTGGTCATGTGGGTTCAAGTAGCAGTTTCAATATCTCGCACAGTTAGCAGATCATTTCAGCTAAATTATCTATTTTTGTGGGAAGAAAAATAATCATTTTTTGCTTATGTTCTATTCCATTGTTTGAGTCCCTTTAGGTAATTAAACTCAATTTTAGATAACATTAAAGCTAAATTATGTTAGTAATTATCATACAATGATAAAACCCCAGGCTATTGATCCTGGTAATATTTATACTTTTATTTAGTGCACTGTTTGAAAATGATTTATTATTGCTTCAGGCCATAGTTAGGAAAATGAAAGCTCTGAACTTATTTCCATTGAAACCCTTCGGTGATTCACAGGAGTCTGTCATCTATCTTTGCCTTGAGAACATGGTCATATATGTGAATGAATGTAACAGGAAAGACATTCGACTTTTAACAAATAGCTGGGGCACAATAATGTCTTTTTTTACTGATGTAGTCTGTGGGGGTGGGGGGAGCAATTGTCACTTCAGGAGAAAAGAAAGGGAAGTTACTCTACAAGAGTCATTGATGTGTCCTATAATTTTTTCTCATGGTGGACAAGGGAAGCTGGAATACACTGAAAATATGCAATGGCTAAACACAGACAAATCACCTATATGGTCATGTTGCCACACCAGAGTTGTATATTTGACCATTTTGGTTGTAAAGCAGTTACTCTCAGGCATGTATTTCCAATTCTATAATTTTATTGCTTAGGTGAAACAAAAACAAAATAAAAAACCACTATAGCAGTACAGTCAAGAAGTCTATATTTAACAAAACAAATAATGTATCCTTAGGTGAAAGGGAACTGATGGGCATGTCAGAACAGCTTTTGCTGAGGGCAAACTTGAAGTTCCAGTAAAGCTCGTTCGTTTTCTCACGCGCTCTCTCACATACTCTCACCGTGTATGTGTGTTTTGTTTGTTTGCTTTTTTGGCAGGGAGGGGAGAGAGATGAGGATAAGCAAATTTCTGGAAGGAAGATAAGGTAGACCTAGGAAGATAAGATAGATCCTACATAAGATCTAGGATTCTGTTGAACCCAAATTGAAATCCTGAGTATTCTGACTTCTCATATGTCTAGGATATTCAACCCAAGCATTACACTTCCTAGGGGAAAAATAAAAGTGCAGTGACTACAGCATAGTTAACAATAGAGACATTTAGTAAGAATAACTAGAGTATAAAGAGGTGGAAATTGCTATTTACAGAGCACGAAGAAGGGGGATATAGATAATAAAATAAATGAAAAAGTCCTGATTAATAGATTAAAATAATGAAAGGGATCAAAATCCAAAAGAAAGAGAGGTTTCTGAGGCCTCTTTCTTCAAAGATGTTACTGTTCCCAGGGAGATGCTGAAGCTTGCCCGCTAGGATGGCTTCTTATGGCTGAAAGTGCTTTGCACTTGTGGAGACTGGGACTTCACTTGCTGCATGGTTCAGGAAAAATATTGCAGTTACTGCATCACTTTGTTTATCAACACTGAGTGACTACACGACCCAAAATGTTGAAGTAGTTATTCAATTGCAAGTAGGAAGAATAAGATCTGAAAGAGAAGTGTATTGTAGTTGCGCAGAGAGGCGAACACAAGCAATCATTTAGCATAGTTGGAAAGTGATGAGTTCCAATTAGGTTACTCCAAAAGTTTTCAGTTTCTGAAGGTCTCATGATTGAAGAAGCTGTTTCAGATGACTCTAAGGCTTAAATTCCACCTCTGCTATGGAAGGGAGTATTTTGGAGCACCTGGAGGACTTGGTTAAAGAATCGGGAGGGGATTCATAAAAGATGAGACAACTAGTTGAGGCTTTTTAGTCTTAGAGTTTTGATTTAGGCAAAAACAAACAAACAAACAAAAACTAATGATGGAATTCCTTTTACCCACGTTTGTGAATCTAAAATTTAGGCACCGAGGCTAAGATAGGCATGCAGACCTCTGTAAGGAGTTGAAAGGGAGGGGTCCAAGCTATAAGGCAATCCATTCCACTCAGGATCAGTGACAGTAATCTTCTTCTGCAAGTGAGGCTTAGGATAGTTTAGTCTTGCCCATCTATCTTTTAATCAATTGCACCCCCATCCCCCCCCCCCCCCCCAAAGTAACTACTGTGCAACACTAAGCTGCTGGCTATTTAAGACACTTATAGCATATTTACAAATAATTCCTGTAATAGTCATGAGTTCCCTGAAGTGATTTAAAATATTTTACTCCTTAGGACTTGTAAGGAAAATTGACATAAATGTGAAGACTTGCATGTTGACAACTGCTCTATATTTAACATTGTTGTTATCACTTTTTAAATCAAATGTTAAAAACTTGTCATTTTGTGTAAGAAATTATAACTAAAATGAATATTTTTTAAAAAAGAAGAAATTAATGTGGTGGGGAGGCAAAAAAAACACAATAAATTCAACCTCAATGTCAGTTTTGTTATGATTACTATTGTAACAGCATTCAAATACATCAGTGATCAGTGCATTTAGGTTCTGAATTCCTTATACGTATAATTGGGAAATAGTTTTTATTGTTTATCATAGCTTGCAACAAAATCCTGTTAGTAAAATAGTTGACTTATATTCCAGATAAGTTTGAGGAAAAATAGTAAGCTGGCAAAATCAACCTTCAGGAAGTGATGATATCAGCAAAATTCTGATTTGAGTTTACCTGTTTTCTAATAAGTAGGTTTGAGACAGAAGAATGAATTATTGCCACCAACAAAATTAAAAAAAACCTTCATGTAGACTGAGTATTAATGTCTTGTTTCAATTTTAAATTCATTTTAAAAAGTATCAGAGCTACAGTCCCAGAATAATATGCCATAGGCAGAGCTGCTCTTAAAAAGATTTTTCTTGAAAATAAAGATTTGCAATATTACCTTTGTAAAATATCCAGAAGACTCCCCCCCCCCCCCCCGAATAAATGTGTATATGTGGTTTAATGGACTGTCCTGATCTAGTTTCCCTGGAACAGTTTTATTCAGTGGAGTGGGAAGCACTTTATGAGAAGAAGGGGAAGAAATTTGTCACAATTTCATATTCCTCATTAGGAATTTAGGACTAATGCCTGCTCATTTTCTTTCTGAAGATTATGTTCTAAATTGAGTTCATCACAATGTATTTTACATGAAAAACATTAGCTGTATTTTTTTCTTTATTTTGGAGGGAAGTGCTCATGGAAAAATTAGCTATAGAAGTAATGAAATTAGGATTCCTTATAATGATGGTCACTGACACTATTTTGCCATTCTGTCTGATGAACAGAAGAAATAACAGTCTAAACTTGGCTCCTTCTCTGCTGTAACTTTTCACATGTCGAGAGATTTGGTAAGAGAAGAAAGCAATCTAAATGTCAGTTAAAATTTCTAAAATGTTCACCAGAAGTGGTTTAATCTTTCCAAACTTCACTTTTTCCTAAACTTGCAGAATGCCTTTGCATTTCAGACAAAATCACAGCTTAAACCTTCAGAATTTTATGATCATTCCCAGGATCTCTGCATCATCATTACATGGACGCCACAAATTTTAACAATAACAAAGAATGAACAGGTTGAAATAGTAGGTGAAGGTGTGTGTTTTCTTCTTCAGTTTACATTTTGATTGAAATTAATAACATACTTTTTTTTTTTTTTTTTTTTTTGTGACAAGCTAGATGATATACTTTAATAGTTCTTTCTGAGAGTTGTGCTAAGCATGAGCAGAACTAAATAAATCCAGGAGTTGTAATGAAGCCTGATGGGAGCAATGTATCATGATGTTCCCAGTACACTATTTCTAGGGGTAGCCTTTGCCTTATATTTATGTGTATTAAGAGACACTTAATTGGTTGTTTCATCTTGTTGTATGACTTATTTTGGTTATGATGAAATAACAGCCATGCCCATAGTCATCTTATTAAATTCATTATTTATTTACTATTTTGAAAAGAGAATTTTTTTTTTTAAGAAAAAACAAAAAAACAAAAAAACAAAGTGGCTGAAGAGTACAGACTGTGAAGTATGCCTGTTCTTGTTTTTCTTCAGTGAAAGTTCTTCATATCCAGGACTGTAATCTGTTTCTATATACTTCATGTCTATGGGGAGGAACCAAATAAATGAAGTATTTTTTAAGCCAGCTGTGAATTAAGAAGGAAGTGGTACACTAAGATTGTTTTTATCTTGCGGATGATGAGGAAATGTTTTGAGGTGTCAATGGACAACAACTTAGCCATGGGCCAGAATTTTCATTTCTCTTTTAAATTATTTTGACTCACTGCTTACTTTAAGATTTTTAATAAAAAATATAAAACAGCATGTGCCTATGCACAGTGTAGGTCTGGGCCTATCTATCTGGAAATAGAATACATCTCAGTTGATGAAAATCCTTGAAATGGAGAAGGGAAATGGACTAATGGTACACACCTGATTTATTAGCATCAAAATAGCCTCTCAATACTGAATGGCTTGAAAAATTAGAGGTAGGAATCAACCAAAATAGGATATTTGGGGTTTAGCTTCTATGTATAGGTCAGTAATTAATATATAGGATTTTTATTTAACAGAGATTACAATGTTTGTGTGAACCACGTGTCAGATATTACCAGTGTTAAGCCTGGGCAAACTACATGGCTGATCAGCAAATATTTAACATTTATATGTTTATATGTTATGTTTAATATAGCAGAACATGTACATCCTTAGAAAAGAGGCAAAACAGGCAGGTTTCAGACTCCTAACTCTGCACCAGTTAGGCTCCATGGGAAAGTAAGTGAGGTGCCAATGCTGGGTTACTTGCCATACATCCTGAAGAGTAGCAATTCTGATTTCCTCTTCTGTATTTTCTTTGTATATAGGATGTTTCATATATGGATATATGCTCTTTGTTCTCTCTCTCTCTCTCTCTCTCTTTTTTTTTTTTATTTTTATTTTTTTTTTTTTAAACTATTTCTATCCAGTTCTCTCTTTAGTGACCAGTAACTAACCCTCTTGGTTTGTGATTTTACCCATTCTGGGTTTCAATTATTAGGGATTTGTGCTGAACTCATATTATTCTGGTCATTCTCAAACATTAGTGGTTAACATCCCTTATTTACATTCAGCGGGAGTAGCACCGCATCCCTTTCCCACTTCCCTCCTTGTCCTTATCAATTTTTTCTTGATATCATCAGGAGCTGTTGAACTTGGAAGACATTCTGGCAAGAAGTGGTCATAAGGTCCCACCAAAAAAGACTTAGAATCGTTAAGTTAGTCTCATAGGAATATTATTCCCTAAGACAAACTACTTGCCTGCACTCCAGACATCATTATCATACTGTAGGACTTGTTACATGAGGACTTGGGGGACATCACATTTCAAAGATTGGTTAAGTACCATGTTCATATAATCCTGTAGATGTTCCCTGTGCTTTGAGTCTTTCTATAGGATTATGGAATACATCTCTGCTTTGCTAGTATGCAAGGGGAATAAGTCATTTTTTTAGACAAATTAGAAATATGGCTTGTGCCTAAAAATTTACTTTAAATATTTTAGTGCAATGTGTACACCTTGATTATTAAAAGCAATATTATCTCCTTCATGATTTTGTTATACGTTATTGAATAGTTTACAGTAGCAGTTAATGAGAGAAGGTAATCAATAGTTCCCAGACAACTTAAAATTGATTCATATTAGGTTCTTTCTGTAGTAATTTATTTTTTGAAGTATGATAAAATCCATGACAGGCAGCAAAATGCATTTGCAGAATTAAATTAGTGTGTTAGCATAACTGTGACAAGAATTTAACAAATGACTGCAGGCGCATAGCCACAAACCAGTAACAGTATCCTGGATTTGTTGTATTTTTTTTTTCCATCCTTCACTGGCTATATATATAATTAAATTAAAGGTAGTTGCATTTTACAGAGAAAAATAATTGCTTATGTTTTGCCCTACCAATGATGCTCCGTATGAACGCTAATCAGCCTTAGTGAAACTTATTGTGCTCTCCCTGATCTCAAGCAGAGTAAATGAAATGCTCGTTAGTTGTGCGTTACCGACATTATTCAATACATAGTTGTTGGGGGAAAAAATAGGCAAAGAGGTAGCAATGGTGTTTCTTCTCTTTCCTTAAGCACTTATTGGGCTTAAAGGAAACAGAAGAGAGGAGATTTCCAGGAAAGGCTTAGATCTTGTGTGCGCTACATGAAGTTTGTTCCTGATGACGTTGCCATAATGCATACAATTTTTAAATTAGTTCCTTGCCATGACACAAGCACTACAATATCATATTAATAGGCAATGGAAATATTCTCTTATTCTTTGAAACCAGTCTAATTATATAGTGATCTCTAATTCGTTAGTTTGACTGCTACATGGCTTAACTACATGGTTAAGCGTACTGCAGATTAACAGCAGTCTTTCAGAGCCTCTTGTCTTTTTTTCTGGTCATTAAGAAAGATTAGCATGTAATGCAACATGGTGATAGGCCTAAGGTGGATGTCACTGTCATGTTTAATGATCTATAGTTTGCTATTTTTTTTTCCTCTCCCCTCTCCTGTGTTTGGGAAAACTAGCTGTGTTACTACCCAAAATGCTTTACAAAGGCAGTGGCTTCTAGAAAGGAGAAGGGCAACAGGGAGATCTGTGCTTTCCCTTGGTCTGCAGTTAGAGTCTGCTCTCAAGGCAGACGTCTTGGTCCGGCCGGCTGGTCTGAGGTGCCCATTGCTTGACCCGTGCTATTTCAGGACAGGCACATGCACCACCAGTAAAATAAGCTGCATTTTGAATAGTCTGACACACTCTCTCTCTTGCGCGCGCTCTCTCTCTCTCTCTCTCTCTTTTTGTGTGTGTGTGTCTGTCTGTCATTGGAAGCTTATTGATGAAGTCTTGATATCTTCTACCGATTTTCAGATGTCAGATAATGGACACTGACATTGGGGGGTGTACCATGTCCGTCAACATTACATGGTCATGTTATTATACAGAACATTGTGCAGTCGGCTGTGTGAAATTAGGGCAAGTTTCCCTTAAGATTTCACCCAAAATCCATGAAGATAATTATTGTCTTTCACTTCCTGCCCTGGACTTTGTATCTAGATGCTAAGGATGCTATGATGAGCTATTCTAATGATGGATTTGGGATTTACAGCACTGACTTCAAGCAGAGTCAGTGAATTTAACATGAGCAGTAGTAGCATCCTGCGAGTAGTTTAGCATCCTGAATGTTACAACCTTTCATGTACAGGAAGAGGGACGTAATATCAGATGCACAGGAAAACGTTGTATCTTCACAAGCAGGAAAAGAATACAAAACTAGTGTATTGGCAAAAGACTGCATGTATTTGCGACACTGAAAAGAGCAGTTAATAGTGAACTTTGGCATGACAAATACCCCTTGGCATTGATATTTGTATGTTTCTGTAAACAGGATGGTAGTGCTCACCGGCAATGCTGATTTAAACTGCTCCTTTAATAGAAAGCTACAGAAGTGATAGTGACAAAAAAGTAGCACGTCTGATCAATTATTGTTTTATGTATTTATTATTCTTTAATAATTGAAAATGTGAAATGAACAGTAAATTAAGTCAGTGGTTCCTAGAGTATGTTTTAGTTGAGTGATTTTAATTAGCAGTTGCATTATATTGTAATATAGTAGTGTCAGAAGTCTGTGAAACATCACTATGAGAAATTTGCCTTGTTTGTCTGTTTACTCTAGAGTCTTCTGGTGAATTGCTCAGTAATTATATACAAGTGCCTATATTCCCAAAATCTCATAGGTGTTTGGTCCTGGTTTTCAAGATCATTCGGGTAATCTCAAAAATGCCCAAACCTGCTATCTTGTGTATTCATTTCCATTAAGAAAAAATAATTGAGGGGGGGAAGATATCAGTTTCAGAGAACTAAATAAAATGGCATGAACAGTAAACCTGTCATAAAACATGTTCCTCTAATGCTTACAGAGTTTCTGTAAGGAGTATATGAATTTATATGAATTTAGATTTAGCAAATACATGATTGTCTGTTTTCTAACTCTTTCAAAACTTCCTCTCAGAAAGTAGGCTCCTGCTGTAGGCGTTTAGCAGAGAAAGAGGAAAAAATGTCTGCTTTTGTGCTGAATTACCCGTAACAGTGGGGTGTTACTTAACTACTGCCTTTGAGTATTACAGCAATAAACTCTACAGCAGCAGATGCTCTTGGGTCTGTGCTGCCTCGCTGTGGACCAGCCTGACTTCTTACCATTTTACATCCTTTCATGTGCTTGCAGTGATGAGACTTCTAAGATGGGCTGAGTGCATCTGCAGCCCCTCACTGCCAACCCCGAGGCTTTCTTCCTCTGTGTAGTACGGTCGTAGTGGTGCATCTGCAAGAGAGTCCTCTGCCACTGAGAACAGCTTTCACCCAATGCTCCTGGTTGCACGCTCATGTAGATGTAGCTGAAAAAGTCGAGACACAGAAGCTCCACCCTGCTTGCCATTTCCACAGAAAGCATATATGCCTCTTTTATTTAAACCACAGCATTTTTGTACATCTTAGTGAAATCAGCAATATGACAGTTGGTTTATACATTAGGCACCTTATCAAAAGATTCCTCATTACAGAAGTACCTCTTTGTTGATGGTTTGGTATTTTGTTCCAGAGGGCTTCCATATTTTGAATACAGAGTAGTTTTTGCCTGATGAGAGTTTGCATGACCCGAAATGAATCTGAGACAAAAGGCCTAGAGTATTCTTTTTTATGTATCCTATTCTATTACGTGTAATGTTCATATTTGCCTTCCTTCTGTGGGTGAGAAAATAGAATTCAGGTGAGATCTTCCACAAAACCAAGTTCTCTTGGTCATCTTTACCTCCTACAATTCCCACCTTTTCTAGTAGAACAGAAGGGAAACTCTAATCATCCTGCTCATAGAAGTAAAGAGGAAAAAGCTCCTCACCTCTTAATTCAGTAGCTTTCAATAAATTGAATATTTATGGAAAATAGGATAACTAAGAAATAAAATGCTCCCAACAAATCAGCCTGTTCCTCGGACAGATGATACTACTTTAGAAGCTGTCTGGGGTGTTTGAACTGTTGCAGTTTCCAGCAAGTGAGATTTCTGTGAAATAGTTTGCACCATGGCTAGAATTCAATTCTCTCCTTTAGGGCTATATTGCTAATTCATTGTGAAATTTTTCACTTTTAGCACAATTTTTTGCACTTACGTGATTAGATGAATTTATAATTCAGGCCAAGGCCTGAGATCCATGTGGCTTCTGTTATGCAAAAAAAATATATTTGAACTAAGTACTCTATTTTTAGTTTCAATTGCTTCCTCTGTAAAGTGGGATAATATCCAGTAAGAAACACACAGGTGGTTGTAAGATTCAATTTGCTAATCTTCATGCCTGACATATGGCCAAAGATCTTCAGACAGGAGAAAAGTATGCATTATTTCTCTATTGGTGAAAAATCAGAAGTACTGGCATGGATGTATTCTTTTGCCTGAGGTGAATAACATTCACTCTGGGATCTGCACTAGAGAAAGTTGGGTCCTGGAAGTTTTTAATCTCTAGCAATGACCTCCCTTCTAAGTTGTCTGGACTCTGCTTAAATGTTGTAAGTAGTCTTAGCTTCTCTGTGCTCTTGAGAGGTAACACAGCCTTAAGTCTCTCTTGAATTTATTTTCATACTGAGCTGTGCAGAAGACAGCTCCAGTTTTATATAGGTTTCTGTGACTTCTCCTGAGCAGCTTAATTATAAGCTAGTTAAATAGCACCTTCCAGTAGAGCCACCCAAGCAATTGTCTCAGAACATGAGATACTTGGAAGAAACCCAATGTTTGCTGGATGGATGAGATGGTACAACTGTGTTATCTGTTATGTAAATGGAATATCAGCACAAGGAAAAAATGGAGTTTGAAGAAGTATTGAAAAGTTAGAGGAAAAGAAAATTTTTATTTGCACAGATGCACCTACGTGTACCTTACTGCATGTTTTTCTGAGTCTGTATTTTGTTGCTGTATTTTCCTGTCTTCTTTTTAGCCTAACAAAATAGGCCCTTATTTGATAAGATAGTCTCAGAATACCGTCAGGTAGAAAATTCTGCCTAAAAGCACCAAAGGCAGTCCACATAGTTATCCCAAGAAAACAGTAGTTTGAGATGGTGTGTTTGGGGGTGTGTGTTTGTTTTTTGTTTTGTTTTCCCATAACCATTGAATCTGGCTGCTTTTAGCTGTGCTAATCAACGCAATAGGCTGATGTATGCCATTACTTTGTGACTCCTGGATGCAGCTATTTAAAT
This sequence comes from Dromaius novaehollandiae, assembly GCF_036370855.1. NCBI lineage: Eukaryota > Metazoa > Chordata > Aves > Casuariiformes > Dromaiidae > Dromaius > Dromaius novaehollandiae. Next base: position 43,469,394 of record NC_088101.1, on the reverse strand, counting down.
TAGACTGAAAGTGTTAGTATTGTAACAGGTACAGGAGAACTTCGGAGGAACAAAGGCAGTTCATCTTTCTCCCTACCTCCTTGCTCCCTGCTCTGCTGTTGTGCTGCCAGAAACTTGCACACTCCTGTCACACAAACGCAATCTTTTGCTGTGCCTAAAGACATTGGCTTGGGAAGTTAGAGCTTGTGGCATTGCAGAGGGTCAGGGAGTGTGTGTTTCTTCTTGTTTATAACCTGGTGCTGAGTGCATCCACCTCTGTTTGATGTAAAATAGCAAGGGCCGCATCCACTCCTGGTAATTACAGACCAGCACGAGAAGCTGCTTGCAGTGTGGCTGGATGGGATGGGCCTGTGTGGGATATGCACTGGGGCAGGGAGAGCAAAAGAATCTTTTCCCCCAGTTTGGTTTTATGACCTTTATACTAGCCAATATCTTGTTGCTTTAAGGTCTCCAGCATCCCTTGATAGTGTATTATTATGTTTGAGTTCCAAAGTTTCCCGTGTCTACTACATAGGATCTACCCTAAAATGGAGAAAAGGTATATATGAGTGAATAATGAGTGAATTTTTCTTCTTTAAGGCCAGGGCAGCTTTTTGGATAGCTGCCTAAGATGCCTAAAAGTATAATTGTAGCTCAGTTCATGATAGCCTGTATCTACTGTAACTTAGCGAGATATAACTTATGATTTCAAAATTATAGAAGACTTCACCTTTAAAAGTCCAAGGACAGTAATATGTTTTGAGGAGTAGAAGTGTTTGCTGGAAAGTGAGGTTAGAGAACTATAAATCCATCAGAAGCCCAAAAATGTTTGGTGTTAGGAACAAAACCAAAGGCCTCATTTAAAATAAGTAGCAATAGGGGGGTGCTTTTACCTGCAGGAAGATTACATACTTTATATCAACTTTATTTTTTAGGGTTATTTTTTTTTCTCCCTGTTTGCTAAGATGCGGGATTCATTCTAGACAGTATGATAGCCCTTCCTGCTGTCTTGATGTAAAGCCTTCTGGAACTTATAAATCACGAGTAGCTTTGCTGCTTCACTTCATAGCTCCCACACCTGCAGTTCCATGTATTCAGTATGTCATTCAAGGAGGACAGATTTTCATCAGTCTTCAAGATGTGCAATGGGATAAATTCCCAGTGGTTAACTTTGCACACTGTCTCGAAGCTTTAGCCACAGAAGGAGGAAGACAAATCCATAAAACAGAAGCCTGTTTGGAGGATAAGGCGGGGGGAAAACCAAGACCCAAAACAACAACAAGAAAACCCCCTGAGGTCCAAAAGAGGCAAAATTTTAATTAATAACAGAATGTGAATCAATCTTGTACCTCATCTCATCTCAATGTTTTAGGAGGAGGAGAGGTCTGGGAGTTATTATTTGGTTTAAAAAATAAACAGGCAACAGAACCTTTATAATAGTTGTGAAGCTTCTTTCTCTTTTCAAAGACAAGTTGTTTGAAAGTTTTTCTTATTCTTTTTCCTGTTTTGACTTTTTTATCATTTAAGTAATCTTAATTTTTTAAAGATACAGCCTGTGATGAAGGTTTGAAGAATATTAGGTGTTAAATAAGTAATTTTAAGCTGACATTTGTTAAATGATAAATAGCAGGAAACCAGACTAATGTCCCAGGAACTCTCTTCCAGTCTGCATCAAAATAAATACTTCATTGTCTTTAAAACTGGAAATACATTGTCATTCAGGGCCTGTATGTTAGTGAAATAATTCATTTCTGATGCTATAACAACCATGCTCTTATTATCTCTAGATATGTCATCAAAGTGGCTTGCGGCTGTCACCAGCTAGTACACTTCTTGATCTTCCCTGAAACTAAATAGCTTGTTTTATTCTTCAGTATGACTAGTATTCCTTTTACTATCATCCTCACATGACACTAAAAAGAAGAGTACGAAGTTGTAATTTACTACTAGCTAGTAACTATTATCTGTAGAGCTTTAATCTGATATATGAAAACTGTGTTGCTCATTTCAAATCTCTACAAATACAACATTTTCTCCCTAATATCCCTGTACATGACTATGATGCTAGGAAATCTGTAATGGATTTATTTAAGGAAAAAAAAATTGAAGTTCACATTCATATGCTTGTTTGCAGTTAACTTCATAATAAGAATGTACTATGGGGAAAATAACACACTAAAAAGCTTGCTATGGGCTTTTCAAAAGCTGTATAATTTTAAAATGGGAATTGTCAGCTGCGGGAAACGAGAGGAAAAATTTAAGAAAAATAAAAGGGGGGGGGAATGTCTTCTCAGCAGCCATAGGGCAGATGACTGATGTGACTGCTGACACAGTTTGTGTAGATTGGTCAGGATCTGGTCCCTTTTTGGTTTGTTCTGATTCTGAGCAACAGGGACCCGTTAAAGAGCATCTTTCCTCTTTGCAGATAAAAGGCCAATGTCTGTACCAAAAGGTACGATTGCCAATTCCTGCACTTGTGCAGAAGAAAAGATACAGTCTTCCCCCGTCTTTGCACATGTAGTTGCTGATGTGACATTTTCTCAAATGCTTTTTTTTTTTTTAATAAACAAAAACCATGGAACAAGCCAGTTGTACTCGCTTCATAACATGCTATAACTGTTGTCTTTGGTTTTAGAGTAATAATTTAGTTTGTCTATTCTATTGTGTCATATATATAAGCTCATAAACTGTTCTACTATTTAGCTCTTTCATATTTCTAATTTCATCTAAAAATAATTAAATGTATTTTATAATTGAAAATGTGTATTATTTAGAAACTGTCCAAAACTCTCTCTATGCCTTCTTTCATACACTGCATCATCAGTGATCACTATTTTATTCCCACAGCCAAGACTTTAGAACCATTTCAGCAACAGCTGGAGGTATAATCCATTTCTGTATTAATCTCTGTGATAGCAAACATTCTCGTTAAGACATCACATTATCCATTTGCTCATTGACTCACCCATCCGTATTAAAAATGCTTATAAGTGAAATTTCGTTACGAGGAACAGAACAAATTTAAAACATAGATTTTAATACAAAAGCTAGGCATTAGATTTTAGAGCTATTCTCCAAATAGATACTTTTCAAAATATTTGTCTTGTGATTTTTGTTATGAAGTAATGGGGAAAAGAAATACTGAGTATTGTTCCGCTACTGCAGTGTACTGGAGCAAGAGCAACAGCATGAGGCAGAGGGGAACAGAGCAGGCATAAAGCATCTCTTCTAAATGTCCAGCCTTGCTCAGGGGGCAGCACCCAGGCAGGAGTCACGTTCTGATTCTTTAATATTTTTAAACTTTTTTTTTTTTAACTTAACTTAATATTGAAACAGACTTTAGATTGCATAGTTTCAGAGTTTCTGACTTTAGAGTATCAAAGAAATTCAGCTTGTACAGTGTGGGGGATTTATTTTTTCCTCCTGTTTTTGGAGGGGGATTGAAGTATTTATTAAGTTTGTATCATTTTCCCTTAGTAAAATTAGCTCACACTATTCACCTGAATAGTATGGCATTACTACTATTTATAACAGTTTCTGTTTTGGTTTGAATTCACTTTAACTTTTATAAAATTAGATGATTCCTTCCCCCCCACCTTTAGTGCTAGATGCTTTCTGCCAGGAAGCCAATGGTCTGTGGTACAGATAAACAGTTTTAATTGTTGTTCTGTTTTTGCTATACTGTGCCTTCTGTTGCAATCACAATCGCATCAGTTTGGTTTGAGTTAAACAAACACACAACGACAACCACCCACAGCAAATTCATCTTTTCTTTTATACCTCTCTCCACCCTGAAAAGGAATGAAAAAATGCAGGATGTTTCATTCCTATCTTCATAACATAAGGTCAGAGGAAACTCTCGGATTGTCCAGTTTGGACATATTTGTATCAGAAACTGGTCGTCTGTCTTCCTGTACCAAGATGAATAACTCGTAAACATGTAAACTGAAACACAAGGCCAGATGCTTTCTGTGAATTAAACTTTGCATTATAATTTATACCCCAGATTTCAAAAGGTGACGAACCCAACATTTTTCTGATAGTTTGCTTTAATCTTGAGTCAATCTTAATTTCTCATTTCTGACTGGGCTGGAATCCTGATTTAGTTTACTTCATTCATTTTTGGTTATTTTATACAAGAGGAGGATACAGTCAAATTTGAAAACTGGCCTTCCTATCAGAGATCTTTGGTAGTCAGCTTTAGACTTGAGAATATTCTAATATTTTGGTGTTTATGATGGCTCTAACTATTTCCAGAAGTTATTCAGCTCAGTTGAGAATGAGAATAGTAACATTCCATTTGGGGTTAAAATGATAAAGATTTCATTACTTATGCCATGGCACAGGTAAATGTTTAACCCCTTGCTTGATATTGCTTGCATATCTATTTCTATATCTAAAGATCTTATTAGACTTTTCTGCCACTCATCACACCAGTAAGCTATACAATATGACTTCTGAATCCTTTACAGTGCTTTATAGGTCAGTCTCCTGTTCTGCAGTGATGGTATTTTCTCCTGAAACAGACATCAATTTTCTTTGTTTGTTTGCTTGTTTTTAAGTCTTAATTATGACTCTGGCATCTAATAAACTCTTTAAAATCTCCACTTCCCACTCACGTTTCCTTGTTGAAATGGCCTTCTGCTGATCAGTTCTTCCCATAATGTTCTGCAGTTTGGGCAGGTACTTCTGGAAGCAGTGAGTCTGTATATTTCTAACTGTGACTGCCCTTTGCTTGCTCATCTTCTGCTAATGGGGCCGCGATCTGTATCTGAGGGCAGCTATCAACTTCCTAGCGAGTGGTTACTTTATCTTGAAACTGCCATAAATGAATGTAAGATAAAGCTACATCAGGCTGGGGGTGCTGTATTTTTGTGTTTAAAAATGGTTACTTTTAATATTTAGAAAATGCTGTGTATTATTAGCTGTAGCTTGAGGTCATATGTCTCCAAAATGAAAGCCCCTCCTACCGCCACAGGTTTAAGTCTGCATTTACCTAGAAGTGTTTACCTGATAAGCTGTCTTGTTCTCCGTGTGCCTTTGGTAGTCCCCAGGAGCCAAAGGAATCATCTTCTCTGCTTATGTTTGTTAACACGTGACTCCTATTCATTAGAGATCCTATATACAAGTCATTGATTCAAATACTGACAATGTACAGTGCTACTTCTAACCCCTTACTCAGCTCCTTCTGCTTAAAAAGTTAGTAGCGATCTGCAAATCATCCTGCCTAGCTCCAGTAATCAATCAACATCAAACCAGCACTGAGCCTTTGAACACCTTTATTTCCTCTTGTCTGTTACCTAAAATCCCCTTACTGATGTTTATGAACTAAACAAACAAAATACCTTTATTAAGACATTCTTTAAAGATGCCGGACTGACTCTTTAACTCTGTTTTGGTAAAACACTGAAATGTTAGAGCCAGTAGCTGTTGTATATACATCCAGCGCTACCCAGACTGCAGTAGTTACTCCATGTCTGTGTGGCATTGCAAATACCTAAATCAAGGATTACGATTTAAACAAACACACACCTCCTCGCCCCAAAGCCTGGTAATCTGAAAGAGCACTCAGAATGATCTTTCACCAACATTCATAAATTTTTATGTTCTTGCTAGATATGATCCTGAATATAGGCCAAGTAACTGTCCTCAAAATGTCTTCAAAATAAATGAAATGTGTTTTTTCAAAAGTTAAATACAGCTTAATGGTGCTACTGAAGTCAATGGCAAATTCCATTTGATTTCAATAGGATGAGGATTTCATTAACATTTATAGCTTTTAATATGCTGGAGCACAATTTGATGTTCCGTGAGACACATTCAACAAAGCTGGCAGCTGTAAAAATCCTCGTGCCTGGAAAAATAAGAATATAAATGAAGTTGTCCTAAAAACAAACTGCATAAACACGACCACATTTACACATAGATAACATTATATAACCACATGAATATATCACTATTTTATAATTACCTACTTTTCTGTAAATGATCTTATTCTAAGGTAAAACGCTGATGTCACGTGAGGACTTTATAGATGCTTTGCTGTAGAGTCGTCAGATTTATTGTAGAAACCATGCTCTAGGCAGGTCCCTGCTCTGGGTGACTGGAGAGCTAGAATCGCAGATCACTTTTCCAGGCTGTACCTGCTTAAACCCAGCTCAGACTCCAAGTTCACAGTTCCTGGGCTAATGGCAAACAACATCTTTGTTTCAAGCTTCATTTTCACAGTAGATTATAAACACAGTCACTGTGGTGCCTGGAGCCATATGAATCTCATCATTAGAATTAAATATATAACTCAGCAGAAGTAGTGTGTCTTTTTTCCTATTTTCAGCTTCTTTGCCAGAAAAGGTACCTAAAAATAAATTATAGCTCCAAATTCTTTACTTAATAATTAGATGTTAATTAATGTGTGCCTTGTACATAGACAGTTCAGTCAGTGTTTTTCTCTGATGTTTGAAATTCTGGTTCTTTTGATCGAAGATACAGATAATGAAATTTAGTTCCTGTTCCCAGGATAGCTGAAAGTGTCTTTGGTCTCAGGTGTTGATCACTATAAATATGAGATTCATTTATCATAAGTTTTCTGCAAAATTCATTTTAAACTATGCTGTTCCTATGAATTTTCCTGTTCATTAGTAGAGTAAGTCCTTCAAATGTCCTCTCTGTAAAAAAAACCCCACCTCTTAAAGACAAATTGAACACAGTGTTAAGGTAATTACAACAAGTTTTATTAGAAAACTGGACTTTTAATGATAAAACCCCAATTGATTAGACTTCCCAAGCCATCATTTAAAATGGAGGACTTCATAATTTTTCCATATAGTACATTTCACTACTTTTACTACTGACCTTTAGGCAGCAGAAAATTAAAAGGGTAAATCACACTACAATATTTTCATAAAGATAACTTTTACGTAATATTATAAAATTGACCTGACTGCACTCTATGGAGTAAATGTTATATTTTCATTTATATAGCAGTATTTTGAAATATGAAGTTAATAGACTATATTAGGCAATGGTTACAGATGTGTTAAGTAATCTCTTAAGATACAATGTTAGTTATTTCAACAATTACTCTTTTTAATTACAGATTCTAAGTTATGTGAATTTAACTCCTTTGTGCCATTCTATAAACTGTAGTTATTTAAATTTGTTGTTTTGGAGCTTTAGTTTCTAAAAGCAGCATTATTTTAAGGTAGATGGAAATTAAAAGCAATTTTGTTGTGGATGTTCAGGGAAATGTTAGTGCTATATTTCTTGAATTCTACTGATGATAACATTTATCTCAAATTCAAACACTGCTTAAAAAATTATCTGAAGTAAATAAGATTATAAAAGACCGAAGTTAAGTAGTTGTACTGCAGCTGATATTAATCTAGTAAAGCTGAAAGCATAATCATTTTAAATATACAGCTTTCATCTGTGGATAACATTATGAACCTAAGAGATTGGTTACAGTTGAAATTATACTGCTGGAAAAGAGTCAGTCAATGAATTTCATGTAATATATATTTGAGTTTTGTTTGGACAAGTGACACACTGGCAATTGCAAAACAGTTAACATAAAACATAATAAAAATTCATATTTATTGCATTTTATATTGAATTCTGTATGGAATGTTGGATCCATTATGAAACAAAATTATCTTTCTGTCTATTGGGAAGTTTTTTGTAAAAGAAGGAAAGGAGGAAAGAGAATCCTGGGTAGTGAAAAGATAAAGAATAAAGTGAATAATGGGAAGAGGATTTAAAACTAATCAGAAAATTTTTGAAGGGGCTCATTGTTGAATGTCTTACACTTACAGATAGATGCATAGCTTTTCAGGAAACTGTCACACAGTAAAACCCATTAATCTCAGAAAAACTTTAAAATATGGCTACTTTACATGAGAATCTAGCGGAGGCATGAACACTTTTGAAAATCCAGTAAGAGACAAGGACAGATACAGGAGCAAATATGGATGCAGTTGGGGGAAGCAAAGGATAGGATGGAATAAAGAGTGATGAAATACTTTTCTGTATTTCTTGTGCTTCTCGCTTACAAAAAGCAAATGCTTAGAGCGCACATTTCTGGTATTTCAACCTGTGAAAATAATATATATATATTTCAAAAAAAAAAAAAAAGAAAAGAAAAAGAAAGAAAGGGGGGGAGATGGGGGTAATAGTAGATCCAAAAAAACCAGTAATGATAATGGTCATTTTAAAAAATAAGTGAGAATTTTGTATGAACCCAAAGTGAGCCTGACTAGATTTTTGTATTTGGCGTATTTGTATTTAGCATACACTGTATCACTAGGTATTAAAATGTAATCTTTGCTAGTTGTTTCTTTCTTATACATTAAAATTGAGGACTTGGACAAGAAATTAAATTTTCTCATGTGACTTATACAAGATTTTCAATGAAAAAAATCTTGGCAGTATTAGAATAGGTTGCAATTCTGAAAATAAGACAAGGTAGAAATTGAACCTCTGTGGGTTATTTTTGTTGGTTTTTTTAGGGGGGGAGGATTGTATTTCATATGTGGAAACAAAGTGGAGTGCAGAGTTGCTCCAACTATGGAGAATTTCTTAACTTGTTTTGACTCTGAGGACTCCCCTTTCTGCCTTTGACTTCAGTGGTCCATGGGAATCAGGTTGTCCCATGTGAGCTGGGAACAGCCTGAGGATTCAGGGAAATCCCGTATCACAGAGCACGCAGCCTAGACACCCTGAAATCTTGTCTCAACCTGGTGTTTTCCACACCATATAAATAAGGATCCTGGAAACTACAGATCTAGACGCCTTAGGCATTTTCACTTGAGAGACGTTTCCCTGCGCATCCAGACGCCCTGTCGCAGAGCCAAAGGACTTGTTTTTCCCAGGTTCCACAGCAGGATGCTCTTATTGCTTTTAGTTATCTAATTTAGTTCACAGTAGGGTACTGAGATGTGCTGATCCAGAATGCTCATTTTTTGCTAAACTGCATATACCTTAGGTTCAGCAAAATGAAATAGTGCACTTAATTGCATTTGAAACAGCTGTCAGTGGTGCAGGCCACTTCCAACTCTTGTTGTCTTATTAACTGGTAAATACATAGAACCAAGTTGTTTGATGCCACAGTCCTAAGACTTATGCTTGTGCATAACTTCTGAAAATGAGTAAATTTTCTAGTAAAAGATGTGTTCCCCTGGATATCTACATAGGGAAATGACTCTGTCTGACCTCTCATCATGTCCTAAATAGCTAGTAATTCAGTCTTCAATACAGACTTCTGCTTCCTGCTTGTATCGTTATTACCACCTTTTCACCCCTTTTATGCCTTCCTCTTTCAGCCAACCTAATGGGTGAGGTTACATCTAAATTCTCCTAGGTTTGGCCTAGGCCAAAACCAATCATTTGTTGAAATGTCCTCTCTGGTTTCATCTCTGAAACTGCTGCATCTGTACTACCTCATCTGAACTATGCCTTTTCTGGTCTGGATTGTGGGTTTGATATTAAGTCTTAAATCTCCTGAGATTAAGTCTTGGTCCCGTCCCCATAAATCAAAGCCTATTTGCTGCATAGCTCAGATGATACTTCTTTCTGGCAACTTCCAGGAATAAGATATCTTTAAGTGCCTCTGGTGAACCATCCCATTCAGTGCTTTTTGGATTATCCGATTAATCCTCCATCAGACATATAGAGGTCCTGTAGCAGGCTTTCCAGTGGGAGCCAGACCTCTGCATTTGGTAGCTCTATGAATTCCACTCAGAGAAGGGTTTCTAAAGCAAGCTTGCCTCCTACATATTTAGCTCTTAAAAATATGTGTATATTGATAAATATTAAACAAGGCCCATAAGGATTCATCTCCTTCTTCTTTCCAGGGTAGTATTGTGCTTAAATCTTGTAGTGCTCATTACCATGCTTCTTAGAAGCATGGTATTCCTCTGTGTTACTTGAACTACAAGTGATAATATTCCTCATTTCATGGATTTCTTGCATATAGTAGCCATTTGCAAATAAGCATTAAAATTAAGCACATGATTAATATTTTTGGAGCCTAGTACTGTGATAGGGATGCCATTACATCTGATTTAGCAATCTAGCTGGAAGTTAATTGGCTGTTAGCCTAGTAACATTGCTGAAATAACATAGTTGCATGGATGGCAGCTGCCATCTGCATGGTGAACCCGCAGATCTCCTAAAACCACACTGCAAACTTCAGTCATTATATTTGAAGTGTAAATTGCTAATTCTTCTTTTGCTGGAGAAGTTGTGAAATCAGAACATACGTTTTCCACAGCCTTTTATTGATGCCTGTGGGCAGACATTTTTCTTTTTGCCTTTACATTACTTTCCATAGTATATGTATCAGATCATGATACCTGTATTCCTGGTATTCCTCTTTCCTTTGTCCTAATTCTTGGAATCTTTAGTGTGAGTCTGTGAATTGTTCTATGCAAGTGGATATCATAATTTCAAACACTTCTGTGGACAATTAGACTGATGACCTTGCTATTTGGAAGCATGTCTTTCAATATTAATTCCGAAAACCTGCTACATAGCACAACCCCAACAAGCTGTCTTCTGTTAAAGAGACTTTAATGTTACCAACATTGGGTTTTGGGCTCAATAAATATCTCTGTCCCCTGGTTTCAGTTTAGAAACCAAAACTATCTTTACAATCTCTTTATGTCACTTTATCCAAAATTACAGTATAATCACACCTTTTAGCAGTTGTTCTGGTTTCTCAAGCATCTTTTATAGCAAGAATTTCTGGCTGATTTCTAATTAATTTTAAACCTAATAAAAATACCTCAATTTTTTTCACCTCATCTTCTTATTTTTATTTCTCCCTGACAGCTTCTGATGCTGGATAAAAACTTGATTTGACATCTGTCACCATAGACAGGCTCCCTGACTGCAGTCCCCACTGGTGTTTGGGTCGCCCAGCAGTTCTTTAGCTTTTCTTCTCCCATTAAGCACGCTCTAGTCTTTGTGGTAGGCCTTGCAGGTCTGGCGGAAGACTCTGTGCTTCATGTATTCATGTGTGTTCATTGTGCTTTCAGTAGGTGATAAGATGGAAAGACTGTTTGTTTATAGTATTAAACCAAAGTATTTTACCAAAAAGTATGTTCACAAGGATGCTGTAAGTGGAGCCAGCGTTCTGACTATGTAGATACAGATTGATTTCCAGGTGCCTATTTATACTTGCAGTTTCTTCAGTGAGTAAGAATATGTAAGATTTTTACAGGATTGGGACTTATTATTATTAGGACTTTTAATTTATTTGCAAGTAGCAATGTTTGATAGAACTGAAAAAAAAATTGACAAGTAATTGAAAGAATTCTACAACAAATCCTTTTTTTTTGTTGCTTTCAATGTCCATATAAACTGTGATGCATAAATATTAGGGTAATGGGTATACTAATATGCTGTAATTTATTGCTGAAATGCTTCACCAGAAATCCACAACAGGTGCTACCAGTGCTTGCAGTGCATCTTTCTTCAGTTTGGTAGGTGGCTGTAACCCTTTAAACAGGGTCTGATGTCTGTAAATCTTTTAGAGATAGCTTATATATACCATTTGATTTCAATCTGTTGACTCTGGAGCAAGGTAATGCAAATATATTAATTTCAGTTAGATGCTTCCCTATCACAAAAGAGGCTACCGGGCAGAATCAGCACAAAGTTATTTTTGCAGATCAAAAGACTGTGGTCTTAATTATGAAGCTGGAAACCAGGCTATGAAGAGAAAAATTAAGTAACGCAATGATCAATATTTAACAACTGGAATTCTTCTTAGCTGTCCTGATACCTCTCACCTACTGTCCTTGAGACCTCTCCTAAGTGTAAGCTATTTCTGCTGTCCTTCAGAGCTGAGCCCTAAGGTTTTCTTGGACAACTATTGACCTGGTCTCTTTTAGCCTTAGCCGATCTGCACTGGGCTCTCTCCTGGGTTCTCAGTTATCTCCCTCACCTCTCTTTTTCTGAGGAATTCATTCTTCTCCTAGAACTTTTGCATCCAGGGCATTCAGTTTCTAGGACTCTAGTTCTGATGTTGCCTTTTTTCTTTTTTTTCTTTTACCAGTAATGGTACACATGCAAAGGTAGCAGCTGAGCCATTCTCTATGAACAGAAATAAAGAATTTGAGGTGTATCTGGGAGATGTTGCTTTGTTAAAATATTTTTAGGACAGAGAAAATAGCTTGCATATCATATATAATAAAATGCATAAAAAGCACAGCCTTATCAAGCCACTAATTCCCAGCATGATCTTAGCTCCCAATAGAAATCACAGAACTCATTAAACACAGGCATGAGAGACTTGCTTCGCTTTAGCTTTTTCCTCCAAAATCTTTGCTCAGCTTTTAGAGGCTACTGCTGTAGCAGTTGTATTATCAATATCCAACTCAAAATGTACCACCAGTTCCAAATTTATTCTTAGGAGCTATTTATTGCAGATGGTCATAGTGGACAGTAATAATGTATCCAGGCTTTTTGAAGTGTCTTTCCATGATGACAGACATTAACAAGCAGATTAATCCATGGCTTAATTGTAGAAGGTTACCCAAATAGCATGCCTTCAGAGCTCTCTCTCTAAGTACAGCCTGCTACAGAACAATTACTTTGGCCAGCACACGGTGTTTTAGAAAAGGGAGGCTTCATCTCATTTGTGATGCCAGGATCAGTCTGTGGTGGTCCTACAACCGTTGCTTAATTAATCCTATTTTGGCTTTAGACTTGCATCTCTGTTTGGCACAGCAAATACAGCCGTGCTTTGAATATTACTGGAAGCAGACATAACTATGTGCAATGCACTCGGAAGGTTTTCCTACTGAATATTTATTCATTTGACTCATTTCATAGTTAATATGTGCAGGCACTTGTGACAGGTTACTACTTGCTGACTGATTGGTACAATTAATTTCTATGTTCCAGTTGAGCTGCAATCCTGAAATGCAGTTTGCTTATTCATTATGGGCTATTTCATATAAAAGAAAAAAAAAAGATTTCTCATTTGAAAGCTGACCTTTCAATCAGAGACTGTTAGTCCTCGGGCTGAAATTTTAACATATTCAGGTGCCTTCTACATATTAGTTTGGTAGCAATTTTCAGAAACAGATCCATATACTCAGCTGGGACTAATTCAGCAGAATTCAGACTAATGATGTTAGAGATCCAGGGTTGTTAAAATATGCAGAAAATTCCAGTCTGTGTTCTCCTTTTTTGGCCTTGTCCCATCCCCTGTAGAGTGATATAAAACCCCCATTGCTTAGGTGCTATGTTGTGTCTCTATGAAGGTCTTACCATCTCAAACACAATCTTGGGCTACTGCAGCTGTATGACTTCTAGACAAACTTCTAGACAAAATTTCTGATAAAGTATTGACAGGGCTTATTGTGTCTCTTCTCATAAGCTCTTCATTATTTCCAGTTATTACAAATGAATAATAATGTCATTTTACAACATAAGTGTTGTTTGTACTACTACTTCTCGCTTAGTTGAAACAAGAATGAAATAGCAGAAGAGCATAGGGAGACCATAAAAAGAAACGATCATGTGGTATCTGCTTATTGCTTCTGAAATCAAGCCATCATTTGAGTTTAGGAGAAGATGAAATAAATGGCAGATGCATGAAGCCCACTTGATATTGTTAACTTTATTTCTTTTCCTCTGTCTTTTTTAATAAGGCTATTTCAATGGAGATTCAATTGACCTGCGTTCCTTTGAGTCGGATAACGCAGCACAGGAATCAAAATGTTTTCCAGTGGACTCTGGAAGTGTATGACTAACCTGTTGTATTATTTACTCTGTGAAAGTGTGCCTACTCCAACCCACTAGGTGACACAAACAGCCTCAAAACTGTAACTGTTACAGAAATAAAGAGTTCTAAACTCTGTTTTCGCACAGAAACTTAGTACACGTACAGAGAAACTGTCCTTCTAGATCACTGGAAAGAGGCAGTTTTCTTACTGCTTACTTAAAACATCCAAGTATTGTTTTATATTAATCTACATTTCCCATAATTAATATAAAGAAGTGTTACACAGAAAATGTAACAGATTATGTAATCAGAAAATGATACCTGTCAGATGGAAACTAATCAAGATCAAGTGAAGCATAGGCTAATGACATTGTTTAAACCAAAATGTAATCTTAGTGTGACACAAATGAAATCCCCGCATTGCGACACAACACACAGAAATGATTAAGCCAGAGTTGAACAAGGAATTACTGCACTGTATAAAGCATGTATTGTACTGCAGACTTCTAGAATAGAAATTAACATCTTAATAAGTTGTTAATGAGGCGCAGTCAGCCATTCAGCTGTAAAATAGAACAAATTAATACAGGGCATTTTATACCTGATAAGAAATATTGTAAAGCAAATCAAAAATTTTATGTATTACCAAATAAATAAAAACTCTTCCTTCCTGTCTGGCTCAGTAGGGCTTGTGTAAGATGATGACTCAGATGCCAGTGTGAGGAAATGTATCTGATTATTTCACTCTGTAAGCTAACAGACTCTCAATGGGTAACGATGTCTTATGCTGATGTAAACATAGGCCACATCCCTATAAAAATCACATAACATTTTTTTCTTAGAATTTTAATATGTACTTCATAATCCTACATACTGAGGTTATAATTATCATTTAACTTTATTACATTATAATTAGGTGGAAACACAGGTTTGCAAGTGTTTATTCACTTTTTATACTTCTCTGTGTTACTGTTAGCAAATGTCCTTTCAGGAGAGGTAATTAAGGACTGGGAATTCTGAGAACTGAAACAACCAGTCATTTCAGTCCCACTCCTCTTCCTCACAAAAATATACGTGGGTTTCTAGGCATCATGATATCAGCTCCACCCACTTGTGGCATTCTTGGGCTCCACTGGGGCTTCCAAGTCTTTGCAGCCTGCTTGTTCCTCCTACATGTAGCTGGGCTATGGGTTGAGGTTGCAGTTCTTACTGTTGGTCACTTGCAGTGACAGTGTCATTTCTTTGTTGACTGGCACCTAAAAGAAGAAAGTGGCTTTGGTGGCTGAGAAGAAAGTAATAATGAAAAATGATTTGAAAGAAATGAACTGGCAGGGATTGGATATGGTCTGATGTAGCACAATCAAGAGGAAAAACTGTTAACACAGTTCTTTGTAATCTTTTCATCCTACTCCTTATCTCAATCAAATAATAATCCTTTTTAACATCCCCTGGTAGGACTCCCAATGGGAGGGTGCTTTTTTCCTCACTGATTGTTAATAGTAGCTCATAAAAGAGGCATCTCTTGTCAATTGAAAAAATGATGTATTGGACTGCAAAATGAGCAGGGAGCTGGAAGGATAGAGCTGAGCTGGAAACAGACTGAGAGCTGTGCTGAAGGGGTACTGAGACACATGAAGTATAGGTTGTCACCTGCTGACAGTTTTCTCAGGAGAACACCGAAAACAAGAATTCGTGCAGCGTAGAAACTATTGTTAGAGTTACTGGAACAAAAAAGCACGTAATTTGGGGGCCCAGCATGTGTCATTTGTTATAGAAGTCACATTGAATAAATCTATGAAGGGAACCACAGGCAGCATTGAGGTGGTGTTTTGCACAAAAGGTCTCTTGTGTAGGAAAGATCCACCGTAGACTGCAGTGGCTGAGGCCAGGATGCATGTTCAGCACCAGTGAGCTTTCCAGTGTCCGAGAGCAGCAACTAGCAAAGCTGGTAATCTGCAGTGAGGGAATCTACAAGTCCAAAGACAAGTGCAGGGCGTGTTGGAGACTAATTAATCATGTCTCAGTGATGTCATATAGTAATAAATTTAAATATTTTAAACTGTATGTGATCATCATAATTGTCAAACTTCATTAATATATTTTGGAAAGGAATAGGTGGGAATTTTCCCTGTATAAGTCTCTGACATGAGTAGGTTAGAATTTACTTTTGCTTGGTGTCTTATGCTGTGTGCTGCTGCTGCTGACTAGCTAGCAGGTAGACAGTGGATGAAGAAATTCTTTTCCAGAGCACCAGAGGTTATGAATGGTTTCTGACCATACTGTCTTTCAAAAGATTGATTCTGATTTACAATTTTATATTAACATTAATTAACACTAACAATGTATATTAACATTCTATTGACACAATCATGTGTCAATCATGAGCTCCTAAACTTCCCAGTTTGTAAAGGCTATACGAGGACTAATTTATTAAACTTTCACCTTAAAACACCAGTCTGAATCTCACTCATCTCAGATATTAAGAAGAGTTGTACACATTGAATGTGTTTGGCAGCATCTCATGAAATAATGATGGTGAGTCCTTGTTCCATGTAAGCATGATTCGGCCTAATAGGCAGACTCAGTAGAGATACCCAAAATGATTCAAGATAGGAGGACCAAACCACATCTGTTATTCCAAGACCAAGTGTCCATTTCAGGGTTCAAACACAGCAGCAAAGCAATATACTTGCTGCTTCCTTGTAGATACACTGACTCCATATGCTAGCAATAAATACACATGGTACAAAATAATTATTTAAATAATTGTTCAAAATATTAAATGTAGTCTTGCCCCACCATGATTCTGTCCCTTTTCCTTGTAACTGTAGTGAGTACAACACGTTGTGTAGAGACAACTTTCACGCTGGCAATGGTTTTCAATTTCTAAACCTTCCTGTTGGTTTCATCGCTTTCCCATATCTGAGTTTTCTCTCATTTTCAAGGAAGATGGTTAAAAATCTGTCCAGTGTTCATTAGTGCAAATAATAACTTGGTAACAATGTCTTCTAATTTCCTGCATTCTTTTATCTGAGTTTTCATTTGTCTTGTTCTTAGTTTTTCAAACTGTATGTATTCATTTTCTACCTACTCCCTTCTCCACATTCTCTTAATACATCTATCTTCACTGCTTTTCCCGATCAATTATTTTTCTCTTATACTCTTGCTCTGGTTTGATCTTGAGATACTGTTTTCCTGCGTAACTTAACTTATTAACCTGTTAAAAAAAACAAAACCTTCATTCCATTACTTCAACATCCTATTAAAATCCTGATGATATCATTTGAAATATCTGGAACAGTGTGTTGAGTAGTACTCAATTTTAGTTTTTTGCATACACTGACTAAAGACATATGTAACTTACCAGATTGAAATCTGGACATCATCCTCTCATGAACCACATTTCTGGATGTTAGTCTGAGATACTTCATTTGAACTTCTTATAAAATATGAATTCACCTAAAAATTTGCATCTAGATTCATTTAAAAACTCCACAAAAAATGTAAATAGCTTTTCAAAATTCTTGCCAAGCTTGCTGAAGGAGGAACCTTGACCACACCAGCCTCCTGTGATCTAAGCAGTGCATCCATATAGTCTCTCCACTGTTACTAAGGTTAAATAATCTGCAGTGGGACATCTGTTTGAAAATATTTACTGACTCAGAAAAAACAGCAAAGGTTTAAAACAATCGCCTTCCTTGTCTTTTTAGACTATTTTCTTTCAGATTCCTGTGACTTCCGGATCTGTGTGGTCCCACTGCTGCCTGGAATGTATTGCAAGACTTCTCTCGGAAACAAAACTGATTTAGCAATTTGGTTATATTAGAATTACCATGCACGAGTTTAAAACACATTTTCTTTTTCTTATGCTTTCTTAGGTTTCTTAGATTCCCTGAAATTCTTTTATGCTGTCATTAAGAATACATACATTCAATTCAGAACTACTTTAAAATAAAACTATTGTGATTACTTACAGCCAGAGGTGGAGGCCTTTGCATATGTTATATTGCATATACTTGAGCATTTGGATTGAAAACTGATAATTCTTTGCCATCATAGGAGGTTTGGATTAAGGCAGTTTTTATTTAAATTGAAGCCTTAACATTCTTTTGATGATCTTAGGTCTCATGTTTTACTGATTATAGACAGTAAAGAGACTAGTTATTTGCTATTTGCTGTGCCATATTGGGCTACAGTAAATAATCGCTTTCTGGATAGTACTTACTTTCATTTTCCCAGACTAATGACATGATTAAAAAGAAGAATTGCTGTGTTTACTTTTGCTTTCAAAAGGCTGTGCTATATAGTACAGGACTGATGTCAGGTGTTGCTCAAATACACAAAACTGATATTGTGGAAACCAAGGTAATCTTTTTTTTGCAAACAGTGTTATTTGCTTGGCAGGTTTTTCTTCATAAAAAAAATAGACTGCCTGGTAATATTTTAAGTTGTCAGATATTTGCTGGACTGTAGAATCTTTTGCATCCTGGAGAGTAGAGGTGGGTCTGTGTGTGCTTTTGGGGGGCGGGGGGAGGCTTGGAGGAGATGGGTGTTTTGTTCTTCACTTCTGTTAGGTCGTATCCTAATGTTTGATGAAAGCGATGAGACAAAAGAATTAGAGAGAGATAAAACATGCTATTACTCAAAGTAAAATAGCAAACAGTAGATAACAGGGATAACAATGAATTAACCTAGGACTGGAAAGCTTCCTTTTGCTCTTTACTAAACTCAGTATGTGCACTGTAATCCCTTTTTTCATCTTCCTAGTCACAGAAGAAAAATTGAGTATTTAAAAGGGCCTATTCTGGTAATATGGTATAAAATGAGCTGGAGAGTTATGTGCTATATCTAATGTTACTGATCGTTGCAGAAGCCACTTGAAGGGCAAAATTCTGTCCTCAGACAAAGCTGTAGGAAATGATCCTGGGGAGACGTTTACCCCTATGGTTTCATTGGGCTTGCTTGTGTAAAACTTTAAATCCAATGTAAATACTCTAATAGAATTAAAACAGGACTGAGATGGGGCTAAGAGGAGCCTGGTCCTTTTGCTCTCAAGAGAGATGAGTTAATCCTTTCCATGACTAAGAAATAACATTTTGCAGCTGGGATGAAACTCTGTCCTGTAACCAAAGTGACATTACGTTGCTAGGCCTCAACAAGACAATGTTCAAGAGGCCTTTTCTTTTTTTCTTTTTCTTTTTTCTTTTTTCTTTTTTTCAATATTAGCTCCCTTTTTTGCTCTAAGCCCTTTCATCCTTAATGGAAAGCCTCACCTCAAAATACACAACTTACTATGAACTATTGTAGACAGTGTCATACAAGTGCAAGAATACAGTGCATTTATTGACTACAATTTATAGTCTATTGTAAGTGGGATAACTTTTACTTCTTTTTAACTACTGTCATGGAGAGCCCAGAATAGAATAAAACTGTTGCAATAAATCCAGCTATAAATAGGGAAAGCGTGAGCAATAAAATGACCTGTCCAAGAAAGAAACCAAACTCTTCATCTAATGTTTCTGTATACTTATTGCCTAATTAGATCTGAGTTGTGTTATTTACTGCAGGCTAAAGCTTTTATTTTCTTTAGAGCAAAATCTCACTATTATACAAATATTTCTCAATGCATAATTTTGGTAAACATGTTAATTACCAGTCACAATCTACAGACCGTTGAGTCATAATTTGCCCTTCTTTTAAGCCATGTTTATGAAGTAAAGTAATTAAGGCATAGAATTAAGACATGACAAAATGACTGATTTATTTGTTTGCTTTTGTCTTGAGGATGTCTCTGGGTATAGAAGATTGCTGTTTTAATCACTTAACTTTACTTAATTTTTTCTTATGTTACAAAGGACCCCAGAGATGCGTTTTTCCTTGCCAATGAAATCCTTGCTCTCTTCACTTAGGCTGCAAGCCAGATCACCCTTCCTAGCTTTCACTGGCAGGTTCTGCAATGTGGCAGTAACAGAGAAATCAGATTTATGAAACAAAAGCCGCATAAGTTAGAGGTAGAAACTTCTCTTTCTAGGAGTGAATCAGTCACCCCACATCTCTGAGCAATTAAGACTTTTATTTGCATTAGCATCCTGATGTTATTCAGAGTCCCACATGCTGGAAAGTAATTTTAGTGGATTAGGAGTAGGAATAGGTGTACTCTAAAACAAACCAACACTCTCTAAAATGATAAATGTTAGAAGCCAATTGAACACCAGAAGTCAGATACATGACAATTAATGCTTAAGCAAACTATTGCATCAAACATCTCTCTACCATCATTTACAGCATCTTATTACAGTTACTTTGACAAAAGCTTTATTTAGCTTACTGTGATGTATTTTACTTTTGTGAATCATAATATTTTTTTCACAGTGGTTGTACATGCTGATTGTTGGTGCTAAATTCAGTGTATCAGCAGTTTATAGGGACTAAAAGAAGATAGGTGGGATATTTTTCTGTTTATCAGAATGCCATATTCACATTAGATTTATACAGTGGCAGCTCTGAAAGAATAAATTAAAAAAATCTATGGCCAAGTCCAGACACTTGTCTCCCAACATACTCTACCTCTCCACTTAAAAAAGCACATTTGAACAGTGATTAGAAAGAGCACATCCAAATCCAATACCTGCATGCTATTCCTACTCTGACTTCTTGATAAACATTTTTTCCTATTCTTTCAGCTGCTTTTCTGGAGAATGCAAGGCATGTGTTTCCTACCCTTCATGAAAATAGACTGTCTTTTCCTGTGAGTTTATCTGCATGGTACAGGGCGTTTGCCTTTGAGATTTGACAGTGCTGCTTGTTAACTTGATACTAATTGCATTTTGAACAGAATAAACACTAAGGTTGAAAACTGAGTTGTGTATTATCCCAGGAGATGCATTTATCATTAAATTAACAGGGAACACTGTCAGAATTTCATTGTAAAAAGACCCTAGGAAATTCTGTAAATTAACTGATCAATAGCCATGGCAGCTTTCTATCAACGTGCATCAAAGCCTTTTAGTTGTTGCATTTTGTTGGTTTAGTAAGACAAAAATAACAGGTCAAAAGAGAATACAGAGTAGAAGGAGCATGGAATGATATTGATATAGCTGACCGAAGGATACATTTAATAGAAAACAGATTAAATAGAAGGGAGAAGAAAAGACTGTGGTCAAGCATTGGGGAATAAAACCTCAAAACCTGACCAGAAATGCATGCGTTATTCTTATTTTCATTCTCACTCACTCAGACTGCACAGAGTTATGCTTTTTGCTTTGCATGTGGAGAGTGAAAGATGTGGAAGCACATTTGTAGTCTAAGTCACAGAGAACTTCCTGTATATTTTAAGCATTGCTAGTTATTTTGCTGGCACATTGGAGAGACATTAGAAAGGTTCTTTGGAGACTTGTTATTTCATTAACAAAAATATGCACACAACCAATTGGGGGGAATATTTTCCAAAGCAAACTTATTCCTGAAATGCAGATTTGGAATTTAGCTTACTACTGAGCAGAAATACTTTTCTGCTAGTGAGTAATTGTTTTCTGCTAGTGAGTAATTGTTTTCTGCTACTATGAAACAGCAAGTATTTTTTTTAGTTAGTTTTGATAGTTTTGCTTTCTTTTCTTTACGTAGAGGCATATACAGTGAAGCTCAAGCCATATTGACTCAACTTAGTGTGGGCTAAAATTGTCCACATAAGGAATATGTGGAATAATAATATTCTAAAATTACATACTTGCCTATGTTAACTCTTCCACAAAGAAAAGACTTTACGCATTTAAAAATTAGGGTGTGATTTATCTAAGTTTAAAGGCCTTTATTTCACTCCTGGAGTGAAATCAAGAAGATCAGGTAGGGGCTGTTGTAGAGTAGCTTGGAAATGGGCAAATAGTCCTCTGAAGAGAATCCAGAACA
The DNA here is from genome assembly GCF_036370855.1 of Dromaius novaehollandiae. Lineage (NCBI taxonomy): Eukaryota > Metazoa > Chordata > Aves > Casuariiformes > Dromaiidae > Dromaius > Dromaius novaehollandiae. The sequence continues at coordinate 43,447,778 of NC_088101.1, read as the reverse complement.
GCTCAGTTCTCTGGGCAGAGTGTCATCTTGAATAAATCTATTGAATCTTTACCTGCTTATTGTTTAACCAGTAGGTGACAAAAAAGGGGGCCTCTTAAAGCCGATGTCCGCTAGCCTAGCCCTGAGCATGTGAGGTTGGAAAAGCACGTGTTTGCTCAATGGTACCAAAGCCTGTTCTTAAATATGATTAAATATAATTAAATATATGAACCATCACTGGAACATAAGCTGGAACTCCATCTCTGGCACAGATCCCTCCATCAATCAAACTGACCATTTATTCTCCTCTTGAATTTCTTATCTTTTAATTAGTTATTAGCCTGTGAGGGAACCTACCCTCTTATCTTGGGAAAGCATAGCTTCTTTGGGAAGAATCTTTGGGAAGTAGCCTTGTCAAAAGCTTTTTAAAAATCCAAATAAATGATATCAATTAATGCTCGTTAGCTCTTTCAAAGAATTCTGATAGATTTTGTGAGATATCTACCTATAAAAGTCATGTGGACTCTTACCTAGTAGTCCATACTTACCTGTGCATCTATTAATCCTATTCTTAAAATTCCTACCTATTTCCTTGGTGAGATATCTAATTTACTAGTTTGTAGCACCCTGAGTCATCAGAGAATTCCTTTTTGATGAGTTTCGTCTCTTCAGTGCAGTCTTTTATTCCTCTTGCCACAGTGTGATTTAAGCAATACATTTATATACCACAGCTGGTAACTCAGCAACTTCATTCTGGAGTTCCTTCATTCTTGCACAAATTGCCTGGTCCTGACAATTGTTACTGTTTGATTTATTAATTTGTGCTAAAACCTCCTCCATTGACACTTCTTTTTGTAGTAGTTCCTCCATCTCAATGCTTGTGAAGGAGGGAACCTTCTTGACCTTCTCTGTAGTGAACACTGATGAAAGGATTCACTTATCTTTTCTGCAGAGGTCTCACCTTTCTTTAGTGCTCCTTTTGTACCTTGATAAGCTACTGGCCCCAGGGACTCAAGTCTTCCTACTTCTGATGTGTTTGAAAACATTTTTTTATTAGCTTTTATACCTTCCACCAGTTTCACCTTAAAGTATTTTCTGGCCTGCTTTATTTCAGTTTTACATTTAAATTGTCAGCTCTTTATTATGTTTTCTTATTTGAACATGAATTACACTTTTCATCCTTTTGTTCCTTTACTATGCTGGCTTTTTTATTATTATTATTTTAGTTATTTTTTAGTGTTGGCATATGTTTATTCTAAGATTCCAGTGAGTTCATCACCTCTTCACACAGTTGCCCTTACATTTTGCTATGACCGCAGTCTGAAAGATCAATACTATGTGCTCTAAGAATATCTACATTATGGCATTCCAGGAATAGCTAAATATCTGGACCCTACAAGAGATAAGCACGAGTTAGCAATTCTGCTTCTTCCTTTGGGTTTTGGAGATGGGCAGAATTAGAACTTTTATGCTTCTGTGGAACTTTAAGCATCAGATGGCCACTGAGCAAAGATATTTCAGAATAGTACTTCTAGATAGTTTTTTAACATACCAAAGTTTTTTCTTTTATTTTAATTGGCCCTTGATCCCTTAGTCCTACTGAGTACTCTTTCCATTCTTATAATGAAGCTTTTTCTGGAGGTTCTTTCCTGGATATGCCCCTTAGGCCCATCATTTTACAGCATGAAATCTGACACAACTTCCTCTGTCATCTACTCTCTTTCTTCAGTGCTGAATTCCACTGGCGTTCTCAAGTCCAAGTTTTTCCAGCACACATCCTGTTGGGCACGCTAGCAAAGATCTGGACAGGAATATAAATTAGGAAAAATTGCAAATTTCCAACAGAATTTTTTTTTCTTTATTTCAACAGCATTATTTCTAGTGATAGTCTCTGACTGCATATTTGTTATGTTTGTGTTATCCATGTTCCCAGCGTCCTTGTTATGGTATTACATAATGTTTCTACAATTACTTTATTTATTTCCTAATGAGAATGATCATTCTAAAAACTAAAGAACTTTGCAGTATAAAATAAAAACCATCATAGCAACTGAAGGTGAGAATATTTTTGTGCAAGTATATCATGTTGACATTTAAAAGTACACTGATTTTTTTCCTATCATTTTCATTATGTAGCTAAGCTACATTGATTCAGATGCTATGACAAACTGATTTTCTTTTTCTTTTTTTCTCCCCCCCCCCCCCCTTTACTCCTTTGAATAGCAAGACGTAATATTTTCATCTGGAAGGAAAATACCATCAGAACTATTACTTATTTGTTTAGTTTTATTGCCAAGTCAAAAAAGGGCTATAGTCTAACCATCATTGTAAAAGTACTTGTCAGGAAATCAGAAAAAATGTAGCACTCACTCAAAATCTGCAACACAACCAGGCAAAGACTGTCAAGACTATGTTTTTTGACAGTAATTGTTCATAACAGTGCATTTGTTTGCAGGATCAGGGACATAAATTATATGTTTTAAAGCAATCCCTTCTTATGTGCATCTCATTCCTGCTTTATTAGTACTATGTTTCTTAATCAAAATAGTTTCAAAATAACCCTAATCATACCTATCTTTAGAAAATTATTTAATTCTCAGTCACTGAAAAGCAATCTTAAACTAGTAAGCATGAGTGGTAGCAAACGAAGTCTCACAAATGTCACTGGAGGCTTAATGATGTTACGACCAGAGAAAGAATAAAGGAATTATAATTAAAAAGTATCAGCTGTGAAATGAAGCTCTCAAATAAATACAGTGCAGAGTATGCCATAGATAGATTTTAGTTAATATGTGTAGAAATACCTGTGGATTTTGCCTGTGGTTACACAACATATGAATTATTGACTCTTTCTTCATTTGTGAAATAAAAATCATTTATAGCGTGACATTTTCTATATAAGTACAACCAGAGGCTGTCACGTATACCTGCTTGCAGTCCCATACAAGAATAAATGTGCAATTAAAAATAATTTATATCGAAAAATCCTCAATGGGCCTGAAAGAGCGACCATTTACTTCTCAAGAACGGGGTCTATTTCTTGAGCTAAAGGTAAAGCTCTGCACAAGCACAATCTGCAGGAAATCTCTCATACCTGATCTGCAGTTCATTTCTTATCCAGCCATAGTCTGCTATTATTCTTCACCCAGGGCTCTTGGGCGAAGATCAACATTGATTTACATTTTGTGCACTTCCATTGACTGTGGGGGGAGTGCTCCAGGAAAAAATCTACAGTGAGTTTCATCATTCAGTGGAACTTTTCTTATAGGCTAGACATAACACAGATCAGTTTTCCAGCATCACATGCTTTAAATAAAAATAAATGGTTTGGAGATGTTGCTGTGCATAAACATACTTTTCTCCATTTTAGCCTTGAGATGAGAAAGTAATCTCTTCAACCTCACATGGATTTTGCTTCCTAGCCTTACTTACTGTTTATTTTCTTATCCAGAAGAAAAGATGTGGAAAAAAAGATGAATGCAATCCTTTACATTAGAAGCAGTAATCAGAAAACAAAAACATAGCTTTATTTTGGCTTGATCATCATGTTACAAAATACAAATGGTTTTGAGACATTACATACTGTAGTTTTTTTATCTTCTTCTCTGAAAAAAAAATCTATTATTAGAAGGACCTTAACCAAACATGATACAAGGCAGACAAATACATGGAGATTTAACATGAGACAAGCTTTTAAGCCCTATTGGGAAGCCTTCCTTTCAGGCACTTCTAGTTTAAAGTGTAGTCATTTTATGTCTTGATTGTTTTTGAAAGGTCTAATATTTGAGAGGTGCAGGGTCAATAGCAGTTTTATAACCATATTAAAAGATACAGTTCCTATAATGTACAACTTTTAGCTGAATAAGCCTGTCAGGGAAAGAATGGCAATAAAAGCCATCAGCATTAATGTTTTTCATTTGCATAGTACCATTTCATGTCATGTGTTTTCTTCCTTTCAGATTTATGCTTACATGAAATGCAGCAAGCTCTGGGGTAGAAGGCAGAATTTAAATAAATTAAGTACCAAGGTAAATAAAAATAGAGATTTTTTTAAAAAAAAGGTCTAGGCAGACCGGTGGGATTTAGACATCATTACTATCATATTAGAAAGATTCCCAGGTGAGAAACTACGAAGGGCGCTGGAGTTTGACATCTGAAGGGCATCTAAGTTTGACATCATACCGTTTTGTCAATGTTGGTTTCCCTTAGGTAACATGGTATTTTGAAACTTGAGAAGAAATTTAGGGAAGCAAATGAAGGGAAAAAAATATACAGTGAAGCAAAAGGAAGTTGTAAATACATAAGGAATGTATATTCAGTGAGTAAATGTGTTTTATATTTATTGCTTTCTATGTGCCTGTTGAATTGACGTGACGCTACAAGCTTGACCAGAATAATATGTGGTACAGAATTTCACCTAGCCATTCCTGCCTGAAGCCCATGGCTTGCAGTTGGTTTACATGTGAAGGGAGAATCAGGTTTTGCTATTTAAGATAGCTGTTTTACAGAATGGGGCTGGCTGTGTGTGACAAGTAAACAGAAACGTGATATATTTCTTGTGGGAAACACTGGAGTTCAGTAGTCTCTTCTCTACATGTACTACTTGAAAAGAGAGAGGAGAAGTGAGTGTGCCCATACCTTTTATACTTCTTCAGGGATATCTGTTTCTTTCTAAATTATAATATGACTAATTTCAAGATTTCTGAAAATACTTCTGTCCTGTTAAGACAAGGAAAAATATGCCATTACCTGTATGTAAAGTGACAAATTCATTTTGCTGTGGGAAACTCTTATGATACCACATTTTAGTGGTATCTGATGTAGTTATTCATAGACAATAAAGCAAAAATGTGACTACAGTTCTTCTATACACACTAAATAGGACTGCCTTTTATCTGAGAAAAACAACCTAGCTTCTTGGAAAAAATAAGTCATCTCATCAGATGTTATTAATAATGATAGTGACAGAGAATCCATTGCAATCATTGCTAAATTGTTCCAGTGATGAATTTCTCATTGTAAAAAATGTTCACTGTGCTGCTAGCCTGAATTCGTATAGCTTTGTTTTCCAGCTCTTACATCTTTGTTATATCTTTGTGTGCTAGACTGAAGAACTCATTATCAAAGTTTAGCTTCTGCTGTAGATACTCACAGTCTAGGATCGATTCACTCCTTAACCTTCTATTTGATAATCTAAATAGCTTGGCCCCCTTCAGTCTTTCATGACATGGCATGTTTTCCAGTTCTTTGTATATAGGCTGTCTCAAGTGAGGCACTTGAAACTTGCTAGAGAAGCCAACAGAAACAGAAAACTGTTAGAAATGACCCTTTTTCTAATTTATCTTTAAAATCAAAAGTCTCATCTACCTCTCCATTGCCTCTTCTCTGCCTTTCCCTGAAAACTAAGAAAGGACCCAATTAATCTGACTGTATTTACTCTAAAATCAAGTTAATTTTCCCTAAATGATTTCAAGAATTAACCTATCTGTGGCTCATTTTGGTGTAAGATTAGGTAAAGCTATTACAACCTGAGGATACAACATAGTGTTTTGAAAGTACTCGCTCTGTTCTTGCAAAGCCTAATAGGACAGACATTATCCCTGTCACACAGCTATGACCCTGGTTTCCTAGGTAAACTCCACCTGACATACTGTATTCCAGCTGTTTCCAGTGTACTCCAGCACTTTTAATTGGAGATGGTGGAACTTCTGATTTTTGCACCTATGCAGAATGTAGTATTGCTTTGTTTAATCTTTCCGCTGTTAAACACTTGACACCTTGCATGACAACAAAGGCTAGATTTGACTGTTGCATGAAAAGTGAAAGGACTGGTGGTAGGATGTATTTATATGCAAACACAAAGGACTTTAGCAAGTTTTATTATCCACATTTTCAAGATGAGGAAATAGAGGTGAGCACATTGGTTTTGGTTTCTTTAGTCACTAAAGCATGGTGGCAGTTAAGGCTTCTGCCAGAAGCTACAACAGATATAGCAGCAATAGATTAAGATATTTCCATGTCTGGCACTCCATGCTGTGGCTCTGCAAGAAATTATTGCCTTTATACAATAAAAGCAGAATCAAGTCATTAATGAAAGATCTTAATTTAAGGAAAGGGTTCCTGAATGTGGATCCCAAATAATGAGAGGATGCTCCACGTAATTCTGATATGGATGCTTGAACTGAGACAAGCTACGTCTTCTATATTTTCTGTAGACTATCTCTAATTAGCTGGAGATCTAAGCAGCTGCACACCTAAGGACACTGACTTTAGATGGTTTCTGGCCTAACTAGGCTGATTGTTATGGATCACATTCTGAGGTGCCTCATTCCTCCTATACGAGGCTTCCATGGGTATCTAGCACAGGTTTCCAAATTTTCAGAGTGCAAATTGCCTCAAAATGTCATTTGCAAAGCTTCTGTGTGGTAGGTACTCCTAAGGCTAGCTATAAAACACCCTTTCACTGCTGCATAGCCTGAAAATCTTGAATGAAAAGTGAAGTTGCAGTGCAAAGCGGAAATTTCCCTATTCTTTGTTCTGAATTGCTGTGTTTACAAGATCTATTTTCTTTAAACAGTGTTCTGTGAGTGGACTAGATACAATTCCAAAGCTTTCCATTTCCTTCACTTTTCACAGGGGTTTTTACTAATTGTTTAAGGAAAGTCCAATTGTAAAATACAAATTTTTGTCTCAGAAAGAAAATTAAATGATGTACCTTTCACATTTTTCCTTGAACTTTCTATAGCACTGCCATTTTGGCAACATGCTGTATGTCATAAACCGCAGAAAGAGTGCTTGATGACTCATATTAATGAAGAGACTCCAAGTGCATAAGAGGCAACCAGCAAATTCACTTAATTTAAACTATTTCATCAGCTGAGCAACTCTATTTTAAAACATGTCTTTCCTGTGTAAGTATGTTTCAGTGCGTAATGGTAAGGAGTAAAATGTTCAGTGCATGTCTTTCATTCTAAGTGACAGACTAAAATAAAGCCAACCTATTAATGAAGACTTTTCTCAACATTAAGAAAAAAGTTAAAACTTAGTTTTTATTAGAATTTCTTGTTGACAAGTGAAAGTCCTCAGGCAAAAATAATAGGGCTTTGCTTAATTTTGTTGCTCTTTCTTCAGGAGAAAAAGAAGCTTTTATTCTCTATTTTTTTTTTCAACAGTTTTGACAGCAGCAGCCTAGTAGCTGACTCCAGACAAAGAAAACTAACAATGTGAAGGTATAACAGTAAAATGTAATGATGCAGCAAATTTACTCCTGGAATTTGTTCTGCGAAGGTGCTATCAAAGTAAAACAGTTGGCAGGAGAATTAAAGTTTTTCTTTTTAAAGGTTGTTGTTTTTTTTTTAATAAAGAGGAACTCTACATAAAAAGAAAAGATACATATCCTAGAAGAAAGCTTTATTGCTAAGATTTCAATGGTTTTCCTACTGGCAATTTTACTCCTCCCTTCACAGCATGATATTGCTACCACTGACAATTTTAAATATAAAATAGACTTTGTATCAGAACAACATTTAAAATCTATATCAATCTAAATTTCAAGATAGATTTAGATATCACACAAAGTTCTTTCTTGAAAATTGGGAGTGGATTCCAAATAAAGACTTAATTTCCCTAGATATATTACAGACAGTAAGCCATTTATTGAAGTAAAATGTGCTGCCTTGAAAATCTCCTTTTGTACACATGACTTCAGAGTTTTCTAGATATATTTTTGGCTCCTCCTGGGCTTAGTGCTTGCAATTTATGTACTGTTGTAAAAATCAGAAACAATAACAGCGTTAATGGCAGATGTTAAATAGGAGAGAAACGATAACATGCAAAGTCAGCCATTGATCTGCACCAATTTCCTTCAGAAAATAACAAGGGGAAGATTCAGAATAGAAGAAATCTAGCTAGTAAACAGAATTCAATGCTGGCTAGCTCTTCTATTCTTTTCAGATCTATATTGAAACATTTTAGAAAATGTCTAGGTTTTTGCTTATTTCTAGTAATATTGCAGTACTTTCTTTTTGCAAAAGGAAGTCAATATTATGCTGTATATATCCTAGGCGTCCATGTAGCATTTCATGATGACATTAACGAACAGTAGAAGGAAGACTTGAAAGAGATTTATGTTTTTTCCTTAATAATTAATGTGTGAGCAGTTTAAGAAATTCCTATAATCAGGTGAAAGAGAGTGGATAAGATATATCATGCACAGATCACTCTTAGCAAAATATCATAAGTTAGATTTATGGTTAGACACCAGAAGACACATATTTCTACATTATTTGTTGTTAATATTCAGACTGTTAGTATGGCTGTGCTAAAAAAATTAACCACGTTAGGCACTGTACAAGTGAAGAAATAAGAAAGAATAGAATAAAAAAGAATCCCTGTTTAGACAAGTTTTTAATCAAAATAGAAAAAGAAGAAATGGAGAGACAAGCAGAGTGCTCATTGCAGTGGAGGGTTGCATCATGTGTGTTCTTCAGTGTGAGGTTTTGGGAGGAGGGAATGGGGGAAAGAGCTTGGCAAGGCTTACTTGATATCAAATATACCAAGTGTAAGGATATAAAAGACAGCAGCTGGTTCAGAAAAGAGGCAGATAACAGACTGACTGCTTGTTGGAAGGAAGCTTTGCTCCCTTCACAGATCTTAGAAAAAAGCAGCCCAGGTTGTGAGTGCTATCAAACTGTTTTGGTTTGAGGGTTTCGAGGGACTGCCAATACCATAAGATTAGACTTAGAGAGAATTAGCCTTCTTTGAGTGGTGCAACACAAACTTATGCCTAAATCCTATATGAAAAGAGAGAAAGAATGGAGGCGAATGAGACAGAGTGAGGCATGTGCATGTAAATAGAAAGTGGGAAAATCTGAACACTTGAAATGTGGAAGAGAGGATTGAAGAGGGCTCTTCGAGTTTGTTGTCTGACCATCATAGCAGAGTGCTCTAATAAGTGGCCTACCACATAGCTTTAGATTTAAAAATTTTGGGGGGGTGATATCATTTTAGGAGTGAATCAGTGATCTTCAACTTGCTGTTGAATTCCAGATCCCAAGATCTCTAATTCTACAGTAAAGTAACTTTAAAAAAGGCAAACTTATGGTTGGTTGGCTTAGTTACTATACAAAGAAATATTTAGAGAACTAAAAAAAAAAGAAAAAAAAACCTGAAAAAGACTAAATGAGACGAGAAGAGGAGGAATTGCAGGAAGCAGCCAAAATGCAGAGGGGAAGGTTCAGAATAAAGGCACAGATAGTAGCTGGTGGTGGTCCTTACTTGGGTTATCTTATGCTGCCTTTCTGGTAGCTTCAGATTCTGAGCTTGTTTCTCTTTCCAATTCCTTTCCCAAGTCTATATCCCAGAGTGAGGGGGATTCTATGTAGGTCTTACTGTGATCTTATAAGGCCTCCTTTATCCACTGCTTGCCTAAATTATTAATGCCTTAGGCAAAGACCTCAAATCAGTCCATATTCCTCCTCTTCTGATGAAGGAATATATTCTTGCACGGCTTTCTGGAGCTGTTTTGCTAGACTCGGACTCTGTCTGCCTCCTCTGCGCTGTTTCTTTTCCAAACCCTGGTGAAGGGTAGCAGCTAGGCCATTACAGCCATTATTGCTCCAAAGATGATCTCTTATTTTGCAGTCTCGAGGAGATGGGGACAGACAGGTATTATGGAATGGATACAAAATACATCTCTTCCATCCCCTCTGTAAATCATCCCTTGAGAAGCTTAATTTTGGGCCCTGAATTTCATCTGCTTGTCAGTCGTCCCACTCTTGCTCTCCTAAAATACACTTCCTTCCGTCAAGCGGCTGGCAATAGTTACAGGACAGCTGTCTAGTCTGGGGCTCCCCAGTGCAAAAGAGATGTTGACAAACTGGAGGGAGGGAGGAGCAGTTGACAAACTCAAGATGGTTGGGGGCTGGAGCATGTCATATATAAAGACAGGCTAAAGGAACTTGGTACATTTAGCCTGGGAAAGAGAAAGCTATGGGAGTGGGGGAAATGTAACCGTAGTCTTCTACAACATAAAGCAGAGTTAAAGAGAAGACAGAGCCAGACTCTTCTCGGACATCCCTAATTAAAGGACAAGAGGTAATAGTCACAAGCTGCAATAAGAAAACTTTGATTAGATGTAAGGCAAAGAATTTTTTGCTGTGACGGAGCCTTTTGGACATGCTGTGGCACCCTCAGCCATGGAGGTTTTCCAAACTCCGCTGGATGAGGTCTTGAGAAACCTGATCTACCTGTGAAGTTATTCTTGTTTGGAGAAGGAGGCTGAACTGGATGACACTGAGAGTTCTCTGAAAGCTAAGTTTTATTATGACTTTATGATTCTAAGTAGCCCTGAGTATTGTTGTTTCTTGGGATATGGTTAGGATGGGCTGCTGAAAATGATTAAAAAAAAAAAATGTAGGACTTGATATCCTGGTGGAAATATTGAAGGGTGGGCAGAATGGTGTTAGGTGCCTGGGCTTTTTTATATACTTATGGAGAGACATGAAAAGAAGGGGAGCTTTCTTTCATCTTGTTAAATTATTTTTTCTAAAAATTATTCTGTTTAATAGCTTTCCCATGGGTTCATTGTTAGAATTAGTTCTAGAGCTGTAACTAGCAATAGTAATCCATAATTCCAAAGAACTGCAACTGCTTTTGGTTTTTTTTCTCCCATAGCAGAGACCAGCAGAGTTTAATGTTCTCTCCAGAAGATGGAATTGACTTTTGAGATGGGGGGCGGGGGGGAAAGTTTTGATGGGAATAATCCAGGAATATTTGGGGGTAAAAAACAATCCTATTCTTTCTGTTTTGTAACAGATAGTGACAGTATGTGTATGTGGGAAGTTTCGGTGTGGGAGGGAACATTACGCATTTGAGAGAGAGATTGCTGATTCCCTTTGACCAAGAAAGAAATTTGCAGAGATGTGTGGTATATTGAGAAGAAGAGAATTAAAAGTAGAGAACATCAGCTTAGTCTGTCACTGATTGTTCCCACATAAATGGTTTGGTTGTTGAGGAAGACAAGCAGCTGTCTATTACCAAATGTTTTGGTATCAATGTAAGAGTAGAGTGAATTTATGTTGTTTGACCAATTAGGAAACATGTTCCTGCCAGACAAAGTCACAGAGATGAAAGGTGAATGAATATTGGTAGTGGGCCTCAAAAGAGCATTGGTAAACGTGTGCTAAATCCTGCTTACTCCCTCTATAATACTTGCTACAAATATGGCTTAAATAATTTTAAAAGTTCTTGCAATAGTTCCTAACATCTGCAAAGTAGAGATGTTGACTAATACCCACTGAGTTCAGTTGGATTTTCTTAAGACTTGAGAGCATGTATAAGGTTTCTTGGCCACACATATTCATGCTGTTATTGTGATGCATAAAGCATAACATTTAATTAACTAATACTAAAAATTAAGAAATGTGGTGTCCAGAGACTTCTTTTTTATCGCAAGTTCTTAAGAAAGTCTGGAGAGGTGCCATCAAAACAAGGAGAAGATTTAATGAAGGCATTTTGTTTATTTCTTATATTGAAAATATAAAATACATCTGACAACTTTGATATATTTTCATTAAGGTGTTTTTTGTTGTTTTTTGTTTTTTATAAAAGCTGCTCTGACCAGCATCTGTGTGTTGTTGACAGGCTGTGTAGCTTGGGTTTACTTTTATGGCAGAATATAGACATCAGTGGTGGAAATCAGAGGGGTTTCCAGGTTTTGCAAAATTAAGTTTAAAACTATTACCTCTACTGATTACCACAGCATTTCTGTTTCTTGTTTTTCTCTTACCCTGGATTTCAGGAGTAAAGTTTATATGTCCTGATTTATACCTGGTTGATGATGATTGCAGGGCATTACAGGTCATCATTTCTTACCAGAATGAACTGAGAAGCCTCCCGACTTCCGTTGGCTTCAGAGATTAACGGATCTACTCTAGCTGGTTAGAATAGGTGGAACAATTGGTTAGTACCATTTTGAGTTATATTGGCAAGTATAGTCCACTGTGCTAGTTATAAGCAAAAAAATCAGGTTTTTATCACAGGTGCCGGTGTGACAATATGTAGTTATTTAGAATAGTTAATGTCAGCATGCAGCATGAAAACCTCTGTTGTCCTCGATAACCTCTTCAGCTTCAGTTATTTAAAAAGGAATGTGAGACTTGCTGCCTTCTGAAAGCAAAGTCTATTTAAAAACCTGGTATAAGAACAATTGCAGCTGAATTTTTCCCGTCATTGTTTATCGTGGTTATGTCTCCTCACTGACTTTCTGCATTCATACAAAATATTCTGCCTTTGTCTCCTGCGCACTGTAATTTATTGTAATTGAAGAACTGCCTTTGACATCAACTGATTGCCTCAAGCAACTGCGAAGTACTTGTGCATACATGAACCAGTTCCAGCTATTGAGATTCTTCACATAAGGAAATTTTTCTTTTATGAATACATTTTTCAAAAGTGATTGCATTACTTAGACTAAGCCAATAGTGCTAATTCTCTTCAACACTTTTGGGAATAAGGCTTTGCCTCCTATGTTCTGTAGACACTTTATAGATTTTGTGTGTGTGTGTGTGTATATATATATATATATTTAATTTATATACATTACATTATACATTTGAGCAGGTAATTTGAGTTTAGGAGAGAGAGACAAGCTGATTTAAATGTATTGGAGCAGGTATAAATGCATGTCAAAAAGTAATTATCAAACCATTCTAAACTTCTGTCTATGTTTTATTTTTGTAACTAATTTCAGATATTTCTGCAATCTTCCTTGTCTATGGATCCTCCAAATCTATAGAAACTATGATTAAGCTGAAATTATTCCCTCTAATTCAAATGTTCTGTGTACGAGAACTTTGGGGGCAAGGTGAGGTTCAGTCACTCTAGAAAGTGAATGTTTTGGTTGGTATGACCATCAAGCCTTGCTGAATTAAACTGTCCAGAAACATCAAGATACTTAGAAAAATATGAGGCCCGTGTATTTTAAACTAATTTTATTCTAATCTGTAACTCAGATTTTGTATAGTAGAGTCATGCTATTTCCTTATAGTACAAAAAGATAAGTAGTAAGGCTGAACGGGCTATTACATGTCAAAGTAACAGCAAACAACTCATGGGAACCTGTCATCCAATATTAGATCTAATATTAGTTCTGCCTGGTTTGTTTGTTTTTGTGTACTTCGAGCTACGATTTTTTATCTAGTGCAAACACAGTTCCTCCTGGAAATATTTACTGGAAAAATCTTTTGCTTGTACTACCTTCTGTTCTTGCAAGCTAGCTATAAAACATGCTGAAGTCTAAATAATGTAGTCAACTCATTAAATCAGCATGAAAGGACCAAGGATCTATGTTAATGTTTTACAGTACAAAATTGGCAGTTCTTCCCTTCTAAGATTTCTTTCTTTATCCTTTCTGTCCATATTACATGGATGCAAGGGTGAACAAAAGTTGATATCACCTTAAGAATACTGCTGGTGAAATGAGGTGTAGATCAACAGAGAGGCTGACAGTTTCTTCCATTCATCACTTTGTTTAATCATTTGTCTGTCTCTCTGTCCCCAAAATAGGGACAGTCAGGAAATCTCTCACTAGATAAGGAAAAAAATAGTTTGTTTATTTGGACTAAATGGCACAGATTATTATATGTGCTCTTCATGACAGTTTTGGTAACATTCAGTTGATATTATTGTATCTATAGAGAGTTGTGCAGTGTATGAGGACTACTTTGCCATGTGTGTTTATTATTTAACTATTTGTGGCTAAAGCACGTGATCAAATGCTGTGCTGAAAGGGTTGTTTTGAAAGGAAATCTATTTATATTTGACCTTGTTTATTAAAACAAGTCGTATAAATGTTCTTTAAAGATGGGTCCTCAAACCTTGCAATGAAAGTCTTACTGTCCTTTGTAAGTTCACCTGCTGCTTTGGCTACTTTTAAGTTTTTGCACTTATTTGGATTCTAACTAAACTGGGTGGGAAAATGAAATTGCACAGTAGAGGGTAATTGGTGGATTGATTTTAATCATCTCTGGGTTTTCTTCCAATAATTGCTTTGAATACTGTGAAAACGTGGAGAATGAGAAAATTATGGGTAAGTCAAAGTCTGCTGATACAAGTTTGTCACCTGCGTTAATGTTGTGTGATCTCTATAAGATTCTAGATTTAGATTTAGATGCTAGTGTCTTTGAGGAAAGGCATATATTGTGAATAATGCTATATGACTTGTAGAACAGTCTAAGAAACTTAAAATTTTTGAGACTTTAGTGACATCCTTCCTAAGCCATACTTCCCCACGTACCCATACACAAAACTAGAATGCTCCATTCATATATGGCATCTTCCCCCCTTGCATTTGGATGGCCACACAGTCACATTAAGAATGAAAAGAGGGGTGAGAAGGAATAAATTCTAAATGAAGAAGACAAGAAGCAGAAATGATTGCTCTGAACAGCTTGGAGGGAGGAAGCAACTCTGCTCCTCAGCTTTCCGTGCTATTTTTGGATTTAAACTCTGAGGAGAAGTGGTCATAGGGCATATTGTTCTGTGCACCTCAGCAACTGTGGTGCACTGTGAAAATTCCAAACAAAAAACAAACTGTATAGCTAAGCAAAAGTCGTCTTAACCCAAAACTTAATTGCAGTCTGTGTTTCTTGTTAACTTAGTTCCAGCTTTATAATCAAATTTAGGACCTTGGAACTGGTACATCTTCTGATGAATTGTGCCAACAGTGTGACAGCAAGAATGAATTCCTTCTTTCTGGCAGGCTTGGACCAGTGCCTCTGTTCCTGCTTCCTGTAGATGAGACATCTCTGTGGTACCTTATGCATCCTCACATTGGCTGTATAATTATGTCATGATCCCAAAGCATCAAATGGGAGGGTGGAGAAGCAGGAGAAGAGGGGATTCTTGGAGAGTGGACGTCTTTGTGATCAACAAAACTTCTTTGGATGCAGTATTTTGCCAATGCCCCCTTAGAAACTTCTGTTTCTTCATAAAAATCAAAATTCCCAACTATAACTTATGTTAGGAAGAGAGTTTGCATGTTCAATGGCATTGAAAGTATCTGAGGATCCTTCAGAAGCAGACAATTTTTTTGAGAACATTAGGAATTTCACTTAGCATATCCTATACTACAGCAAAAAGAACCACACTGCAATCTATGAAAATTTAACATACTGAAAAAATTTCTTCTTGTTCACAAATATAACAATCACTTTAGACCCGTATGACCAAGAAACTCTAACTCAGTGCCTTCTGCCTAATATTGCCAGGTATGGTCATCCTCCAATGTCTTCTAGTGTCTAACAGTTACTTTCCTTTTGTCTAGAAGCCAAGCGACTTCTATCTGAGAGGAAAGAGGAATTCCGTATTAATCCCTACAGCTGACCGCAGGAATCCCTGAAGCATGGAAATAATAGCAATGCATATTAGTTCTAACAACTACCACAGCAATGACAATCTCCTGCAGACCAACTGCTTTCTTGGCCGCCTTCTGCTCTATGAAAGCTGACAAATCACATGTTCAAAGATTTCCTATTGCAACTCCTAAATTTTAACTTTACTGGATTGTCCTTAAAAACTTAGTTTACTCAATGGAGTATCAAAACTACTTAGAGTCTTGTTCCTACAAAATCCCTATGCTGCTCAGAGATTGGACTGAATTACAATTTTAAATTTTCCACTAACACTGAAAAAGTATTGATTACACAGTGAACGTTATTTTTGGACCAGTTTTGCTAGATTTCTCATGCATTTTGAAGAGATTGTGTTTAAAAAAAAGAAAAAAGAAAGAAAATGTGTATACGGTAGAGGACAAAATATAGTTTGTGTACTGAACCAAACCATCGTTCCTGTAGCTTGCCAGGTATACAGCCTATCAGATTTTTAACTCCTTCCCCTACTGCTCAAATCTAATTTGATTCTGTGTATCTGACTTCTTCAGGTGTATCACTGTTTGGTACTCCAGTTACACTTTTTAAGAGTAATTTCTGTTAAATCTTTTTCTTATTCTTCACTTTACCTTCTAATTAGTCATCTAATGTTTCTCAGCAGTTGCTTCCTCCACTCATCCTTAACCTATTTGAATGTATAAGCAAAACTGGTTGATAGTTGTTCTCTTTCACTGTGTACTATTTTTAAGTCTTGTGTTCAGTAGTTCAGAATGTCCCCGGTCTTTGATCC
Organism: Dromaius novaehollandiae; assembly: GCF_036370855.1. Taxonomy (NCBI): domain Eukaryota; kingdom Metazoa; phylum Chordata; class Aves; order Casuariiformes; family Dromaiidae; genus Dromaius; species Dromaius novaehollandiae. The sequence goes on along the minus strand of NC_088101.1, from coordinate 43,431,620 downwards.
TGAAAAAGGGTCAGAGTACAGAAAAAGAAAGCAGTGGCTTACAGAATTTCTCTCTCACCCCTTGGAACATCTGAACTGTCTTGGCAAAGCCCAGGCAAATTTGACAGAGTGGTAGCAGTCTCAGAGAAAAGTAAATTCTTATAGGTGGTGTTAAAATTAGGTAAAGATGATGATGCAAGTCAATGTCATCCTAGAAAAGCAAGGTTTAACTCAGTTCTTACACATTGTTTGACTAATGAGCTAGCATGCGCGGTTTGGTCAACTGGCTCTTGCCTGTCAACACACACAAATTCAGATTGTGTGTGTTTTTCACAGATTTCAGTTGCATGATGTGACAGGATTCCAGTTTTGCCAGAGTTTTGTAATGGATCTATCTAGGCATTTTTTTGTGTAAGGAGATCCCCAAAGAATTTTTAAAAAGTTTTAAACTCAAAAATCAGGTTTTTATTAGAATAGGACTTGAAAACTTAACTTTCTAAACAAAAGACTCTGCTGACTAGTTAAAACATTTGAAATTAATTTTAAAAAAGGTTTACATACATGTATCCTGTTGCCAACAGTGTAATTGCAGAGCAGATTCTTGTTTCGAGGCTTGGCTTCAATCAGTTCAGTGACTTTCTGAATTACAGCTCACTCAGTCCCCACTGACCCATAGGAAGGCTCATTCTGTCACATTCTGACACTGGACTGTAAGTGTCCTTCTTGCAGCTTCTTTGTTTCTTTTGCAGACTTCACGTGCTCTCGCTATACCCTGTGGTATCTGAATCTTCTGTCCCTGGAGCCTGCGTAGCTCCTATGCAACCTAATGCAAGAGCAGCCCTCAAGGAAATCCTCTTGACCTGGTCACTCTTTGTAAAGGAACATAAAGTACAAACTGTGAACAAACATACACTGTCTGTCTCATCTTATCAGCTAAACACACAAGTGGGACATGGAAGGAAAAGAGAAGTAAGGAAGTTCAAGGGATGGTGATGCATTTTGGATAGGAACCTGGATTCGTTAATGCCTTTAGTAACAGAAGAACTTGCCTATGGTAAACTACGGGGATCTGGATGGGGGAATATGTCCTTGAATTAAGAAGCTTTAGTGAATAGATTAAAACCTGAGAGAAATATGAATCAGAGGTAAATAATTCACCCACCATGCTTTTTTATGATAGATGTGCTTTTCAAAACTGTAGGTAAGAAATTGTGTTGTCTACCAAAAAGGGTAGCTGAATGTTCTATGAATAAAACTACCAAACATAAATATAAAGATAATTTAGGAAAAAATACCTTCTAGTCTGAGACTTTATTGTCCTAAACACAGAGCCCTGAAAACCTTCTGCATTATTCTTTCTTGCGCACTGTAGTTTATCATTAGAAGAAAATGACACGTTGCCTTTGTTAGCCAAAGCAGTCTCAGTGCTTTAGTATGATTAGCAGCCTATGTTCTGCCTTTCTCTTACAGCAAGGTATCCAGGGGGAAAAGGTGAATGTGATATTTTAGTTGCTTTCCCACAACTCGATTAACACTAAGTAGAATTAAATTGAGGAGTTTCAGGACGTTCTCCAAAAAATGGATGAGTCTGTGAAGATCAAGGTTGCTGCAACAATATACAGGAGCCAAGATCTTAGGGGCAGAAATTTCATGACTCAAATCTACTTTATGCCTTGTCATTTGCCTTGTTAAAGTTAACCATAGGAATAAGCTATTGTAGAGCTCCCAGCTGACATTTATAATATTGTTGTGGTGACTGGTGCTGATAACAAATGTTGTTGGAATACTAGAAAGGGGCTTTGAAGGTGCGTTAGCAGATATTTCCAGGGTTATCAAAGAGCTAGAGGCAGTGTTTATGAACTTCCCATCAAGGAACTGAAGAATGAAGTTTCCCTTCACACTGTGAAAAATCAGACTTAATTCAACTGATACTGGGCAAAACAGGAAGCTAAGTAAAAAGGCATACAGCTTTGCCTTAGGCCAGAGTTTTGAAATGACCCCTCTTCCCCCCCCCCCCAACCCCCCTTTTCCATTTTATTTTTTCCTTTTTCCTTTCAAAAGAAAAATGAAAAACTAGCTGGATTCCCGATACTTCTGACTGAGGAATATGAGCTGATTGAGTGCCAAAAAGTAACCAGAAAGCTATTAATAGATAGCTATTTCTCTGATAAAGGAATTTGATGTGTTACTTATACCACCACTTTTCTCTCTCTCTGAAACTTCTCCAGGCATTTAGTTGACATCCTGTTCTGGGGATTCAGAGGCAGTTCTCAGTCCCACCTTCTCACTATTTCTGTCCTAAACTCTAAGTATCCAGTGATGCTAGGTTCTGTGCCTTAGTTTAAATACACTTTTATGCTGGCATTTTATACAAGGTTATTGTCCATTGTACCTCAACACTACAGGTATCTCTACAATGACATTTAGGATTTCCTTGATGGTTACATGGTTGGACAAAAATAATAAAAAAAAAAAAACACAACACCACCCACTTTAGAGTAGTACATTAAGGGAAAAGAATTGCTCTGAGGCTAAGATGATCCCCAGAGCATGCAAGTTCAGAACAGAAAAAACAATAGAGCTCTCTATCCTGTAGTGTGAACAGCATTCTTATGTTATATCATATTCTTCTTTGATACTTTCACTTTTATGGCCCCCTTCTACATACATAATTTATTGCTTTCTACTAGGTAGAAGTGTGATGCTGCATAATTTGTTTAGATTTTCCAGGGGACTAATAAAATAGATTTCCTTCTTTTGTTTTATGGACAAATACTGATTTATGTTTTTAACAGAATCTGAGTGACAAGTTGTGAATGATGTATGATCTCCATCCAGTGCAAAGAGACCATAAACAGGGCTTGAAAACTAGCATTCCATTCTTATTTGTACGATTATTTGCATGCTGCAGTACAAACAGCATTCAGCTGATGCGTAGCAGGATTTGCACCTGAGACCACTAGTGAAGTGAGAAGCATATGAGCTGTGCTGTGAGTAGCAGTGATGTCTCTAGCTCACCTGTAACAGCAGACCTGGAGATGCTTCCCACTTAAGGCATGATACTGCGCCATTCACCTCAGTTACTTAGGCTTATCATTTATGAAGATGTGCACAGTTAGGCACTGGTTTACATTTGAAAGACTGGTCACTAGCTTCAAAAGTAATGTGATCCAACACAGCCCGTTGAAGTAACTTGGCTACTGAGTTTGAAAAGACCTTGTTCTGAAAATTTGTTTCAGCAACTCAGGGCTCCTTGTCTCCTCTGAAAGCCTGGCATTTTCAGCTAACTGCTAGGCATGGCTTGCCGAGAAGTACTGTGCTGCATCAATGTAATACTAAGCAGCATATGCAGAGATAATTCTAGAAAAGCCTTAAGGAGACCTCAGTTGCTTTATGTGATGAAGTGCATATTGGGAAGAAAATGTGAGTTATGCATTAAGTTTTAGCCAGCTTTGCAAATAGTGATCATCTGCCTTAAATGAAAACTAGATTTGGTCACCAAATTTCGATCATCATATAAGTTGATTTTCCAGTCTACGGATTGCAGTCAAGAACATGTCTTTGATCCCGTTCCTGCTCTGCTTAGGGCGTGTGTTTGGTATGCATTTTGGATTAAGGCCACTTTGGTGCTTTTAATGGAAAACTTTCAGTTGCATGTATGAGGTTGATCTAGAATTAAATACCTTCTCCACAGTGGTGGGGGGAAAGTAACCTGTCACAATTTCTCTCAGCAATCTTATATATTCTATGCAGTCTGTGCTGTTCAGTTTCCAAACTGAGAGGCCATGGGAGATACAAGCCATAAAGTGCAGAATGCTCATTAGTATGTTTACATGTATATATATATGTGTATATATATATCTATATTTCAAAGGAAATGGTGAAACGGAGGAACACTTTCCTTCTTCTCTCTTTCCCTTAGTAATTGTTATCAGTGTGCAGTAAGCAGATGTCTTAAACACCGTATGAGTTAATAAAGTTCTCTACTCCTCTTCCTTAATATCTTAAAGAAAAATCACATTCTTGTTTCAATAAAATTCAATTTTCTTACCCTTTGTTGATATGCCTGATGTACTGTGCTGTGTGGGGCAGACTCCTTTCTGCATTTTAAAGACAAAACTTTGACTGCTTTGACATTAATGTTAACTAGGACAGCATTAACACCAGCTTGCTATGTTTTAAAGAAAAAGTGATGATAACTGTGCTTCTGAGTGATTTGTACAATGCCTCAGAGAAGAAAAAAAAATCCAACAATCCATAGGGGTGTCAAATATTAATTCATTCAGTCATGAGCACACTGTGTCATTTCTGATTTTAATCACAGTTGCAAACACTTCACACATTGTTAGTGCTTTTGAAATTAAAACTGCATACTGATCAGTATGCTGTAACTCAGAGAAGCTATGAGATAGAACAAATATTTTGGGATCAGAATCCTTTAAGACATTCTTTACCCTATGAATCCATTTCTTTGCAAATAGAAACAATATTTGCACGGCCTGTGAGAAAGAGCTGGAGATCTTGCACCACCACTTTAAGGCGGAATGGAGGACAGCTGCACTTAATTTTTAAAAGCAGTTATGAAGAGAATAGTTTTGAGCAAAAGGGTTGCTTCTGTATGGAGAGGAATGATTTGCTGATTCCTGAAAGTGTGCGCTATCCAGGAGCAGAAATGCCTGCGTAGAGCTAAGAATTGTGTTTTGAATAACCGCCCAAAGGAAATGAAAGCTTTCAGATGTTCTTTGTGCTAACTTTCCCAAAACAGTCTTTCTAGAGCAATTTTTAAATCAGTACTATTGATGACTTATCATCTTTATTTGTGGGAGAGGTGGTACTGTGCTTTATACTGCTTTATTCCTGCTACATAGGGACAAAAGTTCTTACCCTTATTGTTTGCCAACCGCTGAGTCTGTTGGAAAACCTTCTTAAGCTGAAGAAGTGCTTCATATGCTCATAAGACTAGAAGCTAGGTCGGGACTTTAAAAAGATTTCAGTGGGAAATCTTATGTGAGGATTATCTGGCCTGATTTCTTATGTCATCCTCTGACCCCAGTAAGGGATATAGCTGGTGCTTGTGTCATTTTCCTAGCATGAAATGAGCTGGTTCCTGCGGGGAAGACTTAGAACCAGAACTTATTTCATGGTGCAACTATATGCCTCTTATGAAAACATTAACTGAGAAGAAAAAGGTGCTTCTAATACATGCTCATTAATTTAACACAGACTATGATTGTGATCTTTTTCAGGGTTTTTTCAGCAGTTGTGAATATGTGTTACTAGCCCTCATGTGAGTTTATTATTCTTGGGGCATGCAAAATGATTCTTGAGAATAAAAATATTATTGATTCTCTGTGCTGATGCAATTAAATACTTGTTAGAGTAGTGAAAATAGCAGAAGTATAATCTCACTTCTGAAAATCAAAAACTGAGTCAGTAAGGTTTATTTTCTCACTAGTGCTGTCATGGCACACAACTATGAGACAGCTACTGATAGTTTTATTCAGTTCTGTTACTGGTCCCCTTTGTCACTGCAGACAATTTACGTAAAGTCTCACCATCTAGTATTACCATCTATGCCTCAGTTTATTCCAAATGTTCTACAGCTTTCCTAGTGTAATGGAGATGGTGGTTGTTCTCTTAGAAAGCAGGGGAAGATCTTTCCAGAGACTTGAGCAGGCTGTTTACATGCTGTAGATAATTTAGTTACTTATGCATTGCCTTCACAGATTATCTAATTCAAGGAGAGCATACAAATAACTCCTCTGCTATCGAATCTTGTGTCCTGAAATAAAATACTCAAATAGGTTGATTATTTGTATTCCTCCTTGAAACACTGCATCCCACAGGTGGAAGAGAATTGGTTGTGAAACATTAAACACAAAAGCAAGTTAAATAAGCTCATATGACGTGATGGAAGACCTTCCTGTATCTAAGTGACTGAGTTGTTGTTTGTTGTTGTTGTTTGGTAAGGTCTTTTTTTACCTTTTCTAACGTAAGTGACCTTTTATATGTCTTTTCGTTTTTAAGTTTGCATAGATTTGATGCGTGCAGTGCAGATGGCAAGGTCTGTAGGTAACAAAATAAACAGCCTCACCTATCTGTGTGTCTTTAGGTTGCCTGAGAAAAGCAAATGTTTAGGGCTTAATTTTAAAAGATTGAGCATCAAGTGTTAGCTTTGATCTCTTAAGTTTGGAAATCCTACATCAATGCAAGCAAGTCTGGCAATTCTAAATCCAAACCACTATGCCCAATATTCCATTGATCCTGATTCTATTATGCATTTGTAAATGCTAGAGGTTTTGACAAATGTATTTCTCAAACATTAAATAGCTCTCAGATTGGAAAAATGTGGTAATAAAATGGAGTGTAATACATGGGACTTGTTATCTTATAGAAGAGATGTGCAGCTGTAGCTTCTGTCAGCAGAAGCTGCTGATAATAAATGAGAAAAGTGTGAATGACTGATTTGCCTTACAAGTGGGACTGTTGCAGGTAGGTTGGGTGCTTTGTAAAATCATAGACACTGCATCTGCAACAGATCAGAGGTAGGTCACAGTAACAGGTAATGAGCTGTGGAACCACTGATCTTAACTGTCAACTGCTTAGCGGGTACCTGAGGAGCAAAGAGCACTTTTTATATATAAATATATACTTTTTCTATGCCTAAAAAGTGTTCAAAGTCTCAGTGCAGTGATAATTCCCTGAGTGAATTGCCTAAGTCTTGAATGGTTTGCAAAACCAGGTGACTGTTCTTGTTAGACAGGAACCGGTATACATTCATGTAGTTCTGTCAGTTTGTGTCTGACGAAGCCTTACAGACTTGTTGAAAGGCATTTGTTGTTAACAAAAAATTGTTTGGGGGATCTTAAACTTGCACATAACCTTTCTGAGATCATAACGTGAAGTAATAAGTGTTCTAAATTACTTTTGCCTGTAAATAGATCTGATAAGGTGCTGGAAAAGAAACGTTTGCATAAGGTAAGTCAGGCTCCAATTTTAGAGATACGAGAAAGATTATGCGATGCAGGGATAAGAAAGGACGTACGTGTCACAGTACTGAAATCCGAGCTCAACACAACATTTGGGATCTAAGCTGCCTGGAGGAATTTCCAGCATGCAAGTTTGTTATCCAACTTCCCTTGCAATGCCTGAGGACAAGCAAGAGTTTAAAAGCATTCACAAAACTGGTCAAGTGGATATGGCATGTGCCATAGCAGATTTGGCTTGTGCTGATCTTTGCTTTTCATATTAGTTAGTTTATCCCGATCCTAACTCAGTCAGGTGCTTCACTCCACAGGCATTTACAGCCTTATTTCTGCTCTTGAAGTTAGGTGCTTAAGACCTTTCATTCAGAAACTGAGGATCAACATTTTCTTTAAAAACAAACAATTTAAATGTATCCTCACAACCCCTATCAATTGTAATGTTATGAGAACAATCATCTATGAGGTAGAGGAACAAACAGAGGAACAAGAGCATCAAAAATGAAGTGTTACGGGTCTAGTTTGCCTGATGCAACTTTAGTTTACTTCAGTGGAATTACATTATGCAATCTGGTCCGATAGTAGGAAGAGTGTTAACATGTACACATGGGCAAGTCCAACTTTGTTAGGTGACATACAAATAATTGTTATAGAAAGTGATAGTGAACATGGAAAAATTAGTATAAGGTTTTGAACATATCTTGTATGAACAGAGTGGAAATGTTGGGTCTATGCTTTTTATTAAAAGATGCATAAAGAGGGGCCAAGGCCAGCTTCTAAATGATGAGAAGAGCAGAGGCTGAGTTCATAATAGTTCCTGGGACTTTGCAGTATAAATGAAGAGCGGTGAAACATATTTAGGCAGAAACAACGGATGAGGAAAGGGGAAGAGAACACAAAGCTATCCACAATTCATTCTGCTTATTTTATGTATTACTATCTGACAAATGAAATGGCAAAATTAGGTTTGTACAGAGCCAATTTAAGGTATATAATTGGGAATAAAATATATTTATGTTATTGTGCTTAAGAAAAGGGCATTTTTGAGGAAAGACTCGCAATGAAAGGAATCTGATAATTTAATGCTAATATTCCTAAATATTCAGTTGTTGATGTCCCTGATTTTGACTTTGTCTCTGTCATATGCTTTCTCCTATCCTAGACAGGATGTGGTTCTTGGCAACTACAGCAGAGTAATGATAGACTTCAATCTGTATGGAAATCGCTATTTTGTATTTTAGAATTAGAGGAAGCTTTTTTCTTTTGTTGGGAAATGATTCTTGTGTTGCAGAAGATTCATAGTTTCATGATAAGAAAATAAGTAAAAAAAAAAGCAATGATGAGAAGGGAGGGAGGGGAAGAATTTTTCAAGAGAGAGAGGAAACATTTATTAGACTAAGAATAATAAAAAGGGCTTAAAAAAGCAGAATTTATATAGTGCTTCAGCTGTGCATCCAGCAATATTATCAATATATGGAGTAATTTTTTTTGCATGTTGATTTTCAGAACTAGAAGTTCTTAGGGAAATAGGGAAATAAGGTGCTACCAGTAGAAAAGCATATCTCTACTAATACCACAGGAAAAAAGAAATTTTATTTTTTAAACTCAGATGGAGTTCAAAGCATGTTTATCCTTTGGCAATGTAAAAACATAATCGGATTCAGCTTTTCCACTCAAGAGAATCTTCAAGAGTTTTATTTGCATGTGATTCAAAGTACATTTATCTTTTAACCTCATACAAACTGCTCAATCCAGCTTTTTGGACTAAGTGACCTTCTTCAGGGAATTAGCAACACTGAACAGCAGAAGCAGCATTTAAAATGACTCTTGCTGCAAAGTGGAAGCATGTCCCCAGGTCAAAAGTGAGCCCATTGTCAGCAAGATTCCCCATAGCTGAGGACAGAGACTGTCACACTCTGAAGGATACATGAATAAAAATCTTTCCTCCAAAATGAAAGAAAAGGTTTTCATACCGAGAAAACTGCTACAATTCTAACTAAAAAATAAAATGTAGTAAAAGACCCAGGTAATGAAGGAAAATGTATAAGACAAAAAATCTGGGGAAAAAAATAATAATTGGTGTTACGTTGAATAGGGAAAAACAAAATCACTTTAAGTATTTTTAGAGAAAATACTATTAAAAAATTGAAAAGAAAGTTTAGAGAGAGAATAAAAGGTCTTTTTTACATTTGCTAAAGCAGTTGCTGTAATATTTTCTCTCTAATCTGTGTTTTCCTATTAAAAAAAACTTTTACTATGTGCTTTGAATACTTCAATAATATTAATGTAGTGTGTGTGGTTTTTTTGTGTGTGTGTGTGTTTTTGTTTTGTTTTTTTTTTTCCAATACAGATTTTTGCATTACTATAGCACCTGAGAGGCACACAAAACAGGAAAATACTGTACAGAGTGCTCTGGATCATAGGCAAAGTGATGGTCCTTTCCCAAAAAGCTCTCAGCTGGAGACAAGAGATGGATGTATGTGGTGGGGAGTGAGAGAATAAGGCCTAATTGATATTAGAAAACAGAGATAGACCATTAGGACAATTAAAATTTTCTTAGAATACTATTATCCCACTATTAAATTCCAAAACATGACAGTGACTAGGCTTCTGATAAGACTAACTGATCATTTTGGCTTCTCAGGGCAGCCAAGTAGCTTTTTGAAACCTCTATTGTGATTGCTATTTTGCTAGAAAGAATCAGAGAGTTGCTAATAATGCTATAGGTCACTATTTTCAGCTGGACTAGACCTAAGGTATTTTTCTGAGTCTAAACAAGAAAGTCAGAAAGAAGACCTAGCATACATGCAATAGAAGCATTCTTTTTTTCTTTCCCTTAAAAAAATAATCTGCTTTATCTAAGGAGGACCAAAATTCCTGATAGTCTTGGTTCATCGGGCACAGAGCGTCAGGTACACCCTTACAGATGTGACCTATATGGAGAAGATGCTGAGCAACCAGTTAAACTTTGCAGCTATTTTAATAAAACAGAAAACTTTGCAAAAGTTTTTTTTTTTTTTTTTTTTTAATGTGTTTTACAGATGAACTGCATTCAAGAGAATTCTGGCTTTGTTAAAAATGTAGTTTGTTCATTCTTGGGTTTGTGCTCTGATTTTTTTGAGCATCAAGATGAAATTAACACTTCAAATTTGTGGCATTTTACTTAAAATCTCTTGCCCTGGCCTTTGGAGTTCAATACAGAAAAATGCTCAAGAATAACTTTAGAAAATATACCTTTAACGGTAGAATAGCTGTAGCTCTTAACTTGCTGCCCTAGGATCTGTTGTTCATCTAGCAGAAAGTAATTATTTGTTTAAAAGGTCAAACATTCCTTATAGCAGGAATCATAGCACATGTAGCTCAGTTAGGACAGAGGTACCTTAACTACAAGTCTGAAATCACATTCATTTCTGTGTTTTTCTCCGGTCTGATAGATCTTTATTCCTATCTGCAGGGTGCCTGTGGTTCAACAGGAGGAACTGTGGAAAATTTCTGATTAGCTCTAGTCTTAGTGATGAATCTGATTATCCTCTACTCTACTGATTTAAAGCTCAAGCCTAAAAGTCAGTTCTACAGAGATGAGTAAAATTTCGGTGCTTATAGTCTCCATTATTTCTTGGAACCACCATATACTGGCTTTCTTTTTTTCATACAGCATCTACTTCTTTCCTACTAGTTATTTAAATGACATCTTACATAAAGCCTCTTTCTACACTCAGTTTCTTCTACTGTTTCAAGGCAGAACAGTTTTCATGTACAATTTCAGTTTCTGGTTGAGGTTGCTTTCTTATACCTGTCATTGGTATTGTTTCCATTTACCCACATTTATATCTGTCACATCTCCTCTTACTTCAGTCACTTTTTTTTGAGCCCTCTCATAGATGTCTCTTTTGTTCTTTCTTTCCATTCGTGTAGTTCGTTTCTCTGAACCTTAACTACTTCTGTCTTATGGTCTCATGGTCTCCAACTGGAATAACTGCTACCCTAGTTCGCTTATTTTGGATTTGAAATATTTCATAAAGCCTCAAGCACATCCTTTTTGCTCTTGCCCAGCAAGCTTCTGACTTTGTTCAGTTCAGAGAGAAAAAAGGAGGAGGAGGGTGTTATTTTCATCTTTTCAATTGAAGCTGCATTGTTTTTTCTTTAACTGTGGATTGCACATGCAGCAGTAGTAGTGTGCTGAACAATCATTCTCCTTTTGTTCTTCTTGGCAGTTTTACTTACCACCTCAACTGGGTGATATATAGAAGATGGGATTAGATCTAATATATGTGTATATTATTTGTGTGTAGTGTACTGATGGAGAAACTGTTATTTGTCTTCCCTTTCCATATCGTATATGAGTTATCATCAATCCCCTTTACTTTCCAAGGTTTCTAATTTTCTTTCTTACAGTAGACTCCTCATTACACTGCTCCATATTTACTGCCATCTTTACTTTTCTGTTCTTGTTCCTATTATTTAGAATTGTTATGTCAAATCGCAGCTTTAAGCTAAAAGTTGAGGGAAAACCAGACTTCTGAAAGAATAGCCTCTGTATTTCCTGATACACAGCTGTAAATTTGGTATTTTAGCATTTTCATCTTCAATAACTTCTGTAATTCTTGCTCAGCTTATATGACAAAATATTAACTACTGGCACTATTCATTTAACTTGGTGCCTGTGGTGTTAGCCAGACTCTGTGAAAGCACTATGATATTTTTGAGTTTAGTGCTTAATGAAAGTGTGAGATTGGCCTACTGTCTTAAATATCCACTCGTAATAAAATTTCTCAATCAGTTTTTAATTATTAGTTAAGCTGATGGTTGATCCATTACTGTATTGTCTCTAGTTTTTTGTTAACGAAGAGCTGAGATTTTTTTTAAGAGGATTCATAGATTTGGAAGTAGACTTCTTATTGAACCAGATTGTACTAGTTTAATCAGTTCTTATGACAAATATACTTGGACTCCGCCTCAGTGGTGAAATGCCCTCTTCACCTAGGAAAGGAGGATTGTCTGTTAATTAGGATGCGGTGTAATAGCGAGAGAAAGGGCTGTGTTGGGTGAAAACATTTAAACCAAGCCTATTCTTATAATAATTAACTTTGTTCTTAAATACTGAAGAGTGGACAGGATCCCTGCATTCATGGTCCTCTTCAAAAGATTTGTGGGTAAAGGAGGAGGTGCCTGACTTGACCATCTCTACATACCTAAAATATGCCCAGTCCTAAGCAGTGATAATTGGGTTTTTTAGTCAACAAAAAGGTTCCAAGAGACACAAATAAGTTCTGATGTTTGGCCTGCTATTGAGAAATCCAAGATGGATTTATAGCCTCAGAAAACCAAAGCAAGAAAATAAATTAATGCTAAAAATACAGGTATTTCAATATATTAACTCTCATAATAGTGACTGATAGCTTAGCACATTGTCTTCTTAGCTGTGTTCTCTCTCATGCTCACTGAGAGAGATGAATTCCAGAAAGTTTTTAAGTTTTTAGTCAAGGGACAGTAGTAAAGCAACAGTTTGAAATTATACATATTCTCTGAGTGCTTCTGTCAAACTGAAGACTAAGCAGGTCCAGTTTCTCACAGCATGATTCACAGCATTAGCACAAAAAGAAAATCAAAATAATTAACAAAATAAGGATAGGATACTATATTTACACTGCTTGCTCTGTTTTAATCAAATTCATCAAGGAGTCTAAACTAAGGCAGTGTGCACCTTTTTCTAGCCTCCTATCTCTCCCCTCCCAGTTGAGATAAATTATTATGCTGCCCTAAAATATTAAGACCGACTTTGGGTAGCAGGTTAGCTATACAGCACAGTCGGACAAACCTGCTTAAGAGACTGGGCAATCAGAGTTGTTGACGTATGCTGAATTCAGCAGTACATGACTGCTGCTGCAGTTATATTTAAGTTTTACTCCTATAAAAATCTCTGCATCTCCTTTGGTCAAGGTAGAGCTTTTCAAAATCCTTGGCTTAATACAATCTCCACTGTGTTATGAGAGAATAAGGATGAGCCAGCCCTGAGCTCTCCCAAACACACAGGCCCAGCCTGGGGATTATGTGGGATTAAGCAGAGCAGCTGAAGGAAGGCTTCGGAGGCAGCGATGGATTCGATTCTCTGAATCCGCGCGTGCTGAGTGCATCCTTCTGTCCATGCCGTGGCTTGTTAGTGGCACTGCAGTGGTTTGGTATAGTGCTGTGCTGCACAAGATTTGAGAGTGGGGGCAAAAAGGACCATTCTGCCTCTGAGGCATCCTGTATTTCCATGTAACATAAAGCAGCTGCCTTCTCTATCATCCCTGGAAAAAAGTATGCAATGTATACTTTCTTTGGTTTGTTGCTTTTGAGATATGATGAAACCTTTCCATCTCTCTAGCCATTAAGGTATCTATTATTGATCAACACTGTTTTATGTTCGGGTAAATGTGAGGTCTGAAATCTCAGTTTGCATCAGGTAATGGGTGTGAGGGAAGACTTCTTGGGTGCAATTCAAGGCTGGCACCTAATGTTAACAGGTGTTCAACCTCCTGTGGCTATAGTAGGAAAGGGCACCTAGCACATATGTAGACTCCTAATTCTAGTCATCCTAATCTTGTACTTGGTTTCAGCCAAGAACTGTCTCTGTTTATGCCCATATATATACATAGACTTGCATGTGACTCCTGAGTCTGGCCCACTCAATGCTGATGATATGAATCTGGGTATAACATGTACATCTCATTTCTCACTTAGGTTTTGGCTTTCTGAGGAAAAATATCTTTTAATAATTTCCTATTATATTTTTACAATATTTCAAAATATACTGTCAAAGTCACTTGCTGCTCAGTTGTAATAATTAATTCATAACCTGTCTCCATCACTTAGAATAAAAACATTCTCACACAATCTGGTCTTTTTTGGTCTTCTAAAACACTGAGATGAGTTCAGGTCAAAAGATAGAAATGGATAGTGAAGGTTCAAAATCTAGAAGGAAATGAACCGAGTCTTCTAAAAGCTGCTTCAAAACTGACAATAAAACCAATTGTGTGAAATAGTTGATATGAAATGAAAAAGACTGGAATGTGTCTCTTACAAATTTCATTGTGGCCTTAAAATATAGCTACTACTATGAGAAATGTTAAATTACATGACTTGTTTTGAGAATACACATTTTCAAGCAAGTTATGAGCAGTTAAGAAAAAATGAAAACATCAGTTTTTGAGAATTTAACTTTACATGCTAAATACCTTCTTATTAAGTAGTCAACTTCATATAAAGATTAGCTTCTTAACTTACCATGAATTTGTGTTCGCATTTCAATCAAATTTTCCCCATACGTAAAACAGGGAGACGTGTGATATTAAGTAGCTATCTTTTTAAAACTCTTTGGAACAAACTGCTGTCTAAATTTGTATAATATTCATACCATAGATTTTATAAGATGATAGCTTCTCAGAAGCTCTTTCTTTCTGCAGCAAGACTGTGAGATAGTGTGACCCTAAGTTCCTAATCAATAAATTAGACCTCTTTTAAATATCATATATATTATGACAGAGAGGGCAGCAAGATGAATGTTAGGAATGCTGCAGTTTCTTAGTATTATTTCTGTACTTACCAAAATGTATTCCACTAGAAACGAAGACAACTTATCTTTATTTCTGTCTCAGCCTTCAGCTCTCTGTTCATCCTTATATTGGTCTTAAGAGGGGCAAAATGATGTCTGTTTTGAAGTCCCAATTACCCTCATTTGTGTTAATGAAAAGTGTGACTCTCTTGAGACGTCTTTGTATTTTAAGCCATTGAAGCGCAATCTAAACACTTACATCTATGCAAGCAAAGTCCATGTGCCTTTGAAGTCAATGACATGCTCTGTCTAGCTCTGCAAGTGGCCCAAAGGCCTGACCTTTCTTAGCAAGGTACTACATTGCACAGACTTTTCTGTGTCTTTCCCATTGGGAGCTTTAAATAGGAGCCAACTAATTTTCTTTTTTCCTTTTTAATTATTCCATGCTGCACATTGGATTCTAGTGGCATAATGTCAATTAGTTAGAAACAAATGAACTACAAACTTTTAACACTACAAGAATTTCTCTTCTGCCCTGAGAGAGTTGGTAAACATTGCAAAAGAAAAAGAATTGTCATCTAGCTTTGCTTGTATTATTTTTTCTTGCACAGACTTAAGCTGGGAAAAGTTTATGGTTTCATTTTGGCAGAAAATAAAGACAGTGAAATCATAACAGAATATTTAGTTGCTGGGTTTTATTCTAAAAATGTCCATCAGGGCACATAATTTACTTAGCTCTGTCCTAACAAGTGCTACATTCTGCATTCAGTGAGCTACCCTGTCACGCTAGTCACATCAGTTTTCAAACGTCTTCTTCTGTGTACACCTTTTTTCCCCTCATCCCCTTCAAAAGACAAAGTCCATAATCTTCAGCTTCCTGGAGGTGAGGGTGTTTAATTGGATTTAGAAGTCTTTCTTACTACCTTGTACATTGTCTAAAACATCATCCTGTTCCTGAGAACTATTGCTAGTTACTTTAGGTCAAAATACAAATTCCCCTGGAATGGGCTGGTTTCAACCAAGTCATATTTGGTAACTGTGGGGAAAAATGTAGTAGAAAAAATTTCCAGTTCAATTAGTAACTTTCTTCAGTTAGGATGTTTTTGGTTAATACTAGTAATAAGTGACTGGATGTAGTTTTTCTTAGATTCATTCTGGAAAAGTGAGGTCACGTGTAATGTGTATCACAAGCAGATGGAACTTGAAAATTTTTGGTGTGTTCATACTGTATAATGCTATGCAGAAATATTTGTATTGCCCCAAAGGCAGCAAGAAGTACAGCTGCGTCCTGTCCTCATCCTTCTGTTTGGGATAATCTTTTAGCTCTCAGTCACGGCACTCCATTGTGCAATGCAGCAATAGCCTTTGTTCCTGTCTTGCACCTGAAGATGCATCTTTTGAGTAGCATTCAGTAAAAGTAGGATTGGGGGAAAAAATGGAAGGAATTTTTCTTGTCTTTATTTTTGTGCTGTTTCCTACTTCCTCCAGGGAAAGTTTTGCAAGCCAAGGTCTTGAATCCTTAGAAACACAGAGGTGAGAGAAAAGGGCTTGAGAGAAACGCTCTGTCCTTCCTGAGTTGCTACACCAGAACAAATAAATCATTATGATTAGTGGAGAAGTCTTGTCCGCTTCAAAAGGACTTCCTCATCTGGTTTCCTCCTTAGTGATAAAACAACACGTTGTGTATTTTAGTGTATAGCAGGTCAGGACTTCGGGAAACAGGAATTGATGTGACCTGCTTCTCTGCCTTACACCAACCCAGGGCTGAGCCTGTGATGTTGACTCAGAACTTGGATGAATATTTGATCCTCCAGACCCCTCAAAACAGGGGATAATTTTGGTAGTGCTGACCACAGTTTGCGTAAACTGACATTCGTCAATGTTGTAATAACAGAACAAGGGAAACCTGCGGCAGCATTTGAAATCTCTAATTTCCATGGTATGTTCACTTTTGCTCTAAACACCTGTTCGCAAGGCGACATGTTTTAATATGCCCTCCTGTCCACTTTTTTAAGTTCATCTCGCTCTGCACACCCATACATACATAGTACACAATTAGATATAAAAGGTAACAGCTGTTGTGAATAGATTGTGCCATATGGTTACTATGTAGCGTATGAATGATAAATATTCTTAAAATGCTAGTGACAGCAGTTTTCCACAGTACTTTTCAGATGTCGTTTAAATATCTGAGTTCTGTCATTCTGCATTTTATTTCTTACTTGTTTTTTTGCTTTCTGGAAGGTTATGAACATAAGGAAAAAGTGCAAATAAAGCTAATTCACAACCCCTTGCCACTTTGTAAACGTGCTTCTGCCACATGTTTTTCTTCTATAAGGACTATAGCAAAATGAATAAATATGTATCCTGTAAAATAGCTTATATTGTTTTAAGGTACAATTTAAATTATAACAAGATACAAGGAATGAAAAACATAAATGAGGGTATGAATCAAACTGGCATGAAAGGAATGGTAAATGTAATTTTGATTCTAGGTTAAGCATGTCATTAATGCAAAGGGAATGTTTGATATTTGACAATATCCATGGGACCATAAATTATTTAGACAGTGAATAAAGAACAAGGATAGTGAAAAGCAAGAGACTTGGTTTTGATGTTACGAACGATCATTATTTTGGACTTGACTAAATAGGCTGATCAGAGGATGTGGTTTTGAGCTGAGTTTTGCTTAGTCATTTCTCTCAAAGACTTAGTGAGTGTTTAGGATTGGACACAGCGGATCGATTGTCCTGGCCAGGCTTTCATAGTTTGATGCTCTGTTCACACCGGACACAGAGAAGAGTGCATATCTACCTTTTAATATAGTACCGATACAAAAATATAATTGAGGAGCCATAAATGCTTTTTAAGACTTTGGGAAAAAAAATGAAAGAAAATGAATGGAAACTTCATTGGAAATTCAAGTGAGGGAGCAGAGGGTCCTCTTCATTGCTGAGTTAATTAGGTTAATATCCTTGGCTGACTCATAGTTGTCAGTACTTCTGCTTTGTTAGGAGCATTGTGATAAGATAAGCACAGCAATTATTGTGTGCCAATATATTCCATACTTCAAAATAACAGTATTATAATGATGTGAATCAAACATAAGAACATCAGCCAATAATTATTTTTACATCCCAGAGGTTATACTTGGAGGCAGCTTGTGTAGCTACTTGTCTTGTATGCCAATAGTGAAGTGGGAAAGGAGTCTTTCTTTTATAATTTAAATATTTATAAAAATATGTTTGATTGAAAATGGAAGTACTTTCTCAGTAACAACATGCAGAAAAAGACTGCTGTCCAATCTTCAACATAATTCCTCATGTTCATCATGTGAAATGTAGGCTAAAAATAATTATTAATTACATGATTATATACATTAATTGTTAAAAATTAAGGTAATATTTATATTATCATTAATGTATTACCATAAATAGAAGTGTGGGTTTAAAATTTTTTACTTAAATTTAAAATTAAAATAGGCAACATTCTATGTTGGAAAGTTTTTTCTCTAGCTTGGTGGAAACATTTCTGTTAATTTTTGTGAAACAAAATGTTAAAATTAAGGTGCTAATTAAGTTTAATTTCCTTTACTTCAGAGTAGATGCTATCTGAGAGTTACCATGACTGAGATGATGATCAAAAATGGTGAGAGTAGCAAAAATATTCTTCAATTATTTTTTGAATATTGCAAAGATAAAAATGTTTTATGTCCATTTTCCTGCATATAGTGGGAAAATTTAGTCTTAAAATTTCCTGTAGGATTAGTTGCAATGTCTGTGCTACAGTAAAAGTGAACACTACTTCTTTGCCATAGTTCCAGGCAAATGTTACCTCAAAGGTGATACACCTTTTTGATGGTAATAGAGATGACTTTTCATACTCATCTGCCTGTTTTCTCAGATGCTCTCCATTACTGTAGCAGCTAGTACCTTAGAAAGCATCAAAAGCAACTGAAAGTGGCTGGTGAGCCGCGCTAGCATGATTTGCTTTTGCTGTGAATCTCTGATGCTGAGCCTCAGAATTTCAGTAATTGTCATTCGATTACTGTGGCTCTGGAGCAACAGCAAATGTCGGTCATTCAGCATCTTAGAGCATCAGGCCCTTTGAATTCGTACTTCAGGCATGGTAAAATTTTCCTGAATTGATGTAACCTATGAAAACTTCTGTATGACTGAAAAAGCAAAATCATAACTAAATAATACTAAGCTATCAGTCAAAGCTGCTTAGCCAAATGTAAATCAGGAAAACTACAAGTACAAAATATAAGCAGCTCTCTTAACATACATGGAACAGTATGCTGCGTACAGATGTTGTACTGATGACAGCCAATGCAGATATTGAAGCGTGTAACATTTTCTACCTAGCATTCTGCTCTCTCTGAAAGGAATCCCTAGTCTATTTTGATAAAACAGTCAATGTTTGCTTAAGCAAGATAAATAGCAGGTCATTGCTAAATTAAGTCATTTTGACTGAAATGGGTTAATAAGCAGTTACCCGAGAACCTTAGCCAGCAAAATCAGAAGGAGCAATAAGTTTTGGTAGAAGGGTGACAGTAATCAGCTGGGCTCAGGCTGGAGACAGCTAACAGACAGTTGGTAGGACGTCATTGTACATCTGCCAACTGTATGTGTATATTGCATATTTCTTTCAAATCTTCTTTCTTCTCTTATATTGCTTGCAGGCAAATAAATTATTTTATCTAACCTATTTCTCAGGTTTTCCAAGATGTAACTCACATTTACTTGCATAGGTTTATAGGTTTATTATACGTTTTTTTTTTTTTTATTATTAGGAGAAAATACTAAGTTACCTTAATAACACAGTAAGATATTTTTAAAGTTATATGGCAATAATTGTACAATTTTCATGATAAAAAAAGAAAACAGATTGTGTACTATTTGGAAGTAGCAGAAGTAGCTTGAGTAGTTTCTTTTTTCCTTATATTTCAAAAGTGTTGCTAATACATTAGATCTAATTCCAAATTAAAAAAAAGGTGATATGAAGAATGGTTTTATACAAAAAATCTTGTTAGCGCGCACAGAGTAGAGAGAATATATGGGACCCCAGAGCATGGCAGTAGCTCTGCATCTGTAATATATATTTATTTGATTCTGGTGTCACAATTTTAATCTTCTCTACAGATATTTTTGCAGGTGGTCTATGCATGAAAGCCGTGTGGATTATCTTCAGTGATTTCTTTTTTCGGCTCTGTTGCTCACATGTTGATTCTATACTGTAGAAAGAAATGGATTTTTTTAGGTTTCACAGTAGACAGCAAAACCTGCATATGTTCTCCACAATTGCTAGCACCTGAGCAGTCGTTAAGATCCCAATGTCTAAGTAGCATCAACAATTTCAGCATTCTCTCTTCAGAGAAAACAAAGTGCATCACATCACATCAGCAGGAGACAGAAAAACTGGAGCTAGAGGATTATGTTTATTTAGTTTTTATGGCTGGAGAAAAGGCCATCTAACCAAGCTAGCAGTAAAGTATAAAATTAATTTAAATTGAACATATATGTTGGAATTATAACATTATTAAACAAAAGATTTTATTTTAACGGAATTATTCCTGTAAAAATTTTAACAGAAAAGAAAATAAGAATTTTATATCCAGATTGTCTGCAGGATGAATTTTGAGTTTTAGTCAGTCCCTCTGTTGTTTTGCTTCTATTTCCCTAACTGGTTTAAGAGTTAAGGCAAAAAAGCAAGATACCATATAGGCCATGTGGGTGATTGAGGAGTTTAGAGCCTAAGCGTAGTATCAGGCTCCAAATCAAAAGAGCAATGTAGGTGTACTCACAGGAAAACAGGGACTAGACAAATGTGCAACCAGTCTCATAAGAGTGACAACCAAAAGTGACCATCCTCAAGAAGTAATCCATATAGAATCAGATCTAGCTAGATCAAAAACTGATACTTGTTACTGATGGTGATCTGTAATAGAACAAAAATTTTGGCCCCTTGAAATCAGGACTGTAAAAAAGAAATTCAGCTTTTTGCATCCTCTTACACCCATGTAACGGAGAAGAAAATCTGTCTCAGATTTCTGTTTTGATATCCCCTGGATAAGAATATTACCCAAATCCTCAAAGCTGATGCACATTTGGTTTCCCCTGGATAGCAGCACTCATTGCCATCTGCTAGGCTGGCATTACTTCTAGGCAAAAATTGTTATGCCAGCTTAAAAAAGGCATGGCAGACCAACTGGCAGAAAGAAGCAATTGCCGTCTCCTCTCCATCCTGTGGTAGTTTTCATCAGATGTTGTTCTAAAATTTACCTCTTTTTAAGTTTGCTTGATTAACAACAAAGCTAATCATAGAATATTAATTGCCATTGTAGCTCTTTAGCCAGCATTAATCTGTGACAAACACTGAATTTGTAGAGGTCTGCTTGTGTCTGAGATTTATATCGGCCAAATTCCAAAAAAGGATGGGGTTAAATAAAGGCATTAAGGTGAATCTTAGGAAAACCCTAACAAGTACATGAAGCTTTTTCATGGCTCAAGTTGTGTGGCAGAATCAATTTAGTAAAAATAACTAAATAATTAATTCATCTCGTGTTAAGAACTTCTGCAGGAATCATGACCCTCATTTTTTCATTTAAGAAAAGCCATCAGCCTTAGCAATATTCCAACAGATCTCCTTCAGTCCAGCCTGGGACGTCACACAAAGTATATATTCTAAAAGAATAAGTGCAATGAATTTTGAAGCGTCCTCAAAGAGATTACTTCTCTGTGATTGTCTGGAAAGAGGCAGGCAAACACACTGTCTGCAAAGCTGTGTTGAAAACAAGGTTTATTCTAGACCTGCAGTCCTTCAGCACTTCAACTGTAAAGGTTTCAACTATTTTAAAAGCTTCCAGAACTAGTTACTGCTATTCTTTAATGCGGGAATCCTTTAAATGCTCACATACAGTGCTAAAAATATCAGCCAGGCATCTATTGCCTGCCATCTGGCTTCACACTTAAAAATAATGCTTGTCTGCTGCACACAGCAGTCATGGCATGGCTTCTGCCCACGGACAGACTGACAATCACCCTTAATTCTTCCGCAGTAGACACACTGCCAAAGAAACGTGCAGGCTGATTTTGAAGGAAATGCTGGGAACACAAGCAACCAAACAATGGGTAGCTATTGTTGCTAAAACATTTCCTGTTGCAATTTAACGTGCAAAAATGCTTCCATTAGGAGATGCTCTTGAAAAATGCAATACCTCTATTATCTTCAGCTAGAACAATTTCATGTAAATTCCACAGAATTTAATAGTACCAAATGTTTATTTTGAGACTAATCCACAGCTTTGTCTTCAATTAACTATATGCTCTTGGTAGTTTCTTTGTGTAATACTCAGTTATTCGCTAAATTAACCACTCTATTTGAAGAATTTCCACTTTCAGTTGCATTGCCTGGGTCTTTTGGGAATGCCTTTATTTTAAACTGTTACGGTTTCCTGGTTTTATTTTTACAGAGAACCGTTCTGCATTCTTAAAAGTTTCATTTTCAGACTGTTATGTTTGTTCATTAATGTTTTTAATGTCCCTTCCTGAATTGCTGTTGCACTTTTACTGTCTAGCACACATCAAGCTCTCACAGCTTGGAATTTATTTCTCAGTAATGAAAATTTGGGACTGAAATTGTAATTGTAAATTCAGAACTAAATTGTAATGGTACAAAACATTCTGCTGCCACGTTGTACACACCGGAGTTATTGGTTTGTTGGAATTTTGTTAATCACTTGAATTATGCAATTATGATGGGTCTTGTGAAATGGCAATAGGAAAAACAGGCCTCTTAGGAAAAGAATTGTATACTGAATGAAATCAGGAAAAAATACCCACCCACAGGATATTTTTTAGTGTCACATTTCTAAAAAGATCAGAAACCTATTCACTACAACTAGCTATGCCACTGGTTAACTTATAATAGCTAGCTAATTATCCCATGATAGCTCTGAGTATCATTAAAATAAAGGTTTGTGTCTGGGCTTTTTTTGTTATGTTTTGTTTTTTCAAGCAATGAGAAGTCTTACCTTACCTCTTTCAAATTTTTTATCGTCAGTACAATGACCAATGTTTACTTGAAATTTGCCTTTACTATTTCTCTCTAGATACCTTAATAATCTATTTAAAAACACAAGTGATAGAAATGATCTTCCAACATGTAAAAGCTTAAAAAAAAACCCACATAACTTTCTATCATCTATTTTTAGCCAAGGATGATTAAACAGGTGATGTTTTCAATGTGACCTGCACTGAGAGAGGAGGGTGGAAAGTGGAGGATGAAGCATGAAGGATAGAGTGGAGAGAAACAAAGTCATCACCAAGATTAATTTCATTATTTGCGGTGGAAAAGGTGTATGGAACTTGTAGACAGCTAGACAGTGCCTTAGCTAAGTGGACAAGCATTCCAGCTTGATACAAATATTTATCTGGTATGGAGATAACAAAGTATTTATAACTGTAGAAAGTTCTCTCTGTGACGAGAGAACAAAAATCCCTTGTTAAGGGATGAAAATGGAATGAGGACCAGTTCCATCAAATGTGATGGACTATTAATTCTTATGGACTGTACTTATGCAACAAGATATTTCAAGTATTTGTTGTTATTTCAAAAGAGCTGCTATATCAGGATTAACAAAAAATTCCAGGACACTCAGCTATTCATAGCAAGAGATATGGTATTCTATTATGACTTGTATAAAAAGGTGCTTGCTCTGGAAGAGCAGTTTAGTCCTTCTGTTATCACATATCCTCTCTAAACCAAAGATTAGCAGAAAACTATGTAGAAGTAGATATCTCTTGGAGTGAGGAACTGTCAAATTTGCTTCTAGTAATTGCATAAGAAGTAAACTCAAGCAGAAAGCTGTTGAACAATTTGTATAGATGGAAAGGGACAGCTTAAGTTGATGTGCGTGTAATGCATATAAACTGTTCCTGGTGTAGAGGAACACTGTTCCTCAAAAATAAGTAGTAGCTGAGCATGCAGAAACAGCTATGACCTAATGGCATTCCTAATGCAAACCTTGCTCACTAGCACTGAACCGGTTCCCTCAGATGAGGGCCTATTGCTTCCAGTGGTCCAAAGTCACTTTTATCTCACCTTCAATGAATAAGCAAGTATTTTCTAGCCCTTTTTGTCATTAACTAGGGATTTTTTCACTGCAGGACAGAAAAATGTGCAGTGAATTTCCAATTTTCATTGTTTTCAGTTGCAAAAGACTGAAGGGATTTCAGGTATTGTTATTTTTACAGAAAAATTCAGCTCTATGTGTATTCATATATATATATACACACACAGATATATAAACATGCTCAAAACAGGAGCAAAGTAGAACACTTCAATTTTTTTTATATGATCAAAACCAGGAACAGATAAGGCATAGTTTTAGCCTTCATTTCACTCAGAGGAAAGATAAGGATGCAGTTGGTTGAATTTGTCTATCATGTCTTTATCGTTGGACATCTCATCATCCACTGTATCAAAAGCTTCTGAGAAGGAACTTAAACGGGTCCTGCCTTCCTGACCATTGCAGAAAAATAATTGAAGTGTGAGACTACTGCTAACTCTGTAGGTTACTGAAACCTGAATCTGGATGTACAGAGGCAAAAAATTGTGAGGACATCCAGGTATAGCCAAAGTTGTGGAAATACGCTCTTATCAACAATTTTCTTACTAAGAGGAGACAAGATAGAGCAATAATTACTGAGATTATTGATGTCAAGAGAATCCTGACGGCAGTATGAAGCTGAAAATCACTAATTCGTGAATGAATATTACTTTCTATAAGAATGACTTTGGCAATCTGACGAACACAAAACTTCCGCCTCGGGATTCAGTGTGTATACAATTCTGCTTCTCATAGATTCTTAAAGGCTGCTTAGTAAATTTCCTAAATTATTCTTTGTTTTCCTTCTTTCCTTCTTTCCTTCCTTCCTTCCTTTCTTCCTTTCTGTCTGTCAAATCTTTTTATGTGTTAGTAGTGTTAGTATTCCCATTTCCACTTAAGCCTATATATTTCCTCAGCATCTTAAAGCAGTAAGGAGCTTGACAAGTTTTTTTAAAAAAAATATTGCAGTGAGAGAACTGACGTACGCTTTTGCTTGTGTTCATTTCTTTGAATAATGGAGCGAAATATATTTAGACGAAATTCTTCCTCTCTCTCCAGCATGAAGAATAATGCTTGTGTAATGTTTGAGAATGTGGGTAATGTGGGGCATGGCACATTTATTCAAAGTTCTTGCAATATCTATCTTGCAAATATATATGAACCATGAAGTAACTGCTAAACAGGAAATTATACAAATATTTTCTAATCATTTTACAGATCTTATAATTTATGTACTTCTAATATATCGTATGTTAAGAAACCAAACATACCAGAGTGTTGTAAGATACCTTCTGTGGATGTTTTCTGTCTGTTTGTGGTGTTGAAACTGGCAATGATATTTTCCTTATTTGATTGTTTATTTTGAAATTCACTTGGTTCAAGCTGCAATGAAACTGTAAAATGCAGGATGCTTGTGTGACACTGACAATTTAAAGTTTCCTTTAAACGCACATTTTCAAGAAGCAAGGTAGCGATATCCAGGTTCATTCCCTGTCCAGCTAGTAAGTCTGGAGAAAAGCCAGCTTCCCTTTTAATTGCTTGTAATGTAAATTTATAGAAAGTAATGTCAAAGCTGTGAATCCCAAACAGGATATACATTCTGTGGGTCTGGATCAGAAATGTTTCTGGATCTAAACCCAAATGGGAGGTGAACAAGGTGCATGTAGCTTTTTAAAATCTCTCCCTGGTTTCACAATGACTTTACACCTTCTGATTCAGTTTTGAAATGAATGGCACATTGCTCTCTGCCTCCTTTACATAGTACATTTCTGCAACAACAAGAAGCAAGCCGAATTCAGCATTCAGATGGCTTGTCCTCTTATCAACAAAGCAGACCTCATTATGAGACACCCCTGTTTATCTAACTTCTTTCTATACATACTGCCTGAATGCAGTGTCAGCCTCCTCAGGCTTATTATGGCTACAACAGCCACCTGTGAAGAAAAGCCTTTTACAAGCTACAACTTTTTAAAATTATTATTATTTTAATATATATTAACATTCTGAACATCTTCTTCTTTTCAGAGCTTTCTAAAGTTAGGAGAGGTAAAAAATAAATCTTTAAAAGGGGCTTATACTAAAAGGGCTAAACATTATTTGGACTAAAAGTTAACTTCCTTCAAACTAATAAAAGGCAGGACTTTGAGTTTGTTGCCCTGGCTTTTATCCTCAGGTTACTCACTGTATTCTTCTGCCTTATGGCCAGGATTGTACTGAAGACAGATGTCAGAGAGACCAGACCTATGTCTCAGTAGTTTCATGCTTCAGCTCTGCTCCACGTGACACACGTGTGTTCATAGATCATCCAGTGGCATAGGAAAGAGAAAAAGTTTGTTGCTTTCTCAAAACGGCATTAAAAATCCATACTAACTGTAACATTAAGTCACCGCACCACGAAGGAAGAATCTGAACTTAGTTTATGTAGTGATTAGTGTCTAATCATATCATGATTAGAGTATTTGATGAAGTGGCTAATGGCAATGAAAACCATTTGTGGTGAATGCCTCAGTTTTAATGAAACTTCTGTCTTGAAAGTATACTCAGGTTTCATGTTAAACTTCTGCCAAGGTCAGATAGCCAAAGCCCGGTGAACACAGGTTGACCTGCAATGTGAGAGCCCCAGGAGAAAGTCTCTGCTCTGAAGCAGGCAGGCAGGAGGGAGCCGGAACTTTAGGGGAATTTGCCCCATCCACGGCCCCATCAGTCCCTGCACTTGTGCTGATCTCTTCCTCCACTTTTCCATCAATGCGCTTCTGAAGTGGCTATCTTTACCTTATGGCAGGTTTGCTATTGCATTGGAAAACCTCTTCCCGTTCAGGTCTACACTTTGCTCTTTCTGTTACTCACAGCCACGCTTTTTCAAATTTGCAGCAGCTATGGAGGAGGACGAGAAGTAATTACACAGCAGAGAGAGCACATATTTGACTTTCTGCATCATTCACCTTTACTCTTTTTTGAGAGTTGCGGGTCCTTCGGGAGTTATCGGTGTGTTCCTGTGCATCTGAGGCAGTTGTAGTCCATGAGTAAACAGGGAGACAAAAGTTTTCTGTTTGTACATGGCAACAGAAGACTTGATTTCAATTCATACTTAAAAGCAATACGGAGAAGATATATTCTTAAGTACATATTTATCCAGGGTTTTAGTGCTGGTTAGTAAATAAGTACCATAAACGTGCAGTGTATTTTGGATAAACAAACAATCACTGGCTAGTTTTGCTCATGTTTTTGCTTGTTTTGATGAAGTTTTCATACCACTGAAGTCTAAGAACAAGTCTGCCCTGGGGTGAGTGTGACAGCTATCTGTAGGAAGTCTGAGAGAGAGAAAAGCATCATTGTTTCTGAGGAGCACATGAATTGCAAATTGCTTTACTGAAATAATCCTATATTTGCTTTCAAAAGCTATGTAAAGAGAAATTTAATGTTGCACTTCTAAGCGCTGAGCAGTTATGTAAAGGAAGAATGACAACCCATGCAATTTCTACTCCTTTTCCTATGCATGTGCTACAAATGTTTTCCTTGGCTCAAGGTGCTTTTCCCAGCATTCTCAATCAGGCCCTCAACACTAATGCAGGAAAGCAAATGTCATTATTACTACATTATAAAAGACTAAATTTTCCTTATTCTAATATGAGCTTTTGAAATGCATTGCCTATTAAGAACTTTGTGGAATTTCCATTCTTGGTGATTTTACCATTCTGAATTATAAGAACTGTAATTAGACACTTCAGATTTTCAAAGTCATTTCAAGAGAGCAGTTTTAAAAACCTCTCACATCAAAGTATAGGATTACTTCTGGAATAAATCTTTCTCTCAGAGATTATAAAATACAATATATATTAGTAAGCAGCATGTCAAAAGAAACAAATCCGTAATGTTACATAAGT
Organism: Dromaius novaehollandiae; assembly: GCF_036370855.1. Lineage (NCBI taxonomy): Eukaryota > Metazoa > Chordata > Aves > Casuariiformes > Dromaiidae > Dromaius > Dromaius novaehollandiae. Next base: position 43,404,128 of record NC_088101.1, on the reverse strand, counting down.
AAAATCCTTTTACGTTATTGAAGGATGTTTAAAGTAGGCAGGTCCTATTGGATATGAGATTTTTTGGAGAGAGAGAAGACAAAAGATTTTATCTTTTTCATATGCATCGAAAGAATTTGGGGCAGACAAGAGAAGCTAGCTGAAACTGTGTATCTTTCAGTGTGTTGAGGCTAAAGTATCCATTTTAAATCAGCATAAAAATACCTCTTGATAGGTAAATGAAGGACTTCATTCTGAAAGGCGGTGGGTACCACAACTCTCCCTGGAGGAGATAACAGCTCATAATGACACAGGACTGAATGTGTACTGAAGTGAAAAGGAGGGGAGCCACCCGACATCTAGTTCACATTCATTAAAGAGAAACATGCTGTATGTCATCCTTAAAAGGGAGTAAATAGATTAAAGCTATTTATGTGAATTATATAATGAATGTCATCCTTTCCCCACTGATGCTGTAAAGGAACTGAAAAAAAACGTTGTCCTTTTCTCACTCTTCTACCCCTGCTCGAACAATTTGAAATGTTTGTGACAGACACCATGCTTGTCTTCATTTTTGGACAGTAGTTACATGTCAATGAAGACTAGGACTGTGGTGTTCTCTGAGTGCTACTATATGGCAAATGCTGTATTTCATATTTCAATTTATTATATATGTAAGTCATCCATGCAGAACTTAGAGGGATTACATTTCACTTCTAGTAGTAAAGAGGAAAGCTTATTCCAGCCTGACTATTTTATATAAGTAGTAATATTTTTCAGCCATAATTTTACTCCATGAGCGGTGTTGCTGTAGTTAACATCCATTTGTTGTAACTGTGGACAGACTAGTAAGTTATCCAGACTTCTTTAGTCAGACAGGCATAGGAATTGTATTGGATGTTCCCCAGCTTCCCTAGATCACTGTAAACTGAGGAGTACTGGATTTCGTGTTTGCATTACAAAACCCCTGTGCTGCAATAGTTCCTATGCTCTATTTTTGGAAGCAGCAGGGATATGAATAACAGGTCCTTTTTGATTTCTGCACCAGCATTTCTACCTTCAGAATCTGCATCATATATGTAGTATTTCTGTAATACTGTACTATACATGGATAGTTTGGTGTTTGGCCAATGTACCAGTAGGACCTGACTATCTTAGCAGTAATAATGCTGAAGAGTTGATTTTGCAATGAAGTTGAGCTGAACATACAGCTGCAACTGCGATGTCTCTGTACAGGTCTGACAGAAGGGAACAATCCTGAACAGTGGTCATATCACCTTAAATCACACTCCTGAAAATATAGAGCCAACATTGTAATAGAAATTGGCAAGATTAGCTGCAAGACAGCAAGAAGCATGACTAAATACTTTGTAGTCTGGAAGAGGTTGGAAGAGAAGCAGTGTTCTGCCCTGCAGTTTGGTTTATTTACCAGTTCCGAGTGGATGCACGAGAAAAGTGATCTGGACCTCTGGAAGCCCAGACGTGGGAGAGGGAAGGGCCTAATTCCTAATGCACTGGCCTGTATAACTTTTGTTGATACATATTTTCATTTGCACCTCTCTTGTGATTATTTTTATAGCAAAGAACTAGCTTTAAGATAAGCTAGCAGCTTATATTTTAAGTTTCCATATACAGAAATAAAAGTAAGTGTTTGGAGTTTCCATTCTTGGAGATACTCAAAACCCGACAGGACACAGCCCTGAGCAACCTGCTGTAGTTGATTCTGCTTTGCATGGAGGGTGGTTTGGAGTAGATGATCTCCAGAGGCCCCTTCCAGCCTCAACCATCCTGTGATTCTGTATGGACTGTCTCCAGGCCACAGATATTATTTATAGAAAAACAACTCCTAGAGTGATTGAACTTGGCTTTTTATTGTCATTGGTGCTGGTTGGAGGGGTGACAAATATGAAGTTCAGCTCTTGCTTCAATCATACCTTTTCCCTACCAGAGCAAAGCCGGCATAAAACTTCCCCGTAGTCAGCCCACTGGGGCACTCTATAACATGGAGAAATCTCTCTCTGACGAAAAGCTGGCTACATGCTCTATTACTGCTTCTGCATCTCCCTCTGGAGAATAGCATGAGTTGGAGCGAACTCTTGAGACTTTCTGTTACAAAGTGTGCCAGCTTAATTTATAATAGCTGTGAGGCAGCCCCAAACTGTTTAAAATCAGGTTGGTTCCAAGCAACCCAAAAGATTGGGAGATAAGTAAGAAAATTTCAAGTCAATTTGCTTCTGCCCTTTTTCCCTCTTACTTGCCTTCACTGAGAAGAGCATTGGTACTGCTGAGGACGTGGATCAGCTGGTTTGTAAGGGAAACAGAAAACAAAGAAAAAAAGGCAAAAATTTGAGGCAACAAATCATAGCTAAAAATGGGTTAATACATTTAAGTAACTGAAGAAAATTATGACAGATGAAAAGGGTGCAGTTCATTTGCCCTGAAATAGACACTGTCACACGTAAAGATCAAAGAATGAGATGGAAGAGAAAAAATGCTTTTAGGTATACTTATAGGAGGAGGAGCAACTGGGAGAAAAGCTTGTCATGGGCAACAATTTCCTTTTATAAGAACCTTTAAAAATTTGGAGATGATGGACTACTTAGATACAATTCAGCCTGAACTAGAGGAAAAATAATTCAAATTTGCTACATGTGGCTGAGTGAGATTTCTTCTTTACAAATTTTTCCTCTTATTTTAGGTAACATGGCAATACAAAGAGCTTATGAGAAATGTTAAATGGAGTCTGATTATGCATTTCACTCTTGAAAGATAATGCAAGATGTACGCAGGATGTATGAGTGTGTGTGTGGAGGTATGTGCATTTCAGCAGAAATGTTATTTGTAAATTGTAGCTATATTGCTACTGACTCTTCACATATGTTCATAAAAGTTTGTTATGCAATCAACAACCCTTAGAGATACTTCTAACAGGTCTCATTGCCAAATAGCTCTGAACCATAAAACAAAATAAAAATGTCATTTCTCTTTGTGACAGTGAGATCACTAATCAGGTCTTCATCTTTATAATCAAAAATTTGCAAGAAGGAAGAGAAAAAGACCAAGTCTATAAAAATTTTACTTGTACATTTCTTTATGATAAAATTACTGTCTGTGTCTATTATAAAAAAATAAGTAAGCATTCTAGCTTCTGCAGCCCCAGAGGGGTCTAAATTGCATTGCCCTGTTTGCATGTTAGATGAAAAAAACAAAGTTCTGAGAAGCAATTCTGAATACTAAAATAAAATATTCATACTTTCACTTCAACCCAAAGATGACAACAAAATATCAACTTCCTCTCAATTCACTAGCTAGTGAATTAAATCCGTGTCCTCATATTGCACAAATATACAAATCACAGAACATCTCTTTTTAAGTTGACAGTAAATCCAGTCTTGATGCACAATAGAACTGAACTGGGTTTATGACACTGTTCTCATCTCTTATTCATGCTAAGTACACATATATGACTAACTTAAATACCAAGATTAGTACAGCTGCAAGATTATAATAGTCTGTATGAGCTGCAAATCTTTCAAGGGAGATGTGGCTGAGTGCTTTGCATGATTTCTTGCTGCCTGCATGCAAGGCTGTTCCTGGTGTGCGGTTCTGGGTACTTTCACACGTTCTGAAATTGCACTTTGGCTGCAGCGTAGATAAGCTTATTGTCTATGCAGGGCTGTGGCAAGCATAAGCCAAATGATATGATTGGGCTTTTAGAAAAGCTGTTTTAATCTGTGTGATTGAATAATCATTTTGAAGCAGCTTCTTTGCCAGCTATGATGATCAGAGGATTGCCAGGAGGTTGCCTTCAGACATCCTATTCTAATTCCATCCTGGAAACGCTTCGTTCTCAGAGGTCCAGGAGAATTTATGTAATCAAAAAAACTTTCAAATCATGATGTAGATGACTGAATGTGATAGATTAAACAGAAAGATCCAACAGTCTTCCTTGAAAAGGACTTTGAGGAATTATATTCATTTTAAGATGAGAAATTAACTATACTGTTACCTGGTAAGAGAATTCTATTAGTGTTGTCTCACTATATGTTTAAATCCTAATCCAAAATCCCTAGAGAAGTTAATGATGAAATCTAGAACCCATGGCATAATTCTGTTGATTCACAAGTATTGTGAATGAAGGAAAAATTAAGCAGAGACCACTTTTCTTTCAACTAGAAGTTACTTCTAGTACTGTTCTTACTAAAGTTTTTTTTTTCCTTCTCTATTCTCTGTAAGGTAGTGGTAGGTTTCTAAAAAATGGATAAGCTTATCTGTTTCAGAGTGGGCAATGTGAAGAAAAGTAGACTGCCCAGATCTGAGTAGTTGAGTTGCATGTACTTGAGTTTATTTCTGGCTGACACACTGCCTGTTTGGACATACCAGCCTTCATCTTCCCCTGTTTTCTAGCTAAAACTTGGTGCTACTGTACTTGAGCTGTCTTCCATTAGCTCTCCTGCCCGTAGCTCCCACTCCATACAAGAGCCAGCCAACGTTTCCTTGAGCAATTCCTGTTACTGTTTTAGGGAGATGCGCGTTCCCCTTCCCATGTGTTGGAGAGTATCCTTATTGCTGCTCTTTATTTCCATAAAGGAGTTCAAAGACCTTTTACAACAATAATGCTTGACAAACAATCGTTATTCCCAATAGTCTGAAAGTAAATTGTGGCATGAGAGTACAAGGGGCCTGTATAATATGAAATTCCTAAGGTGGAATGGGTGAATGTATATTAATGTTACTACACTGATACACTGTGCTAATGTTATTCATAGATATGATTGTGATAGGGTGTTACATAGACTTTTGCTCATGAGAGATGCACGAGAAAGCTTTAATGACTCTTGAGAAATCAAGTATTTCAGGGAAAGCAAGCTTATTCAAAGCAGAATTATTGTATTTCTCTTTTTGATTGCATTGCATGAGGCTTAACTGTAACTGCTGGGTTTGTAAATTAGTTGTAGGTATATCAAAGCTAGCCTCATATTTAAATGGGTCAATAAAGGTATGTATTTATCTACAGGCATGCAGGATTTTTTCAGTGAAGTGCTTGGTTGTTAAAAAGATTGTAGATTATCTCATGGTTTCCATTTCAATGTAGCAATACAGAAATATAGTTGTTGTTATTGTACTTTGTGTTTCCCTAAAATAGAGATATTCTGTAAAGGTAATCTTTCATTCTAAAATAAGCAGCACATAAGACTTTATCTGACAGCTATTACAACAATCACTGTAAATGTATGTTGTCTCTTACTAGAACTGCATGAAATTTCCAGTGCTGGCTTTGATGCAGTAAATTTGTGTATAAATTTGGTCTATGCTCCCAGGATTTTTGACTGATGAAAGACAATTTTTCACTGCTGATTGCAGATGTGATGTTTTAAGAATTTTTTTCAATGCACATGTTCTCAAATTATCCTAATTTTGATTTAGACTTTAGTTTCTGGTGTGAAACCAGAACAAAACAGCTATTATGCATGCACATCTTTTCTAATTAGGGACCAGATTTTATTAAGAGCACATTAAACCTCAAAATTAACCCTTCCACTTATGTATTAAAGTCAGGCGTATGAAACAAAATCAGGTTTATATATCTGGAAGTAGTTTTTGCCTTCTTTGCTCTTCTTTTGCCTTTTCCTCTTTTCTTTAACAATTGGCCAGAATTACTTTGGTTTTCATTTAATCCTAATTCTATTTAGTAGTATTTTGTTTGTCTCTTTTCTCACCTGGAATTTTGACATTTCACAGTAGGAACACTGCAGGAAAAAAAAGAGGTATGGCTTGTTTTATAAAAGTATCTCATCAGGCTTAACTAACATGCATCCAAAATAAGAAAATATTTTACCTTATTAGAAATTAACTAATATTAAAGGGGGTATTCAAAATGCACTGGGGAATTTATTTCATTTTGGCCTAGTGGAACAAAAATGAAGTGACTCTTAAGAAGTAGCTTATTGATTTGAGCAGTTGTGTAGCTATAATCGTGTAGAAAATATTACATCATAAAATGTATTATATCTCCACAGAAAAGAAATTGCACAGGAATCTCTGAATGGGTAAAGAGAGTTCATTAGAAATAATGGACACTTTTCCCCCAAACTCTGGCTCTTCTGATTAGTTTTGCTGCTTTCTGTATGTTGGTGCTACCTCAAAGATTTGAAATACTGGGACTTCACAACAGATAGAAGTTGGATTTTTATAGCTTCTAATCAAAAATTTCTATCTTCTGCAGCCTGGCATGGCTGCAGATAATGAACACTAAATTCTAAATATAAAGCTTCAAAGTGATACTTAAGAAGTACCAACCTGAGCCTTCTAGTACTAAACAAAGATTTGAACATTTTATAAACATAGACGCAGAGTTCTCAGGATTCTCAAACGTTTTTAGCATAAGAATACATAATAATTTTGTTCAATGTGATGTAGTACTCCCTACAGTAAAGGTGTTTCATAAGCTATGTAGGTGCATTAGTGATACTTTATGCCGTTCTAGAAATCACAGCATAGTGCTGCATTTAAAGAGAGCAGAGATTTCCTGAGCTAGGGCTGCAGGAAAACTTCTAATTCATAGAAAAGAGACCAAGTCAGGGCGACCTCTCCTGTTCTATGTATAATCTTTAGAGATAAAAAATAAATAGCAGTCTGATGTTTTCTTTTTCCTTTCTTCTTCTTTTTTTAAAAAATTTGTTTAGCCTAACAAGGATTGTTTTGGAGGTAGGGAGAGGGGTGTTTTTGTTTTCATTGTAAAGCACTGGTAAATATACTATTTTCTAGGAAATATTTAAGCATTTGGAAAATTCAAAAATATCAAAGATAAAGGTAGACTTGCGGTCTAACCAATATAAATTGCAGCTTATGTCTAGGTGGACGTAGGCAGTAATCATTAACAGTTCCATTAAGGATTTAATGTATTAATTACAAAGTATATTTTTGCTTTTTGAATTAGTTCTAAATATCATATATTTGAAGGCACTAGACAACCTGTTTCATCTTTGCAACTGCATTGTACTGAGTAGGATTGACTTTACTGCCGTGTTAGAAGATTATCAGAAAATAAAACCAATCTTGATTTAGAGAAAATAATAGATTAACAAGAATTTAGTTGGTACTTGGCAAATTGCTCTATCCCACAGCTTTAAGGAATTCACAAAGAGAAGTGAACTGAGCCCTGTTCTTTTTTTTTTTTTTTTTTTTTTTAACCTGAAAAATGATTCTACCAGTGAAAACAGACTTACCCAAAGCTGAAGTCATTCTTATCTGCATTGATGCATTGATCTGGAAAGAAAACTGAGCTGTTTAGGGAAAGCAAAGCAGCCTAATTTCAGGCTGTACAGATTATTCTAAGCGTTTTATGTATGAGTTAAACTCCAGTAGAGGTATAAAGAATTCTACTGCATATTACAATGAAGGCTTTAGCTAATCAGCCAGAATAAATTGATAATGAAGTTGTGCCTTAAATAGTCAGCCTCATATCCTGTATAATTTCATGTATTTTATTAAAAGAAGCTGATAAAATAAGGGAATCTGGATCAACAATTAATCAACAGCAGATGCACATAAGGGCACAGTAGACAGCATCTGACTTTGTTGGGACTGCTTTTCCTTGGTTACTTCACTGTCATGGGCCTAATGTTTATCAGTGTTTACAAGAGGACTCATCCACTAGAGTAATGCGCTTGTTTTCCACACTGACCTTTAGGGATCTGACATTCACAATGTTTACTGTAGCTCTCAGTTAAATTAATTATAGGAAAGGTATTTAGCAAGAAGGTTTGTTGGGGAGAGGTGCAGTTTGACCTATAATTCTATATTTGTAGTTAATATTAGTTTTCTTTGGTTGTGAAAAAAATATTTCTGAAATGAGTACATGAATTATGCGTTTCATGCTACTGACAGTCCTAAATCCAAATGTTAGTGCCTTTGAGAAAACTCATTCAGGTTTGAGGGAAAGAATAATTTCCAAAAATAGATGACAACTACACCCAGCTTCCACTCTGAAGGCTTCTATATATAAAAAGGACACTTGCAAATTATGGCATCAAAATCTGTGTCTTTATCCCTGGATGTCAGTTATAGCCTGGAGTCATCATTCTTCTGCCATTCTATGCCTGGTCTTCAGAAAAAAATGGGACAAACAGACAGCAATGTGAAGACCTTCTCTGTATAGATCAAACCTCAAAACACTAGTTTTCCAGGCAGTTGAACATTTCAGAGGCAATAGAAAATTTCCCACAAGATGTGGGTGCCTTCTTTTTTTTTTTTTTTTTTTTTTTTTTTAACACTCACGGGCAGGCAAAAAATCCAGATTCGCTATTACAAAAGTATTGTCATGTAATACTTTTATCAATTCAAAGCTTACAGGTAAACAAAACAAAACAACCACCCCCCCCCAGCACCATATCTTCATTTTGTAGAAGTGCTAATCTTTATCTTGCAATCTTTTTATATGTCTCAGTACTAGATAAAGAACCTTCTGTAGCCAGAAACCAACTGCTTTTTCACCTACTTCACAGAAAGTTATCAGGTCACCTTTTAACCTTCTGTTAAAAAGTTAAATGAGAGAAAGAACTGTCCAAATAGATATCAATAATACTGGGTGCACCTCTGGCACGGGTGCTGTGATGATCTTCAGTCACTGTAGAATTACTACCAGTTCATGCTTTACAATGAATTTCCAGGATAGGCAGTGGCATTAAGGCTCTGCAGATCAGGTAATACTGATCTCCTAAAGTTTTAGCAAGCAAAGAGGAATAAAGAAGTACAAACAAATTTGAGATGTGTGTTATTTCTCACTGAAATGAAGCAGCGACATATCTGCGCGGAGCAGAACACTGTGTGTGTTACTTCCAGCGTATTTCAGACTTTTCTAAGGAAGGTAAGGAAACAATGCTAAATCCGCAAAGCTGAGGACAGGGACAAAATCTAAAATTTTTTCTCCCGTTTTCTAGAAGGCTGCCCTAACCAGCTGTGCTGGAGACACAATTTCTTCTTCATAATGACAAATGTAGGTATTTATGTGCAGAAGGAAGAGTATTTCACCAAGTGACAATACTTTCCCAGAATATCCCTATAATTTGTTAAGGATTTCAGAATTTGATTTTTTTTTTTAATTTAAGAGAATACAAAACACTAGGAAATTACTTAATTTTCTGGTGCTTTTGTGCATTTGGTCTCATACAGGTTTTCCAGCCCAGTTCTGTGAATACTTCTGGAATGGCTGAAACCATACTTTTTTAAAGAATAAATGTTTTGCACATGAAAAATAAAAAGTGCAGGCTGTTTTCCCATCTGTGTGTTTCTTCATTTACCTAAGAAGGGAATCTATGAGAATAAGCCCTCAGGTGGCATTTATGACTGCGTTCAGTCGGAGAGAGTTTCTCTTACCTGCGCCTTCTGCTCGAGGTCGGAACGGTCACGCTAGGTGAGTGCGACTCCACTGGTACCTGCCCAACGTCACTTTTTCCTTCCCAGACCTTTTGTTTTCTTCCTCGTACAAAATGAAGTTTTAATAGTGTCCTGCTATGTTAGTGAAGTTATAATGGCGGTTAGCCATTAAGAAAATGCTGTGGGATACTGACTGCCTTGAGGTGTGCTTGCTCTACTCTGGTGCTACATACCGAACTTTATTCTTGGGAATATACAGGTGTTTAGGGCACAAAGGCAGTATTCTCCTCATCTTTTTTTTTTTTTTTTTTTTTTTTTTTTTTTTTTTTTTTAACAGGTATTGACAAAGGTTTTAGTGCTAGTGGAATTTTTACTGCGTTTTTTTTTTTTTCTTTTTCTGAAGAATGTCCTTAAAAGTGAATTGGAATTACCAGGACTGACAGAAATTAATAAACCCTTAGTGAAGGCAATCCTTAATTGTTTGGTGATCCTACATGTCAGGCAAAGGGCATTAAAGTTGGTGGCCAATTACAAAAAGCCTTCAGTTCATCTGGTGAAAATCAGACTCTCCCTAAATCCACATTATAGTAGTGCAAAGTTCCTGCCATTGCCATTGGAATAAATTACCGTAGGACTGTATGTGTTTTGTAAATCATCTTCTTCTGGGTTAACAGCCTCAACTACAAGTTTATATTTCATTCATTCCTTTTGGGAGTGCCAGCAGTGTATTGTTATGTCTAATGGAGGTATTTTAGCTATAAGATGGGGGAAAAGCAAATAAAATTAGATATGTTCTTCTGGGGATTTTTACTGAAAATGAAAAATATGTATAGTATGCTTTATTGATTATTGCTATGGTGAAGGAAAATAGTCCAAGTTCTAATATTGCATATATGTACCCAAAGCTACAGAGTTCAAAAATCTAGCCCCATTTCTAGAATAAAAATCTTAAATAATTTAATTTTGCTTTAAAAAGGGGGCAATGCGGTTGGAGACCCCATTTTCAGAAACATTTGTGTTAATTCCCACTTTCAAGAGAATGTTTTCTAATATCAGCTTTTTTGAATAGTTTGTCAGCTCTGTATCTTCAGCAAAGAAGAGAGTTAAACTTGGAGGCGCAGTCAGGAAAATGCTGTAACAGAACATATAATACTTGCAATTAATTAGTTTTTAAAATAATTCTGTTATAAATTCAGGAATTAGGGGTAAAATATACTTTTTATGTGATTAAAATCTATTTTTCATTAAATTAACAGGCATGTTTGATGCTGAAAAATCTTTATCCATTCCAAAATGTATCTGTTTTTCTGAATGAAGATAAAAATCACGTGTGGACCTATATAAAGGTGTGTAAAATTTGTGTGTCTGGGGGGGTCAGGACACAAACAAAAAAAAGGCACCAAAAAGTCTTTTTTTTATTATTTCTTTGCTTGCTTGGGTTTTTTTTTGTTTTTAACCTAAAGCAGTACAGTAGTATAACAGTCTACAGCTTCTTCTTTTCAGTGTATTATTGTACCTTGGTTTTAATACACAAAACATTTTTTATGAGATCTGATTTTAGCTGTGAACCTGAAAAAATTGGTACAGATCAAAGTCTTTTCCAGATCTGTCTTTTATCTAAGTTCTTACAAAGTTCCCTGGAAAGCTTTAGGTCTTGCAGTGCTAGCCCCAGTTTGCGCAATGCGGATGTAATGATGTGTTATTGAATTATAATGAACAATTGATAATTTTTTTCATCATGACTAAGAAAATACCTGAGAACAGATTTAAAGTTTTGACTTACTGGGATGCAGAGATATTAATATTTGCTATATATTCTCTGTTTACTTTTTTCATCAGATGAAACAGATGATGAACATATGAAATAATGCAAATGATTCCACAGCAGATACCTTTTGTTTACTAAAAATTCTTCCTTACTTCTTTGCTACTTGAAAATTGATTCTATTGATGAGCTTTATAAATATGCCAGAATGTCACAGTGAATTTGTTCCTGTGTTCAGTCCCACACCATCTGTTATTTTCTACATATCGTATAGTTTAATACATTTGGAAACTGCTGAAAATTGGTATCATTGCACCAGAGATTTGTTAATTAAATGTATTATGCTTTTCTATCTGTTTGTGGGGACCATTCCCAGTGTTATCCACTAAAGGGAAATATGTGGCATTGAAATTTCTACTACCACTGTGGTTTTACTTATTCATGTCGCCTTCGATCAGCAGGGCTGAAATTGTGTCTGTGGAATTAATGTCATTTATAATCTTGCCTATGTATTCATGTTTTTATGAGGTTTCTTCCATTGATCTGCATTATATTTGACTATTTTATTCATTCTTATTTCCAGGAGTGAACAGTAGCTAGAATACATTGCATAAACCCAACTTTAAGTGTATTGATTTAGAGATGCAGTGCAAGTATATTGCATCAGACAGATTTACACATACTAAGATTTAGACGGGCAATGCATTTATAAATACAGTGCATCATTTCACATACATTTATGATTTCATGGGGAGCTTTTTCATTAATCTTTATTGTACTATCTTTTTCACATGTTTTTCTAAGATCGTAGCATGTTTTACTCAAGATCTTGAGGTCAGTTTATACATACCAGGCTTGTGTCTCCTCTTTCACTGGTGAAAACTTGTATGAAGGAGAGTAGTTTCAGGCATGTGGTATGTAAAAAGCTTGACTGCATTTTTTCTACTAGCTTCCGGCTCCTGTACAGCTCACTGACATAAGAGTAGAAGTCATGTTTATACTCTTCCATATGAAGATATTGAGCATGACTAGGATATTCCAGAGAAGGAGTTTAGGACAACCCTGGCATTTTTAAATTCCTTTAAATACTACTTCCAATCTATTATCATATGTGTTACAAATTTTTCCTTTTGTCACTCCCTGCTGATTTCTTTTACCTGTTGCGCTCTACAGAGTATACGTGAGTCTAAGTAAGAATGCTCTTTCTAGAAGGCAGATAGTTTGAACATTATTCCTATTACTATTTCATACTTAAGGCAAGTTTGAGTGGCAATTAAAGAGACCCTGGAAAAACTATAATCGGTGGGCACTATGTTGTAGATACAAGTATTTTAAATGAGGACATGAAGACTCAGAATTTTAGATTTGAATCCAAGAACTAAACACAATTTTTGTAGCAAGCTTTTGAATCTCTGCCATCCTTTTAAGAATCCCTTCCTCTCCTTCTCAGGAACAGTTGCTCCTCTGGCAAGATGAAGCTGTACTGAGAAAAGATTATAACTACCTATCAGTGCTCTGGTTGCCATCCCATTTTCTAAAGCTTTGGTTAGTTCCTCTTTTTTTCTTCTCTTTTGGTGACACCTTCTGATGGAGGCTCTAATCTTTCTCTGTGGTACAGCTGTAGCTGGTTACACACAGTTTTTTCCTGTCTTATCAGGTAGGAAGTAAGGTCAGAGCTTTCTTCAGAAATAGCGGCTTGGATTGTTCCCTCTCTCTGAGGTTGTTCAGAGTGGATGAATGAACTTAGAAGGAGATGGTTTTATACACGTCAGAGGCTAGAAAGGTTGCACAGACAATCTTAATTCTAGTATTAAGTATTCAAAAAAGCATGGTTATGTAATCTTCTGCTTGTGTTTTATCACAGAGTGATACAAATGTAAGAAAAATTGTATTTTAAAGATAAACTTAACAGTCACCGATGCGTGCCGTAGTATTGGCATCCCGTTGTTTTGCTGGCGGTCGTGGAACCTCCTGTCCACTGAACAGGCCAGTTGGCTCCTTTGAGATGTGGGTTTCTTTACATGTAAGGAATTCAGTAACTCAGGTAAATATTCCTGAAACTTCATCACATCTCTGTGGCCCTCCTTAGTCACATTTGTAGCCTTCTTTTGGTTCAGTTTAGGTTTACTGTGAGTCAGGCTAAATCAAATTAAGCCCACTACAGTTAAGTTGGATGAACTTTCATTATATACAAATGAAATAAAAGTTTTTATAAAAGTTTATATGACTTTATAAAAGCTATGTATATAAACTTTTTGTATAAAGACTTTTCTTATATAAAAAAAAATAAAGCCTAACGAACTTTGAAGATGCATTAGGTTGTTCATATCCATCCCTATAAAGAGGCTGTTTACTTTACAAAATTGAAAAGGCTATTTGAAAAGAAAATTAACTACAGTTACTATGCACAAAAATTTTGTCAGCTAGTGTACAAGCATTGCAACACTTGTATCTGGACCCAAGCCCAGCATTCATCTACGTTGGGTCTAAGCTCAGTCTGAATATTTTATGTCACCTTCAGGTTTGTTACCTCATAGTTTGCTCTTTTTAAGTTCACCAGTAAATATATTAAACACTGAAGCCGTCTGGTACTCTTGGGCATGCTTCTGGTACCTTTTGCAAGCATGAAAATCATCCATTTATTTCTGCTCTGTTTCCTGCCTCCTAGCCTTTTTCACTGTTGTTTTCCCAACCCAGAGCAGAACTTTGGCTGTTATCCCATGATTGAATTTGTTTAGTCCTTTCTTTTAAGGAATCTTCTCAGGTTTCTTTGAAAATGTATACAGATTATATCAATTGTTTTTCCTTGTTAAAGGTATATTGCCATTTTTATCCCTGGGGAAAAACAAGGACACAGCTAAACCTCTGTTTTTCAGTGTCACTGGATCCATATTCTTAATATTCTAATTAATGATCTATTTTCTTTCATTACAAAAGTGTAGGTAGATTCGTGGACTCTATGCTGGATGATGTTTTATTGAAAGAATAGTTGGTCTCTGAAGTGTTATATTTTGTAGTTTTATCAACACATTTATTTCTCCTACCTAATAGATAACAGAATATTATACCGCATTCTTCCTTTAAAGTTGATGTAGGAGTAGATAGAGTTTAAAAGCTTTTGCTGAAAAACCTTACTTATGAAGCATGGGCTCTTTCATTTTAAAATATGCTTTCAATGTTTGAACATGCTAGCAAGAGAGAAAGATGAAATTCTCATATTCATGATATCCAAAGTTTCACAAAGCTTGCAAAGCCATAATTTCATCCTCAGCATTTCTTTTATTCCAGTGGTTAAAAAAACTCACTGCTAGATTCGAGGAGACTATTAAACATGACAAATTTCTCTGACTACCATTTTTCCTATGTGCTAACTGTTTGCAAATAGACTGATGTTTCTCAGATTGTTGGTAAATTTATTCAGGGAGGAAGTCTGAATTGTGAATTTGTTCAAACAGTATCAACAAAGATTAATTATCTTCAGCTGGGTTGGCTGGTTATCCAGGTCACATGGCTCTGTCTGTCTTTCAGACAGACAGACACATTTCAGAAAATGGTGTATTTTGGGGATTAATAGCACATAATATATTTTAAATTAGGAGCCTCAAATAAGCCTCAAACTAGTCTTTGTCTAGTTTCACCCCTCCTGAACAGCATATGAGGTTAACAAAATACCTCCTTAGCAGTGATAACTGTAGATCAGAAGAACTACTTTGGATAACTGTGAATTATTTTTGTGTGTTGTAACCTGAAATATGCTGTTGATTGCATCACTTTTATTGCAATATGTTGCATCACTTTTCAGTAAACACTACTTTCAGAAGTAAGCTGTACACTGTTATAACTAAATGGATCAGCTACTTACAAATTAAAACCAGTTTTAATTTTGCTATTACTGTTTAAGTGCATTAACTATGAGGGGCCAATAGTGAATCCACTAAGTCACAGAGCATTGTCTGGAAGCAAAACAATAGAATCAGGAGCCAAGGGTAATTGTTTCTGGGAGAAAAATCTAGTAGATGTAACAAGACTAAGACTTATCTATTTTATATATTCCTGCTACATGTTGTGTTATACCATTTATATTATTATGCACTACTTAAAAGTGAAATGAATATATGTTTTTTTAATTTGGGAATATTTTTAACAGCCTGGAAGCTGACTGTGTGCAAACTGTGGAAAAAACAGTGTGGTTGCACTGTTTAATGAAGTTAGGAAGTAACAGCAGCATTCAGCCTTAGTTTTCCATTTCATCTGAAGTGTTTCTGCTATTAGTTTACCCTTTCCACTTACAAATAAACAAACAATGCTATCACTGTCTCATGCATATAAGCCATATTTTAAATAGCCTGCAGAACTGGTTCCTGAAAATAAATCCATGAATAGCTTTTTTTCCATCTGATGTTTGGTAGGGGCCAGAGCAGGGGTAGACTTGAGCTAAGTGAGAGGGAATGGAGGTATGGAGTAAGCTTGCATTATTTGCACTAATATATGACATATTGCTGCTAACTGACTGGGCTGAAACCTGCCAAAGGGTAATAAAGCTAAGAGCTCTGTATTTGAAATGTGTTGTATAGTATTACTCTAAAACATGTACAATACTTCAGAAATATATTTTGCCTTAGAAGTGGGTTATGGTAAATAGGTAAACTAGTATAGTGCGGAAAAGCAGAAGCTGGGATTTTTTCCTTTTAGAGTATCAGTGCATTCCGTGCATGCTAATATGCTCCACGCATGTGGAATTCCCAGCGCTGTGAGAATGTCCTTTGAGGCATTTTTTGAGACATTGTGTTTTGCTGAAGCAGAGAGTGGCTGCTGATGCACAGATTCAGAGAAGGCCGTATTTTTTCTATCATTTTAATATATTTTTTAAATCATTGGTAGGTTAGAATTCTAACACTTTCTTCTGGCATGGAGGCCCAGTCCTCTTGTTAAATGCAGGAGCAAAAACTCCATTTCACAAATAAATAATGATGATGATTCTGGTTAGGAAATGATAATGTCTTATCTAATTTTCATTACACTGGTACAAATAGTCCTACTGAAACTAATAGCTATTCTGGATTTACACCAGTGAAATGGAGCTCAGACTCTGGACCAGTGC